>NC_051225.1:23083257-23738257 GCF_015220715.1 Pygocentrus nattereri | reverse complement strand
TGAATTATTCTCAATATATCAAGGAGAGCCATTAAGGTGGTCCTTGATAAAGTGCTGCAGCAACACTAGGTTCACTTTACACTAAGGCTGTCTTAAATATTGTATTAAAAACTGTCTTTACTTTCAAGGTAAATTTAAGAATTGCTTAAAAAGGTTGGGGCGTAATAAAGAAAGCCATTCACACAGAGGCCACAGCTTTCATCAGGTGTGACCCTTTTAAGCATTCTTAAATGTTGCACACTGGTAATATCATCATCTTCCGGATGCCATTCAAATGTAACTTTAGAGGATTTAAAAGTCTTAAATATTCACATGACATGCAGGAAACTCAATCTTGGCTTGTCACTGGTGGATTATGATTGTATGGTAATTTGGGGTAAAATGATAACTTTGGGTGTCTGTGAAATGCTTATACATTTAGAATTGTCCTATTCCTTGTCTCCCACGTTGTAGGTTTAACAAAGAGAAACTCCATTCTTTGGTCACAGAAAGGTGTTATCCTGTATGTATACCACTTTTTTGTAATTACATTTTTGGAACGTGTTACATTTAGGGAAGATTGCAATTATACATGTGTACAATATATAAATATTACATTAAAAGAGATTGACTGTTTTAACTGAGCATTGGTTATTGGTTTTCTTGGGCACATTATTCTGTTTTAGGAAATGGTTCGAGGTAACCGGTATAAAACACTGCGCTGGCGCTTTATTGAGTCATTGGAGCCGCCACGGGTGGTCCATGCCCGATGCCCTGACATGGTCAGCAAGGGCAATCTGTATGGTCAAGTGACAGTCCGCATGCACTCCAAGCAGGTGAGTGCAGCACCTTAATGATTGTATATGCTTCACCCTGCAGAGTCTGCTCTTCAAAGTTGAAGGGCATATGGCTTTTTGTATCATACAACTGATGTTTTTATTCTGGGGTTGTGGGGTCATTCAGACACTGGCAATCTATGACCGATTTGGACGGTTGATGCTGGGAAATGAGGAGGAACCCAGAGACGTTTTGGAGTACCTGGTAATGGAGAGGCACCTGGTCAACCCTTATGGCTGCTGGAGGCTACATGGCAAGATTGTGCCTGCCTGGGCTCCACCTAAAGACCCCATCATTAAGGTCTGGGAGTTTAATGGTTCTTTCAAACTGAAGTAATGTTAAAAGGGCAGTGGGCATTAATATCTCATTGATATCTGTTTAACAAATCTTTCACTGTATTTTTCTTCCCCTTTATAGACTGTTATGATTGCAGGACCAAAGCTTAAGCCAGATGAGGAGTTTGATAGTCTCAATTATGAAGTACCCAAGCCCAAGGCGGTGCAGTGGCAAAAGTAATCCAGAGGGTGGCGCATCCGTCCCCTATGTACAGGCTCACTATTGACTTGAAATAAACTATTTCCAGTAAATATCAAACATTGTGTGACTGTCCTTCATTGTTACTGAAATGACTTTGCAGTATATAGGGAGAATAAAAGGGTACAGTTTTCCAGAAAATATAGTAAACTTTAGTCAAGAATGTTTGGTATTGTGTTTGTTGCACAGTGACTGCTTGACACTGAAATACTTTTTTTTTTTTTTTTTTTTCGCCTTATTTGGACCTTTGGCTATCCAAAATCTGAATTTTAATGTCATACAAAGGTATGTGATGCCAAAAAAATACTTAATTTTCTTTTATTTTCATTGAAAGCTGCTGAAAACAATCAGAAAGGCTCACTTTCGAGTCAGTGCGCTTTATTGCAACGAGCATTAATTGCAAGTAAATTCCAAAACTGTTCTGCCAGCAGGATCAGCAATTGGGGAATTTTTTTAGGGCCAAAAAGTGGAATGTTCTTATCTGACCAGTCACATCTGAGTCCCACTGAACATACATTTCACATATTGAAGTCAAGACTAAATGTAAAAAGGCATCCAAAGAAAATGACTGCATTACAAACTTGGCAGAACATTTACCAGATATGGGAGCATCTAGTGATGCCTGTAGTAGCAAACATGTCAAATTTTACTTGTGCTAATTTGTCTCCATGCTTTCATCAAATGGTAGTTCTATGTGTAAAATGGGCTGTGATTCAGTTCACCCAGGGGTTAAATAGGGCAGAGCCTTTGCTTCGTGTAAACATCAAACAGAACTAAGGTCCAGTGCTGAACTATTTTGGTAAAACATTTCACAAGTATTCTGGATGATCTATATCAACCACCTGTTTCTTAAAGGCAGCTGCTCCAGGCATGCAATTAAAAAAGGACAGAACAGGTTTTTGCGACGATGAGTGCACTGCTCTGAAAAGTTTTTCTAGATTTTGACACTTGTTTGGATTGTTGTCAGAAAAAAAATATTTTAATATAATTTCATAAGACAAGGAATTTAAATGATTTGATTTATGCCAGGTAGACTATTCATTTTGATCACATTTTCTTGATGGAGGTGCTGAAGACTCCAAGTTATACTACATAATCATCCCATGTTGTTCACATGCTTCATATTTATATAATATAGTGTTCACACACCTCAAAAAACACAATTTATCTCCTGGATTCACAAGTGTAAACAACCTTAGATTAAAGTTGACATGCTGCACTTTAACCTTATGGTCACTGTTTAGAATGCGCTGGAATACAGAGCCAATACCTCTATACATGTGAAAGACTGGACTATATTTTGATCTTTGATTTGTTAACAAAGGATAGACTTTCACTCAGGTTTCCTAGTATGATTCTAAGCCATGTTGAAACGTGCAAGCACATGTGACCAACCACCAGTCTCTGAAGCAGAAAACGTGTACTTGTGTTTACATGTACATTTTAAATGCTACTTAAAAATCGGCATACAAAAACCTGCTGTAGCCTAGCTTATTATCATCAAAAGAACATAAATAGTGATTGAGCACTGTGTATTATAGTTTTTTATACATTTTTGGACATGTTTTCCTTCTCAAACTCAGACAGACCAATGAATGCAAGAACTGGCAATAGGCAATAAGTCAATGACACAAAGGCTGTTTGAAAGTTCAAAATAGTTTGTTTATATTTACACTTCTTTGTAAACAAAACAATTCTGATAATAAATACATACTTGTATATCAAATTTAACGTAAACACAATGGCTTTATAAATTGCTCATGATTGTAAATGGTCTTGGACATTCCTGAACACACTTCCTTGGACATACATCACTGCCATGCCAGTTGTTTAGTTAATGATTGCATTGCATGTAGTTTCAGAGTTGATTAGATCACAGAAAGCAGCTGCATTGAGCATAAATGAACAGATGTAGAATGCATTTCCACTAATCTTAAATAAAAAAAAAAATAAAACTTAAAATTTCCTCTGTGACAGATGTTCACTCTTAGTGTTGATCCTTTGATCAATATATGTTTGTTTACATCAGTCTTTGATCTGAAGGTGATGCAGAGGTGGGGCTGGCAATTAAAGAGACTGCACTGTCATACAAACACAAACACAAAACAATACCAAGTTCAAAGAGGGACTGACAATAATTTAGGACCAAAGGGGGATATGCACTTAGGTAGGGAGACCAGTCCATCACAATGATTTTCAGTCTTGGCATATTGCTTGATGAGCTGAAATTTGAGATGGACATTCACTATGGCAGTCTTTTTAGTGGCCTTTACAATATGCCAGTTGCCATGAATAGACATTACATATTTACTCTGGAGTATGATTAGCAGCCCAGTTTTTTTAGAATTTGGTTTATGTGAAGCTAAAAGAACAAGCACAGTGATAAACAGTTCACAGCTTATAAGTCAGGTGGGAAAATAAAGGCCTCTGCAGCAGTTTCTGCATCACCTTCTTCCTCTTCTGGTATTGGTTCCTCCCATGTAAAAACATCTGAGTTGTTATCATGCTCTATTATGGGTGGTTGTGATTCCCCTTCCATTTCCCATGGACACAGTGCATCACATCGAGTCAGAGGCCGAATAGCTCTTGACCCCTGTGCACTATGTGGGCTAGTCTCTGCAGATAGTGGCATATCTGTTTTTGTTTTCTCAATGTCACTTTGATCAGTGTTGTCCTCTGCTTTGGCTGGTGTTTCAGAGACTGATTCCAAGTGACAAACATCTGTACAGACACTTTCTTGCATTTGTGATTTTTCTGAGTCCTCTGGTTCCTGAGGACATGCATCTGCTTGAGGGCTGTCTTGACTCTGAGCTGGTTTGGGTGACTGTTCCGTTTCCCCGGGGCAAATATCAGCACAAACGCTGTCTTGATTCTGGATTTGCTTTTCTGGCTCACTTGTCTCCCATGGACATACATCAGAACGAAGACTTGTTTGTTTTTGGAATGATTTTACAGGCTTTTCAGTTTCCACTCCACTTGTTTCCCAAGGACAGACTTCAGCAGAAACAACCTCTTGTTTTTTGACCGGCTCAGTAGTTTCCCAAGGACAAACCTCTGCATGTACAGATGCTTGTTTTAGCACTGATTTCTCTGGCCCCTTGGTTATGGCACTACCCATTTCTTCTGAACACACAGGCTCTGCCTCCCATGGACATACATCTGCTTTCTTAGTTGTGGACACCTGTGACGATAATCCTACACTTTCTGTCCCAGCAGGTGGCGATTCTGAGAAATCCCAAGGACAAGTTTCTGCTGTGTTTGTGAGCTGCTTTGTTAGTTGGTGTAGTGTTTCTGTAGTTTTCCTGACTACAGCTTCTCCTGATTGTTCTTCAGCATCGGTTTTTGGCTTCTCTGTTGATTCCCAAGGGCATATATTTGAACGAACACTATCTTGACATTGAGCATCTGTGACATTTGATTGAGAATTCTCAGGAAAGTCCCATGGGCATGCTTCTACATTACTGGTGAGTTGTTTAGTTAATGATCGCGTTGTAACAGTTGCTCTTTCCTTAGTTGCATCAGTTTCCTTAATTGTTTCTGGGCCTTGCCCTGTTGTGTTCTCTGGTTCCCAAGGACATACATCACCATGAATGCTTTCTTGATGTTTGTCTGCTTCACTGGTTTCCCATGGACAAACATCTGTTCGAATTGTCTCTTGTTGCACTGGGCTTTTCCCAGTTGGTGCTGTTTCCCCTGGATGAGTATTTACATATATAACTCTCTCAGCTGGTTTCATTGCTTCTAAAGGTGATTTGGCTGAATCTTGTTTAACTTGAGAGGTATTGGTATCTGCCACATCCCAAGGGCACACTTCAGCCTTTATACTGCTCCGACGTTGTTCTTCCTTAGATTTTTGACTAATACTAGATGCCCCTTCTGAGGCTTCCCATGGACAAACATTTAATAGGTCATTTTTCTCTGTTGTCATTTCTGTTTGTTTGCTATCTACTTCCCAAGGACAAACACCAGCATGTGAACCCTTGGCTTGTTGATCTGGTTCCTCCACCTCCCAGGGGCAAACATTAGCAATAATACTTTGTTGATGCACAGCCTGAGTTTGGTTTTGTACATCCCATGGACACACTTCTGCTTTTGGAATAGTTAGCGAAGGTCTAAGCTGGTGCAACGATGATTTGTTACTGTCAGTACTAAGGGTCAGAGACAGTCTGTGCTTGTTGCCTTGCTTTTGTATTATATGTTCATAGGTGTTTTGTTTTCTGACCTCCATTACTATCTCTTCTGATTCCCATGGGCAGACATGAGCAGGAGCACTGGTTTTGGGGCTTCTCTCTGGAGAATCATATGATGATAGTCTTATTGCCTCCTGTTTTACAAGACAAGGTTTTGTATCGACAGTGGTCATAGCTCGTCTGGGTGTTAGTGGCGTCCTCCTTCCTGAACCTACAGCACTGCCTGGAGTCAGTTTCATTGATGTTGTTCGGGCCTGTTGTGATGCGTCTTCTTTACTGCTGATTTCATTTCTACTTCTGTCTTTGCCACTCCCTTTTCCAGACACCAATCCCCTTGCTAAGAGAAGGCCTTGAGTAGCTGAACGGAAAGAGAAACCACGGTGGTCCTTTGGCTTGGCAAAGCCATGTGGTGATCCTGGAGCACTGGAGGAGATGGGAGGTTTTGGCCTTGGACAGTCAACGTCTGTATCTACTACATGCCCTCCTTCTGCCGCAGGGGGAGGTGGGGGAGGCAAAGCTTCCCACGGACAGATATAGAGTCGGGTGGGTGATGAAGTAGTCTCAGGTGCTGGGGGTTGTTCCTGAGAGAGAGAGTATGTGACATGTTTTTGGTTTGACAGGTTTTTGCCAGCAGGCTGCTCCTCTTCAACCTCCCAAGGGCAGACCTCAGCCTTGTCAAATGACAGACAAAGCAAGGCATTTGAGGTTTGCTCCTTTATAGATCCCTGTGGTCGGTGAGCCTTTTCTGGGTTTGCTTTGGCTGCAAGGGATGTGTCCTCCATGCTTCTAGTGGGACAGAGAGGATAATGATCTCTGTGCTTTTCTGTGAAACTGAGAGACTTCTGAAAACGGGTGGAGCCCGGTTGCAGAAGGTTGTTGTCAACTGCAAGATTGTGAGCACTAGCTGACTTGCAAATAAGTAGTGCTGTGTCAATGGATTCGGCCTCAGAAACATGTGAGGACCTCTTGTCAAAGGAGTTTCTCATCGAGGATTTCCTAGAGCTACTTCTCTCCTTCTCTGGGACATATTCATAGGCACTAAGGGACTTTCGCATCTTTGGAGATGGCAGCCTTACTGTCTCATTCTTTATACTGGCACTGTCAGGAGTCGCCATGTAAGATCCGGACCATTTTCGTGTTCCTCCAGCCCCTGAAATGTCCTTGTCCTCACGACTACACTGTCGACTCAGGCTCTCTGGGATCTCAGCTATGCGCTTAATAAGGGATCGGCCAAGTGTAAGCCGAGAGCTGCGCTTCTTCTGCAGGTGTGGGTTGTTGTTTGCCATCTTTTTGGTCTTGTGGACTTCCAACTGTGCATAAAGTTTCTTCAACTCATCCTAGTGCCAAAGTAAATGGTGCAAAGAAAGGGGTTCAAAAAAAGAAAGAGTTTGAAGGGGGCATAGGAATAGTGCTCATGATTATTGTTGAGAGAGCAAAACACAGATTCAAGGAAAAACAGGCAGAGGAAGAAAGAGGGAGAAGAGGTCATACAATATGGACTGATGAACATGATTAGCATATTTTATCATCTTATTATAGTGAATCTTATTTGAATAAATAAAGTGTTAGTACATGTTGCTTAAGTAAGAAAGGGTTTATTGTTTATTTATGGTTAGTTTATTGTTTGATGGGCATAGACACTATATAATAATATCTGCTCTTTTGCCGAACAATTATACATTGTATATTTGAAAATGTTATATTTTGACATTTTCAGCACTGTTATTTGTAAAAACTGTCCATCATTAGCAGCAACTGTCTTTTTAAAACATTTTAAAATGTCATTTTAACACTGTCTTTTGGCATATATGCAGACATTATCATACAGTGAGCCCTAGAGAGGTTGTTTGGGGTTGCTAGCAGGGCTGCATGGGGGTAAAAGAGTTTACCCGGATGTCATCAGGGTCCAGGCTGTGGTCACTCCAGCAGGCAGATGTAAAGCTGCTATTGAGGTATGAACATGAACGCCGAAGATCCACCTCATCCTCATACACCTCTGCTGCAATCTCTTCTTTCACAGGTCGAGAAATGTGGAGGAACTGAAAAAACAAGCACATTTTGAAGCATTTTTGATTTCAAAAACTCTGACGCATATAACTGAAATGGCCCTTTAAGAAGGAAGAAGTACCTTAGGAATGAACAGCAGTCCAAGTGTTACAGTGATTGTGACATGAGTATGGGTGAAGAACAGCAAGAGCATCCAGTCAGGATGAAGAGATGGCCTTGCAAATCTAAGAATGGCAGAAGTTAGCCATACATCTATATCAGTGTGTCCTATTACAAACATCAGTTCCAAAAAGTTGAGACTGTATGTTAAATGCAAATAAAAACAGTGATTTGTACAATGAATTTCTTTCACTTCATTGTTTTTTTTTTTGTTTTTTTTTATTTATGCTTATTCTGAAAATAATACCTGCAACAAACCACAATTGGATGCCTGTGACTTTTGATCCCTTAGACTATACTGCATTAATAACTGGCATGCTTCTGTGACAGATATCACTACATGGGCTAAATGTTAAGACTGTAATATGCATAGTGGAAGTCAACAATGTCCAGAAATGCCACCAACTTCTCTGGGCTTGAGCTCATCTACCATGGACTGATGTACATTGGACACCCATGTTTTGGTCTGACATATCAGACTTTCATGTTGTCTAAGAAAATAGTGGACATTATGTTCTCCAGACCTAAGGTGAAAAGGACCATCCAGAAATTTTTCCAGTTCAAAAGCCAACATTTATTATGTTATGGGGGTGTATTAGGGCCCATGGCAATTGCACATCTGTGATGGCACCATTAATGCTGAAAGATATTTTTACACACGTTTTGAAGCAACGTATCAAGAAAAAACAAATATTTCCACATGGGTAACTTCTTTTAATGTTTAATGTAAGAAAATGTAAAGAGAATAAAATCTAAGTAATTTTGTAGCTTTTCTATTGGTCCAGTCATCATTTTCAGAGATGTCCATGCTTATTTCAATATGACAATCGCAAGCACTTTTTGGAGACTATATTAAAGGCATTATATTTGGAATGAGGGTTTATTTAACATAAATCATAAAGTAAAACATTAGATATTGTGGTTTTGTATTGTTTTCAACTTAATACATGTCAAACATAATTTAGCTATCACTGCATTATTGCTTTTACTGAATATGTCAGCATGACATTAACTACTTACCTGAAAAGATGAAATATGGCAGAAAGGAGTAGTTCGTTGTGGATAGCAATGCCCATGTAGCGAGGCTCATGGAAGGCGGAGGGCACAGCCTTCACTGCATTGCAGAGAAAACTTCCCCAGCACAAGAACAACAACTCCGCTGAGACACAGAGAAACAGCAGTTTAACATGTAGCCATTATTTGATGTGCTGTTTTGCTAGTTGAGTATTTTAGGCCACGGATTGTTGATTTGCTACTCATATCTAATCATTTTAGATAATGATTTTGAAATAAGCTTGAAAATCCACTGGATTAGTTTTCATCAGTTATTTATTCAATCTCTTGATGGCTCCCTTTAGCATAAAAGAGACTAGTTGTCAAATGCACACGGTTTCATAGCCCAGTGTTATTTGTCAAGAAATAAGAACTTAAGGAAATCATATGGTTATGATCCTGCAAATTGCACGTACCAACAGCCATCATGTAATCCCACCGGTCCAAGTCACACACATTGAAGCCCTGCCCATCCGAGGTGGTTGATGTAATCAGTAGAGGAACATTGCGGTCTCGGTTTTGTAGGACCCCTGCAGTCCAAGCACATAGGAACCAGCTCACGGTGAGCACCATCACTCCCAGCATCCTCAGGACAGTAGTGCTAGACATGTAGGGGACTCTCTGAGCAGTACGTGACAGGAATACCCTCAGGACCCTGAGCAGATGGAGGATAATAGTCAGAAACAGTAAATGATAATCATTAAATTTTAGACTTAGAAAAATAGGAAAACTTTTAAAGTTTGAATCTGACTGGCCACACCCAAAACCTTTCACAAGTGAAAGGTCTCATTTAATGAAGAAAAATAGGATTGCGTATATGTTTGGAATGCATTTCATATAGAGCCATTTGCAAATGTTTGAGCACCCCCAAATTGCATACTAAAATTTGTAGGATAAAAGTTTGCTTGCTAAATAGGATGTGAAAATATATTTTCACTTAGAAAATCAGCAAAACATGCAGGTGCACATTAATGTTCAAATGTCTGCATACGACTGTAGTTAGTTCAAGAATTATGTTGTAAGGTTTTGCTGAGGATCAGTGGAGTGACTAGGATATTATGGGACCCAAAAAAAGAAAAAATGAATGCCCCAATGAAAATTACTCTTAATAAACAAAGAAATGACATTATAATTTAGTTGTATACTTTATATTGGTCACATATGAAGGTTACATACCTGAGAAGCTTTGTTGCATGACAAACATATTTTGATATATTATTTGAATGTAATAACGTTGATCTTTTAAGATTTTCCAATTACATATTTTACATATTACATATTAAAAAAATGTATAATGTAGGTTGTGAGGTATCCATACAAAAACTGTTGATGGATTGAATTATGAACAGGGAGATAAGCAGATGTCAGGGCTGATGGAAGCTAACTGGTGAAAAGGATCTTTCTGTGAGTCACAGGTGTGCACGGGTGTCAGTATCTATATGAGGAGCTTACTAAAGATTTACCAGGCCCCCCATGCCCCAGGGGCCTTGGTGCAATTGCACCCTCCACCTCTCTCCCCCAGTAGTTACTCCACTGCTGAGGATCCCGTGTGGTGATTCTGCTGTTGATTTCACATGCAAAATGTGGCCCAAGGGTGGTTGGGTGGATGCTGAGTGAGTTCAGTTGGATGGGATGGGTGACTATCAGGTTTTTTGAAGGGATTAAAGATAGCCTAAACTGTACAGACCGGTACATTTTCAGTGTCACAGTTCCATAAACGATGGCAAAGCCAAGCAGACGGACCCATCGGAGCAGGATGCATCGGAACGTGCTGGGTTTGAAATATAAAATGAAGACCTACAAACAGAGATATATATTAATGTTTTTTACAAACTAATGATCAATTTGTCAATGATCAATAATTCAAAGTATATGCCTTATGGGCACAGTTTTCTGTCCATCCTTCTATAATGGGAAGACAATTCAATTCTATGGATCTGAAAGGATGAGTAGAAACTTTTTACTTAGAAAAGAAAGAAGATAAAAAAGAGGAACATTTGCAAATGCAACAAAGAAGTTGCTGGTGTTCTCAGAACACTGGACTGACCACCCCAGAGTCCAGACCTCAACATCACCAAATGTGTTTGGAATTATTCAGATTATGAAAAGCAAAAAAAATACATCAACTTCTAATACTGATTTTTGGAGGTGTGGAAAAATATCCCTGCAGATTTCTTTGAAAATCTGAACGCATGCCTCCTGAAAAGAATGGAAACTGTAATAAAGGCCAGTTTGGAAACTTGAAAACGCTGATATTAAGTTTAGAAGCTGCTAATTTTCTGATAGTGGAAAATGAATAACTTGTAGGACGGTCTCTGACTTTTGCTCAGTATCATCTCTAGATGTAGAGTAAGAATGATTTTCAGAGGCTTCATATGGAACGCCAACTTCAAGAGATCAACTGCCACATGGTTCCAGCCTTTGCTTCATGAACAGTGTGCTCTGAGTTGAAAAAAACATTTGATATCAGTTGATAGTGTTGTAGTCAAGACTGGGACACACAGAGGCAGAGAAATAAATAAATAAATAGATAATATAGCCTAAAATGATTAATTCTTATTATATTAAATTATTATTATGTTATTATTATTATAGTCTTTATTATAGCTTATATTACATTATAGCCTTAGTCAAACTTTCATTGTCACTGGAAGTATTGGTGAAGTTATTCTCTGTTCCTTTCTTCTCTACAATTTATTCAGAATCACCACCTAAAGTTAATTGAACATAAACTAAACTACATCCATTTTTATTGTTAAATGAAACATAGTAATAATAATATTCTGATCTGATCTACTGCAGTTTTTTATATACAAAAATGAATTACATTACAAACATTTAACGGTCCAAATTTTAATACAGTTACTTTTTTTACAATTAACGTTAAACATTTCATACTGTACTTTTTTTTATTATGTGTAACGTATCGTGCTTTCCAGCAACTTACAACATGCACTAGGCTTTTGCAATAATAAAACTTAATTAAAATGATTCAAAATTTGACCACTGACGTCAAACATCCCAATGCATATTACAGCTGATTGAGAAGGTGGACTGTCATCATTAAAGTAAGTTTAAGTAACCTTTTATGCAATGCCTCATTCATTCTCTGCCCCACCAATCCTGCCCCTGCACCCATTATGAAATAATCCCAAATGCAGTGGTATAATCTGGAAAGAAGGTGCAGTTTTTAATCTCACACTCACAGGGAAGTATAGGAGCAGAGATCCAAACAGAATCATCTCCAGCAGCAACAGACCCGACGCTCGGATCCGCTAGCATGCAGAAGTGGTCCAGCAGAGAGGAGGGAGATTCAGGGGAGAGGAGACAGAAAGAAGGATTAATTGAAGCCATCTACAGTACAGTCCATAAGTAATGAGAATGTGAGGTCAAACTGCTATTTTTGCGGTATGATATAACATTGACTAATCAGAGATCTTGCACAAAAATATATTAGTTTCAGTTTACACTGATCAGTTTGGTTGGATGTTTTTACTAAAAACAACAAATTCAATAAAATACACTCAAGTAAAATACAAAACTTCCATAATAATACTTTATTATTTTCATATATTATACACTTTCAGAAAAAAGGTGCTGTGTAGCTACATTTTTGTTCAATCAATGTACAATCAATGTAAACATACCTCAAATGTCTAAACAACAATGGTTTAAAGGTCCAGCTGTGTAAATCATTTTACCAGGGTAAAGGTGAATATTGTACCTTTTCATAATTTAATGTTTTAAAACAGAACAGTAAAGCCTAGAGACAGAGTCAATTCAACTTTCAAAAATATGTAACTGCAATGGATTATAGTACAATTATGTTCCCTAACTAAAGGTGCTGAAGATGTACCCTCAAGGGATATCTATCCTGCGCTTTCAGAAACCAAGTTAAGAAACTGTCACTGGGGCAGTACCTCTCTTGTCACTGGGGTTGTACCCTCAAGGGTACATCTCAGTACCTTTAGTCAGGGAACATAATTGTACCATAATTCATTGAAAGTGACTCCACACATCCCGTCTCATCTCTAGGCTTTTATTCCATCAATTCTTTATATAAAATATTATCTTATGAAAAGATACAAATATGTATTTTTCATCTGTGAAAAATTATTTAAGGTACACAATGGGACCTTAAAATCACCGTTCTACCTTTGAGGGTACATTTACATTGTTTGTAACTTTATGAATGAAAAATCTACCTGCACAGTACCTTTATTTCTAACAGTGTGAGGGGTGTCTATCAAAGTTTACTAAGAGTTTATAGTAACAAAGGACAGAGCTGAAGTATTGTCCACTCCTTTGGATGAGCATAGGTAGCTCTTGTTGAGCATAGGAGCTCATAGCTCTTGTTCAGAGCAAACAGTAGAATCCAACATTTTTTTTTCACTGTAAAACAGAGAACTGCAGAGAAAAGTGTGAAAAGCTGCAGAAGGTTGTTAACTTTTGTATGAGGAGGTGACCTTAAAGGTAATTCCAAAATTACATTATTCTTGTATGCATGTGAAAAGACACTTGACATTGGAAATAGCATTGAAACTCAATGTTCGGCAGCAACTTTTAATAATGATCTCTATACAGCAAAAAGTTTCATTTAAGTAACATATTCACTGTTTACATTTTAAGGGTTAAGGACTAGGACAGAGACTTCCCTAATAGAAATATATTTAACTATTACTATCTCTGATAATGCACTGGGTTTAAGTAGATCGTAACACTGTGGGATTACAGATTGAACTAATTTGGTAGAGTGGTCCATATATACATATACATGTATATAGACTCCTAATGGACATGGGAATGTATTGTAATCTAAAGAGCTTAGTTGACTGGGCAGTATGTACTTTGGGATGTACTAAGATTGCAGGACATTATGAAAACACTATAATGGCAATAAGAGCAGATAAGATTACACTAATACAAGCAGTCTCACATAAATACTATAATGCAGATATAATGAACGCATCTGCCAAAGGGACTGGGAAATGTGATTTAATGCTTTCTGCAGGAAGTTTAGCAAAGAGATAAATAAGTTATTCTGATAAGGTGTAAAAAGACTTGAGTACAATTTCATAATCAATAATATCTTCACCTTCAGTAATTCCTATAGAACTGGACTATTTCAGACTATAATACATGTGTGGTGTCCTGTGGACCACTACGGTAGTTGTCTGAGCTCACAACAAAATATATTCACTGTAGGAATCCTGTTTTATATTATACACACTTAAAGATAAAGGTGCCAGAAAGAGTTCTTTGAAAAATACCTTTTTAAAAGTTAAGGGATCTCCATAAAATGGAAAGATTCTATACCAATTAAAGTTGTTTTCTTCTACAGAGATGTTTTATAGAAAAAATTCTATTATATACTCGTACTATTATATACTTACGAGTGCAGATTTTTTACTTTAGGGCAAATTTGTAAAAAGAAGTCCTTAGAAAGCTCAAGAGAAGGCTTGGTTACTTGCAATTGCATATTTCCACCAGAGGGGTCTCCAAATGTCTAAACCTAATAGCACTTCTTTTAGATCAAGACAAAACAACAAGAAACTCTACCACCCTCTTATCTAATAAAATTTGCGCATTTGCTTAAATGTAGCTAAATAATGGTGATTTCCATAGATGTTTTTTGTATAATTCATTGTTCAAAGTCAAAGTGGTTTGATGTGAATTGGTTAATTGTAGAGAAACTTACTGGGTTTCTTTACAGTGGTGGTGAAAGGGACATATTTTATATTTAATGTTGGTAATGGTGATATAGTATTAAGTCTCAAAAAAAACAATGTTTTCTCTGGGGCTTTTCTGCCATACAATGACCCACATTTACCCCTCCACTATGCAGGATTTTTAAGTTTTAGTCCAAAAATCGTATCTCAAAACTATTGTAAAACAATGTTTTAGGCGTCAGGCAGGGTAATTCAATCATTTCATCTTGGATTTCCTTAGGTAGCTTTTACAGATATTAAACACTTTGGACATCCTGTCAGCATCACTCTGAACAATTCGTTCTGAACAGTTTTTCACTAGTAAAACCTTTTTATGACCAGGTTAACAACCTCCATTGAAGACAACTCACCCTGGTCCTGCGGCACTGATACGCCCTCAACATGCTGATGAGCACTAGGGCCATGAAAAGCCCCTGTACAGCCAGGACTGCCGCTCTCAGTAGCCAGTCTTCCTGCACCCAACAGGGGGAGCCGTCCTTGCAATGCTTACAGCCAGGCCAGCAGGGCAGGCATATGGGTAGGTTAGGGTAACAAACCCGAGTGCCATTCACACCACCATTCACTGTTTCATCACACAGAATCACAGGAAATAAAAGTAGGGTTAGCAATGTACTGACAGCAGAATGTTTAGATATGAAGATAATAATGTATAACCCCATTATATGTTTTTTCAATTAGACATTTGAGTTCCTCACCCTCATAATTACAGAACTAACATATCAGTTGTATGTATTTATCAAATAATTGATAGTCTCTCTTAATCTATCCTAATACCCCAGTATTAAATGCCTTTAGGACTTAAATGACCTCTGCTCCGAGCGTCTGCACTGTAGTGGTTCTTATTCAAACAGCAGTCCAGGCTGAACCATGCAGGGCAAACTATTAAGTTTGGACTGAAAGGAATACACTGCAGTCGCTCCCTTTTTATGTCTGGACCCTTTGGAAGGCTGAATAATACCGAGGAATCTTCCCAACAGCCTGGAACAGCACAATGTTGAATCACTGTCCCTACATCTTCTTCTCTAGTAACAAAAATAAACCTCAATTGCAGCTTATTGTCTATATATGACTAGGTATTAGATTGGCTAAGCTTTAAAGAACACTGGCAAACATTCCTTTCATCCTAATGAGAAATTGTAGTGCACTCACTGTTTTTGTCACAATACCTACATTTTACAGTGCACTGTTCATTTAAGTAATATTCCTGTGTATATATGTGAAAAGGTACTGTTTGATTAAATGGGATTTTTTGTTGTTTAATAAAGCAAACGTTATCGCTTTAAATGCTTATCCTCCTGGGTCATGGGAGGGCAAAATAGTATAGGTCAACTCAGCTACTTGAAGGGCATTTTCAGAGTCATTCAAAGTGGTTTATGTGAAATGGTTCATTGTAAAGAAACTTAATCAAATATACTTTATTTACTATCTAATGCTACTCATGCCTTCTGATTGTAATATGTAACGTTGATGATGGTAATATAGAGGCAAATCTGAAAAAAAAAATCTTTGGGCACTATTTTGCCACACAACACCCTGTGTGTCCCTTTAGCCCATGCATTTGAATAGATTTTAGGCAAAACTTTCTCAAAACTATTATGAAAAAGCGTCCAAGGCATCAAGCAGCATTGAGTTTCTCTTGAACAGCACATTTTACATCAAACCACACTGAATAACTTTTGTTTGCACCTGAAACATTTATTTATGAAAAAAGTGATCCTGAATATTGCCTTACACTGGTCCTTGTTGTCTGGTGCTGGACTGTAGTAACCCTCTTTACATCGGCAGCAATACTGGCCCAGTCGAAAGCCCTGCCTGGGAATTGGGTCACACTGGGTACAGAGAGAGAGAGAGAGAGAGAGAGAGGGAGAGGGAGAGGGAGAGAGAGAGAGAGAGAGAGAGAGAGAGAGAGAGAGAGAGAGAGAGAGAGAGAGAGAGAGAGAGAGAAGGAGTATATAAACAAATGTTAAGACTTCTTTGGGTTGAATTTGTCAACTTTTACTGATGAGTTCTCGGCAAACTCCTATTTTTGAACATGAAAAACTTTATGGCTTAATGGTATCTTAATGGCTTTCAGATCAATGACCAACCGCCTCCAGACCCTGAGTATGTGAGCAGTTTGATAATTCTTGGCTGGAGATTAAGCCTGGAAAGAGGCACTCAGAGGCCAGATTGCCAGTTCATGCCCATGGAGGACATTGTGTGTATATGTGTGTGTGTGTGTGTGTGTGTATGTTTGAGTGCTCTCTCTCATTAATTACATGAGCAGACTCTCATCAGCGCTCCCTCAGTTAGTCGTTTGACCCACTCATCAGAAAAGCTGTCAGTTAATCTAAGTTAAAACGTAAATGGATGGGTAATTCCTATTGAAAGAGCTTTACCTCTCTTTTTTTCTCACAAAACTCCAACCCCTCAACACACACACACAATCACACACAACATGCTCAATTAATCTAAGTTTCGAAAAAAAAATTCTGGTTATTGGTCAAACGTGGACATTTCAATACCACTGCAGAGTTTTCACAACCACATTTTTTCACAAACCAAGAGAGCTCATTAAACCTGTGCTTTCCTTGAGCATTTGTTTTGTGTTCATTAATGTATGTTCTCCACCACAGAAGAGGCGACGGCTTAGTATATGGACATATCCCTGCTGAAGAAAACAGCAGAGCAGCATGCACTTAATGCTGGTTTCGTAATTTTGTGGTGTGGGTCACCCAGCATGAGCAGCACATCAGCATCCAAAAGCGTAAGTGAATATAAGAGATTTTATTCCAGGCAATTTTAGAGCATTTCTATCAATTTATCATGAATTTTTCACACAACAGTGGCTATGCTCAAATGATATAGAAAGGTAAAATCTGAAAAACAAGATGGACAAATATGTTTTTCTTTGGACAGTCATGACATGCTGGTTTTACTGGTGATCAGCCTAATTACTTCTTTTCTAAATAATCCTTTTTGGTGCCTGTTTTTTAAGAGTGCAGGTCAAATAGGTCAAATCCGTCACACATCACAAACTGTACAGCCATGAGTAATTGGACAGTGACATATTTATGACTGTTTTTTTCTTTACTCTGTACTCCGTACTGCATACTGTGGCCTCCTCTGTTGTTGTGAAGCCTTCCAGTGATCGGCATATTGGGATGAACAGTGCAGAAATGCTGGTATATTTTTATGGTATTTTTGTACATATCTATGCCCGCTTTCTCTATGATTTAAAAGGTTCTGTGGACATTCCCTTCTGTGTTCTTTTGTGGGCTGGCCATTTGTTACAGCTAAGCTCACAGTAGAGTCCTGTTTCTAGGCAATGTAACACACAAATTATCTTGGCTATATCTCTAATTGATTTATAACTTTTATGCCTCATGACAATGAATCTTTGGTCTTCTTGAGAGATAACACCAACAGACTCCAGAAACCACATCTTAGATCAACTATAATTCTTTGTTTAGATGTCTTGTGTATGAAATAATGATGCAAAGCCATGCCTAGCAATTGAGAAGGCAAATAAATTACACAAAAATCATAATTGCTAAATGGTTCTTGACTTGGATGTACAGTTAATGAAAAAACTTTAATTGCCACAGAACCTCTGGAGGTAGTTCTCCCTCTTAACATGATACCAGCATGTAATTTAGACAGCCGTGACAAAAATTGTTCTTTAAAGAGCCATCCACTGGAAAACTTTTTAGAGAACCAAACGCGGCTCATGTATGGCATAAAATGTTTCATCACCTGAAATGGGGGAGACTATATATAAAAGGGCTGTGATTCCAATATGATTTGCCCAGTATATATGTAAATATTTTTTGCTCATTATTCTCATAACCAGTGTCTTAGTCATATATGATGTATAGTATAGAACCAAAACAAGCAGAATTATGTTATTTACATTTACAGCATTTAGCAGACGCTCTTATCCAGAGCGACTTACAAGAAGTGCTTTGTCAATCTAGAGAAAGTATCTTTGCTAGTTACCAATAGCTTAGAGAAAAAGACAGTCCTGAGCTCAGATACTGCTAGAAACAAATATGTCACTGCAGACACCAAGAGAAAAAGAAACAGAGTTGAACGCAGAACTCTGTGCCATTCAATGCAATACAATAACAATTAGATACAATACAATACAATAAACTACAATACACAGTGCAGTACAATAAAATAAGTGCATCTTATTGTGTAATAAGTGCATGTTATTTATGTGTGTACTGTATTGCTTTATTGCTAAGTACAGTCTGGTGGCAAGTTTCAGGCTCGGTCTGTTTATATTTAACAGTATTTATTATCTAATGGTGCAGTAAAATTCTCCTGAAACCAGGTGTTCCCTTTCTCTAAATCCTACTGTCTCGTCCTATTAAGCACATTGCTCATCTGACGAGACCTATATACCTAGTCCCTGTTGGGAAGGACAGTAGGCAAATTTTGGGTGAGGTTTTTTTGCCTGTTCCTCCCAACCAGATGAGTAGTGTGCTGGGGAAAAGGATGTCAACATCACTGGATTAATGCCCTAATCCCCCCGATCATCCCTGTACCACCCAGCACAAAGATCTTTAAATAGAAGGTCTGGATGAGAGAGAGGATGGTGGCAGACGGGGGAGGGATGAAAGAGGGCTAGAGCTAGAAAGAGTGCAAGAGCACATGATGAGAGAGAGAGAGATGTCACCAAGAGACGTGTGTGTGTGAGAGAGAGAGAGAGAGAGAGAGAGAGAGAGAGTCATGCACACGATTAAGCAAGGTGGCAGGTGAGAAAGTACCTGCTGGTGAGAGAGCACTTGCAAAGCATGTCATGAACCAAATTAAAGTGATTTTTCCACCACAGGGCACACCAGGTTACTGGTTCAGAGCTTAGATGTGTCACCTCTATGTTGCACAACCATCTTTGGTATCTCCTGCTACAGCTAACCACTATGTGTTATTATAAATTTTGAACTGTGTAGCTCAGATGTTACTTATAGTTACTAAACACCAAACTGGTGACCTTGACATCTAAATCTGAAGATAGGTGTTGGAAGAACCACTTTTGAACTTGCTGAAGGTGGTATAAAGTCACTTAGGACCCTGAGCCACCAGTGGGCCAAAAATATTCTGTTCTGAATTGATGTTCAGGCTTTATCAAGCTTGTTGTAGCATAAATGAAAAACTTAGTGGCTACTAGTTAATACTTAACATAAACGCTAGGCTAACTAATGTTGCTAGCAAGCTAGCTTGTTTGGTTAAACAAGTCATGCCCTGATTTTCATAAGCGCTCCTCTGACATTTTTTCAAGTTTTATTATGTTAATTATTTTAATCAGGAAAAGATAAAGTATTTATAATACTTATAATAAGCTTATGATGATAAAAAAGGTGCTTTGAGGCTTCAAGAACATGTACACGCATGTATACAATGCATGTATCAATGTATAATTCAGTGTACATTATACTAGAAGCCATATTATGCAGTCTGTTCAAATCATTCTAACTACAACTGCAACTAAGTTGTAAAATTGTTACTAGAACACGAGAAGTGAAAGTATTGGGACAATAAAGTAACATTGGTTAGTTTTACTGTATAACCATGAACTTGCTTTTTAAACCAACAAGTGAATATAAGGCTTAAGTACAGAACCAGCTTTTTTATATACACACACACATTATATATATATATATATATATATATATATATATATATATATATATATATATATATATTGGAGCCTATCCCAGCAGTCTTTGGGCGGAGGGCAGGATACACCCTGGACAGGTCGCCAGTCCATCGCAGGGCAATGTGTATAGATATATACATACATACATACATACATACACACACACACACCAGCCATGTATACCACGGTAAGGTATTAGAAACATTCCTCAGAGATATTGTTTATTTATTTGAGTTACTGTTGCCTTCCTATCATTTCAAACCAGTCTACCCATTCTCCTCTGACCTCTCTCTTCAACAAGGCATTTTAATCCCACAACTGCCGCTCACTGGACATTTTCTCTTTTTCAGACCATTCTCTGTAAACACTAGAGATGGTTGTGCATGAAAATCCCAGGAGATCAGCAGTTTCTGAAATGCTCAGACCAGCCCGTCTGGCACCAACAACCATGCCACGTTCAAAGTCACTTAAATCACCTTTCCCCCATTCTGATGCTCGGTCTGCACTTCAGCAAGTTGTTTTGACCACCTCTACATGCCTAAATGCACTGAGTTGCGGCCACGTGACTGGATGATTAGCTATTTGTGTTAACAAGCAATTGTACCTAATAAAGTGGCCCGTGAGTGTATATATGTATACACACACATGTAGTTATATATATATATATATATATATATATATATATATATATATATATATATATATATATATATAGGCGGTGGAGAGATGCCGTGACCACTCTCCACAGGTGCGAGCTGCTCCTCTCCCTTGATTTAGCGCAGCTGTGCCTAATGAGGAGAGGAGCGTGGACCTCAGCACCATCATCTTCACTTGCGCCCTCTTCTTCTGACCCACCACCTTCTGCTGCATTCACCTCTACCCTTTCTTCTTCTTTCGTAGTCTCCTCTTCTCTCTTTCACTATATCCAAAGTCTTCTCTGCTATCTCCCCTGATGTAGTAGCCATTTCAGTCTCTTCCATCGCCACATTATCTGCCTTCCTTGCCTTTGGTTTCTGAGCCTTTTCCCAGAAGGAAATAAGGCTCTTCTGTTTCTTCCCTGACATTCTAAATAAACAAACGGTTAAAAACGTATCCATGTTCATGACAGCTCTAAGGTGACTAAACCAAAGTTATTCTACCCTATAATACCCAGAAAGACCCTATAAATACCCCAAAAAGTCTCTGACTAAACGAACATTTAAAACCCCGTCAGGCTCCAGTGGTGCCGTTCTCCTTCAGTTGTTCACCGACGTGTGTTGGTCAGAATCGAATCGGACAGTTCTTCGCGCCTGACACTCTGGCTGAAACTCCACCCTCTTTGACTAGATCTGCCAAACACAGCGATCTATATTCCGATTGGCTCAACGCGAGTACTTTATAATATACAACCGATGGATTGGCTGAATAGGGTGTGGTAACTTCTCTGAGCACAGAAGCGCTGTGACTCGTTTGTAGACAGGGCGAATTAATTTTTGATTGGATTTTTTTTTTAGAAAAAAAAAATCAAGAGTAAGAAATAGCATGTGTGGCATGTGAGCGTGTGAACTCGCGGAGGTGCGTGAGACTTGAGAACAATGTTAATAACCGACATAAACACGTATTCCGCCAAGAGACCTAACCTACGCTAGCTAACCTAGCGTTAGTTCCTTTAGAGTATGGTAAGGTTAACGTTGTCAAGCAACCGTAGATGAGAAGACCTTTGGTCTTGCATATTGCACATTGTGGCCACTTCATAAGTTCTATAACGAATATAGCATGGTACTGTTTAAAATATATTCACCTTATCATTACTTTCAAAGTTGCCAAATTACCACCGCGACTTTTATTTAGCATTAAGGTGCCCCTTTTCCCACACTGGGGCTGACTCTGAAATGGCTCCGTGCTCTCTAGCTACACAGACCACTACGTAAGAGTAGTTCCTGCACCAGAACAGCGCGTAAGAAAGCTAACAAACGTCCATTTGGGGTTCAGCCACATCCATGATCTACTTGGCTATAGAGCAAACAGAGTAAGCAAAAAACGCCTTCTTTCTTCAGTACACTCGGAGGTCAATGCGAGCAGTATTACAGGCAAAGATTATTCCGTTAACAGCACAAGGGTTTATCGCAAGCGGTGCAGTAATAACTAGAGTTCAGTTTTTATGAGGCGGTAAATATTTGCTTATATCTAGTATTTTACAATGGATTCGAGTGTGACTCAGATTATAGGACCGGAACTTGTTTTTAAAACTTTCTATGACCTTAAGCTGTCCGTTAGAGAATAACAGATGCTTTGGTATTTTAACTAGCTAACGATCCGACTCTAGACTACCAATCAGCAGCGGCTAGTGTTCGGCTGATCTAATAACAGCTGCGGCCAAGTCTTTATCCATGTTTGCTGGTTACCTGTTTACCTCTAAACGAAAGATACAGACTACCCAGCGCCAGTTTGACTTCATGAGAGGTTCAGGTACGTGACACACATGACCTCTCCATGATAAATGTGAAGGTTTGTGGTGGTAACAGATCGTGCTTGTAGAACGTAAAGTTTCCTTCGTTTTTAAGTATTTAGACCACTCTTAACGTTGCTAGCTGAATTGGCATACTTTAGTCAATTCCAGTGGTTGCTCAGTTTTGACTACAGCGCATGTCGGGCTCCATTTCTGGCTGGCCAAAACACTGCAGACTGAAGCACCCTGCGTCATTAAGCACACCTGATTCAGCGCATCAGCTGAAAACCCATATGGAAGAAATGTATTCCAAATGTGTTTATCAAATATATTTTTGCAATAAAAATTGAATCATTTGTCACTGTGAAATTGGCCCATCCGTGCGGTGAAACACCCACATACATGCACACTAGTGAAAACACACTAGGGGGCAGTGAGCAGCTCCACGGCAAGCAATTGGGGGTTAGGTGCCTTGCTCAAGGGCGCTTCAGTCATGGACTGTCAGGCGAGGGGATCGAACTGGCGACCTTCTGGTCACAGGGCTAGGTTCCCTAACCTCCAGCCCACGACTGTCCCTAATACCAGGTCTATGCGTGGAGCAGACGGAGCAAGCTCTTATCTCCCTGTTCTAGAAATCAATTTGATATGTAGTCCTCATATAGAGGATGTATCAGATATTAAACTGATAAGAGCAGATACTATACTGTTACTTCTGTATATATATGAAAATGGGCAAAACTTTATTTGTTAAGATTTTTATAATATGTTTTTCCAAATGTATTTATCACATTTTTTGCAGTATATGAAAATTGCCATAAATGTATTTAATAAAAATATATAATTCATTTATTTGTATTTCTTTTTATATTTTTTAAATTGAATGTAGTTTTAAAATGGGTTACAGATGTAACTAAATATATATGAACTGAATGAATGGTAATTTCTGTATTTGCATTAACCATGTACATACATAGCAAGACAGCACTCGCACAAAATGTATTTCAAATAAACAAGCTATCAAATCATCACACTCCATTTTCCAGAGACATGGACTTGAGTCGTATGACTTGGACTCCATGACCTGAGACTTAAAACTTGACTTTGATTTGAGTGCCAATGTCTTGAACTTTGATTCAGACTTCAGTCTTATGACTTGGAAAGACTCAAGACTGAAAGTGGAGAGGTGTCTGACTGCAGAGTATTAATAAATTAAATTAAAATAAAAATTCGAGAATTGCCTGTATTACATTTACATTTATGGCATTTGGCTGATGACTGACTTGTAGCATTTTTACAGTGTATCAGTATCTATAACACATACTTTTGCAGTGTTAAAGGTTCATTTGCAAGATACAGGAATTTGAATTTATTTCAAAAGGTACTTCAAACAGTAAAGTGCATTAGTATTTGGCTATTTTCATACATTTTCAAATGTATTTGATAAATATATTAATGCACATTTATTTGTGTATAGTACATTTCTTTGTGTAATATTCCCCCAAACATTTAAAAATAAAATAAATGTTTTTAAAAATGTATTTGCTTAATGTGGCAATATATTATATAATATATTTTAGTGTTTATAATGTATTTTAGCATGGAAATGTTTTTCAAATGTACAAACATAAATATACATATCTTTTTCCAAATGGGTAGCCAGGCCTTCATGAACAGAACTCGGAGCGTTAGATGAGAGTAAGCGCTAATCTCTGCAGTACTTTGGCTCAGAAGGTCCCCAGTTTGACATGCCTGGTCTACAAACTGTGTCGTTGGCTTTATTAGCCATCAGATGAGAAATTAATTCTAGTTCAAAGTTGTGTTAGCTACCTTCTCAAAACACAATTAAGCAGCATATTGATAGAATCATATCATGTGTTATAATTAAGAAATCAACAGGTACATGTATGCTGTAGCAGGTCTTGTTAGATGTATGATTGGCCTACCTTCCTGATAGCAGGTGTTTCGTAGAGACTGCTTTTTTATAAAAGATTTTTTTAGTAATAAGTGAAGAGAATAAAATGAACGTAAAATTAATGAATGTAATTTTTTAAAATCAGATATAGTCTAAATATGTTTCAACACTTATTTTCCGCATTAAATAAATGGATAAGTAATAAATGGAAGAATGATAGATTGAGAATTGAATTGGTGAAAAACATAAGGGAGACTAGAAATCGTTATTATAATGCACACAGTTGTTGACCTTTCTGCAAAATGGGCTAAAATCACAAATATTTTGATCCTAATTGCAGCTCTGTGTTCAGTAGACATTCCAGTATCCAATTGGGTCAAACTGATGTTAGGTTTCATTTCAAAAACAGGCTGCATTATCTTGATTGTTAATGTCTTTTACCTCAAAGCTAGAAAGCATGCTAGAAGGCCTCAAAGCTCTGATGGCTAAGCAGTACTGTTCGCAGCTTGTTTACGGGGCTCTCCAGTCTTACCCACAAAGGATCGGTGGGACAGCAGGTTTCCATTCCAATTAAACAGAAGTACACTTTATTTCACTTGATGAATCAAATAGTCTCGGTGGCTGTGTCCAAAACCACATACTACACATTCTAATGAATGAAGTTCGAAATATGGTGTACTATTTAGTATGGTAGTATGAGGTTTTGAACACAACCAGTTTTCAAACAAGTGATTAGTTATTCTTGGCAGGGATGTAAACCTGCAGAAACTGCTGATAAGATTGGTGACACTGTTTTAAAATAACAACTAACCTCAACTACATCCTCACTATAAACCAGGAGTAAACTATGTATAACGTCCTAATTACACAGGGAAATTGTAAACACTAAAATGGAAAAAACTCATTATTAGTAATTCATAAACTTATTAGCTCTCTTCATACCATCAGGATTGAGTTTGCACCTACTTGTAACACACCTACATGGAACACTACAGCCCTCATAAGTTCTATGAGGGTGAACTGTATAAGAGACTATGAATTCACCTCCATGCTGGTACGGTTACACTGATGTGTGTCTGCAAACCACACATGTCCACTGGCACACTGGTCCACATCAAACCCCTGAATGTTTACATCTGCACGGACAACACCCCTGTCAACAGAACAGAAAGAAAGAAAGAAATTCAGGTGTTAAATCATAGACATATGTAGAACCAGTTAACAGACTAAAACCGCACTACAGTATTAGTGACTAACATTAAGACTGCAGGATTAGTGACCAAGACCAAGGCAGTCTGCTGTAGTAGTGACCAAAGCCAAGACATGCTGCAGTACTAATGACCACGATCAAGACACTCTGCAGTAGTAGCGATCAAAACCAAGACCGTCTGCAGTATTAGTGACCAAGACCAAGATGATAGTTGTAGAAACAGTTAACAGACTTTGACTAAAACCAAGACATGTTGCAGTATTAGTGATCAAGACCAAGACAATCTGCCATATCAGTGACCATGACCAAGGCAGTCTGCAGTAGTTGTGACCAAAAACAAAGACACTGTGACCAAGACTTGGTACTAATGACCAAAACCAAGACAGTCTGCAGTATCAGTGACCAAGACCAAGACCAAGACCATAATACACTGTAGGATCAGTAACCAAGACCAAGACGCATTGCGGTATTATTGACCAAAATTAAGCAATCACTAATTTTATATATAGGGCGGCACGGTAGCGTGGTGGGTAGCGCTGTCGCCTCACAGCAAGAAAGGCCTGGGTTAGGTTCCCCGGCCGGACGTCCAGGGTCCTTTCTGTGTGGAGTTTGCATGTTCTCCCCGTGTCTGCGTGGGTTTCCTCCGGCCGATTGGACATGGTAAATTTCCCCTAGGTGTGAGTGAATGTGTCTGTCTGTCTGTCTGTCCTGTGATGGACTGGCGACCTGTCCAGGGTGTATCCTGCCTTCTGCCCGATGACCGCTGGGATAAGTTTATATACAGTACTGTGTGAAAGTTTTAGGCATCTAAAACAATTTACCTCAGCAGTGAGTTTATCACAATATACATTAGTATAAAGTTATAGTCATAATTCAAATAAACATAAAAACAATAAAAAGTAACAAGATTTTTTTTGGGTCCATGTTTTTCCTTGACACCTTCACAGCCACCACTGAGACTTGTTGATATCATCAGTTACATCATGAGCACAATTAACTGAAGCCCTTATTGGTCAAACCAGGAGTTGCTTTTTAACTACATATAATACTGGGCTTCCTCGAGGAGAGGTATGAAAATAGTTAAACAAATACACTGACATCCATAAAATCACTATTTATTATTTACATGATTATTTAAATCATTATTTATTAATATTCTGTAAATTTTGTTTATTCAAATATTAACACTTTTCTCAGCAAATAAACACATACCACACAAATAAATAGATTTTGAAAATGTGTCTTGGGGGCCTAAATCGTTTGCACACTACTGTATATATAGACCATATATCTTTGTAATTTGAATGTTTAATTTTAAAGTTATGCAGTTGTAAACAAAAGTTTGAACAGCATTGGTCAAAACAAAAAACATATTTGGCCAGGTGCCCAAACTTTTGCATATGACCGAGCACACCGTTCCAGAACATGGGTAAGAAAATTAGAGCTTATTTACACTACTATATAATAGTTTGGAATTAATGTTTTGGGGGAAAAAAAACAATGTTGTAGATGTAAAATAGATAACAGTATTTCAAGATAGTAAACTAGTCCTGTGTTATTCAGATTTCAAATAATTTGTTGGAGGGAATTTTAGATCTGTCTAGAGTGATGAACAGGTTAACAGATAATCCAAAAATGACTTTGAAAGTTGTATATCATAAAGAACAAAATTTCAATAAAAAATAAATATTAAAAATGTATCAAACCCACTTTAACAGATATGTTGACCAAGAATTATTCTACCCAGGCAAGAACAGTATATTATTTATCATTATTAACTTCCTGCTGTTCCACAAATATGTACTAAGTGACCTTTTAATTGCTAGGTTATATATAAATCTACATCATCAAGTTGTTAAATGACAAAAATCACTAATATGACAAGTGATTCCAAACTTGATACACAGAAGAACATACTTGAATCAGTATCACAGGGAACTAAAGAGAGAAAGCTGCCTGACCTGAACTCTGGGCTGAGGTCTGGCTTCAGTCCGTAGAAGGGCATGGACAGAGTGAGGAGCCAACCAGGTGAGAAACGTCCATCCTCACACTCCAAGAAAGGAGCCTCGCCCCAGTGTAGCCCGCTGCTATTTGTTACGTAGCTGTCTCCGCGTGCCCACTTGGGTGTGTCCAGGGTGCTGAGGTCATTGAGCAGAACCCGCTTAGACAGGCCAGGGAGGGGTGGGCTGCTGGACTTTAGTGAGGTGAACCAGCTGTAACCGTGGCCAGAAGGCAGAGAGTTAAGACTCTCCCAGGCCAAAGTGAGATCCTACAAGTAGACATGTTGAGATAAATAATCATTAACCACAATTAAAAAACATTACAGTTTCCAAACTGTGAGAATTTAAGAAGCTTTGGGTTGATTTTGTATTCATTTTCCAAAGTGACTCTCTTAATATTTCTGTGTGCTAGCTATAAATGACTTCTGTCACTTGCCAGTTGTTCACTTAAACATTATTCTATGCAGCAAAACTAAATAAAAATAATCAGCCATATGCAAAAGTTTGAGCACCCCCAGTCAAATGGCATGTTTTGTTAACTTTCTAACTGAAAATAAAATAACACATTCTCTATGGAGAAAACCCACATATATGGCATTTTTCTGCAGAATTTAAATAAAAAAAAGTAAAAGTGTGTTCTCTGTAGAGTATGTTATTAACTTACTTTCACTTAGAAAATCAAGATAACATCATTGACCATTGATCATAAAAATCTAAGAGAACATTATGTAGCCCTGTCACTTGAATAACTATATAAATTTCATAGTATTTAACAAGACTAAGTTTCACAGTTTTAGTAATCTATTTATTTTGATTTGCGTTGTTTTATTAAAAGTGTATTTAAATTGAATAAAACTATTTAAATTGCTTTTTCACATGAGATGTCTCTACCTGCAGGTAGATGTCCTGCGATGGGCTCCTAGAGGCACGGAGGACCAGCTGTGGCTGAGATGCTGTGGGATCAGCATCAAAGGTCAGCAGGGCCCGTCTGACCAGGCCGGGCCTGTCGCCCTCCAGCATGGCCCGCACTAGTGCATGGTACCACTCAATATCCTCCCGCACACTGGTTTCCCGCAGCTCGCTGGCTTGGAAGATGAGGTTTAGGAAGTTGGCAGCGTTGGTGAGGGACGCAGTGGCCTGGCGCAGGAGGGGCCTCAGGTCTGGCGGGACAATGCCATGCTGGACAGTCAGCCGGAAGGGCCGGCGGCAACTGGAGGAGCTCAGTGCAGAGGCATCGCCGGTGTAGAGGTAATTCTCAGGCACAGACCAGTCCTCTTCTTCTTCTTCTTCTGCCTCCTCTTCTCCTATCTCTGGGCTTGGGCCTATGCTCGGAATGCCTGCAATCTCCTCTTTTGCTGTGGAACTTGTGTTGGAGATGGTTGGAGTGGGTTCCAGGCCATTGGAGTCAAAAGTGGAGCTGAGTTGAGCAGATGCCATGGAGGGCAGAAGAAGAAATAGCAGCATTGTGGCATGGAAGCCCATCTTCAGGGAGCTCCACATCTCCTGGTGTGTTCTTTTATGGAAATCCACTTATGGAAACCATCCTGGTCATGGTTGACGAACTGGGAACTTCCTTGGCCAGGAACTTCTCCCTGGGACTGTTCTTCCCTGGTGCTTCCAAAAGCAGCAGCAGGTGTCCGTGGTGGCGGCAGGAGAGGTTGCAGGCAGCCGTTCTTTACTGCTGTTGTGAGTGTATCTCCCTGGCACATTCCCACTCCCTGCTGCCACAGATGTAAATCAGTAAGAGAGGCATTGTTGATAAGCCAGCATGTCCCTGCCAGCACTGTGAGAATCAATGGGTTTCCCACGGCGATGAGCCCACTCTGACTCTCGGAGCGATCGAGACAGCCAGAGATTACGCAGCCTGCATCTTCCAATGCTACCGTGACAACAGGGGTGCTGAGAAGGAAGCAAGAGCCAAGTGTCTGTATAAGAGACAGAGAGGCAGACGCAGAGGCAGGGGAGATATACAAGGAGGGAATATGTGTGTCTTCCCTTCTCTCTCTCTCGCACTCACTCTTCATTTGATCTGCAGCTTGTCTGCAAAGCCTCTGCCACTCGCTCACACTCTCTCCCCTACCCCACCCTTTCTCTCTCTCTCTCTCTCTCTCTCTCTCTCTCTCTCTCTCTCTCTCAGATATTACCACCTATGTGAGAGGGAGAGTTGTGGGGGTGATGAGAGTGACACATCTGTTAATGTTGGAGTTGCAGAGTACAGTTTGTGTGTGTGTGTGTGTGTGTGTGTGTGTGTGTGTGTGTTTGTGCGTGCACACTCACAGATAGGATGATGGAGAGTGGAATGGAGGGTAATCCTCTCTATTTAGGCATGCGGCAGAAACTCGCCGCTCTCTGGATTAACCCGCCACTCTCCTGTGGGGGTCAGAGAGTGAGTGGTCTTTTATGGTCTTATAGTGCACCAGTGTTGATGTGTATGTATTAGTGTTAGTTTGATGCATCAGTGTGTATCTGTAAGTGTGCACGGAGGATCTTGTCAACATTGTGACAGAGAAAACAAACCCCTGAAAAGAAGTGAAAATATAACACCTGTAGAGGCAAGTACAACACTGTACCTGTGAGGGTGAGAGAGAGAGAGAGAGAGAGTGGGGGGAGAGAGCCTTCTTCTCCTTATGAATCAAGCAAGTCCAGTCATACTGGGTGATGCAGGCAAATCCTTGTTTTGGTGCCATGGCAACAGGGATCTGAGAATTCAACATCCATTCCTGTGGGTCCCCACCCCCACCAAGACTGCAGAACATGTACTGTGCCAGTGATGTCTGCATGTGGAAGTGTGTCTGTTTGTGTATATGTCTGTATTTCAGGCAAAAAAGTATATTAAAGCTAGAATGCACAAGATAATGTTTTAGTATATGTAGTCCAATACAAAAGCCCCAAGTAGCCCCAAAATCTGCCTGACTTTGCACATAAACAAAACAAGCATTGTTAATTGTTCAAAGGACATATAAAGTAGACAGCTAGAAACGTGAGGGAACTATTTTATGCTCAGTTAAATGCTGTTTTAAGCATATAAACAAGCTCTTGGCAGGTTGTTGTCTATAGAAGAAAGTATTAACGTTGGTAAAGGAAATCTAAGCTGAATCTCAAGTCATTGAGGAGCGTAATCCTTTGTTTACAGCGACATCGTGTGGTAGTGTAGCAGAATGCACGATGCGTGGAGTGCTTGGAATAAATTTAATTATAGAGACGTTAACGGGAGGGCAGGTACGTTTACCAAGGCCCACCTAATGACAGCTCAGCCTTAGCGATTGTTTGAAATTATTTTTGAGTGTGATGGTGGACACAAAGAAAAATGTATGGGTGAAGCGTTTCTTCTGTGGCCATAAATAAATAAATGAATAAGTTACACAGATTACTAATCGTTAAGACTTCAACTGATAATAGTAATTTAAACGTAATAGTAATTCCCCCTTTTCATTTCTTTCGATCACAGCATATGTAAAAGAAATGTATCCAACAGAAATGAAATAAATATGCCGTATGTTTCATGAATCAAGTGTAAGCGTCTCATCCTCAGATGAACTGCATAGAAAATCGCCTCGGCTTTTTTATTTATGAATCACGACACACCATACACGTCAGATATTGACATATAAAAGGCCGTCAAACAACGACGGGACGTCTGACATTGTGGTCAATAAGACATTTTTTAAAAGCCGGAGCACGTTAGTAAAGCGGGCAGCGGGCAGCCTGTGACTAAGCGGAGCGGACAAACACCGAACGCGGCCGGTTTGCGGAAGTGAACGCGCGGGTGGGGCCTTATGGATGTTTTTCCCACCCGTATTCCGACATGTCCCGCCTCTTGCGCTGATTGGCCAACGGGGCGTACTCGCGAGTGCTTGTTATATTGTCCAATCATAGCACAGAACGCGGGATAGCCTACTATCTACTAGCCAATCCTAGCTCGCGCTGAAAGAGGTGCTGAAATTTCGGTGTTTTTGCGGAGTTTAAATAGGACACTGACCGAGTTAGGTTCATCTGACAGAATGTAGTATTTCGGTTTGTTATATATATGTTTTTTTTTATTTCCAACGTTCTTAAAAACGTGAGATATTTTCAACCTAAATAACGCTGAGCAGAAGCAGCAAAAGGCTGCGAGTGGAGAGGAGAAGAATTCTGCAGGAATAACTACAGGCTACAGATAAAACTGTATCGCTGATATATTATACAGACAAAATAATATACAGTACATTTATTTAAAATTTATTATGCAGAACTACACAAATGCTATAGTTTCATATATATGCATTTTTGTAAAGGACAACAGAGTCACCACATAAACGCCAGATCACAATTATTTGAGTTGATCAGAATAATTCAAGATGACTGCAATTGTTTTCCTTCGTCATTCACTTTCACAGAATGTGTACATGGCACAGAAAACAAAACAGCATGAATTCATTTTCATCCAATTGGCTGAGCTACATCTAAACAAAAGAAAGCAGAAAATATATGTACTGAGACCTGTTATGTCTGTCTATAATAACAGTTTAAATGCTGCTATAGGGGGGCGCTGCTGTCGCCTCACAGCGAGGAGGGCCTGGGTTCGATTCCCCAGTCAGGTGATTGGGGTCCTCTCTGTGTGGAGTTTGCATGTTCTCTCCTGCGTGGGTTTCTTCCGGGTTCTCCGGTTTCCTCCCGCTGTCAGAAGACATGCAGTCAGGCCAATTGGACATGCTAAATTTCCCCTGTGTGTGTGTGTGTGTGTGTGTGTGTGAGAGAGAGTGAGTGAGTGTCTGCCCTGCGATGGACTGGTGACCTGTCCAGGGTGTATTCTGCCTTCCGCCCGATGACCGCTGGGATAGGCTCCAGCACCCCCCCACCCTCCCACCCCCCGAACCCTGAGGGAGAAGCAGCTTAGAAAATGGATGGACCGCTGCTATAGGACTCCAGTCTTTCTGTACAGTTTAAAGTTTACAAAGTTTGAACTAATTTGTGCATTCACATACGTATACACAGACAAACACACACACACACACACACACACACACACATATATATATATATATATATATATATATATATATATATATATATATATATATATATATACATTTATGTATGTGTGGTGTGTGTGTGTGTGTGTGTGTGTGTGCGCGTGTATATGTCGGCAAGTTTACCCACAAGACTTCAACATTTAAAGATATCAAAGAGAAAAGCTATACAATGCTAAGTTAGTTTATTTATTTGTAATTTTCTGAATAAATTACTGATAAATGATTTGTTTTTAAGGCCAATAAAAAGGTTTTGCCATCATGAACTTGGCTTATTTATATTAAATTCTGCGCTTAATTAAAGGAAACTTCTGATAACCCAGTCTTTAGGTTTGATGTGAAGCGTTTCATTGTAGAAAAACTTGCAGGTTTGGATTTCTTTACAGTGGTGGTGATAGGAACCAGGGGTCATCATGTCTACAACACAAGTATAGCTATTTTATTATGTATTCAAACCACCAGTGAATCTACTCCTCTGAGGTTTAAATATTATGCTGATAATATTAAAATAGTGCTAAATCTAATCTTTGGGGACTATTTTGCTGTACTAGGCCATGTGTACTCCTCCTCAATTGATGCATTTAAATAAATAGATTACATTACATTTTAAGCCAAACGTTTATCACAAAACTATCAAAAAAACAAGGCATCAGACATCAGGTAGCTTATATGTGACAATTTCATGTAATAACTTTCTGAGATGGAACTTTTAGAAGTGTTAAACTCCTCAGACGTCTGGTTCCTATCACCGCCACTGTGAACAGTTTTGACTTGGTTAATTTCTGTAGAACGGAGCATTTCCCACCAAACCACTCTGAATGACTTTGTTTACAATTCAACCATTTAGTAATGTAGAGTTTAATGATGTAGAGTTCCCCTTTGACCCATTATCGTTCAAGAACAAAGTTACACAAGCACCTCATAAATGGATCATTTATGTGCAGAATTACTTAATTGTCCCGAATTCTTGCCTGTTTGATGTCCGTTCAGTCCTGATACCTTATCACTAAGCTACAGGTTAAGTGTTTGAGGATCAAAACATAAAAAAATAATGATTTAAAACCCTGTAAAACTGAAAAAGTACTTTCCAACAACCCGAACCGACCTGAAGCTATATCACAAAATCTTAGCGCAGGAAGCGTCACAGGCGCTTATCAGCCAATCGTGGCGCGGCCTGTCGGAATACAGGTGGGGAAAAAAGCCAGCCTAACGCGCGGGTGGGGCCTGTGTGTGCGCCGTAGAGACGGTAATGTGAGCAGAGACGCGCAAGCAGCCCGTTCAATGAAGCGTTATAGATGACCCTGTGAGGACCCGCTGTTGTTTTTTTGTTCGAGATCGGCCTGTAAATGCCGTTGTTGTGTGGAAATATCCGGCGCCGCCGTGACGGTCGTGCGATGCTGAACGAGCGGCCGGAGCGGTTTGTGCTGTGATTCGTTGTGGCCGAGGGCAGAGCGGGTTAAAACACCACGAGCGAGCGGATTATTAAGACTTCCATTATGGTGCACTAGCCGAGCCTGATGCCTCGAGACTGGGGGGCGATGTGAAACGCATTGATCTCGCTCGCTCGCTCCCTTTCCGTGCACCTAGGACGAAGAATGAACGACGCGCGAGATATGTCTCCCGATTTCGTCTTGATGCGCCTGGTCTCCGCGGCCGAGGACGACCGCCGCTTGGACGAGGAGAGCGGCACCGTGCCGTCAGGCGGCGGAGCGCTTTTGGCTCACGGTGGCGTGAAGAGCAAAGTGGAGCGCGCGCGTGGGGCGCCCACGACTGCCATCCTCCCAACGGCGGTGGCGGCGAACAACAAAGCGCCGCGGCCCGGCGGCCCCGAGGCACCTGACGGTCGAGTGACGGCGACGGGGCCCGTGGCGCCTCCTCCGCTTCACGCCGCCGAGGCCGCGCGCAGAGGTGGGATGGCGGGGCCTCAGCTGCTGGTGTTCCGAAACCTGCCGCGAGAGTCCGACGGCTGCGACGATGCCGAGGGACAGCGCGCGACGGGCCCCGCGGACGGCCAGGCGGCGCGAGCCGGTGTGAACGATGAGCGAGAAGGCGGCGCCGTGGACACGCTACAGCACCCGCCGTGGGCGCTCCACCCGCGTCTCAAACTGGACGGGCCAGGGGCTGATCTGTGTCACCGGCATGCTATGGTCAAGGAGCGGACGGACTGGCCTGTGGCGGCAACTCCAGATGCCAGCACCCCACTTTCACCCAAATGGGTGACCGACGGGCCCGTTCTGGAACTGGCAAGAACATTCGGGCAGTTGGGGGTCACCGGCGTCCCTGACTTCCTGCTCAAGGAGGGCGACCTGCCACACTGCTCTTGCCAAAGTGCCCTCGGTCAGGCAGCGGCAGTGGCAGCTGGGGTCAGGCAGGGTGAGGACCCGACAGAGACCAGCGATGCCCTGTTGGTGCTGGAAGGCCTCGCATCTGAGGAGGTGAATGGTCTGGGTGTTGGCCAGAAGAGCCACACCGGGTCACAGGATGGGGATGGCGGTGGGCAGGTGAAGGGAGAACTCGCGAGTGAGGTGGCGGGCGCCTTTGCCCTGAAATGTTTGCCAACGATGTTGTCGGCACAGGCTGTTGGGGTGAGCGGAGCACTTTGCTCCGCGGCATGCCACGACCCGCAGCTGTGCTGCCTGCTGCGGGGCTCTCTGGTCCCCAGGGCTCAGGTCAGTCCTGCTGACAGACTCTCACCAGACGTCCCAGCACCAGAGTCGCGCAGGGAGACGCCGGCTTCTAGCCCTAAAAGGAGCACTGGGACACTTTCATCTCGAGGAGCGGGCAGTGCAGGCCAGAAGACACTCAAACTGCCGGGCAAATCCAGGAAAGGGTCACTTAAAATTCGCCTGAGCAAACTTTTCAGAACTAAAAGCTGTAGTGGCTCCAATAACCTGCTAGATAAAAGACCTTCAGTTACTTTCTCCATATCTTCAGCTGGCAGTTTGGTGGACATGTCAGGAGTGAATAGTGTGGAGCAAGACACAACCAGGTGAGATTTATTTCCTTGAGTTGTAAAAGTTTGCCCTGTTTTTTGTAAAGTAATGGTTCAGAAACATCCACATTCATCCAGCATCAAAGCCTTTCAGAAATTGGCCATGAAGAGCTGAATAGTGATACACTTTGCTTGTTCTGATCTAGTGTATATGTTGGATGTTAAATAAATTGCTGATGTGTTTTCCAGTACAGTATGGTCCATATCTACTTATATCTTTGTGTTGCAATCATTTTTCACACCATGTGTCTTCCCCCAGCCAACCTGGACTAACAAGGGCCCAAAGTGCCTTCTCTGCTGCTGCTTTCACTCCTGTCTTCACTGGTAAGGAACAAATGCTGAAAGGAGTAGGTAGGGGTGGGTAGTGTGACTAGATATTATTGTATCATGATAAATTACATGACAGTATTCTTTTCTGACCATACTGTGGATATTATCAGCACCTAAAGAACACTGACCAACTGGTATTTTAAGGAGAGCATGATTATTTCTGCTGTTGGATTTAGTGCAGTGCAGTATGTGAAATATTCAATTAAAAATCAGTGTAATAGTTTTGAATAGTGTTTTTTTCAATGCACTCCAGCTTATTAAACCTCAGAAAAACAAATATTGTAATTATTATGTATCATGATAATTAAGTTTTTATGAGCTGAGCTCTTATAAATAAGGACGCAGCACAAAAATCCAAAAGCCTAGATTAGACATATAACTCTATTTCAGGTTCATAATGATCTGCTTTAACATAGAGTAGGGTGATATGGTAAAAATATCATATCATGATACTTAGACATTTTTACTACACACAATGTACACAATGATACAATTCACAATATCCACAATATGCTCAGATAACAGTAGCTTGATAGCTAGTATTTTGGACATATTTAAATGCCTTCTCCTTAGAGGGAGGACAGGTTAAAATGATCAGTAGTCTGAAGTTAAAAGATCGCGCGTGACCTGTTCTTTATCAGGTCTGTTGCAGTGTTAGGGGTCTATTGGAAATTTTAAAAGAAATTTAGATGTTTCATTATATGCCCCACAGAAGCCTATTGAAGGCCACTATATCTTACTTTCGGAAGCACAAAAAATAGTAGTTTCACATTTTTTTGGACTACTCTTTTAAAATTAAATTGTGGTTATTTCATTTCAGATACACAACATTGAAACTTACTTTTTAATAGCACAGATGCAGATTTAGAAGACCAAGTTCTAATATGCTATTTTTTGTTACCCCAAATGTGGCTGATCAGCCAGTATGTGTTTGATGTGTTGAAGCCCTAATTTTGCCCATACCTTATCCATTCCATGATAAACCTCAAAAGCAAGTCTGTTTGAGCTTAACAACTCATAGCGGTTTGAGGCACACTGCTAATTGGTGGTCATAAGCTTCTGTTAGTTGTTTGCAAAATTAGCCATTTAGCTTCAGCACAAAACTAAAGACATAGACCTTGGACACTAAATGTTTGAGCAGAAAGGAGGAGGGCTGGAGAGACTTGATTGATGCTGTTCATTTAAGTCCATTGGTGTTTGAAATGCAGTTGCAAAATTAATGGCTTTAATATAATGTCCATTCTCCATGGTGCACACGGTCACAGTTTCACTTTGCAACATCGCAACGTCCAATGCTCGAGTGAATAATTGTTGTATGTAGTTTCAGGAGAATTCATGGTTAGACAGCCACAATGTGGGCTTGTTACTGTGGGTTAACTTTTAAACCCACACATATAAATACAAGGACGCACAAACTGTAAACATTACAACAAAGTAGGAGTTAAATCAGACACGGTGATGTGAATTACGATGTAATGATTTCCATATGTGAATCAATCTGTTATGGACAGGAAAAAGCAAAAGGCGCCTCAGAGGAAACAAAAAAGAGCACTTTAGGAGGTTGTAGTGAAACACTGAAAAATATGTAATATGTCCTAGCAGGTGGGCAGTAAGAGAGTAAGAGCTGTCGGTGACATCATCTGCTAGGGTTTGTTGGAGCATATTAACTGTAATGATTGTCACATTTAAGATAAAACATTTTTTTTGAGTTCATCAGTAGCTGACCAGATTCTTGTTATAGCAAAATAATAGAATAGAAAAAAATCCAGATTTTAGAAAATGCTGTTAGCCACCCTGGTTAACTACATTTCCACTACAGATTTAGCTGTCTCTAGTAAAAAGTTCACTTGTAGTAGTTTTCAGCAAGGAAAACAGAGGCTGTATTTTCTGTGAACTTTTCCCTGCTTTTTGTTGTGTTTTTTTTTTTGTTTTTGTTTTTTTGTTTTGTTTTTGTTTTTTTTGAGAAGAAAGCAATCATGTGTTCAGTAGACTAGCAGTTGGAGTTTGGGGTGGGCTGGTCTGCATCATGTAACTCCCAGTCTGAAAATCATTCCCTCTCCAGCCCTTACAATTTAAGGATGCATGGTCACACCCCTACCAAACATGTATTGTCTACTTGACTACATTTGGGGTAAACGTTTTGGTCAACTAACCCCTTTTTTATAATAGTTATATGCAATTTCTGCCTACTTTGGAGGTCCCTGATTTGAATTCAGTTGAAATGAAATGGATGTCTTTGTCATCCAAGCAAGCTAACATTTTACAAAAAAAATATAATTGTTTTTTTAATGGTATTTTTGATTGTGCCAGTTGTACAAGTACATATAATTGTTGATATCCAGAAAGCTGCAGTTGTGCTGTCCATTTCATTTCGGCACAGCTGCCTTTGTGGAAAGTTAGGAATTGTTTTTACAGCAGGGGGATCTCATCCCTCCTCTTTCACCCTTTGTTGCTCACTAGCAGCTCAACACAGAGTCAAGGTATTTTACACAGAGACAATAGTGTCCTGGTTAACCTGAAAACAGAGTTAACAGGTACAAGGAAGATATTCTATTTATTTTATTTTGCTATATTACTTGAATTAAAAATATTCAATCAATATCCACTCGCTTGACTGCTAGGGGGCCTACAGAAAAAGGTTACAGCAAATAACCATGGTTATTATGTTATCTTAATCTTTTTTCCTTTTTTCCTGTTTTTGTTCACTGGTTGAAGGAGAGACAGTGTCGTTGGTGGATGTGGACATTTCCCAGAGAGGAAGAAACTCTCCTCACCCCCCTCCAACACCCCCACCCCCACCACGCAGGAGTCTCAGCCTTCTAGGTACACAGATGAGCATAAACAACTGCTCATTTGATCTCTTTCAGTTTTTGTCCTCACAGAGCCTCTCTCTCTTTCTCTGTCTATCTTCTTAGCTTATCTCACATCTTTTCTACTGTCTGCCATCATTGTTGACATTCTCAGAATGTCTCTCTTGGCAAATATCTCGCCATCTCTCCTCATATCTCTCCCACGTATCGTCGTCTTACTTTTATGCCACCTTCCCATCAGTCCGTCTGTCTGAGATAAATTAAGCATAAATAAATTGCAGGGTTCATAAAAACAAACAAACAAACGAAAATAATTAACATGATCAATTCTAAGGAGTATTGTTGTTGTTTTCACATATTGTAATGTAGTAAGTGGTTCAGAACCATTTCTCCAGCTGAGCTAGAATGATGTTATTTGGAAGAAGTTCTTATGCAGTATTTTGGTCCAAAAGCTTGGATCTCACTCTGGTTGCTGGGATTGAAAGGGTAATAGTCTCCACGCTGATGGTATCCTATAGTTGATTACACAGTATGACGACATGGTCTTTGTGGTCAGTAAGGGACAGGATTAGCTGTGGGTCATGATTAGATGCTTTCTTTCTGTTTTCATTTAAGGAAACATTTTCCCAATTTGTCTTTTAAGATGTTTTGAATAATTTTAGATGAATCTTATTTTGCTATTATCGATTCAAACAAGGAGTTGTGAAATTTACATTTTGGCGTATTTTTTGCCATCTCATAAAATCATTTTCCATCACAGCTAGTTTGTATTTGTTCTTACTTTTCGCAGATGCTTCCTTTTGTTCTGTTGCAAATTGTGTCATACTGCAGAAGTCTGTGATTTGTGGCCTGCAAGTTTTACTGCATGTGCCGTAAGTGCATAAGATGACAGCCTGTGGATGACTTGTAGTGTCATGTAATTGAAGGGATTTGCCCAGTTGTTCTGTGGTTTGGACAGTTTGAGCTAAAACATCTTACATCTACGTTATTCACTTTGCATGTAAAGAGGAGAACTTTACTAAATACCATTCATGTGGAATTGGTATTGCAATTATTTAGCATTGTTGGTATTATCTAAAAGACTGTTAAAGGTGAACTCCACCTTTATTTTAAAATGTATTTATAATTAAAGGGTTAAAAAGATGTAAACAAAGTAATTGATAGTGGTTTAATATGAAGTGCTTCATTGTAAAGAAACTTGCGAAGATAGAATTGTTCACAGTGGTGGCAGGAACCAGATGTCTGAGGAGTTTAATGCCTTTAAAAGCAACATCACAGAAAGCTATTGCAGTAATTGTAGTGGTTGCGCACACTGTCTAGTGTCTGAGGCATTATTTTACGATAGTTTGGAGGTAAGGTTTAGCCTATAACATAGTTTTAGAATGCATGCAACAAAATAGTCTTTCCAAAAACTGATTTTTTAAAAAAGATTTACAACTATTTTACCATTAGGGGGCAGTCGTGGGCTGGAGGTTAGGGAACCAGCCCTGTGACCGGAAGGTTGCCGGTTTGATCCCCTTGGCTGACAGTCCATGACTGAAATGCCCTTGAGCAAGGCACCTAACCCCCAATTGCTCCCTGGGCGCTGTGGATAGGGCTGCCCACTGCTCCGGGCAAGTGTGCTCACTGCCCCCTAGTGTGTATGTTCACTAGTGTGCATGTATGTGGGTGTTTCACTGCACGGATGGGTTAAATGCAGAGGTCTAATTTCACAGTGTCCAAACACAGTGACAAATGGTTGTAAATTCTATTCTTCTATTCTATTAACATTACATATTCAACTCAGAAGACAAGTAGTTCATTGATAGTTTTAGACAGTAAATAAAATGACTATAATGTGTTTACATTATGATCTCTGGTTCCTTTGACCACCACTGTAAAGAAATCAGAGTGTGTAAGTGTCTCTACAATCTCGGTGATAGAGTTTTGCTGAGTTTTTTTAAAAAATGGTGGAATTCCCCTTTAAACCTGCCTAGTATTTACAGTCTTGTATTATGGCTGTGTGTTTCAGATAACCTCTTCTGAACCACAAAGTACAACTGAAGACAGTGATTCTTTAAAATCAATTACATAAAACTGCAAACCAACTGTACGAACCTTTTCTAGGTTCATAACTAAGGTTCTATTGCTTTCTGTAGCACGTCACTGACTTCTAAACCAACAGCCCTGACCGTAACGTCATCCTCCTGGTCTCTGAAACTTTGCCACTCTGTTCCAGACGATATAGGTGGGCCGCAGCCTGGGCCTTTCCTAGTGAGTGTCATGGGGGCGTCCCTGCAGTCTCTCCCCCTGCCTCTTCCTCCTCCTCCCCCCCTCCATGCCACCATCCAGCATAGTCTCAGCCTCAATGGTAAGGGTGCGGTGGCGGGAAGGCGTATGTTGGTGTTTTAGGGAGCCTTTCTGGTTCTGAGAGCAGATGTAGCCTTCTCTCCCCAATTTCTTTCCAATCCAATGTCTTGTGTTCTGCCCTTGGAAACACTTTCACTCCATGAAACACCAAATAGAAGTGCAGAGATGCTAAGGTGGCAAATACTTTGTGCATGTATTGACTTCATTTGAAAGACTGGGTGAGCATATGTGTATGTTCTATTTTTTTAGGGCTGCAACTAACAATTAGTCATGTAATCAATAAATCTATAGATTACAACTGAATTAACTGGCTAATCAAACCATCTGCTGTTCCTTCTCACTTTACCCCATCACAGCACTGCCATCATTCAAAGCTTAATTGAGCAATTCCTTTTTTGCGATGCAGTGAAAAAGAAGCCATGTGTTCCCCCCCTTAGCTTCTCAGGGCTATTGATTATATTAGTAATTGAGAAAATAACATGTTATTTTGATGATAATGGAGTAATCAGTGCTTTGTTTAAAGTAATACACAATTCATTTTCAAAGTACTTTACTGTAAAAATATAAAGGAAGCCTTTGTAAGAAGTATTGAATACTATGTGGTAAAAATGCTTGTCCATCAGGCTCTGTTTTCTACTGTAGAGTTACATATGATTTAGCAGGATGTCTGCAAGCAACAGCAAAGCATTTTTAAGTTATTTTAATGCCAAAATCCAATACATTTAGAGAAATCCTTAATGGTTCCTTGAGCAAGTCATTTTGTGAACTTTCACAGCCATGTACGTCATTACATAGTAGTGTTTAATAGTTAATACTTAAGTGACCTGACTAACATCCCCATGATAATGCTAATTTACTCCAGAACTTCTCTGGGAACTCTGGTTATATTAGTGCCAAGTTAGCGTGATATACATTCACTTCCAACACGTTAATACTGCGCAGACCAGCCATCCTTGAAATTTGAAGGTTGTAACAGGTGTTTGTGTCATAGTGGCATATTCTTTACTTTTTGCAGTTTTGCAGTGAAAGCCTAACTGAACACTATTGGAGGAGCCTGGTAAACTGTTTTAAAGCACCAAAGAGCAATCTTTGTTCTTTAAGTAAAGGTTGCATTAATATGTTTCTGTAATTGACATCATCAATGATGAATACATTTTGTAGACTAGATGTGCAAAGGGACCAAAGCCAGTCAGCACACATGTATTCTCTGAACAAGGCTTGCATATGCACATGATGTTTTGTTACATACAGCAAGCAGATTGGCTCAAGGGTCAATATGGCTCATCTGCTCTGCTGGAAGTTCAAGATGAGGAACATCTTGCCAACAACCAGCAACTCTTACAGAAGGCAAATTGGGTGGGAATAGATCATATACCAACAAAACAAACACAAAAGTTTACAAACAACAAAAGTTCAAACAGACTATCTCCAGTCAGGACAAAGTAGCTGCTACAACGAAACACTCTGAGGATTACAACTCTTACCGTCACATTCAGAACGTGAAACCCTTAATGTCTTAGGACAAGATGGCAGAATAAATTGTACCAGAAAAAAACCTTATCAAATAGCACCGTGCAGGGGACCATCTCACTTAACCTGCCCAATGGGCAGCTAAAAAGAACACTCACTACAAATGAATGGAAGCCAGTATAGCTTGGTGGAGAGCGTGACTTGCTCCTCTCACCACTAATATGCTATTTGTTTACAAGAGAATATGATACTTTCTCAGTTGTTGCAGAAAAATGGTAATAGAGGAACAGAAGTAGTGGCATAATTATCTTAAAAAAACCTATATGAAAAGGACATTGTAATTTGCGTGTTTCCGAGGCATGCTATGTCTAAGTTATTGCCTTAACGTGGGTTAATGGCTGAAATATGAAATATGAAATATTAAATACTCAAGATTCATCAGTATAAAATTGTGTAAGTAGTGACATAAGTGGTCCAGTAAACATGTAATTGCTGTGCATGTGCTGCCAGTAGTTATGCTGATGGATTGAAGATATGTTTTCAGCTTTAGGGAGACCATTCTCTCACAGAGGAATTACCCGCCTTTGTGCTTCTTTAAATATGGACTTTGCCCAAACCAAGAGATGAGAGGAAGATACTCCCAGGGACTTCCCAAAACTGAGATCTCCAATGTTGATCAGCTGAGGTGGGGCAGTGGTGACTCAACAGAGAGCAGAGAGAGCTACACTGCGCACTCTCCTGCATCAGAGAGGCTGGCCTACTTGCGTACAACAGCTAGCTGTACATATCAGCATGTAGCAGGGACCATAGACATACAAGAAACATAGTACATCAGAGGAAAGCTGGCTGCTTGCAGCATGTGCATGCTGAAGTCTCAGCTTGACCTTGGACATCAAAGGATCAAACAGGCTGAGCTAGGGGAGGTGCTAAAATTTTAGTGATGCACACAGTGACGTCATGCTAAAAACTATATAGAATCATTTTTCTTTGCTCTGTAGGTTCTGTAGCTATGCTGGCAGTAATAACTGTTGTAGGGCTAACATTAACTAGGTATAGCATCACTCTGCTATTTCTCATCAGTGCCTGTGACTACCTGAACTGAACCCAATTTGCACCATGCATGCACGCCACAGTCGCATGATGTTTTGACAATACTGCCTGATCTGTACTACTCATGCTTATCTTTTTATGGCATTGCATTGTCAGATTAGCTTTGGTAAACATGCGATCTTTCATCAGATCTGCTATAATATTAGCAGAACAATGAACACCAGCCACACTCACTGAAAAGCATTGTTTAATGCAGGAGCCATTATATCAGCAGCGGATGTTCGGATCCATTCGTCACATAAGATAAGACTAATTTCTGCCTGCACTTTTTCATAGAATATTAGCATCAAGCCAATGGTGGCCTCATTCCCTTATTTAGTTTAATACTTATCAGTTTTAGGTTTTTTTTCTATCTCTATATTTGAAAAAAGTTCATGAAAAACTACTCAGTGCTATTGTTTTGGTTTAGAATGACATCATGTACATAGCCAAATCCCAAAGGGAGCCCTGCTCCACATATAGTTAGTTGCATAGGTCATGAAACTTTGGCTTTTTCACCCGAACAGTGCACTTGATCTTAGATAGAGAATCATGGAGTTTTGGCTGAATGCAAATGCCATTTTATTGGACATATAATGTACCATTCATGTATAGAAGTCATTATTTGTCTGAATGTAAATACCTTTTTATCAGACATATAATGCACTATTCAGGTTTTACCCAGCTTTATTCATGTCATTGTTATTGCAGTGTGACAGTGGGGTGCATGCAAGGGGCAAATCAGGCAAGGGGTGCAGTTCAGACTGCAATAGGACCCAGGTGGGTGGTGGATGCTAGAAAACTGAACCACTGTTGGTCCTTTCTAGTTTCATAAGACTCACATACACGTTTTGTAAACTGCTTATCCTTCTGAGTCGTGGGGGGGTTGATGGAGCCTATCTCAGCTGTCATTTGGTGGAAGGCAGGATACACCCTGGACAGGTCGTCGGTCTATCGCAGGGCAGACAGACAGACATATACATTCACACTCACAATCATACACACATTCTCACCTAGGGGCAATTTAGTGTGTCCAGTTGGCTTGACTGCATGTCTTTGAACTGTGGGAGGAAACCAGAGCACTATGACACTCTTGAATACAAAATAAAATTTTCTTTTTTGACATGAAATGGTATTTGTGTAGGTGAGAATGTACAGGGCCAAGTTGAAGAAGAATGTTTTCAACATTTCTACGTAACTGAGTCGTTGCGATGTAAAAAATTTATATAAAGTGTTTAGATGGGAAATTATGCATTTTAGAAAAACCTACAGACTCAGATATCTTTAGGAACCAGGTGTCACTATGCCTTTAACACATTTTTTATTAAGTATTTTATTCATATCCAAATTGAACAATGAGCATACACATGTCTTTTGAGTTTTTATATGTAATATTGATAAAGGTAAAGCAGTAAACCCAAAAATATGTTTTCTTACTCATGCAGAAATTTTGAAAATAATTTCCCTTCAGTTTTTGCACTGCTTGACAGCAACAACCACAGTTGACAAGGACAAGTGCATTGGGATAATACTGATTTGAAAACGACATAAATCCATCCATTTTCTAAGCCGCTTATCTGTCAGGGAAAACGACATAAATGAAATATAAAATTCTTAACAGGCACACATAGGTCTATATTGCTCTTTTATTAGTATTTTTTGCAGTCATGAAGGTAGGAGTAGTACACAGTGGTGAACTGTGACTATTAGAGCTAGGCCTTTAATTTGAGATATATATATGTATGTATGTATGTATATGTCAAACTCTAGGTGGGAAAACATGAGGGAAAAAGCCACCTCATGTGGACATTATATAATTAGACATATAATAATGCTCATTTCTGCTAGTGTCCCAAAGGGCTTCTAGTAGTATGGTAGCTCTATTTGCCCTTTCTGCTCTGAGCTCCATCGCATAGATTACAAGGTCATAGTTCTTATCTTAAAGCAATCAGTGAACTTCAGAAAAAAAGCCTCTTACATATTGGTAAATATTGTTTGTTTGTGTTCCAGATGCTTTCTTCCGAGCACTTCCTCATTCTGCACCATCGCCAATGGAGACTCCGCCCCCATCCCGAGTGGCCCCAGCTCCAAATCTTTGTCCTTTGAGGGGAGTTGATTCCAGCAGCTTCACAGCTAGCCTAAGGGAACTAGAGCGGGTGAGAATGTAAACATGTATAGGAATAGATACTGTTGTATGCAAAAGTATGGTATTTCTGATTGTAAAAAGAGACACATCCTCTACAGAGAACATAATCCTATATATTTGAATGCACAATTACTGCTTTGTTGAATTAAACATATTGGGGGAAAATACAATGGTCTGTGTAAAAGTTATGGCACCTTTTATATTGTACGTTTTATTTTTTTGTAGCAAATAAATCTAAATTGTGCACTAAAATTAGCAGAAAATGCGATTTTCAGTTCAAATTCAACCAATAAAGGGGCAATTTTAAGAAATCTCAGCAAATAGTAAAAAAACATTTTTCATTTTTAATTAACATTTTGCCATGAATCAGGCACTGAGTACTTATTCAAAAATAATTCTTTTGGGGGGTAATTTTTTTTAAACTGCTTATTTGCTTAAACTAGACACTAGGCAACTTTTCTTTTCGTGTAACCGCTGGTCCATAGATTGTTGTTTGCGGAAGGGGGTCAGAACGCACACTATGTTGCAGTGCATGTTGGGGACTGTAGTGCATCTTATTGTGATTCAGGCTAATATATAAATAAAATAATTTTGCGGGACTGTGTCACAGGCCTGACTTGACTTGCAGGCCTTGTGTATGACACATGGGCTAAAGAGGATGTGTTAACTTCTTTTCACTTGGGAAACTTTTCTTTTTGAGTCTTACTCAACCTAATGATATGAAAAGAAGATCCTGTTCCTGCACTATGAAATGCTTGAAACATACATACTGAAATCACTATCTGCTCAGTCATTGTAGAATTGTGTGAATTGTGGGATATTCGGTGCAGTCCATCAGTGCTTTCTCTAGAAAGAGTTTTTTTGGTAGGAATTGCTGTCGAGTACCTTTAAAAACAATGTGCTATTTATAGATGTACACCAGGGTTGTTGGTTTGGCACTGATGAATTTGCTATGTGATCAATCAATAGGAACAGCCTGCAAGGGAAACTTATATGTATGTGTCGCTTTTTCCACAGTGTGGCTGGTACTGGGGCCCCATGAACTGGGAGGATGCTGAATTGAAGCTGAAAGGGAAGCCTGATGGCTCGTTTCTAGTGCGGGACAGTTCAGATCCCCGATACATCCTCAGCCTCAGCTTTCGCTCGCAGGGGGTCACACACCACACACGCATGGAGCATTATAGAGGTAAACAGAAGCAACAGACTGCTACATACATAAAAGGACATATATTTATATGGAGAGATTTACCTATTTGCTGTTCCATGTTTAGGGACCTTCAGCTTGTGGTGCCATCCAAAGTTTGAAGACCGCTGCCATTCTGTGGTGGAGTTCATTGAGCGTGCCATCATGCATTCTAAAAATGGAAAATTCCTTTACTTCCTGCGGTCACGTGTTCCAGGTAATGCTTCCTTAATGTCCTCTTCTCTGTAGGTTGCATTACCTCTCCAGTCACAGGGCTGATTATTCTGATTCTGAAAAGAAGAAAAAACAAACAAACAAACAAAAAAACTGCAATATCCCTCTGGGATCTATAAAGGATTCTTATTCTGATTTTGATTCTCATTCTGATCATGTGGAAAATTTGTATATTAAACTGACATGATGTTGTGGCTGTTTTATATTGTATCTATGTTGTGTAGGTGGACTTTTTTATGTGTCCGCATAGACTGTGGGCCATAAAATCCTAATCGTTTAACCCAGGGTGGAAAGTAACAAATTAAAACTACTCTTGCTACTGTATTTAAGTACATTTTCCAGTAACATTACTTTTTGATTGTGATTCAAAATGTTAAAACTGAAAGAAGTAGCATTACTGGAAAAAAAACACACTGCTGCAAGTTACCCTCTAAAGCCTTAAATTAAGAGATATCTGGTCAGGTTTGCCTGAATTTTTCATATTAATGTTACACATAACGTTGCTCGATGTTTAGGTCTCAAATGCAAAATCAGTATTATTCTGATAAAGATATGATGACAACAGAAGATGTCACATCTTATAAAGACATGTCATTCGGCAAGTTTTGACTCTTTGAATACTCTTTCACTGCGCTCACAATCATCAGATTCATCTGCTTGGAGAAGAGGTTCAAAGCACAATTGATGTTACAAAATGATTTTCCACGTGTTGCGTACGATTACACATTTCCAAAGCTCTAAGCAAGCTAACAGGTAGCTTAGTTAGCAAACAAACTTAGTACATCTTGAGAATTGAGCTCCTTTCTGGAAATTAAATATTAACTTAAAAGTAATTCAGGCAATTAGCTGAGTAGTTTTACAGTAAACCACTTAATTACTCTTACCCAATTTTCTGTCATTTTCTGTAATACTTTCTCTGTTATTCAAGTGTACCTTTACTTCAGTAGTCTTTCTGCCCCTGGGCTTAACGTCTGGTCTCCATCTCTCAGGGCTCCCACCAACTCCAGTGCAGCTGCTGTATCCAGTCTCTCGCTTCTGCAATGTCAAGTCCTTGCAGCACCTCTGCCGCTTCTGTATCCGACAGCTCGTCCGCATAGATCACATCCAGGAGCTCCCTCTCCCAAAGTACTATGCTATCTCACCTGTCATTCCTTATTGTTCTCTGTTACTAGTTTTGCTTACACTGCATTGAAATTGTTTTGTTTTTTTCTCCAGACCCCTCATTGTCTACCTGAGAAAGTTCTACTACTACGACCCAGAGGAAGAGATGTATTTGTCAATCAAAGGCATGCGCCAGATGGCAGGCGTGGAGCAAGAGCCAGAGTCTGAAACGTAGCCGGAAGAGCTATGTTTGTGTAAGAATCATTCAAAACCTGGACAAAAGTCAGACACCTTTCATTTATTTCATCCATCCAATCATTTATTTATCCATTTAAACAGCCATTAAATATGATTATATATATATGAGTAAGATGTTTCTGAGAAGATTAGATATAAGTTTAGACATAAGATATTACAATCTATCCATCCATCCATCCATTTTCTAAGCCGCTTCTCCGTCAGGGTCGCGGTATTACAATCTATTTATATTTAAATATTAAAAGCTTTGTTTTGCAGAAAGTATTAATATACAGGAAACCAACTGCAGTTCACACTTCACTTAAAATAGCCTAATAACAGCATAGTGATTAAAAGGATAAAAAGATGTGCTTGGTCCACTAACAAAAGAATAGGGGACCATCAAAGAAAAATGAGCTAAAAACAGCTAAATAAGCTAAAACTGAAGAATTACTTAAGGTTATCACACAGAGAAGGGGCTCATGTTCTCTGAACAATGGACTTACCACCCCAGAGTCCCTACATCAGGTATTGAAAATTATCTTTGCAGATTTCTTTGAAAAAATGAAAGCAAATCTGCAGGAATAGAAATCAGAAAGGAATGGAAACTGCATACATATAACAATTTTATGTATGCTGAAGAATTAGATAATATATGTAGTTGTGAAGCTTGTTTTGTCATTTTTATTGGAAATTAAATTAATGCAGGGTGGTCTTTGACAAAGCACTGTATAACCATCCAAGATCTCCCAGAGTGTGTAGGCCTTGAAAGACCCCCTCTTACATTTTATCAAATGTGCAGTCAGTACCATATTTGTGCAAAAGATTAAGTTTGATATAAAGTTATCTTTCCTGTCCTTTTTGCAATGTGCTTGTAATTTTTGATAAAAGAGCCATAAAAAACTGTGAAGTGCAGATTACTTACTGCAGAGTAAAATGCAGTAAGTGTGCAGCAGAGTTACACATTCTAAATGTCTGATGCTGCGTTTAGATGTTTGCATTGGAAAAAAAACATCATTCCCCACGCACCCCATTACTGATATGTGGCTGACCACGGCATGAAGCCATGCAAACATTACCATGGTGACTGTGCTGCCAAAAAGGGGTGATTCTTAGAGGAGAGCTTTAGCAGTGCAAATTGACTTCATCTCTAGTTCAATGAGATGTTTGGCATGAATTGTGAAGACTGAACTCTTAATGGAGCCACAATCTGCAGAACGTTGTCGCTTGGAGCTCCACAGAAAACAATCAGGTTGCCATCGTCCATCTACCGCACACATGTGAACACAACATAAGGGTTATCAAATATACTACACCAAAACTTGTTTATTCACTGAATATTGTGATTTGAACTGTACTGTAATTGTGTGTTTTCAGGTGTTCTGTGTATGGATAGCGGATGGGATAGTGCATAGACACTGCTGGTGCACAGCTCTGCCCTAACTCCCCATCAGTCTTCCAGCAGAAGCCAATGAACATCATCGGAACTGCCCCCTTCTTATTTTTGATCAAAAAGAAGACAGAAGTGGGCAGGGAAATGCTGGAGTACTGTCCATATGAAACTGGCATTATATCCAGAGACTGATCTGGCAGTCTGGACAGGCACAGGACTGAAAATGAAACACATAGAACATTTAATGTGATCTGGAGTTATGACATAAACCTCCATCTGTAGCTTTCTCATGGGGAAAAAAACATGGGAGTTTTTAACCTGGACACATTCGTGAATCACTTTCCTTTATTTTGGTTCTTCTTTCTCTCCCTGTTCTCTTGCTGTCCCCTTTATTTCTCCATTACCTGTACTGTAACTTCCTCAGTCTGACAGCAGGCCACATGAACTGCCTTTTCAGTAAAAGAGAGTGAAAATGAAAAAGGCTTTGGAATTCCACTTCACTCACATGTAGGTCTGACACTACAGTACAGAACATACTGTGTTAGAATGGGTTGTTCTTTAAGTTTTATAGAGTTAGCTCTGTTTCCATCCACTTCCTGCGCAAATTGCAAGAGATAAAGTGAAAATATAAAAAAACGATTTTTGCCGCATATCAGTTTTTTTCAGTGACTTAGCGATAAAAAATAATTTCAGTAAAAAAACAAAAAAAAACAAACCCAAATTGGTTTATTGATGAAAAATGTTGTCTGTTTCTGTCTCTAATTTCATGTGTGTCACACCTTGTGTTGCTTTGGCTTCCCTGACTTCCCCATAACCTACTGATGAAGACATTTTTTATTTATTATTATTCATTTATTATTATTGTTTTTCCATCTGAACCGTTACAGGAGACATCACATTTCTCTATCATATAGAGCTGTTTGAGCCCTTTCCATTCAGAAAGGCTGCATTCTTTTTTTGCAAATCTATCTCTGTAAGAGCTGAAAAGTGGCAGCATTCCTTTAAAAATGCTCTTTTTTATCGTCTCTTCCTCAGTCCAGCTCTACCTCCCGTCCACACTGTTTCTGTTTGCATTTCATGTGGAGGCACGTGGGGGTGCTCTGTCACCTGACGCTAAAGCTACATTCACATTACCAGGCTGAAATGGCACAAGTACGATTTTTTTGCCTTAGGCTACGTTCACATTACAAGCCTTATTGTTTAATTCCAATTTTTTTGTTCAGATCTAATTTTTTTACTATGATGGTTCTCACTCAAATCTGTTGTGACTCAAATCTGTTATTAATGTGAACAAAACTGTGTCCTGAAACGACCCGCATGTGCACATCCTAATGAATCACATCATTGATGAACCATTAGGCTTAATGTACTGTGAACACAGTCTAGACTACTGTGTAAAAAGGTTTTTTGCAACATTTAGGTATCGATAAACAATTTATCAAAAATGTTTTGTTGACATTTGTTAAATATTACAGACAGTTTACTTTTCCTTAGCTTGTATCACTAAAATTCAAGTTATTTTTTTTCCTTTAGATGGAAACTAGCTATTATGTCTGACACAAACAGACATACAGAAATTACTCCAAACAACTGGGCACTCTTTTTCACCACATGTTTCATATGCATCTGTATTATTCTTTGTGCAAGGCACAAGCAAACTGGGATTAAGTACTAATTGAGTATTTCACTAAAGGTCTATATTTAGCATTGTTGTGTGGACCCATATTTATACTAGTGACAAAGATAGCGATTTGAAGAAATGCCATTCTAAACTATAATAGCTGGTTGTCAGAGAATGTAGATAAACACTAATTTACTCCTAATCACAATGATTATACTAAACTCCATGAGAACATAGGATCCACAAACTGTGATTTACAATCACAGTAGGTGAGTTTGAACAGAAATACGTTTCAGGGGAGGTATATAATTCCATGTAAGAGTTCCATTTAATGGGATAGACCATCATTTCTTAGCTTAACATATTCATTATCCTTGATCAGCTCCTGTCCTGTGCACCAAAATATCTACAAATAACATTACAACAATAGTTATCAAAATTACTGATGAGTGATGAGGAAAAATGTCCTTACTTTTTACAAAAAACAGTTATGTACCTGGACTTGAGGTGAGAATTGTTTCTAAGATGCATTACAATTGTCTCTTGAATGATTTTACTACTGCATACAGAAAGTAATTTTTAAATTGAAAACTGTAAACAGTACCAGGCTATTCAAATTAAGCAAATTCTAATAGGTTACAGGGAAAACAAATCATATATGCAGTAGAACAACAAAAATTAAGATGCAAAAAAAGAATCATTTTATAATTGCATCTTGGCCCCTTGAACTAATATATGATTGATTCAGGTGCCTACAGACTTCCAGCCCTACCACGGACCTTCTCTCAAACACCTGGCATATGTGAAACTCAGGTTAAAGTGGAATTCCATTTTTCTAAAAATCTGCATAGTGATATTGTTGAAATGTTAATAAAGTCATGTAGATTAGATTTATGTTTGGTGTGAAATGCTGCACTGTAGGGAAATTTACCAGATTTCTTTACAGTGATGGTGTTTGGAACCAGCGCAAATATACCCATTTTATTTAGTATCCAAAACTTAGACATTTTGCATGTAATGTTGACGGTAAAATTGTGGTAAATCCAGAAAAATAACACTTCTTTATGGACTAGTTTGCCTTACAGTGCCCTGCATATACCTTTCTGCCATGAATGCATCTTTAAAAAGTACATATTAGGCCAAATGCTGACTCAGCAACTTTCTCTAGAACGGTGCACATCACTCTCAATGACATTGTAAAAATATATGCATATAAAAGTTATTATCAGTAGAATTCCCATTTAATTGCTGCTCAGAGTGGATGTCTTCACAATATTCTCAACATTTGTAACAATATTCCAGAGGTACCTTATTTTCATAGTAAACCTTTATATAAATAAAGTAAATCCCAGTTTGCCAAGAAAAGGTTTGCTCTGCTATATACGCTACCTACTCTATGATTCACCCCTGCACAGTTTACCATTGGGTGCTGCCCATTTTAAGGAATTTCGAATCATGGTTGAACTGAGTTGTACTAACATTTCACTTACAAAATTGCAAAAAATCAGCAGAATTTACTGCCTTGGTGGGGAATTGTGTCACTTTTTAAGATGACCTATATTATTCAGTCTTTAAAATATAAAAAAGTAATTCAGTTTGATTTGAAATGCTCCATTTTAAAGAAACTTACCAATTGATCCAAAATTTACAGTATATTAAATTCAGCAAATAAACAGCAAGTGTAAATTAAAATGTGTGTTCTCTGTAGAGGATGTGTCCTCGCTTTTACTTAGAAAATCAACAAAGCATGTCATTTGAGCAGAGTGAAAGTTATGCGACTTTCAATCAAACTTAATTTTTAAAAATATAAGCTTATTTTGAATAGCAAATAAAAAGCCTATATTTGCGTTGTAGACATTGCGACCCCTGGTTCCTATCACCACCACTGTAAAGAAATTCGAGTCGGCAAGTTTCTCTGTACGCTTTGTTTACATAACAACGACTGAATTATGAAGAAACTGAAAAATCGGTAGAATTCCCCTTTAATGCGTAAATGTTAAAATATCATAAAAAGGCATCTAATTGATGCGTTACTACACTTACGTATTGCTAAGGTTTATACATTTTTGGTACGTTATGTTGCATTTTGCTCCATGTTTTCGTACTGATGTTCGGTGAGTCATCACCAATCCGGCCTCTTTCCAGGGGGCTACAGCCCCCCTCGACACCAATGGCTTTGAGACGCACTTCAACATGGCGAAGGATGGCGAGAGTGAGCCAAGGCGGAGTGGAGAGGCGGACGGCGTAGGGACACCTCTGAGACACGGACTAAGGTTTAGCATCTCAATCTCCTCCCACAGGTAACTCCAGCGGCTGCGAGCAAGCCTCAGCGGATCGATCAAAATGGTTGTCAATTACTTTTGATTGATATGTTATGGCCATTTCTAACTGGGTGAGCTAAACGTCACTGAACTACACGACCACATATCATTGGTTCAGTCTAGCTCTCCTGGCCTCTCCAAACGCCCACCCATTTTCCCCGAACCGAGATAAACTATTGGTTCAGCACCCGCCCGTCAACTGTCAACGCAGCATTAAAACATTCTACTGGTCAAAGTAAATCTCAATCACGAAGATGGCCTGTGTTGATTGGGCAGGACTGCAATCCTTCAGCTCCCCGCCAGCAGGCGGATTGGTCGAAGGGTGCAGGCGGTGGCCTGCAGGGGCTTGCTCTTGAAGGCTTCACGGAGAGCGAATGTCGTCATGAGCGGTGGGTAGGAATTATAACGTTGGTGTTTATATTACTATCTACTTTGTTAACTAAACACATGGTTGACTGCAGTGCATTATGTATCCAGAGTGCCAAATTTACACTACAAAATGAACTATAACACGGCACTTGCAGGTTGCACACTTCCGGAATCGGGCTGCCTTTCCGTATCAAAGAGTTTATCTTTGCTAGTTCGAGGCTCGTTAGCATGTTAGCCAGCAGAGCGCAGCTTGTCTTGCAGTTTTACCGTTTTACGGATTTGGGTTAAGCCTTTTAGAGTTTTGCTTAGCTTTCACTAAACACATACGGATACTTCTCGTCCCTTTTTACTCTGTAAAAACCGCAGAAATGTAATATAAGGGCAGCGGCACCTAATTTAAGTTAAAAACAGCTCGCTTTGGCCGTAAAACACAGTTGGCTAGCTTTTTAGCCCGTCCGCTAGCGAGCTACCGCGTCGTCGTTGGTGTTTGGTTAGCACACAGGCTGTTTAGCACATTAGCTTCGCTAGTTTTATTTTGAGGTGGCGCTGTCTGTCAGGCCGCGCGCGAAAACCGAGGGTGTCTTTTTTCCCCTCATCACTAAAGACAAGCTCCAAATTTAAAACTACAGTCTTTTGCAGATTTCTGCGGCGTTATCTCTTCTCTAAATGTGCTTACCTGGCTCATTTTACTATAGGTTAGCTGGCTAGCTACAGTTAGCCAATTCACTTGCTGCTACTAACTTAGTGCGACGTAAGTTTTTTACAGAGGAATAAGTTTCACAGCGGAGAACACAGAGACACGGTAACATGCAGAGATGAATACCAATCTCCGTATTTCAGTTTCCCACTTGGCCACGTTTAGTACATGAAACGTTAGTCTAATTGTCATTCTTTATGTAGCTTGTATTTATAAATTTAGCAAGCTAAGCAGTTCTTCAGCTTTAGATTCAGGTGTCCGTGAAAAGTAGGTTAAGCGATGGACGATTCGCAGACAAAGCGTTCTTTTAAACAGTTTTTAAATGAGCTAAAGGTAATCGATTCGAGGTTTTCTCGATAAACTGATTTTTATGAGTTTTACCTGTTTTGCAATGCTTTTAACGTTGTTTGGCCTGCTTTGTTACATGGATTTCTTACATGCCTTGCGTGTCTTAAGAGTGCACAGGTCTATTACGGTGCTACAGGCATGATGTCGTTACCGGGTAACTGTCAAATGCAGATACCGCTCGTCGGGTCATGATGCTCCCTTACGTGTCAAATGCATGAGTTCATTTCGCGAACAAAAATGCTTGTTCTAAACACTATATTTTCACCAGCCACTTATATGGTGTTATTTATTTGCAAGTAAAGATTGTGAACTGTTAACGTGGCCTTACTTAGTTGCTTTATGTAACTTCTTTCTTAGACTTATATACAAACTGACAGCACAACCCTTAAAGGTGGGTTAGTGTAGGTGTAGGTCTAAGTCATAGCTTATACAGTAATGTTGGGTGGTACTACCTCTGGGTAGGAAAAAGGACTAATCAAGACACATATATGCATTCACAAAAAGTTGTACATTTCTAATAATTGACAGTAATGAGGCTCTTAATGACCATCACAGCATCATTACCTTCTTGATCCATGCTCATCTAGGTAGTAACAGGTAACGCCTCTTTTAACTTTGTGCTTATAGTTGTGAACGTGCATGCAAGAGTCAAAGCAAAGTGTTTTAGCATAATTTGTGCAGTAGTTGGTATGTGGCATTTAAAATGTTCATCTATTTATTTATTTATTTATTTAGGTTTGTTTCACCTATTGAGCAATTCAAAGACTAGCTTACTATTTAAACCACAATAACAGTTTGATAGCATCTCCCTTTCAGTCATTTGGTACAGTAGTTTTTACTTTTCATAGATCAAAAGGACAGTATGGCTACCACTGTTGCTGTCAGTCCCAGTGAATACCTCCAGCCTTCTACCACCTCTTCCCAAGTAAGACAACACTTAAGTAATCTCTCTTCTCAATCATATTTGTCTTAGAATTTTGGATGTTTTTGTTGCTGAGAATAGATTTGTAGACCTTGTGCCTGGATTTAAATGTGGATTTAAACGTCTTTCCAGTCATCTTTTAGTGCCTTTGTTGAAAAATGCCATATTCGTTCATTTTAAGCTTTAATTACTTCCTATTGTATGTTATTTAAGTTTGATTGTGCAGTCTACATCTGTTTCTCACAATGTTAGGTAGGTTTAGATCTACTTATCAGTGGACTATTTTTTTGTCCATTTGTAGGATTCTCAGCCCTCGCCTTTGGCTCTCCTGGCTGCAACTTGCAGTAAGATCGGCCCACCCGCGGCCCAAGCCCCTGCCAGCACTCCACCGGCCCAGCCGACGACGCGTCGGCTACACCCCATCAAGCCCGCTCCCATTGCTCCGGCTCCTCCTAAGAATATGGCTTTCCTGTCAGCTAAGGGAACTGTGCTTCAACTGCCTGCAGGCTTAGGATCTTCAGGAGCCAACCCCATCCTTCTCACTATCCAGACCCCGGCACGCCCAGCGGGCACATCTAATACCAACATCCAGTACCAAGTGGTGCCCCAGATCCAGGGAGCCCAGACCATTCAAATGGTACCCCAGGGTGGACAGATCCAGATCATTCCTGGGACCAACCAGGCTATTATCACCTCACCTGTTACCATGCAGGCTGCCACACCCACTCCTACATCTGTGGCAACAGTGTCTGCCGCACAGAAGACAGTTCCAATCAAGCCATCAACACAAAAGCGGCGGCAGAATAATGCCAACGTTACTTCTAACACTAACGTTGTGCGTCTGTCTGGTGGACTTACGCTACCCCTCAATGTTGCTACAGGTGAAGTGGGTGGAGCTCAGATTGTTACAGAATCAGCAGCTGCCATACCTCGGCAAGCAAAAGGAAAGAGGGGACGGAAGAAACAGGTTGCCACTCCGCAGCCAGCCTCAACTCCTCCTGCTGAGCAAGTGGAGACAGTGCTGATAGAAACTACAGCTAATAATATCATTCAGGTAGGCTCAGTGCTTTTTCTGTGGCATTCATTAGTTATGTATTGCTTCATTAATAAATCTGATGCATGTTTCATATGTTGCATATCAGTAAAAGTAACAAAAGTGTGTCTGCATCTTAGTGCAAAGTTCCTGTACTGTAGGTACACAACAAAACATTTGCAAATAAGGCCCAGAATCATGTGTGTATTATGTGTTTTTGCATTTATTTAACTGTAATACAACACTGGTTGTAAACAGGAACTGATTTTACTGTTGTATTAATTCTGTTGTATTAATTATCAGGGTACCATGATCTTACTTAAGCTGTGTAGCTGTTTTATGTATGAATCTGACATCCCTAATTAAATTTTAAAATATGCTTATTATAGGTAATTAATATGCCTTATTATAGTCATTGTTTATATCAGACTCATCCAGAATAGCTCTACAGCCAGAAACTTCCAGCTGACAGTGGGCTTGGGGTAAAAGCCAACTACTGACAAAGTGCTAGATAGTCGAACTGATAATCAAATGCATTGAGAAAACTGTATAAGTATTGTGCAAAGTTAGAACGTTTATCCTTTTTTGAACCCATTGGAATTAATAAACCTGAATTAATAGATGGCTTTGAATGTGTGTTTTATGATGTGGAAATAGTATTATTTTTACTATGTTTGGGTTTTTAAAAGTAAAAAAAGCTTTAGATTAAAAAGCATTAATCTGAAAATCTTTGAATCTAAAAACAGCCCTGGGTTAGTGAGGTGGTTATTCCAGGTTGTCTGTCAAAACATGACATGACAAAACATATGTTAGTGTAAGTTATATAAAATTAGTACTTTCCTTTGGTGTCCCATGTGTGCTTTGTGTGTGCCATATTGATGTACTCATTTTAATGCCTGCCTGTTTAATATCTTAACATGCATTTGGATACCAAAGGCACACATAATCACAGAGAATGTAATGTTTTGTTTTTTTTACATAGTCATTAAATAATAAAATATATCAGCTTGGAAAATGTGCTTTATGGTAGTAATTTTAGTACTTAAAATGAATTTAGTGGTCTCAGAAGTTGAGTTTAGTTCTGAACTACTTGCCACTTTTACCAGTTTTAAGACTTATGATCTGACTTGAAACTGCACTGAAGTCGTATAGATTTATATAGGGATTCTGTTCTATAGGAAACCAGACTTTTGTTCAGAAAAGGCCAGTTAGAAGTGAAAATAATCCCAATCAGAAATTTCATTCTTACTGGTAAGGACTGTTAGAATAAAAAATGTTGTGAATGTGATGCTTTTCAAACATTTTTGAGGCATTTCCTTTCCTTTTAGGCAGGGAACAATCTCCTTATTGTCCAGAGTCCAGGGGGAAACCAGCCTGTGGTACAGCAGGTGCAATTGGTTCAACAGAAATCAGAACAGCAGGTGGTGCAAATACCCCAGCAGGCTCTAAAAGTGGTGCAGGCTGCTTCTGCAACACTTCCCCCTGTACCCCAGCGACAGCCAGCTACACCCAGTGTGCAGATGGCCCCCTCTGAACCCACACAGGTACCTCACTGTGCCTTTTTCTTTTTGGCCTTTGTTTGTTTGGTTGACCGTTTCAAATGACATGTTTTTACAATAGTAGATGGTCTTGCCTCTTCATTCCTTCCACTTGTATGTGCATTGACAAATAGGTCATTTGTAGCTGTTGTAAAAGGTGACTGCATGCATACCATTAAAGAAAAGTGCTGTAGGTAAATTGTCATTTTCGTCTGTGTGCTTGATAATTGTAATTCACTTACTGCAAATCTAAGAGGTTTGACAGGCATTGATTTGTTTTCCAAAAAAACCTTTATTGCTGCTTTATGACATTTCTTCAGCCTGCACAAGATGTATTGTTCATATTTTTAACACCAACCTGTCTACAAAAGAAATTCATGGCAAATTTTAAAATAAAATATTTTCTAAATTTACCAGCAATTTGGCACATTTATATTGTGAAATATACTGCTGGGATAGGCTCCAGCTCCCCCTGTGACCCAGAAGGAGAAGTGGCTTAAAAGATATGTGTGTGAGAAGATATTGAGATATATGATGTAGACGTGCGTTTTCTCCCTATGAAATACACAAATGTAGTAAATATTTAAGTGTTATGTATGCATAGTGTATTTCTGTCACCATTGACTTGATTTAGTTGGCTCTTTTAATGCCAGTTTGCTTGTTTAATACTTTTCTGTTGGTTACTGTGTTTTATGGTTTGTCTACTTTGTGTCTTGATTTTCACAGGTGCTGATTAAAACAGCTTCAGGTGAGTGGCAGGCAGTGCAGCTGCAGAAGACCATAGTAACCACTCCAACTACGCCGGCTACTACTGCCACGCCTACCACACTGACTGTCATGAGTAAGAAAGCCCAGCCAGGGGCACGGAAAGAGCGAACACTTGCTAAGATTGCTCCTGCTGGCGGTGGCCCGATAACGCTAAATGCGGCTCAGCTTGCTTCAGCGGGGCCAGCTGTTCAGACCATTAATATCAATGGTGTTCAAGTACAAGGGGTACCTGTGACCATCACGAATGCTGGGGGTAAGGGAAAATGAATTATTAAAGTAGATTGTATAAGGGTGATAGTTATTCATCAAATGATTATTATAACTTTTTGATTGTACATATTTATTGATTGATTGTAGCTAAATATATGTTTGAGGGTATATATAGTTATACAGATGACGTATACATCACACTGCTAGAGGACACGTCTGAAACCTAAAAAGGACATTTGCTGTCAGAGCAGGATGTAGTAAGCTCTCCTGCGTAGTGTAAGGAAGTGTGTAAATTTTAAGGTGTTTTATATATAATTTATTACACCCCTTACTACATCAGAGGATTTTAGTGTTGTCATATAGCTAACCAAGAAAGCTATCCAAGAACTTGCAATTGTTCCAAATATAACTACACAGTCAAAGGTTTTTCTGTGGCAAGTCATCATAGGCTCTTGTAGCTTTGTAAGCTTTTTCTAATACAGTTAAGTGTTATAAAGCAAGAAGTAGCGCTCAGTACACCAGTAATGCTGCATAAAGCTAATCAGTGTAGTGCAGCAGTGTTTTACAGTACGCATAACAAGGAAACTCTGGAAGTTTAATCTCTCTCTTTTTTTGGTTCCCAGGTCAGCAGCATTTAACGGTCCAGGGTGGAGGGCTACAGCTGGGCAGTGTGCAGACGCAGGCGCAGCCGCTGAAGGTGGACCAAACGCTTGCGCTTGAGCTGCAGAGCCAACCAGGCGAAAAGAAGCGGCGCATGGCATGTACTTGCCCCAACTGCAAAGATGCAGAGAAAAGGCAAGGAAAACGTAGAGTGGCGAGAGAGGAGAAACATAAAAATCAACAAAATCACTATCATAATAATATTTAGTAAGATATTTAGTTTTTTAATAATCATATTTGTTTTCAAGACTGCTTAGATGTAATTACAGTGTTCCACATACAGAGACATACAATCAATTTCAGATATTGAGACAGAATTAGGGACAGGATTACTGGTGCCTGAAAAAGCAGTGATATGGAGATAGGTTTAGGTTTTATATATAGGTTTTGTTTAGTTATGTGCTTTTAACTGTTAGTGCTGTCATAATTATGAAATTTTAGCTCATGATTGCCAGTTAAATAATTGGAATTAATAACTTTGTCTTTTCTTGTTCAATGTTTGGTGCTATTATTATACAAGCCAAAAATGACCAAATCGGCCGATTGGTTATTTTATTGGCCCAGGTTGAACTGTTGAAAACAATATTGTGTGTACATTCACACAATGTCAATTACACAGAATTATATGTAGAGTTAAGAACATGTACTTCACTAAAGGGAAAATATAAGCACAATAAAACTCATTCTGCCAGCATTCAAGCTAAAAGAACTAGCAACATACATTACACAGTACTCTAAACTTTTTCATAATTTACATGGCATACCCCAATTTAATGCATTTACTGCTTTCTTTTATTTATTTACCTCAACCCATCTAATTCACATTTTGTATGTTGTAGCATATTATGACTATGAAAACTAACAACTGTGGAAAATAACAGCAATCAGCTTAAATAACTGATCATGTCAAATACCTGCCATCATATTAAACAAGGGCGATCAGGCAATTATGTAATAATTGAGATGGGCCTATTTCTCTTTTTTTTACTAAAGTAAAAGTCACGTTCATGTTCTACCGCTAACTTACAGTGGTCAAAGCTCATAGCGAGTGAAATAACGACGATTAATTGGCTAACAGAAATCTCGTTCAAAACTGGAGGCAAGCAAATGAACTCACAATAAGCTAGTCCACACGTTTAGTTTAATTTTTTCTGCGAATCTTCAGTCTTCCAAAATACGGAGTAACGTACAAAGTTGCAGCTGCACATAAGACTTCTTTTAGTGTGCAATCTTTAAATACATGGGTATGACATGATATATTTATTTATTTGTTTGTTTATTTTATAATATCAGATTCATTGTTGGGTAATGATCCCTGTTCTTTATTTTTAGAATTTTTTTGTTTTTAAAAACAGTTGTCAATGGTTATCTAGATCTGCTAAAAATGCTAACATCTACATAAAGTAATATAAAACATTAAAATAATTAAATTAAATTGAAATTATTAAGTTATCAGTTCACAACACTGCTACTGACCACAATAAATGAGTAATTATCGGTTTGTTTATCAGCCCAGAAATTCCATACTGGTGCATCTCTACATTCTAGCAACTGCCAAAAAAATAAAAAATAAAATAAAAAAATCACAACTGCAATTCAATGTGGTCAGGTACTATTAATATTAGCTAGTTCCATAAGTGTCAGAATTCATGTAAGTAAATTAGTAGGGAAACTGGAGTGTAGAACCGGACTGATGATGAGAAAGTTTTAGCAAATAATATATTGGCTGCCGATATATTGTACATTTATTAAAATCTAAGGACATTACCTTAGATCAAGATCATCATGTGCCTAGGTGGGTTTGTCCATTTGCTCCTCTGGATGCAACTAGTGCTTATAGGATCTCTCACTGCAATGACTAGTCTCAGATTTAGCTTTGACTTGTGAAAGCGGAAGTGCAATTTTGTTGTGCAATTGTTAGTGTCGAACGTTACATATAACTTAATGTCACAAGATCTCTGCATCAAGAGATCTTAAAACTATAGACAGGGTTCATGACCATTTGTCTTGGTTGTTGCAGGCCGGGTGAGGTAGGCAAGAGGAAGCACATATGCCACATACCAGGTTGTGAGAAGACCTTTCGGAAGACATCTCTGTTGCGAGCACATGTGCGACTGCACACGGGAGAAAGGCCTTTTGTCTGCAGTTGGGTCTTCTGCGGGAAACGCTTCACACGCAGCGATGAACTGCAGCGACATGCCAGAACGCATACAGGTATAATACTCAATGAGACACACCAAACACTTTCATATTTATCACTAGAACACCTGAGGCCCACTGGGATGACTTCTACTACTACTGCTACTACTACTAATAATATTAATGAAGATAATGATGATGATAATGATATATTTAAAATAATGTATCATTGATAACAACACGGCCCACAGCCCAGTGGTTGAGAAACCCTGGTTTAAACCAAGAGTGTAAAACTGGGTTCCAGCATAATTAGTAAAGCCTTCTTGAGTTGAACTCGAGAAGGAAAACGCTAATCTCTGCAGAGTATTTTGACACCTCTGGTTTAACCCTTATTACAGTTCTCTTCAAAAATTTGTGTTTTTTATAATTATAAATATGCAATAAGGCTCTCTTTTTACCGAATTTTTGCAAGCATTAACTATTAACTATGTGTTTTTGCAGGAGACAAGCGTTTTGAGTGCTCAAAATGCCAGAAACGATTCATGAGGAGTGACCACCTAACGAAGCATTACAAAACACACATCAACACCAAGAACTTGTGAACATGTGATTTTGAAAGAGAACTCTTAAAAAGACTCATCCCTTAGGGTGGAAACAGGGAGGGGGCTTTTTAGTGCAAGACATACCCCCCCACGCACCCAAATCACACGTGATGTGTCCTAAACCAGGCCCTGAGGAGTGGTCTGGGGACACAAGCCCAAACTCCTCTTGTGTCTCTTTTCCCACTCACCCCAATTTTCAAAGGAGGGCCTGGCGGTCTAGTTGGGCCAGTACACCACACAAGCTTCATACGTGTCTCATTTGAAGATGCAGAAACCTGTCGCCATGGCTGTGTAGTATGGGAAGTCCTGTATCACTTAGCAAGAAGAAGAAGAGGAAGAGAGTGAGTGAAAGATTGAATCTCAGACATGAAATGCACCAACAAGTACTCCAGCCAAAAAGCTGTTTTCCTCCATACATTTTTTTTTTTTAGCCTTTTGACTGGCGTGTAGCAGCTCATGGACAGCTTTTATTGTGTAAATGTTTGCTTGCATACACAAACCTACACTTGTACATACCTGGGCTAGTTTGAAAACGAAAATGCTTGGAGTTTCTCTTTACCCTAGCCAAGGTTCATTTCTGAATCTTAGCTGAAAATTTTAACCTCTCTTGGTTAATTGGTTTCAGCGCTGCCATATCAAAACCTCGTAACTCCTCTTTTTTATTTCAGGATTTTATTTTTTTCATTCTAAAAATTCCAGCTCTCTTTAACATTGTGTGAATATTTCTTGACAAATGGACCAATAGAAACGGTCCAAAATTACTTTATATGAAATCTCGTTACATTAACATACGATACAGCTAAGATCCCCCCCCCCCCCTCTTCTATAAAGTTTCTATTTCTGAGGTACGAGGTTTTGTTGCAACAGTGATGATTTGGAACATTCAGCAGATGTTTGGAATGAAGATATTTTGCTGTGACTGGACAATCATGTCATGAGTATAGAACAGACAGATTTGAGATGAGTTAATTGCAGCTTTAGGAACCATGGAGTCACTCAGTGATAACTGCAAGTACACACAGAAGATGGCTGTATCTGAAAGACCGAAGTAGCTAAGTCATGTAAGTATGTAGATGAAATGTTATGAAAATGTAGTCAGTTACAAAATCTGATATTCAGATAGCAAGATCACATTACAACATATATGCTACCTACGTCATTAAAATATCAGTATCCAAAGTCAAAGGAGAATAGAAGATAAAGAGAGGGATGATTTTTACAACTTACCCAAATACAATGTTCATAATAAGGAGTTAGTGGTTTTGAAACACAGCCTAAGAGATACCCAAGCATTTTGGACTTCTAATCAAGTTTATGTAAATGTTTAATGTCCTGGTCCTCAAAAGTGCTTTAAGGGGGAAGTCCGTGCATAAGTATGTTTGTACTGTGCTTCTGAATATGTACAAGTGTATCTTGGAGACCACAAAAAGTAGGATATTTGTTACACAAACGACTGCGTTGGCTGCTCCAGCCAAACCGGAATGACGAGGACTGTGTACAGTGTAAATGAGGAAAAGACGTAACATTGTATAGTTTCATTCCTGTAATACACGAGCCTATTAGATGACCCTTTTAATCAACTTAATGTTGCCTTAGACAGCTGCACCACCTATTTAAAGATATTTCAGTCTAATTACATGGAATTGCATTTGTATAATTGCTTTATCTTTTGTCTAACTTGTATTAAAAAATGCCAATTTTATGTGCACTGACCAAATTCAGGGTTTTAATCGAGAGGTTAAATTGAGTATTTTGTTCATGCACCATGGCTTTATTTTGTCAGAATTGAAAATGAAAAAAATACCCTCTTTCTATATTTCCTAGATCAATCCCACACCTAAAAGTCCCTGTCTCTGCAAGCCGATGATAGATAACTGTGTTTGTATAACTTACTGAGGTGCTTCAACCAGAGAGATCGCTCCTTTTTCTACGGTCAGCCCATCTCTCCCAGATTGACACAATAAAGCGTTCAGGTCACTCAGTTGTTCTGTGTTCAATGCAAATGCCAAGAAGTGAGTCATCGAATGCATCCACTATATATCGACGCATGAGGATAATGTAGGCACTCTTTCTCTTCTTAAGTGAAAGGCTAAGAGGAGCAGCTGGAGTTCTAGAAACTTTTATTTTGAAAGGGATCCTCGGCGATTTGAGTGTGGAGCTACGCTGTGTTGCTTCCAACTTGAGCTAAGCTCCACCTGTGTTTCGGCTTGTAGACAAAAAAGACGAAGTGCCAGCGCTGGTAGACGGAGGTATGCGACAGAAAAAAGAAATTCAGTGATTTTAGAGTCTGCGAAGCAGCACAAAGTTCTCATTAAACAAACGCGACCACATCGTTAGTTTAGGTATATGTTGTCACAGCATGTAAGTTAGCTAACGCTAGCTACTTAGCTTAAGGGTCCGTGACAGTTTGCTAGCGCCTGATTATGTTAAAGAGCCACGAGCTGATCGCATTTATTAACCTTTAAAGAGATAACCTGTGTTTGAACACGTATACGTTCAACCGAGATGCGGGCTGTTTTAAAGGAAGAGTTTCATCGATTTTTCGAAAATTAGGCATAAGTTACTTTGGTGTTTAAGTAGCTAGCTTAGAAAGTCATTCAGAGTGACTTGATGTGAAAAACAAGTTAACGTACAGTTCGATAAGCTTAAGTCAGCTTCTTGTTCGAATTATCCGGTTCCACCTTAAATGGTGCAGCGGGTACACGTACCATTTAGATTGAAACGGGAAAATTCGAACAAGAAGCTGACTTCAGGTTTGTCTGCAGTGGAGGTGATGGGACAGAAGGGGTCACAAATTCGTTATCTGGTACCTGCTGGTAAGGTTTTGGTCTAAAAGGTACAGGATGTAGTAGGAAAAATTGTACTTTTTTTCAGATTTGCTACTATTCTGCCTTTATCAGCATTAAATATAAAAACCCAAAAGGCAAATGTGGGTTCACTGCTCATTTTGGATAGCAAATGGGATGGCTATATATTTACTGTAAACATTGAGACTCCTGGTTCCTGTCACCATCACTGTAAAGGAAATCTGAGTTGGTAAGTTTCCCTACCACCAGACCATTGTGAGTGACTTTAAGTCTCAAATAATTCATTAGGTAGACATGGTGGGGAAAATGGTGGAATTCCGCTTGAGATGCAGCGTGAGTGCTGTAGGTCGGTTTGTAGTGACCGACTAGGTTTATGCAAATGAAAAGAATCCTGGCAAGCCACTAGTTCGAGCTTATCTTAGCGCCAACCCTGAATGAAACTGTTTTGTCTCAGCTATGCTCCAGGTGTCCAAATCATGGGAGGAAGTGTAGCTGCTGACATCCCGTCTGACATCATATCTGATCTGTGCCACGCTGATAAGGACAATCCATTCCCTGTGTGGCAGAATGGCACACTAAGCCCATGTTTTAACCAGCTGATCTGTGGCTGCCTTGCTCATGCGTTCACTGCAGTCATTAGCGCCTGTTACTTGAGTGTTCCAAGGTAAGTTACACAACTGCAGAAACAATGTAGTCACTAAAGTCTGTTTCTTTTTAAAGACTTTTCATGGAAAAGCTAGTTTCCCACACTTTTTGGAAGATAAGTGTATGATGTGGTATATAAACACAGTTAAAGTTTCAAAATGTACTGTTCCTCCCAGTCCATATGTGGAAACTAAGCTGCAACAAACAGGCAATTTTACATGAATTGTTTTTGTGATGTCAGCCTAGGTTTTTTTTTTTTCTTCTTCTTCTTCTTCAACAGTGACCACTTGATCAGTCAGAGTTGCCTTCAGCCTGAATGAATAGGATGAGGCACGAAACCGGGCATTCAAACAGAGCAGATGTCAATTACATATAGTTTTATGCAAAGTTAGGCTTCCCTGGTCGTGTTACTTGGGTTGTTGAAGTGAAAGTAAATATATGTCAGCTTCATGTTGCGCAATTGTCTGCACAATTTAATATACGCTTACTGTTTATTTACTTTTTAACAAATTTGGTGGGAAAACAAAACGTAAAATGTGACCTCGGCAAAAGTTATTAGCTCGGCGAATAAATAGAAATTGTGTACTAAGATTTGCAGAAAAAAACACCATATTTAAGTGTTCCCTGTAGAAGATGCTAATTTATTTTCACATAGAAAATCAACAAAGCATGTAAGGGTGTTTGGTATATAAAATGACAAATGTCATGAGTGTCATGTTGTTGTGTGGTGGTTTTTTTTTTTTTTTTTTACACAGCCTTTAATCAGTGTGACAGTAATGACATCTCTGTTTAACACTACTACTACAATCTCTATACTAAAATGTTGTACTTGTTTGCAGATTCAGTAACACTCCACTTTCCCTGGCTGTTGGCTGGAATCTTAGAGCTGCTTCTGCACTACTCCTGGTTCTTCTTTTCATCACAGATTTGGTATTGGCACTTCAGCTGCAACAGCAGGCCATTTACTTGGACGTACTCACCAATGGATGTGGTATCATTGCTTGGCTTGTTCACTTTATGGCAGTTTTGTCTCTACAAAGATCTGGCTACAGAATGACTAGAGGTCCACTGCTGTTTGTGGTCTTGGCTGTTCTTCCAGTTCCTAACCTAGCTTTCACCATTGCTGCTTACATCCAGGATGGTGACCATCTCAATACTGAACACCCCTGGCAGGTGGTCCGTCTTGCCTTAACTGTGGCCAGAGCAGCCCTGATTCTTGTGTACCTACTAGCCTTTATCTTTCCTTGTTACAAGTTACAAGGAGAGTCCCTCCTTATAAATGCAGATGATGCAGCTCCTCTTATTACCCCAGAGCCTTGTGGAGGAGAAATGGTAGCAGAAGATGGCTGCAGCTGCCTGTCCAGGCTCCTCTACCTTTGGCTGAACCTTCAGCTTAAACAAGGTCAACGTGGTGAATTGGAGAGACCGAGTGATGTTTTCCAGCTGCCCCGAAAACTTCGGACCAAGGCCATCACTCAACGGTTTGGTCAGTTTTGGGCACAATGCCTGCATGAGAAAGCATTGAGAACATCTGAACACTTGCATGGGAATGCTAGACAGGATCAGCAGGAAAGTTTATGTGGCAAAGTCCAGCCTGAAGAACTCTCTGAGGAAAGGGACCGCCAAGAGGTAAAGCTCTTGTGGGTCCTACACAAGGCTTTTGGTCCACGCTACTACTTCTTGGGTGTGTTGAAGCTGTTAGCTAGCCTGTTAGCATTTGCAGGACCTCTGCTGCTCAGTGCGTTAGTGGACTTCATGGAGACTGAGGGGGCACCCCTGAGCAGAGGTGTGTGGTGTGCTGTAGGACTTTTCTTGAGCACGTTCCTGGCAGCGTTCCTGCGCAACGTCTTTGTGTTTGAAGTGTCTAAGGTAGCTCTGGAGGCTCGGGCTGCTGTGGTGTCCACTATCTATGCCAAAGCTCTGCAGGTTAGCGGTTCAGCCCTGGCTCAATTCAACATGGGTGAGGTGGTCAACTTCATGAGCACCGATACAGACCGATTGGTGAATTTTTTTCGCAGTTTTCACGAAGTCTGGAGTCTGCCCTTCCAGTTTGCCCTTGCCCTATACCTGCTTTACCTGCAAGTGGGTGTTGCCTTCTTAGGGGGACTGGGTGTGGCTATTCTGCTTGTACCTCTCAATAAGTTCCTGGCAGCCCGCATCCTGGAGAACAATAAACACATGCTGGCACATAAGGACAGCAGAGTGAAGGTATGAATGCAACTGAAATGTTTTTGTTTACTGTAAGTAATGCATTTTTGCATGCAAAAGTATTTGAAAATCTCTGGTCAGAATGTGTGCTCGTATTAAGAGATCTGGTGGGTGTTTCAAAAAAGCAGGATTTTCCAATAAACTGGATAACTTTAGCTGGAGATGAGGATTGTCTGGTAGGAATGTCCCCTACCTGTCCTCCTGTTTGACAGGCACTTGGCATAAGATAGTATGTAGCAAATAAGGAAAGGCAGCAAGCAAAAATTAGAAAAATGTAAAAATAAATAAATAACTTACCCCAAATGCAGTTGACTAGCCAAGACATGTTTGGTGTTTAAATTTTGATTCTTAAATTTTGAGCTGGAGCTATGAGGTTAATGTAGCTAAAGAGTAGTAGAATAATAATAAAATGCCTAAATATAGGGGTGCTCAGTCCTGGTCTTGGATATTTACCACCCTAGGAATTTCAGACCGAACACATTTGAACACACTTTCAGACCGAACATATTCAGATTTACATGAAAGCCTTTATCACGTGGATCAGGTGTGTAAAATTAGGGTTGAAGCTATACTGTAGAGGGTGGTGGACCTCTAGTACCAGGATTGGGCATCCTGACCTATTAAAAAAAAAAAGCATGCCTGTCATTTATAAATGTGCTAAAATGTCTGTTTCTATGCATTTTGTCAGTTTTTATAGCTTACAGAATGTCATATAGCCTCAGAAGCCATTCTGTAGTAACCATTTAATTTAGAAACATCTTTGAAAATTCCCCTCTAACTGCTCTGTGCAGTTTGAGGTAGATGTATGAAGATTTAGTCGTGAAGCAAAAATATTCTGGCTGATTGACTGCATTTGATGTGAGCAGAAAGTTGTCAGTCATAGGTGTCAGATTGTTCTTACGAGTCACTGCATTTTGTTCATATTCTCTATCTTTTTCCTCAAGCTAATGACTGAAGTCCTTTTTGGAATTCGAGTTCTTAAGTTCTATAACTGGGAGCAGCACTTTACACAAAAGATAAATGAAAGCCGCAAAAAAGAGCTGAGTCACCTGAAGTCCTTGAAGTACCTGGATGCGGTGTGTGTATATACCTGGGCTGCTCTTCCTGTGGTTATCTCTATCCTCACCTTCATTACCTATGTGCTGCTTGGGAACAGTCTCACTGCTGCAAAGGTGAGCAGCATAAATCAAACTTCAGAATATATTTTCTTTATTTGCCTGTAGGTAGAATACAACATGGAAGATGATGCCTGTGCAGACAGTTGTTGTTGTTGTTATAATAATAATAATAATAATAATAATAATGTCAATATTATATGATTGTCATGTAAACTGGACACACAAACATGATTTTCATACAAAAACGTATTGCCCAGATAAATAATTGTAAATCATTTTCATGGCTGACCTAAGTCTTTACACTAGTATTCTGAGTAATACTTTCACAGCTTAATTTTATTGCTGTCTGCCTAATTTTTCTTTTCCAGGTTTTCACCACTCTCGCTCTGGTGGGCATGCTCATTCTTCCACTCAATTCTTTCCCCTGGGTTCTTAATGGCACACTGGAAGCTAAAGTATCTCTGGATCGCATTCAGCAGTTTTTGGTTTTGCATAATCAGGACTTCACTGCCTACTACAGCCAAGGTTAGTTTAGGTGGTTTAAAGTACCAGGATTATTTAGGAGGTTTCAAGTCAACGTAGCAAGGTTTTTAACAAAAAAAGGTCCATTTTGATTTCATGTTGACGTTAAGATAGTGCTCTGCGGTCTGAAGGAAGCGAAACTGAAATAGTAAGAACTCCCTCATGCAGAGAGTTGATGAAAAATCAAAGAAAACTAATATTTGTTCTGTCTGACGTTTTATGGTTTTGTGTTTTAAAATGTTTGCAGCATCTCCTGAAGATCCTCTTACTGTTGTTCAGATGACCCAGGCCAGTTTCTCCTGGAAGAGGACAGATGATCCACAGTCCGATTCTCAGGTGGAAGATGGGTCTGCATCAGGAAGCCTGTATCTCAATAATCTCAACTTAAGCGTTAGAAAGGTATGTAGTCTGTTGTAAACTTTTACATAGATGCCATTTATGCCTGGTGATTTATGTGGATTGTGTCCTCTTGCTTTGCATCTATAGTCAGTGAGTTTGAAAGTTACTAAATGGTGCAAAATTAGCAAATTGGCTCATGAGATGACATGCATATTCCATAGTTTTATGCAAATGATGGTTGCCGCCATAAGAATTGCAGTTTTGCATGTCGTTGTTCATTTCCTTAAACTCATTTCCTGTGTACGCCAACTGTACAAGGCTTTCATGATTAGCCTCCTGTGTTATTCATCAGAGTTATGGATTACATGTAAATTGATGTAGAGTGCCCTCCAGAAATATTGGTACCCCTAGTATACATGAGCAAAACAGGCTGTGAAAGACATTCTTTAATGCTTATCCCTTTGATCTATAATTGAAATATTAACATTTTTTAAAAAATAAATCTTATCATTTTCATCTTATCTTATTTTTCTCAAGTGTATGTCCCACAACTATTGGCACCCCTTTATTTAAAAATTGTGTAGCCACTTTTGCAAAGATTACGGCTCCGAGTCTTCTCCTATAATGCTTAATCAGATTGGAGAACACATGGTTATGGATCTGAGACCATTCCTTCATAGACAATCTTTCCAGGTCCTTCCGATTCTGAAGTCCATGTTTGTAGACTCTCTTCTTCAGCTCGTCCCACAGCTTTTCTATGGGGTTTAGGTCAGGGGACTGGGATGGCCATGGCAAAACCTTGAATATGTAGTCAGCTTTTGTTGACTTTTAGGTGTGCTTTGAATGATTGTCCAGCTGGAAGATCCAGCCATGGCCCAGTTTAAGCTTCCTGGCTGAGACGGTCAGGTTTTGATTTAATATCTGCTGATACAAGTCCATGATACCACATATCAGAACAAGCTGTCCATGCCTGTGGATGAAAAACAGCCCCATAATATAACAGATTCACCACTGTAATTCACAGTGGAGATGTACCTCTCTTTATGGCTTTGTTTGTGTGTACACCAGGAACAGGCTGTTTTTGGTATTGTTTTGGTACCTTTCTTTAGAACAGGCTGTTTTTGTCACTGTACCTTTAAGACATATAAGATAAGATATAAGAACTGAGGTCATTTATATTAGCTATAGTACACAGCTCAAAAAAATAAAGGGAACACTCAAATAACACATCCTAGATCTGAATGAATTAAATATTCTCATTGAATACTTTGTTCTGTACAAAGTTGAATGTGCTGACAACAAAATCACACAAAAATCATCAATGGAAGTCAAATTTATTAACCAATGGAGGCCTGGATTTGGAGTCACACACAAAATTAAAGTGGAAAAACACACTACAGGCTGATCCAACTTTGATGTAATGTCCTTAAAACAAGTCAAAATGAGGCTCAGTATTGTGTGTGGCCTTCTCGTGCCTGTATAACCTCCCTACAATGCCTGGGCATGCTCCTGATGAGGTGGCGGATGGTCTCCTGAGGGATCTCCTCCCAGACCTGGACTAAAGCATCTGCCAACTCCTGGACAGTCTGTGGTGCAACGTGACGTTGGTGGATGGAGCGAGACATGATGTCCCAGATGTGCTCAATTGGATTCAGGTCTGGGGAACGGGCAGGCCAGTCCATAGCTTCAGTGCCTTCATTTTGCAGGAACTGCTGACACACTCCAGCCACATGAGGTCTAGCATTGTCCTGCATTAGGAGGAACCCAGGGCCAACCGCACCAGCATATGGTCTCACAAGGGGTCTGCGGATCTCATCTCGGTACCTAATGGCAGTCAGGCAACCTCTGGCAAGCACATGGAGGGCTGTGCGAGAAAGAAATGCCACCCCACACCATTACTGACCCACTGCCAAACCGGTCATGCTGAAGGATGTTGCAGGCAGCAGATCACTCTCCACGGCGTCTCCAGACTCTGTCACGTCTGTCACATGTGCTCAGTGTGAACCTGCTTTCATCTGTGAAGAGCACAGGACACCAGTGGCGAATTTGCCAATCCTGGTGTTCTCTGGTAAATGGCAAGCATCCTGCACGGTGTTGGGCTGTGAGCACAACCCCCATCTGTGGACGTCGGGCCCTCATACCATCCTCATGGAGTCAGTTTCTAACCGTTTGTGCAGACACATGCACATTTGTGGCCTGCTGGAGGTCATTTTGCAGGGCTCTGGCAGTGCTCCTCCTGTTCCTCCTTGCACAAAGGCGGAGGTTGCGGTCCTGCTGCTGGGTTGTTGCCCTCCTACGGCCTCCTCCACGTCTCCTGGTAGCACCTCCAGCCTCTGGACACTACGCTGACAGACACAGCAAACCTTTTTGCCACAGCTCGCATTGATGTGCCATCCTGGATGAGCTGCACTACCTGAGCCACTTGTGTGGGTTGTAGAGTCCGTCTCATGCTACCACGAGTGTGAAAGCACCACCAACATTCAAAAATGACCAAAACATCCACCAGAAAGCATAGCTACTGAGAAGTGGTCTGTGGTCCCCACCTGCCGAACCACTCCTTTTATTGAGTGTATCTTAATTTCCACCTGTTGTCTATTCCATTTGCACAACAGCTGTGAAATTGATTGTCAATCAGTGTTGCTTCTTAAGTGGACAGTTTGATTTCACAGAAGTTTGATTTACATGGAGTTATATTGTGTTGTTTAAGTGTTTCCTTTATTTTTTTGAGCAGTGTATATTGTGCTATATTGTGGGCTGGAGCACCCGTTATAACTTTACTGCAAGTGGGTGGCTAAACTGCTGTAGGCTGAATAGGCAGATGTATGTAAATGATTTTTTTTTTGTGACATCACAGAAATGGTGAATTCAAAATAGGTTATTTTTGCATCTTAGTTTCCACATGTGAACTGTGTGCACTGGGTAGGGAACTGTACATTCTGACACTTTAACAGTATTTACATACCACCTCAATCTCTTATTTCAAGAAAGTGAGTAATATTCAGTTTTCCAGGATATGGGCCCTTTAATAGCATTTTTTTATTCTCCTGAAGAACGTTTGAGTTTTATGATATGAGGTTTTTGATACAAGGTTTTGTTCAAATATTAACAATATGCTTAATGTAACTTGCCCTCTTATGATGCATGATGTGCTTTAAATAGATGTATTTGTTTTATCTATTTTAGAGTGAATAAATGGTTTGTAAACATCCTCTGCAATGTATTAACACATTTTTTAAATATGTTTTCAGGGCTCTCTTGTTGTTGTGGTAGGAAAGGTTGGCTGTGGCAAAAGTTCACTATTAGCTGCCATTACCGGAGAGCTGAACAGGTACAATTTAATAATGGTACAGCAAGAGGCTTTATTAAAACCAGAAAAGAGACAACATACACTAGTAGAGACTCACTTTCAATAAAAGTTAAGACAGTAGATAAAATGCAAATGAAAACAGAAAGCAGTCCTTTATTGATGTTATTGAGTGTGATGTCAGAGTGAACACTTTGCAATAAAGTGACGGGAGCATTTTACGGAGCTAGGAACATTGTGACATGTTCATAAAATATCTTAAACGGATGCTGCAATCATGCTTGAATATAAAAGGAGTATAATGAATATAAAAGGAGCAGCTGTTTTAAGTACAACATTCCTCAGTGAGCAATTATTGTTTCACCCTCTACAGTAATATAATATCAAAAGATTCAAGGAATCCAGTGAAGTGCATAAAAGGCAACAGCAAAACTACAACAAAATGTATATGACTCTAAAATCCCGTCACATTGCGCTGTTTTAAAACAGACATGCTTCTTTGATGGATATCACGAATGAGAATCAGAAAAACTTTGACAGACTGTTGTAAATAAACACCGTTCCTCGCTTCTTCCACAAACTCAGGTTAAGACTATATTATACACAGCAGAAATCATATGTCAACAGCATCTAGAAAGAAAATCTGAAATGGACCGATACACAGTGGGCATAAAGCCAACATATGCTGCCTTTAAGATCTATTTTTGGGGCATGTCATGCCAATCCAATTTACACATTCTATTTCCTTCTTTGTGTAAGCATTACTTTCATAAAGATCTTCCATTTATTTGTTTCTTCTTTAGATGTGGTGGTATAGTGCATGTCCAAGGCAGAGAGCAGGGCTTTGGATTGGCAGCCCAAGAGCCATGGATCCAACATGCATCAGTGCGAGACAACATTCTTTTTGGAACGGACTTTGACAGTGGCTTCTACCAGACTGTGCTTGAAGCTTGTGCTCTTACTGATGATCTTAATGTAAGCTCTTATAAAGCCAATCGTTACCTGTGTTCCAGTTAATATAGAATATACATGATTTATTGTTATTTAAGGTGATATTAGCCTTGCTCACGATACAACCAATAACTTCTAATCACTGACTCTCTGGTAAAACGTTAACAGTTGCATGTTGAAAACCGTGTAGATTTTGCCTGATGGGGATCGAACGGAGGTCGGAGAGAATGGAGTGACACTCAGTGGAGGGCAAAAGAGTCGACTTGCTCTGGCCAGAGCTGTTTATATGGTAAGTAGGATGCTAAATACCCATTATATTAGTAATCAAGTAATATTAGAATCATATAATTTTTTTTTTTTTAATAAAAGGCCAAACAATAAAAATGGGCTGAACCATCATAATCCACAACCTTTCACAGATTAATCATTATTGATTCATTCAGAAGGTACATTTTAATCAGTGCTTTGAAATTTTTTTTAGTCAATTGGTTGTGACACATAGTAAGCATGCTCATGGGACCTTCTCAAAAACAAACATTGTACCAAGTTTTAGAATCTAAACCAGGTGTTCCTGTCCTTTTGTGGATGTGAACTGAATATTTGTCAGACTGGGAGGGTGTGTTTGGAGGGTGTGTTTGCCGGTGGTAAAACCGCATGTGATTAGCCAGTATTTTGCAGTGCATAGTTAAACTAATGAAACCATGTTTCAGCCTAAAGATATAAAACCAAATGTATGTAAATAAAAAAAAAAAATGCATCAGTAATGTGGGTCCTGGACCTGCTTTCCAGGCAAAGCAGAGGTGTCTTGTCTATGTGTGGCAAGTGTAGGGTTATTGTTGTCTAGCCTGTTTCTGAGCCTTGTTTTAGTCTTGTTTTGGTGACTGTCAAAGCTGAAAATCCGGCCTCTCGCAAGTATGTGGATGGAAACTGCACACCAGCTGCAGGCACACACAAGGCCATACAAGATGTTATGTACGCCAATGTATATTTATAACCACAGTTAGGCTACTAATTCCCCCCTTCTCACTGTTTCATTGTTGTAGGTCAGTTTCAAAGGACACGTGACTCAGTGGTTAGGAACCTCTGATTTATAAACATTCATTTATCTGTGTTTTTTTGTTTTTTCATATTCCATATAAATTGGTGGATCAAACCCATTTCAGACATTTAACTGACTTTGACTTTAGACTAAAACCTTGTTTTGAGCAACCCAGTACCTTGATTGATTGTTTTACTAAAACAAATAATATATAAACAATAATTATGCCTCTGAAACTTTACCAAATGTTTTTGAGTGTAACAAACATAGCTTTGAACAGTAGTACATGCAGAAAATCATACGTTTTTGTGCTTTTAAAAAAATATCACAAGAAAACTACAGAAAACATTGTCATTCTTGTGACCATTCTTAAGGTTACACACTGATTTTAAGATTTGGGACACGTTTACTTCAAAACATTGGGATGATAGCTACTGAAAAAACTGAGCGGTCAGGGTTCAGCTCTATTGAAACAAGCGCTTTAGTCTATAGGTGGAGACTTATTTTAGCCCTGTGTATTTTCTCCTGATGTTTTTGTGGGTATTACTGTTTTATTATTATTTTATATACAGCATAGATTTATGTTCATATAATGTTTGCATTGTTTAATTCTTGTTTTAGCAGTCTGTTTATTGTGTCTTTGCTTTCAAGTTTCTTAGCAGTCATGGTACAGAACCTTCATAAAAACTATATCAACCCTGATATGGCCTAGAACTGTGCTGTAGTACCTTTGTTCTCGTAAGTCATATACCATTTTAGCATGCTAACAAGCCAGCTAGCTGGCAGAGGAACGTGATAAAGTTGAATCCGATGGAGAGGTTTGTAACAAAGATGAGCAAATTGAATGCTGTGATTTTAAACTGTTAAGCATTGTAAAAATATTTGATGCTATAGCTTATAAATAAATAAATGTATAAATAATATAAATAATAAAAATGGACCTCTGTAATCGTCAGTTTTAAAAGGAACAGTGTAAGGTTGCAGTGATTTCTGGGCAAGTTCTGAGCTGAAGTCGACACTGGTGTACATTTGATCACTCTCCCCTCCGGGTGCTCCTCTAACACACTTCACTTGAGCTAATAAAGCAGTGGAACAGCCTTTGATGGCGTCCAGGCATTCCCACGAAAGGGAAATGAAGAGGCCAGGTGTTCCACGGTTATGGAAATGTGGTGGTTGTATGACATGAAAATAGGGACATGAAAACGTGGGACAAAATGTTTTTGAATATATTTTTAAAAATTTTATTTAGATATTAAACTCATGATAACACAATCTTTCAACTTCTCTTTAAAAATCTAAATGTTTGCACTAATTCTGTAGAATGATCCATATATGTATTAACCCAATAAATGCTCTCTCCCACGACAGGATAAGGACATCTATCTACTAGATGATCCTTTAGCGGCAGTAGATGCTGATGTGGCCCAGCATCTCATGGAGAAGTGCATTCTGGGAATTCTTAAGAACAAGACCAGAATACTCTGCACTCATCGAATAGAGTTTGTGGAGAAGGCAGATATTGTGGTACTGATGGACAGTGGAAGAGTTGTGAGAACAGGTATCGACCAACAGAAGTGTCATTACTTTTCATATTTATTGTATTTTTTTTTCTACTAGACTGGAGTTCTCCAGTGTTCCAAAAACACATTTTTTTCATACTGTACATCTCTATTCACTCTCTGTCCAAAACTCTCTTAGAGCTCCTGTGTGTTTAAGCCCATCTGGTGTGTACTTTGCATTGTAACTCTGCAGTTTACATGCACAAAAAGCTATATAGCATGCTAAAGGAAAGGGAAAAAACAGAAAAGCATAATAGGTCCCCTTTGAATAGAGCATGCAGTGAAATTCAAGTTGCTACTAGAGGTCTATGTCATTTAAAATGCATTCACCAAACGTGAAAAATCTAATCCATTGGCTGTTTTGTTGTTTTACATATGTTGTCCGGTTTTATTTGCAAAGGAACACCAAATGAGGTCTTATCTCTGATGAAAGCTGTACCAAATGATAGTAAGAAGGACAGCAAAGTGAAAGAGAAAGGTATGTATTCTACTCTATTTTTTGTTATGCATAGTAATGTGATAACCCATGGAGAGCTGAGATCTGAATACTTTTTTTTTGCTAACAAATACATAATTTATTAGATGGTGCTAACCAAGGAGAACTGACCAGTGAACCAGTTTCAGAGGAGGGGCTAACCACAATGGGGGAAGAGCAGAAGCAGACAGGTGGACTTGCAATGACAGTCTATCAGTCCTATTGGAGAGCAGTGGGCGGGTGTACGGCTATGTCCGTTCTTATTTCCCTGTTCCTAATGCAAGGTATGACTGAAAAACAGCTCTGCATATTTTGCTTGGATTGACTCTGCAGTCATTTCAGAATAGAAAATAAAACTCTAACAATAAGACTTTTTACCCCAGGCTCTAAGAATGTGTCGGACTGGTGGTTGTCTTATTGGATTTCCAATTTAAAGGCTAATGGGTCTGAGCTGGTGTCTCTGACAGCAGGCTCTCTCTCTTCCACGGTGCTACTCTTTTCAGAAAGGCCCATGTAAGTGTAGCTTAAAGACAATATCCACAATATACATATATATATATGTTTTCATTAAAAGTAAGATTGTTCATAGATTTGTGGTAGTCCTGAGTAGGGATGGGCACTTTGACCATTTTTGCTATGTGAATATTTCTAAAGGGCCCATATTATTTTTTAAGGTTCCACATTACTGCCTCCATCACAAAACTTGTACAGTTTTCACTGAAAGATAATGAAAAACTTATGTCAAACTAAATAAGCTAAACACCTTAATATTGCTAATTTTACACATCATGTCTACTACATCACTAGTACAGTTGCTAATTTCTTTCCCTTCTTGAGTATTATTTATTTTGTCTCTTTAAAATCTATTCATTTTCTTTTAGGTTCCCTGTACCACTGAGACACTCAAGTCCATTTGGCAACATGAGCTCTGAGCTAAAGTTCTACATGACTGTATATGGTTCTCTGGCTGCTGCCAATACTGTCTTTACTGCTGCTCGTGCTTTCCTCTTTGCTTATGGAGCAATCTGTGCTGCCACTGTTATCCACAAAAGACTGCTGGATAGTGTACTTAAGGTAATCTCTGCTTTTCTTTCAAAAGTAAATAATGCCTAAGCAATGTTTTTAAGTCCTTTAAAATAATAGAATTTTACGTCCTCTCTAATGAACATATCACTCATCCAAGTTTTTAATTGTAGGCTACCATGATATTTTTTGACACCACACCCTTGGGCAGAGTTCTAAATCGTTTCTCCTCAGACGTCTACACCATAGATGACTCATTGCCATTCGTCCTCAACATCCTTTTAGCCAATGTGTTTGGGCTGCTGGGGATGCTGGTGGTGATGAGCTATGGGCTGCCCTGGGTACTACTCCCTCTAGTACCACTAGGGGCGCTGTATTATCAAACACAGCGGTTTTATCGCCACTCATCCCGTGAGCTTAAACGGCTCTGCAGCCTCACACTGTCTCCAGTCTACTCGCACTTCTCAGAGACTCTCAGTGGCTTGGCAACAGTGAGGGCCAGTGGGCATGCTGCTAGGTATGACAGCTGTCAGTTCTCTGCTTCTCATGTCTGTTGTTTTGTTTTCTTTTTTAATAAAAAAAATAATAATAAAAAATAAATAAATAAAACTAAAAAGTTACATTGATTACTCTCGCTGACCTTTAGTACTGCATCTGTGATGCCCCATGCGTTTATCTGTTCACCTACATGTGTCTCTGCAGGTTTGAGGAGGAGAATGAGAGGCGTTTGGATCAGAACCAGCGCTGTTTGTTCATCAGTAATGCTGCTATGCAGTGGTTGGACATCCGGCTGCAAATGATTGGTGTCTCTGTAGTGACAGGAATCAGTATAATCGCTGTGATTGAGCATCAAATCAGATCCATTGATCCAGGTTGGTGCTCTGCTTTTCTCACCTATAACCTCACTAATACCCTAACCTGTCTTAAAAAAGACCCTCTGTGCTATAACATATTGTATCACAGTACAAATGTGATTCTATAATATATTGTAAACAGCATTGAATTACATGGCTCCACAAATGCTAATTTGGATCTACACTCTATTAGATGTTTGAGTAAATCATTAGACCCTAAGTAACCTTGTCTTTATTCTGACCAGGTCTGGTTGGTCTAGCTTTGTCCTACGCCCTGTCTATCACTAACCTGCTGTCAGGTTTGATATTCAGCTTTACCCAGACTGAGATGCAGCTAGTGAGTGTGGAGCGCACTGAAGAGTATTCCACCAGCATTCCACTGGAACCTCAGAGTGGGAGCACAGTGGTAAGAGAGGCAACTTTGCTCAACCTCAAAAAGCAGCGATTCCCAGCTCAGCCTCTAGAGGCTGCCTGAAGAGTTTTGTGTTTTCTCTGCATCTAAGTGATATCAGGTGATTTTCTAGTCTTTCTTGAGCATATGGTGTGCTTAGACAATGCAAGTCAACTGATGGTCAGAAAATCGGCAGATCTAAACTGCCATTTGTTTGCATGTTGGTGGTCATCAGCAGCTAGTAAATTTATCATGTGTCCAAACATACAGATAGGTGACAAATTAAAGGAAGAGCCAAACAAGTCTTTTTAGTAAGTTATTGGGCCACCATGAGCCACCAGAACAACTGTAGTACACCTTAGCATGGATTCAAGTTTTTGGGAGTGCCTTGGAGGATTGAACATCATTCTTCCACAAATAAATCCTCAATCAGTGTTTTGATTGTTAGTGGTGAGTACCGTCTTAATATGTTGGTGCACAACTGCCCCCCTTCTCAACACCCCCCCAAAAAAAAAAAAAAAAACTTACATTAGGGTGAAATCTAGGGATTATTTACTCCACTTTTGGAGTATATTTTTTTTAAGGATGATTCATCTGACCACTTTTTTCCCCCCACATCTCTGTAGATGACTATGTCTGTTGTGTGTAAACTGAACCCTCAAATTTAAAATGCAATAAGTTCCATCTGCAAGTTATGGAGCCCCGGAGGGGACAGAGATAAAAAAATAAATAAACAAACAAATAAAGAACGTTGTTTGCATTTTGATAACAGCTCCCTGACACTGTATCAGGGAGCTGTTACTTACTTCTGCACAGGACAAATAACATGGCCTGTATCTACTACATTGATTTTGTGCACGAATAAAAAATAAACATTGTGTGTTATTTTAAAAATGAAACATGACAACTGTTAAAAGAAAATGAGAGAATGAATTAGAAAATTGTGATCGCGAATAAACAAAAACGTACCCACAAAGAAAAGAAAATGTGCACACATTTAAAAGAAAACGAGGGAATGGTTTAATAAATCGTGACTACGAATAAAAGAAAATGTGCACATGAACTGCAAAAGTTCACTTTTAATTAATTAATTAATTAATTAATTAATTAGTTTTTTTACCTCCTGGAGGAACAATTGCACTTTTGATTGTTCTTACACACTAATGCACTCGCCAACATATCCAAAACTATTCAGCTGTTTAGTCTTAGTAACTGAATCTTGTGCCACTCTTGCCTGATTAGTGAACCCTCCTTCTGTGCCACCTTGATTCATAATTAATGTCAACAAGGTCTGCTCAGTATTTCTATACATTCCACACAGAGCACAGTTGGATTGTAATTACTCAATCATTTGATGTTGTACATCTGTCTAGCTGCATATGCACTTAAGTACTCCACCCATTTATTCAGGTTTTCCTTGATTTTGTCACCTGTCTGCATTTCTGCTGGGATGAACGAGTGCCATGTTCGTCTACTGTGACACAACCTGTAAACTCATAATCGTTTAAACATAGCTCAAGAAGGGCTTGGTAACTACTTAACAGTATAATAACAGGTACACACACAAAAAAAACCTTAACTTTGCCATGAAATAAATAAAATTTAAGTTTTGTGTTTTCATTCCACAATGACTATTACAAATGTTAAATTACCTATTTGGCTTAATTTACCCAATTCTTAGGTTCCACCCTCCTGGCCAGAGCATGGTCGAGTGGAGTTTGATGGAGCTGTGCTGGCTTATCGGCCTGGCTTGCCCAATGCTTTGGATGGGGTGAGCTTCGTAGTGATGCCAGGAGAGAGAGTGGGTATTGTTGGACGCACAGGCTCAGGGAAGTCCACGCTCTTTTTGACCCTGTTCCGTATGGTAGAACTGAACCAGGGACAGATACTGCTGGATGGGGAGGACATCAGTCGGGTTGGGCTGTCTCAGCTTAGGTGAGGATCACAGTTGTTTAAGTTGTGTGATGTGTTCCTAAGAAACTTGGATATTCTTCCAGTGTTATGATTCTAAATTAGATAGATTTAGAGATGATCCTACTTCTCACAAACATATTGAGTGCCTTGCGGTGTCATTTCACAGATCCAAGCTTGCCATCATTCCCCAGGATCCCTTTTTGTTCTCCAGTTCAGTAAGGGAAAATCTCGACCCCAGTGGTTGTCACCTTGACCACCGGATACTCGATGCTCTGGAGCAATGCCACCTGGGAGATGTAGTCCGTAGAATGGGTGAGTGCCAAGAATGGAGTCCCAAATTTGTGCTTGTTTATTTGAGTGGATGACACCAAAAGTTATAGTGCTAAATTCTTTTTGTTTCTTTAATGTTTAACAGGAGGATTGGATGCGGAGGTGGGAGAGAGAGGGAAATCTCTTTCACTGGGCCAAAGGCAGCTGGTCTGTCTTGCTCGTGCTCTTCTGACTGAAGCAAATGTGAGTGCTCCATAGTCTGAGTTGTTCATGTAGTTAGCTAAAAGGCCAATAATGTAATAATAATAATGTACATTTGTTGTTTCTTTTGTAGGTTTTATGTATCGATGAGGCCACAGCTAGTGTAGATCACAAAACTGACATGCTTCTACAGAAAACTATCCGAGAAAGATTCAAGGACAAGACTGTCCTCACCATTGCACATAGGTTAGTGTACAGTTCTTATCTATTCTTCTACTATTTGAGCAAATAGATGAAATGGATAAAAGAACAATGGGCCAAACAAAAAGTTCCTTTTTCTTTGTTCTTGAGGAAGGTCCTAAGAAAAAAATGTGTTCTTAAACAACAGAGTTGTTTCTACTCTTGATTGTGTGTAGATTCTGTTCTTACCTGAGAACAAATAAGGAAACACTGATGAATATCAAAGTCTTCATGAAAACTGTGTAAGAGGTTTTAAGAAGAAATTTCTTTCCAAGAATGGTTGCTGAATGAGGCCCAATGTGAATGACTACAACTACATGTCAGCTTTGCCATTATAAATCATGCATGCTTCTCTTTCCTTCAACAGACTCAATACAATTATGGACTCTGATAGAGTTCTGGTGATGCATGCTGGGAAGGTGGCAGAGTTTGACAGCCCAGCTGCTCTATGCAAGAAAACGGATTCAGTTTTTAAGAAACTGCTATGTGGAACAGGAGAATGACTGACTGATTTTATTATCCAGTGTTTTAAACAATTAACACTTCATTAAGGTTTTACAAAAAAATTGGCAGTGTTCACACAGCAACCTAGGTAGAACTCTGAGAACTTTACATGTCTTACACATCTTTGTTACTGTGTGGTAAAAAGAGAAAATCATATAAACTGCACTACTCTAAGAGTCTTTGTGAACAAGGCCAACGTTTACTTGATGCCATTTTTGTTTTGCCAGTGAATGTCTGTAGCTGCACTTTGTAAAGTTTTTAAATGTATGAAGGAGAAACTCAGGGAAAAATTGAGTGTTACATCTTGTTGCTTTAAAGTCTGAAAGTATGTGTCAGTGTTTTGGTTACAGTTTATATTTATATATATATATATATATATATATATATATATATATATATATATATATATATATATAATAAACAATTCTGAAGTTTTACGTCTGGGTTTAAATGTGCATTTGTATCAGATTGGGCTGCAGGGAATATATCACCTCAGTGTTTCTTCAATGACATGCAGCTAAACTCTGCTGTTCCCACTTTAACACCTGGATACCCCTGTCGTTCTATGTAGGGGTTTGTACTTACTAATCACTGGAAATTGATTTTATATCATATTGGTAAAAGTACTAGATAATATATTTACCTTTTCAATGTTTTTGGCTTAAGAATTACAATTATACATGTTTTGATTTTGCCTGTACTTTTCCCAGTGGTGTTTGATGGCAAAATTAGTTCCTCTCTATTACAGGGTTAACTGTAACAGACACTCACTAAAATTGTGATAAACTGATGCAAACATAATTTCAATATAGTTTTTATGTTGTTTGAACCACATGAGCTTTCAAAGCTATATATGTGAAAATACACAGTATTGCCAAAACTGTTTGGTCGTCTGCCTTCACATGAAATGAAATTGAATGTGATCCCATTCCTGATCCATAGGGTTTAATATGATGTTGACCCACCCTTTGCAGCTATAACAGCTTCATCTCCTCTTTCCACAAGGTTTATGAGTGTGTTTATGGGAATTTTTGACTGTTCTTCTAGAAGAACATTTGTGAGGTCACACCCAACGCATTCGACGCTTTTCATTGCACTTGGTAAGGCCACAGGAAGTTTGGAGGTCTGTATCAATTGACTCAGAAATTTGGCAACCTCTGCTCACTATGTGATTCAGTATCTACTGACCCCACTCTGTTGCTTTACATGGCCTATCACTTCGTGGCTGTGTTACTGTCCTTCCCAGTCGCTTCCACTTTGTTATAATACCACTGACAATTGACTGTGGAATATTTAGTAGCAAGGAAATTTCACAACTGGACCTGTTGCACAGGTGGCATCCTATCACGGTACTACGCTGGAATTCACTGAGCTCCTGAGTGTGACCCATTCTTTCAGTAATGTTTGTAGAAGCAGTCTGCAGGACTAGGTACTTGGTTTTATACACCTGTGGCCATGGAAGTGATTGGAACACCTGAATTCAATTATTTGGATGGGTGAGTGAATACTTTTGGAAATATTCCTCAAAACACATGATAAATGAAGTGTGTGTGGCAGAATTTAGACCATAGGTTAGACCACAGATACATTGTGCCTTTTATATATATTTATATTTGTGTGTATATATATATATATATATATATATATATATATATATATATATATATATATATATATATATATATATACATATAATGATGAACAGTGGGTTAAAGTCATATTCATAATTCAAATAAACATAAAAACAACAAAAAGTAACAAGAATTTTTTTGGGTCCATATTTTTCATTGACACCTTCACAGCTGCCACTGAGACTTGTTAATATCATCAATTACATCATGAGCACAATTTACTGAAGCCCTTATTGGTCAAACCAGGAGTTGCTTTTTAACTACATATAATACTGGGCTTCCTCGAGGAGAGGTTTGAAAATAGTTAAACACACTAACATCCAGAAAATCACTATTATTTTTATATATATATATATAAATAATAGTGATTTTCTGGATGTTAGTGTGTTTAACTATTTTCAAACCTCTCCTCGATATATATATATATATATATATATATATATATATATATATATATATATATATATATATATATATATACATACATACATACATACACACACACACACACACACACCTCAAAAAAATAAAGGGAACACTCAAATAACACATCCTAGATCTGAATGAATGAAATATTCTCATTGAATACTTTGTTCTGTACAAAGTTGAATGTGCTGACAACAAAATCACACAAAAATCAATGGAAATCAAATTTATTAACCAATGGAGGCCTGGATTTGGAGTCACACACAAAATTAAAGTGGAAAAACACACTACAGGCTGATCCAACTTTGATGTAATGTCCTTAAAACAAGTCAAAATGAGGCTCAGTAATGTGTGTGGCCTCCACGTGCCTGTATGACCTCCCTACAATGCCTGGGCATGCTCCTGATGAGGTGGCGGATGGTCTCCTGTGAGATCTCCTCCCAGACCTGGACTAAAGCATCCGCCAACTCCTGGACAGTCTGTGGTGCAACGTGGCGTTGGTGGATGGAGCGAGACATGATGTCCCAGATGTGCTCAATTGGATTCAGGTCTGGGGAACGGGCGGGCCAGTCCATAGCTTCAATGCCTTCATCTTGCAGGAACTGCTGACACACTCCAGCCACATGAGGTCTAGCATTGTCCTGCATTAGGAGGAACCCAGGGCCAACCGCACCAGCATATGGTCTCACAAGGGTCTGAGGATCTCATCTCGGTACCTAATGGCAGTCAGGCTACCTTTGGTGAGCACATGGAGGGCTGTGTGGCCCTCCAAAGAAATGCCACAAAGAGGGAGACTAAAAAAGTATAGCTGTGAAATCTTTTATGGTACAAAAACACTCTTCACAGTGAATCTCTGTCTCTGTCTGATTGCCTGCAAAATGTGCAGATTACACTCCTATGGGAATATGAGATGACTGAAAGCATGTTTTACTGGAACCTGTTTAACTACAAAAAATATCTGTGTTACACTTTACCCCACATTAGTTTGTGTCCCACACTAGTTGATGTAGCTTATGGCTCATTATCTGTGCTATTTATTTTAAACCATTTTTTGGTCTTCATGGGTGCCATCCTGTGCAAGCATGTCTACAAACAATGGAATATTTACACTAAATACAACACACATGGGTTACTTAAAATGGAAATTCTCAATTTAGTATTGTTTAAGTACCTTCATAGGGATTTTTCAGGCTTAAGTCATTTTTCTGACTCCTACTAAAGCGTCTTGTAAACATGATTAAAGAGAAGGTGTGGCATTTTGCATTTCAAATACAAATGCTGTATACATATTTACTGTGTTGTGTTAAAGAGAAGAAAATGCATAACTGCACATCACAAGGTGTGTTCACTGTTAAGCAGTCATCTACACCCACATTGTCCAGTGCCTCAAGGGATGGTTTGCTGTGTGACTGAACAGAATAGATGTATGTGTACCTGAGAACCTGAGTCATAAAGGAGGATGCAGTTTTTTTGTTTGTTTTTTTTTGTTTGTTTTTCCTGCATGGTAGGTTGCCATACCATTTAGGAGCCAGAATTTTTGGGTTAGTGCAAGTGGCCTGGGGTGTGAGTCAGAAGCTAAACCAGTTTGTTGGCTGTTACAGTGTGCACTGCCTCAAAGTGCCTGCCCATAAACAGTCAATGAATAGAGGAGGTAAACATGGTCTTGCCACTCAGTGCGTGGTAGCACTGCTTATCGACATGGCAAGTTAACTTCCAGCATTGGAAAACAATCTTGACGTTCCTAATACAAGGCCAGGTAAGACTCACTTTTTTGTTCTTACAGTTTCTGCGCTCTCATAACACCATCCTAATACAACCACATAGTAAGCTGATTATTATGTGTCCAAGTGTATATATAAAAGTATGTGTATCCAAGTGTCTTGTATAGTTTTCAGTGACTCTGAAGAAAATGTTAAAAAAGAAACTTTAAGGGCTTTTAATGGTTTACCGTGATAAGCACTTCCAAATAGCAAATGATAAGAGGCACCCAGGAGTCAAGCAATGACGCTGATTAAAATGGTCATGGTGCTTTTAGTGTATTGCTGTATACGTAATGTTGTGTAATGATTTGGTCATATGCACAAGTTTGAACACTCCCGGTCAAATTACACACCTTTTTTTCTTTTTTCTTTTTAACTGAAGTTAACACATCATCTGCAAGGAACAAAGCTAAATATGGCATTTTTCTGCAAATTTTATATTAATACATAAAATATAAAATGTGCCATAATGATTGCACCGGATTGCACCATTTATGTTTTATTTTTTCATTTACAGTTTTATTTTTTCAGTATATTAAATTCAACAAATAACAGTATATGTGCAGTAAAATAAGCAGAAGTAAGTTAAGGATGTGTACTTACCTTCACTTAGAAAATCAGTGTAATTTGACCGGAGACCCACAAACCTTTGTACTGTTGGAGTTGAACTTGAAATAATGCTAGATCTCACTGTGAAGTATTAACAAGGTGGGATAACATTCATGTTGCCTTCATAACAGTCCTAGACTTAGTCGACAGATATGCAGGCAAGGCAAACTGAACTAAAACCTTAATTTTTTTGTACTGACATCAACAGGCAGAGTATCACACTGACATCACTTTGCCATTCCATACATGTATAACGTGTATTTACACTAGAGGGTGTGGCTAAGGACACAGTCTCTTTTGTTCTGGCCTAACCCGTTTGTGGCTCTCGTCGATACACACTCCAAGAACAATTCCATGAATACCTTAAGGTTTCATGTTTGCTTGCTCGTCTTCACTTTTCCTGTTTAGGTTTTTTTAATTACAAATAATTCATTTAATTACAAAAATTAATTACAAATTATTCTTGATATACACTTGCCTGACTCTAGTTACTTACCCACTCATTCATAAATCATTATGAGGTCTTCATTGTGCTTTTCCCTTCCTACAGAATTAGTTTGTGTTGGAATAAGACTGAGTACTGTGTTAAAGGAATGCTTTAGCAAAAAAAAAAAATAATCCCCTTGCTCAAATGTAGTTTTTAAATCTTTTTGGTGACATTTACTCTCTATTTCATCAACCTCATAGCTCCAGTTTCCATTTTGCGTAATTTAATTCCTTTAAACTGACCTTTAAGTGACATATACAGTTGTATGCAAAAGATTGAGCACCCTAGTCAAAGTATAATTACAGTTTTGTTGATTTTAAGTTGAAAATAAATGAACATCTTCTTTTAATTAACTATGGGAATGTAACACCACAAACATCTGGTCAATGCTCCTTTTCTCATCTACAGGCTTAAGTCCTGGTGTTGTTTTTAAACAATGGTAAGTATTCTTTTTTGTTTTTAAATTAAACTAAGCGTTCATTTTTATTTAAGTTGGGAAATTCCTTTTCACTAAAAATTGTCATGTTGTTTTAATAAGATTTTATCTTTAGGGATTATTATTATCATTTTATTTATGTTTAGGTATGTTACAGTGCTAAATAATAAAAAATGGACTATTATTAATTATTATTAATAATAGTTCTTGCATATGGTGAAATTTTGTAAAATATCTTGTGTAGCTTCTTATGTATACTACCATTCAAAACTATGGAATCCCTTGTCTAATAATAAATGTTATTCATATATCATATATTATATCTATACATCTTGTACATTCAAGTGTTAGTAATGACCAAAACATAAATGGATGGTTAAATCACTATTTAAGAAGTTATGATATTCTAAAACTATAGAAAATGTTACTAAATAATACATTTTAATTAGCGATTTATAGTAAAGATCAGGACAATTTGGTCACAGCCTTCCAAATATAGCATAATGCTGGATATTTGGTTAATTTTCAATAATAGACAACTTTCTCAGTTATGATCTATGGCTCTGTTCATACAAAATTTCTTATATTTAATAGCTTTCTACAAATTGTTTAAAACCTACAGAATATCATCATCATATTACAATTTAATACTTGTAGTATATGTATCAATCTAATACTGAATGTTTGGTTTCAGCCTGGCCATCAAAGAAGCCTCTCTGAGAACCTTGTACTTGAAGATGGTGACAAAGGGTGTGTTCTTGTCTCCAAAATTAACTCTGATCTGACAGCAAGTCAAGGGTTACAAGAAGGTAAGTTCCAGATACTGTAATAAATTCTTTATACTATGTCAGACATCTTCACTGTTGCTTTGGAGTATGCCCTGTTGTAAAATGCAATTCCAGTTCTGATATTATACGCTTTAATTTAATCAAGATCTTCAGCAATGTATGAATACGACAGTGAGTTTGTCATGTTAGGGTTACAGTTAACGTAAAAAAGGTATCTCTGTCTAGGAACAGGATCGGACATCCTGGACCAGTTGTTTCTAGTTGTTGTTGTTGTTTTTTACATACTTCAATCATTGTAAAAATCATCGATACAGATAGACATTTAAATATTTATTTTCATTTTCAATAAATTTGGAGTGTGTACATGTGTTGATCAATTGTTGCCACCGATATTATAGGAGATGAAATTGTTGGTGCCACCATTCACTTTGACCACCTAAAGAAGAATGAAGTGATTGAAATACTGAAGCTAATTGAACCCTATAATGACAAGGTGCAAGTGCTGACAAAGCCAGGCCTGAAATCCAGGAGGAGCTTCGAAAATCTGGATAACAGCATCAAAGCTCCAAATGAGGTACGTGGTACATGTATTTGAAATGCACAATAAATATAGCTATTCTGAAAATAACTATCCCTGCACAGTGATTTCCAAGTTCCCAATACATCTAGAATACATCATTAGATTTGGTAATTAACTGACAAGTTCAGTAGAGTGTGCTTTAGAAGAAGAATTACCAAACTGTGCTGGGCTCCAGGCCTCTAGGAACAGAGATAGACACCCCTGCTACAGCAAATGCTGACAAAATGAGTGTTAAGAAAGACAATATATATGCAATAAATCCACCTGAAATGCATAATAAACACAATGATATCAAAACATTAATTGCTAACAACTGTCTCTGCAGGTAAAAATGGATTCTTACAACAAGATGTTCAATGCCAAAGTCAAGAAATTTATGAAAGTAAATCCAAATGGAAGAAGTCAAGATAATGTAGCCAGTCCCCCAGATGGCCAGGTGACTGCTCAGGGTTTAAGTAATGACAAGGCAAGAGGTGACAGCAATCTGCCTTTACATGACATACCAACAGTAGACGTCTCACTCAAGAAGGTCGATGTAGAAGCTTGCCTTCAAAAGTTAAAGGTTAAAGCTCCAGAACTTAATACTTGTGCTATCACAGAATATGAATACAACTCTAACTTGCTGCTTCAAGGTGCTGGTCTAAATGGAACCAGTGAGGGTCCAAACCTATATGTGAAATCTACTGAAATTGACATGAGTAGTCCTGCAGGTAAACTCAAAATGCCCAAATTGAAAATGCCAAAGTTTAATTCTTCAGGCTTTCAAGAACCTGATAAGGGAGACTTGTTATCCCCCAATCTTGGTGCAGGGATTAGTGTTGCTGACTTTGACACTGGTTCTGCTAATGGAGAACTGAAACTGACAAAATCAGGTGATTTGCACAAACCAACTCTAAACAGCCCTTCAGTCAAAGGAGATATTGATGGCCTGGGCATGGACTTAACTCTTCCCAAACTTGATTTTAAAGGTTCAAATGTGAACATAAAGTCCCCTGGCATTGACACTCCTTCTGGAAAATTAAAATTGCCAAGTTCAAAGATTCCAGGTTTGGGACTTTCAACTAGCTTGCCTTATGGGCCAGATATCAAAGGCCATGGAATTAAGGGAGGGATTGATTTACCAGATATGAATTTGGATTTCCCTGAGAAAGAGACAAAACTACATGGGAAATCCCTTGATACTGATGTTAATGGTCCAGCAGACAAATTCAAAATGCCCAAAATAAAAACACCCAAATTTAGTATAGCAGGCTTTAAAGGGCCTGTTATGGACATAGAAACAGACCTAGACAACCCGGATTTAAGGTTGTCATCACCCACACTGGATGCAGACATTAGTGCTCCTGATGTTGGCATTAATGGACCTGAAGCTAATTTAAAGGGTCTCAAAACAGGCATTATTGTCCCTGACTTAGACATGCCATCAGGCAAAATGAATATGCCAAAGTTTAAGATGCCTGATTTTGGACTCTCAGGACCTAAAGTAAAAGCACCTGAGACTGGGTTATCAACTCCTAAAATGAAAGGTGAGATTAATTCACCAAACCTTTCACTTCCACAGTTTAATTTAGATGGCCCTACAGGTAAAGTACCAACCCTTGAAACACCAGAGGTTGACATCACCACTCCTGACTTTAATGCTGATGTTCCTTCAGGAAAACTGAAAATGCCTAAATTTGGACTTTCAACTAGTCTGCCTAAAGGTCCAAATTTCAAAGGCCCAAAAATAAAGGGAGGAATTGATGCACCAGACATGAGTTTGGATTTTCCTGAGGCTGACCTAAAAGCTCCCAAACTCAATATGAAATCTCCTGATATTGATGGTCCAGATGGCAAATTCAAAATGCCCAAAATGAAAACACCCAAATTTAGCATTCCAGGCTTTACAGGGCCTGATATGAGTGTTAAAGGAAACCTGGACACGCCAGATTTGAGTTTGTCATCACCAAAATTCGATGCTGATATTGGTGCTCCAAATATTGACATCAATGGACCCAAAGCTAGCTTGAAAGGTCCTAAAACTGATTTTACAGTTCCTGATGTGGATTTCCCTTCAGGCAAGGTGAGCAAACCCAAGTTTAAGATGCCTAATTTTGGACTTTCAGGACCTAAAGTAAAAGCACCTGAGATGGATCTGTCACTTCCTAAAATGAAAGGCGAGATTAATTCACCAAACCTTTCACTCCCACCGTTTAATGTAGATGGCCCTACAGGTAAAGTACCAACCCTTGAAACCCCAGAGGTTGACATCACCACTCCTGACTTTAATGCTGATGTTCCTTCAGGAAAACTGAAAATGCCTAAATTTGGACTTTCAACTAGTCTGCCTAAAGGTCCAAATTTCAAAGGCCCCAAAATAAAGGGAGGAATTGATGCACCAGACATGAGTTTGGATTTTCCTGAGGCTGACCTAAAAGGTCCCAAACTCAATATGAAATCTCCTGATATTGATGGTCCAGATGGCAAATTCAAAATGCCCAAAATGAAAACACCCAAATTTAGCATTCCAGGCTTTACAGGGCCTGATATGAGTGTTAAAGGAAACCTGGACACGCCAGATTTGAGTTTGTCATCACCAAAATTCGATGCAGATATTGGTGCTCCAAATATTGATATCAATGGACCCAAAGCTAGCTTGAAAGGTCCTAAAACTGATTTTACAGTTCCTGATGTGGATTTCCCTTCAGGCAAGGTGAGCAATCCCAAGTTTAAGATGCCTGAATTTGGACTCTCAGGATCTAAAGTGAAAACACCTGATATGGATCTGTCACTTCCTAAAATGAAAGGCGAGATTAATTCACCAAACCTTTCACTCCCACAGTTTAATGTAGATGGCCCTACAGTTAAAGTACCAACCCTTGAAACAGCAGAGGTTGACATTACCACTCCTGACTTAAATGCTGATGTTCCTTCAGGAAAACTGAAAATGCCTAAATTTGGATTTTCAACTAATCTGCCTAAAAGTCCAAAACTCAAAGGCCCCAAAGTAAAGGGAGGAATTGATGCACCAGACATGAATTTGGATTTCCCTGAGGCTGACCTAAAAGGTCCCAAACTCAGTATGAAATCTCCTGATATTGATGGTCCAAATGGCAAATTCAAAATGCCCAAAATGAAAACACCCAAATTTAATTTTCCAAAATTGAAAAGACCTGAATTGGATGCTAAAGGGGGCATTGACAGGCCAGATTTGAGTTTGTCATCACCAAAATTCGATGCTGATATTGGTGCTCCTAATATTGACATCAATGGACCCAAAGCTAGCTTGAAAGGTCCTAAAACTGATTTTACAGCTCCTGATGTGGATTTCCCTTCAGGCAAGGTGAGCAAACCCAAGTTTAAGATGCCTGATTTTGGACTTTCAGGACCTAAAGTAAAAGCACCTGAGATGGATCTGTCACTTCCTAAAATGAAAGGCGAGATTAATTCACCAAACCTTTCACTCCCACCGTTTAATGTAGATGGCCCTACAGGTAAAGTACCAACCCTTGAAACCCCAGAGGTTGACATCACCACTCCTGACTTAAATGCTGATGTTCCTTCAAGAAAACTGAAAATGCCTAAATTTGGACTTTCAACTAATCTGCCTAAAAGTCCAAAACTCAAAGGCCCCAAAGTAAAGGGAGGAATTGATGCACCAGACATGAATTTGGATTTCCCTGAGGCTGACCTAAAAGCTCCCAAACTCAATATGAAATCTCCTGATATTGATGGTCCAGATGGCAAATTCAAAATGCCCAAAATGAAAACACCCAAATTTAGCATTCCAGGCTTTAAAGGGCCTGATATGAGCGTTAAAGGAAACCTGGACACGCCAGATTTGAGTTGGTCATCACCAAAATTTGATGCTAATATTGGTGCTCCAAATATTGACATCAATGGACCCAAAGCTAGCTTGAAAGGTCCTAAAACTGATTTTACAGTTCCTGATGTGGATTTCCCTTCAGGCAAGGTGAGCAAACCCAAGTTTAAGATGCCTGATTTTGGACTTTCAGGACCTAAAGTAAAAGCACCTGAGATGGATCTGTCACTTCCTAAAATGAAAGGCGAGATTAATTCACCAAACTTTTCACTCCCACCGTTTAATGTAGATGGCCCTACAGGTAAAGTACCAACCCTTGAAACAACAGAGGTTGACATCACCACTCCTGACTTAAATGCTGATGTTCCTTCAGGAAAACTGAAAATGCCTAAATTTGGACTTTCAACTAATCTGCCTAAAAGTCCAAATGTCAAAGGCCCCAAAGTAAAGGGAGGAATTGATGCACCAGACATGAATTTGGATTTCCCTGAGGCTGACCTAAAAGCTCCCAAACTCAATATGAAATCTCCTGATATTGATGGTCCAGATGGCAAATTCAAAATGCCCAAAATGAAAACACCCAAATTTAGCATTCCAGGCTTTACAGGGCCTGATATGAGTGTTAAAGGAAACCTGGACACGCCAGATTTGAGTTGGTCATCACCGAAATTTGATGCTGATATTGGTGCTCCAAATATTGACATCAATGGACCCAAAGCTAGCTTGAAAGGTCCTAAAACTGATTTTACAGTTCCTGATATGGATTTCCCTTCAGGCAAGGTGAGCAAACCCAAGTTTAAGATGCCTGATTTTGGACTTTCAGGACCTAAAGTAAAAGCACCTGAGATGGATCTGTCACTTCCTAAAATGAAAGGCGAGATTAATTCACCAAACTTTTCACTCCCACAGTTTAATGTAGATGGCCCTACAGGTAAAGTACCAACCCTTGAAACCCCAGAGGTTGACATCACCACTCCTGACTTAAATGCTGATGTTCCTTCAAGAAAACTGAAAATGCCTAAATTTGGACTTTCAACTAATCTGCCTAAAAGTCCAAAACTCAAAGGCCCCAAAGTAAAGGGAGGAATTGATGCACCAGACATGAATTTGGATTTCCCTGAGGCTGACCTAAAAGCTCCCAAACTCAATATGAAATCTCCTGATATTGATGGTCCAGATGGCAAATTCAAAATGCCCAAAATGAAAACACCCAAATTTAGCATTCCAGGCTTTAAAGGGCCTGATATGAGCGTTAAAGGAAACCTGGACACGCCAGATTTGAGTTGGTCATCACCAAAATTTGATGCTAATATTGGTGCTCCAAATATTGACATCAATGGACCCAAAGCTAGCTTGAAAGGTCCTAAAACTGATTTTACAGTTCCTGATGTGGATTTCCCTTCAGGCAAGGTGAGCAAACCCAAGTTTAAGATGCCTGATTTTGGACTTTCAGGACCTAAAGTAAAAGCACCTGAGATGGATCTGTCACTTCCTAAAATGAAAGGCGAGATTAATTCACCAAACTTTTCACTCCCACCGTTTAATGTAGATGGCCCTACAGGTAAAGTACCAACCCTTGAAACCCCAGAGGTTGACATCACCACTCCTGACTTTAATGCTGATGTTCCTTCAGGAAAACTGAAAATGCCTAAATTTGGACTTTCAACTAATCTGCCTAAAAGTCCAAATCTCAAAGGCCCCAAAGTAAAGGGAGGAATTGATGCACCAGACATGAATTTGGATTTCCCTGAGGCTGACCTAAAAGCTCCCAAACTCAATATGAAATCTCCTGATATTGATGGTCCAGATGGCAAATTCAAAATGCCCAAAATGAAAACACCCAAATTTAGCATTCCAGGCTTTACAGGGCCTGATATGAGTGTTAAAGGAAACCTGGACACGCCAGATTTGAGTTGGTCATCACCGAAATTTGATGCTGATATTGGTGCTCCAAATATTGACATCAATGGACCCAAAGCTAGCTTGAAAGGTCCTAAAACTGATTTTACAGTTCCTGATATGGATTTCCCTTCAGGCAAGGTGAGCAAACCCAAGTTTAAGATGCCTGATTTTGGACTTTCAGGACCTAAAGTAAAAGCACCTGAGATGGATCTGTCACTTCCTAAAATGAAAGGCGAGATTAATTCACCAAACTTTTCACTCCCACAGTTTAATGTAGATGGCCTTACAGGTAATGTACCAACCCTTGAAACACCAGAGGTTGACATCACCACTCCTGACTTAAATGCTGATGTTCCTTCAAGAAAACTGAAAATGCCTAAATTTGGACTTTCAACTAGTCTGCCTAAAAGTCCAAATCTCAAAGGCCCCAAAGTAAAGGGAGGAATTGATGCACCAGACATGAATTTGGATTTCCCTGAGGCTGACCTAAAAGCTCCCAAACTCAATATGAAATCTCCTGATATTGATGGTCCAGATGGCAAATTCAAAATGCCCAAAATGAAAACACCCAAATTTAGCATTCCAGGCTTTACAGGGCCTGATATGAGTGTTAAAGGAAACCTGGACACGCCAGATTTGAGTTGGTCATCACCGAAATTTCATGCTGATATTGGTGCTCCAAATATTGACATCAATGGACCCAAAGCTAGCTTGAAAGGTCCTAAAACTGATTTTACAGTTCCTGATATGGATTCTTCATCAGGAAAAGTGAACATGCCCAAGCTTAAAATACCTGATTTAGGATTGTCAGATCCCAAAATTAAAGCACCTGAAATAGATCTCTCAGGTCCTTCAATGAAAGGTGATATCAATTCACCTGACTTTGGTATTAAAGGCCATAAGCCAAAGTTCTCAGCTCCCGGATTTAATGTAGATGTCCCTACAGATAAACTTAAAACAAAAAAACCCAAAATCAGTCTTGAATGTCCAGACATGAACACTGATGCTCCCTCAGGAAAACTGAAAATGCCTAAATTTGGATTATCAGATACCCTGCCCAAAGGCCCAGATATTAAGGGTCCTAATACTCAAGGAGGAATTGATGCCCAAGACATTGAGTTAACTCTCCGTCAAGCTGCTCTGAAAAGTCCCAAACTGAATCAGAACTCTCTTGATATTTACACTGATGGTCCTGTGGGTACTGAATCGAATCTCAGTGCTCCACATATAAATGCTGGCACTACTAATATTAAAATGCCAACTTTCAAAAGTTCAAGAGGGAACATTAAGGTGGCAAACAGTCTGGATGTGGATGGCGACATTAGAGATTCATATGACACATCAAAAGGAAATGTGCACACAGATTTCAGATCTGAAACTGACACAAGAGGTCCCAGTTTTCATTTAATAACCAGCACGAAAAATCCTAATCAACACAGAAATAAACCAAAGGGCAGTGTGAAGATTATGAAGGATTATGCATCAGGCATGGAACTTGATGTCCCAAAAGGCACCTTAAAAGGGTCAAAGTTTAAGTTATTAACACTAGTGTGATGACCATTCCCAATTAAAAAAAACAGGAGGACAAGGATGGTCATGTTGATGGTGACTTCATTTCTTGTTTATTACTGAAACACATGGGTCTGCAAAATATAAATGTATGTATTATCTTAAAAATGCCAATTTTATGTTGATATTCATATGTAAATATTTTGAGAAATATCTCTGAAAAATGTACATAAAATGATGTGCAATTTATTAATTTGGTGTAAGAAATGTTCTTATATAATCACATGTATATATTAGATTTATCTGTAAGAGATTTTTTTTCCCTGTACAAAAGACTTACAAAGATGTTTTTATTTATTTTTTGTGTTACCACTGTGCAAAAGAGCAGTACGCTCTTCAAAACTGTGTGAAATATACATTTGAATCTAGACTATATTGTGAAAGATAATGAACAGTAATATGCACATATAATTAATATGTGCTTGAAAGTATGTTAACTGTTCTGAAACTTCAAGTGTAAATGGCTTAAAAAGACCCTTATTTTTCTACTGTGTACTTTTATACCAAATATGAGAATGGTAATTAATTATGTAAGTGGGCTTTTTGAAGTTTCACTCTTTTTAACGTGTTTTTTTTTATTATTTGTTTAATTATGATGTTTGTATGCATTGTTTCAAGTGATGTCTTTCATTAAAATCTCATTTATTGTAATGACAACTACAAGCAACACTGTACTAATTTTGAATCAATTGGTTTGAATGAACCCTCAGCCTTAATGTAGTTATGAGGAGTTGTGAGGCTAATGTGACTTAATCTTTTTAGGTGACATAAACATATATTAGCCTTGTAACCCAGTGCAAAACTAAAGAAGCAAACCTCTGACACCATGTCTTGGCCAATCAACCACTAAATCATTCACTGAACCATTGAACACTAAACACTGAACACAGGTAATCCAAATTCACAGTATATCAGTTTCACAGCAGTTCTTAGTGGTTAGGTTTCTCAAAGCTTTTGAATGCTTTAAAAGAAACTGCCAATCATAAGCAGTCTAATTGATAAATGGTCTGTGATTATGGCTTTACATTTGCAAACAGCGATTTTAAAGGTGAATTATATGAAAGATCTGGTCTGTTTTAAAATCAAAAAGTGTTACTAAACCCCTTTAATCTAAAGTTCCACATACAAAATACAATAGTGAGTAAATTAAAACCAGACACGTGCACTCACTATTTTTATTTATTTGTGAAGTTTAACATATTAGAAATCATAAAACATCCAATAGGCCTATGCCTTTTGCACAGACCACATTTGGTGTTTCATTTTTTGCACTATGTTAAATTCAGCAAATAAATAGTAACTCTGTATTAAATGTGCAGAACTGTGTGTAAAGGATGTATTTACTTGTTTTCACTTAGAAAATCAACCAAACACAGAATTTGACCAGGGGCATCCAAACTTTTGCATACAACTGTATTGCATCTGCTACTGCACAAGATCTATTTCTGCGAGGCACAGTTAACTCAGCTTTGCCCCAGGAATAGAGCTAGTGAGTCAACATCGACCAGTCACAGATGTACACACTACCACAGAATTGAAACTCAGACCTTTCATATGTTATGGAATGCCATAGCCCTAAACACTAGACACTGGGGTTCAGTTCCCTGCTTTTTACTACAAAGGAGTCACTACATTTAACATGTCTCATCAAAATGATTTCAATGAACTCTTCATATGGAAGCCTGTTCCTGCCTCTGGAAAAAAATATATAGACATTTAGTAAGCCATAATAGTGAGACCATTTTACATAATTATGACTCAATTTCTCATAGTAATGAGATTCAATTAGCATCTCATAATTATGACTACTTATGCATAATTAAAAATTTGTTTGCCATAAATGTGACTTACTTTTTCATAATTATGATGTATTAATTATATTATTAATTATTATTATGATACTAAATCTCATAATAGACTTAACATCCCATCATTATGACTTAGCATCTCATAGGTATGACTCACTTTCTCATAATTCTGAGAACATGTTCTCATTATTATGACATAGTTTTATATATATATATATATATATATATATATATATATATATATATATATATATATATATATATATATAAATATATAAATAAATATTTATATATTTAAGTTATAATTATGAGAACAATTCTCATTATGACAAGACATTATGACAAGTCATAATTATGGAAAATTATGGAAAAACTTGCTAAATGGCTACATATTTTTCTAGCGGCAAAAACAGACTTCCATAGCCTCACATAGGAATTGTCATACCTTCTTATCAATTCATTCTTAGTTTACTTGATACCATGTTTGTTACCACAACCTTTATGAGGAGGACTCCGAGGATTTTTCAAAAAGTTTTAAATAATGAAATGGTTGAGATGTATATAAAATTCATTCATTCAGTGGTTTAGTGTGAAATGCTCCGTTCAAGAGAAACTCATAGAGTCAGACTTGTTCACAGTGGCGGTGAGAGGAACCAGACGTCCACCACAAAAATCTCCCTCACAGATAGTTATTACATGCAATGGTTAGATATATGCTGCCTGATGTGTGAGACATTGTTTTATATTAGATGTTTGATAAAGTTTTGGCTCAAAATATATTTTAAAGATTTAAAAAAATATATTTATCCATTTATTTTACTCCATTTATGGTGGAGAGTTAGATGTTGTGTGGAAAAGCAACCCCCAAATAAACTTCAGATTCAGATTGATCATCAAAATGATATATAAAAACTCAGAAGACACCTGTAGGTTCACGGGTGGTTTTGGATAGTAAATAAAATGTATTGTACACCTGGCAACGCCTGGCTCCTATCACCACCACTGTAAAGAAATCTGAGTCTGTAACTTTCTCTACAATGAACCACTTCATTTCAGACCAATTTGAGTAACTGTTTACATCTTAGCGGCTAAATTATTCAGGAATTTAAAAAAATGAAATGACCAGTGGTGGATCTGAAAATGGGGTGAAGTAAGGCAGCTATCTCAAACATAGTGCACTTTAAATCTACCAGGTAGCCATTCAGGATTCAGTCTTTGCTGTAATGTCTCCTGACAGCTTTTTTCGGGGGCTGGATCTCAAACGTGGACAATATTCATGCCGCTGACCCCGGTCTGTCGAAAGCTGACTGTAGTTCTGTGACTCTAGGTTACCTACCTACCTACCTGTTTGGCTCCAATCGGAGCACTTCGGTCAACTGCCTCCATTTTGTGTTGGCGCCTGGATTTCCGGGTTCCTTCGATCTGGGCTCGCTGAAGCTCTGAAGGAAACAGCGGCCCTGCTCACTCGCTCGCTCGCTCGCTCGGCCGGGAGGAAATGTTAGACGAGCTGGAGGTTGTTTTTAGTATGTCTGAAGCGGCCTGCTGCTGACATATCTAACTTTATCAGTCTTTAGCTGAGAGCAGTAAGTTTGGGAGCTTGAGCTCAGTGATTCGCCGCCTCCGTGCCCCGCTGGCGGGTAGAGCATGAAGCTGTCTGCGATTAGATAACGCTACTCGGTTGCCAGTTTTGCTGTTGTAGCCGGTCAGTCAGTCCCATATTTTGCCGGAGCCTTCTGACTGCGCCTTGGTTTCTTCAATGCTGTTGGAGACACGAACCGCTCAGTAGCTGCGGGTAAGATATAACGGACGCAAAGTATGCATACTTTGTTTTTGGAGAGGGAGAAAAAAAATCATGAAGTCGTTCTGCTGTTTGTCCGTATAAAACTGTGTTTGTCAGTACTTGTTGACATGACAAACTGAACGTTTGCCGCCAGTCAACCTACGGTTGAGCTAGACACGACAGAGATACTGGAAGCTAGGCTATTATCACTCAGTCTGTCTGGCTGTACGTGGTCTGTAGGCTTACCGTTTAATTACCTTCTGCAAAGAAGCAACCTTTAGCACCTTCAACCTACTTGATGTTTTCTTTCCGTGAGTGCTGGTAGGAGTTCAGACTTAGCCTACAGCTTTGACCACAACGACTACTCTGACCCTGCGTTCAGTATACTCATATAAGTGTGATTATGCCCGGTTTCGTCTTCACAGTTGTGATTTTTGTTAATTCCCTGTCTTGTCAAGTCCACCAGCAGTAACTTCTAGGTCAGACGTTACACTGCTACCCGACCCTGGATTTACCAGCTGATCCATTTCCTTGTTCATGTTTTTTTAACCTTTCTTGTAAATGCAGGGTATGTTACTTCAGTTTTCGTGTACCTGGCGGTGGTGGTTCCGCGTTCTCTACACGATGATGAGTTTAACCATATGTTTCTGTTACATTTTTATTCTTTGGCTTTAAAGTTTGAGCTCAATAGGGTGGAATCCGTCATCCCTACTGAGCCATATTGGCCAATCTGCCCCAGTGTCAACAGCTACTTCAGGCCAACAGCTACAGCTGGACATGTAATCAGAAGACAACTCTGTGTATGAAAGTTCTTCAGATCTCCAACCTGTCTTGATTTGTCCTCAGCATTTTGTGCCGGCTACTCAAAACCAATGTTTCAGGGGCTTCATGAAGTGTGGATGAATATTAATAAACATTAGGGGGCATGGAGTGTTGCCATGTTAGCTAAGTTATGACAAAGAATACTAACACCTGTGTGCCAATTGGATATGAACTTTTAATTTCTTCCTACACAGATTTTACTGTGGCTTTTAACAACCCTTTTAAGGTGAACTTAGTTATTTTACATATGCAAAAAGTATGTGTCAGCTTTAGTATGCATGTGCACGCATAACTGAAAGAGAATTCCTTTCATAGAAAGCTTCCTTATGGTAAAAATTTGGTTAGTTCACGTGTCTGTCTGTGTGAGTGAGGTGGCAGCATACTTTGAACACCTTTCTCTGTAGCCTGACAGCGACTTTAACAGGATGGTCACCATTTTTTCTTGTAAAATCACAGACAAGTAGGTTCATTTGATTGAATATGCCAGACAGTAAACTCTGCGAGTGTATGACCAATCTGAGAAAACTTGGGAAGCAGAGGTAGCTGTCTTGTATGGTTTTAAAATAAAAAAAAGACATTAAGAACAAAGTTAAGTATTACTTCATACATTTAAAATGCATGTATGTCACAGGGCCGATGTGGTTACCAGAGCTTTTTTACCTTAGCATGTTTCATAGCTGACACTTTTGTTACATGTTCAGTCACTAGTGATCCTGCCTTACAGCATTCCTTTTGGAACTGACAGACCTTTGTATCACTTCGTATCTCTGTTTACCTGCTGTGTGTGTATGAGAGAGATGCAGAGACTCTGACATGTTCATGTGTAAACCTGCTCAAGCATTTTTGAAAAGTAGGGGTGTAGTCTGGGGTGTAGGGAAGGCAAGGCCTAAAAAAGCTTTTAGCATTCTGCTAATAGCACGAAGCCCATCAGACTGGTTTGGGGAGCTTTCAGGTGATCAGTGACAAGAAGGAAATAACTGGGTTTGCTTTTCTTTTGAATATGCTGACTCTTGTTTTCATGTGGAAAAGGGTAAACACCTTTAGCACAGCTGATGTACAAGTAAATCTTATTTACACAGAGGTAATTTACTGATCCAGGTAGTGGTGGTGTTTTTTTTTCACATAGTTCCTGAGCATAAGTGTTCACAGTGGATCATTATACACACCAGGATATTAATGAAATAGACTTTCATTGTATACTTTTGCTTTTGCAGAGCCTTTGTGAGCCAGGAAAACAACTTGCTGAGATTGAAGCGACAGTTGGTATTCTCAGGGAAGCACCAAGATGCCCATTCCTCCTCCCCCACCCCCTCCTCCTGGACCTCCACCTCCCCCTTCCTTCAGCCAGGTAGTTACAATCTTTACATTTCCACTGGAGACAGTGGAACACAACATCGCTGTTGTATTTTTATTCTTTGATTATTATTACGATAATCAAAATGCTAACACTACCATTTCAAATTTGATCATGTGGTTTATTTTTACTAATAAACTGATTCAATTGTTAATCTTCATTGAGATCATATTTCATTTTAACAGGCCAACACTACCCCACCCAAGCTCTCTCGTGATGAAGCTAAAGGAAGGGGAGCTCTGTTGTCAGATATATGCAAAGGGACCAGGTTGAAAAAAACCACTGGAGTCAATGACAGGAGTGCACCCGTTCTTGAGAGTAGGTCACTGGTGTATAGGCTTGACAAAAGTGACGTTGGTAGTATTGACTGGGAGAGTAATATCAACATTAATGATTGCCATAATGTATTATGGCTAATTATTTTTTGTGTGTGCGTGTGTTTTCATAGAATCTGGAGGAGGAGGAGGAGGTGGAGGGGGCAGCAGCAGTGGCGGAAGTGGAGGGGGGTTTGGTGGCAGTTCTGGACCTATGCCAATGGGAGGCCTGTTTAGTGGAGGAGTGCCTAAACTACGACCAGTGGGAGGTAGTTTTATAAGGTCTTTCACAAGGAAAGCCTTTCTGTCATCTTTGACTCCATCCTGCACTGAATGTAATCCCCAAACTGTTGACAAAATTACCTGAATTAGACAAATCTGTGCTTGCACAGACTTCATTCACCAATGTCTTCCTACGTTTTTTTTCCTTCAATTTGTTCTCGAGTTAGGTCCTAAAACTCTGATTTATGACATTTTCTTAGACTGCAGAATTGTTTTGAGTGTGTGGATTTTGTTCTTATGAAAAAATCCCTAATAAGAATGCCAGAACCTTTGTGAAAACTGCGTAAGTGGGTTTTAAGAAGAACTTACTCCATAGGAACGGTAGGTGAATGAAGCCTATGGAGATGATCTGAGGTGTCCTTTGAAGGTCCTGCTCAGTTGTGTTTACCTACTTCTTACCACTTGATAGCCTAAATCATGGTGATTTTTACTTTTGTATCAGATGGAATATGATTTCTGTATTGCAATTTCAGCTGCTGTAACTGTAATGGAAATTGAGCTTTTTAGAAATAGTAATACATCAAAATAAACATTATACCACCAAACGCTAGTGAAAAAAAATGAGTATATGAGATTTGACCACTGTGGAATCTTTTACTTTGTCTGCTTTTGTGTGTTTCCCTGCAGACAGCACTGCTGGCAGATCAGCACTGCGGCCGCCTGGTTCTCGTCCTGCAGTACCACGTATTGGCGACTGTGCTCCCTCACCTGTGGGACATCAAGCAGATGAGGATCGATCCTCGCCCCCTCAGCAGACTCGTAACCCCCGCCCCTCATTGCCTGACATCTCCAAAGCAGCCAGTGCTGTGAAACCCAGCAGCTCTGCTCCACCTCCCCCTCCACCTTTTAATCGCAAACCCAATAATGCCCCTCCTACATCTCATCAGAAGGTCTCTGGCCCTTCCCATAATCGTGAGAAGCCCCTCCCACCCCCGCATGCAAACAAGGCTCCTCCCCCTCCGTCGCCTGCACGTGACAACGCGGCAAGAAACCCTCTTTCATCTCGACCTCTATCTGGATCTTCCTCTGCACCGCCGCCACCCCCACCTCCTTATCGACAGCCCCCTTCTGTAACTAATGGTGACCCGCCCCCTGAGCTGCCACAGAGGCGTAACTCGCTGAGGAGGAACCATGGCAATGTTCGCAGCCAAGCCCCACCTCCTCCTCCACCACTTCCATCACAGCAGAGTAGTCGCCCCCCACCACCAGCACGAGACCCTCCAGGACGCAGATCAGGTAGCACACCTGACCACTGGCATTATGATGCATTTGCTGCTTACAGTGCTAGAACTTTCAATCTAAAGTTCTGTTCCTTAAAGAACCAATATTATGGAAAACCACATTTTCTTTTTTTCCATTTTTTTTGTGAAAGAGTTTGATGTAGAATTCAAACATTGTTAAAGTTTCAAAACATACTATTTAGCATTACCATTCACGTTAGTTATTTATAAGGGGTGTTTTAGCCTAGGCTGCTTTTTGTATGAATAACAATACAGAACAGAACAGAGCTAAGATCATTCTAAGAAGTGGTTAATTATAAAGAGAGGTTGGAAAATTAATGCTAAAAAAGCAAATATTTTAGGTAACTCTTTATTTGAATAGTCCACCATTGATGCTTTGTATATAGTTATTTAACTAACTTGCATTGAACTAAATATCTGTTAAGTTTCACTTGGTAGTTTGGTGATGATTTGAATGCATATAGGTGGGACAAAAATCTAATTTACCTTCCCTTTTGTTTTCCCATTTCTCCAAATGTAGTTGATCAGCTAACTGATTAAGTTTTACTTTGAGCTCTGAGTATAACATAACTCATGAGTACAGGACCCAAAGCTGCTACTAAACTTCTTAACTACACGTTATATTGTAGTCTACATTTATTGGTAACATATCATACTAATTCTACAATATATACCTTCATTATAAAAGTGTTAAAGTATTATAAAGGTATAAATGGAATATTTGTTTTTGTAAAACCACGCACATCGTTAAAACAATTTGTATGTTTGTATTTATTAATGAAGCCCCCCAGGCTCCCTCCTCTGGATCTCGGAATGGCACCCGAGATGTGCCTCCCCCTCCTCCCCCATATCGCATGCATAGTGGAACAACGCAAACCTCTTCTGAACCACCCAGCCGAGGAAGGGCTCCTCCACTTGTTTCTACTGGTCGCCAACCTTCAGGACACGCGGTTCCGCCCCCACCTATCCGCAATGGACACACCTCTGTCTCCAAGGCTTTTACAGGTGAATCAGTATGGTGGAAAGTCCCAAACAAATTAATATATGTTGTCAGTCTTGCTAACCTTAGGAGATCAAAAGGAATTGGACATTTTCTTATTCAGTTGTTTGCCATTGCATTACTAGAGCTAATAAAAGGACAAGTTTGACACTGTCCAGTTACTTCATGGACTGTCAAAGTTCTAAAAGCATTTTGAGAGTAGAATTCAGTTTTACAGTACCTTTCCTGTAGACATCACTGACTGATCAACTTATCTTTGGCTTGGACGTTATCAGTGTTTTGAAAATAGCAGTGCAGTCAAATGATCTCTCAGGAATTCAAATAGGGTCCCTGCAGTTCCTCTTTGTGTAAACCAAAAGAGAGCCTTCTCTGAATGCAGAGATGTTGTGAGGTCATATAGATGGGGCAAAAGCAAATGTCATTGTCACAGGAAAATAAGCCTGTACTTACTGTAAGAAGGTGTTCTTTGTTGGTGTGGGATTACAGATGTGGCAAAGGAAGTACACACGGTAGGTCCAGTACAGTCCAAATGGTAATTTAGTTTTAAATAGAATTCATTATAATGCATTGATAGTCCTGCTGACTAAAGAGGTTGATAATTTAATAATTTAGGCATCACCCAGTGCATCCACCTGCTTAAGTGTTTCTAACATGCTGATAATATTAGCTTAAGAACAACTGAAACAGATGTCCATATTTAAAGAACACTGACAATCTGCAAGTTTCATTACAAAAAGTAGATAACCAGTCATGATTAATTAGACTTATTGGAGTGCTGTATGTGATATGTTTATTAAAATTAAATGATTAATAATTGTACACAGAATGTTTGACAGTACTTAGTGGGACAGCTTATGCTATGTTATATGTTGCATTTTATAAAACCTCAGAAAAAGTAAATACATATCATGCATCGTGAAAATAATTGCCCAGCCCTACCTCATATTCCTTTTCTGCCCTCCAAAATAGTACATTTTGCCTCCAGGATCCCTCACACAGAAAAGTCTTTGTAGTTTGAAAAGCAAATACTAAATACTGTCAGAGGACACTTTATTTTAGGACTTCATTTTTGACACTAGTTGAACAATCTTGAAATCAAGAGGATTATTTGGGAGTTTGTGTCTCTTTGTTGCAGTAATTACCTTTCTGAGAAAGCGTTACATTAGATGTCATCGCTGTGAGTAGTCAGTTGCTTATGTTCCATGATAAGAATCACAAATGCCACTCTCGCTCATTCGAAAGGAATTTGATGGTGCTCTTTCACTCCACAAGTTGCAGGAGCTGAATTCACCAATATTAAGAGGTGTAAGGATAATTGTATTTGTATAAAAAATAATGGATTTAGAAGTTAACACAACCTTTTTTTGGTCTCCTTCAGATGATTTTGAGTCGAAGTACTCTTTCCATCCTGTTGAGGACCTGCCCCCACCAGAAGAGTATAAACAGTTCACTAAAGTCTATCCCAGTAAAACAAATAGAGGTAAGAACCTAATTTACCTAACTTGGAACACATTGTAAGAAATGTTGATGGGTCACTCAATATTGTATGCATTATGTGCGATACTATGTAAAAGTATTAGTCAGTATGAAAAAAATGCTTAGTTATTTAGCCAATTATAATAGTGCTAGAATAATTTCTAATTTCCAGATTTTTAAAGATGCCCAGTATTACTATTAACATCCAACACCTAGTATGGATAATCAGTCCTCCATTAATTCATCTTGCATATCAATTTTATAGGCAAAACCACTTTTACTGCAGAGATGTATAGTTTTAAACAAATTTTATGAGTTTTGCACAGTAGTGTATGTTTACAATGCAGTAATATTTCTATTATGTTTCTGCAATGGTTAGCCATGATTTATAGTATAAAGTAGCAGAAGTTGGATAAAATGGTGTAGCAGTTAGTGGGACCCTTAAACAACCTTTAGTATTTATACCAGTCACTGGAAGATCTGACTGAGCATCACTGTCCTGGTTATCTGTGGTTGATGCTACCATTTCAAGCCTTAATCTCACCATTCTTGTAACATTCTACACCTACGCTGTCAGTCAAAAGTTTGGACACTTGAATGAATATGAATTTTTCTTAATTTTGAAGACATTTTGATCAAAAGGCTTTTGCTTAAATGCAAAAGAAGGTGATTTCTAAGCCAAATATAAATAGTTATATTAATGCATCAAATTACCTCCAATACAAGCATGTTACATTTAAAGCTACACTATATGTAAATGGGGATTTGGAGACCTCTCTGTTGGGAATGTATGATTACATGCAGTATGTGGAAGAACATTTTATAATGTCAGTTGTGCTTCAGACTGCCTGAATGGATAAATCTGATGATTGTAAGCATGTTGAAAATGTATTCATAGGGATCTTGGTCAGAACTTGAGGGACATGTCTTCTGACACATAACTAAATGATCTACTATTGTCATTGTATCTTCAGCAATATAATGCTGATTTTGCATTTGAGCCCTAAACATCCACCCAGACTGTGGAGCCTGTGCTTGTGATGTTAATGTGTATGATGTGGCCCAAAAATTCCCAGCAAATCTGACCGGACACCTGACTTAAATTACTATAATTCAGGTAGAGGGACAAAGGGGGCTAGTTTAAAGACATTAAATACCTTTTTTGGTGTCTGCATAATTCTTCATGTTTCGTGGTTTTGATGTTATTCTAAAATGTGGCATGTAGTAGAAACAAAGAAAACATTCTATGGGTAGGGGTGTTTAAACTTTTGACTGGTAGTATAAATACATTGTGCAAACAATGCTATACATAATGGAAGTGATCAGGGCTTATGAGGATGTGTTGAACTTTTTACATATTAGATTGTGTCTCTTGTTGATACAAAAGTTTCTCTATTCTGTCTGTTTTGCTGTAGGTATGATGAGAGGAGCTCCTCCACTGCCACCTGTTGGAAGGTGAACTGCACTCAGGAAGGAAAATGACAAAAAAAAAAAACTCTAATCCAACTACACACATGCACACTAATACAGCTGTACACTCTCAAAACAGATGTGTTTAAAAAATACACACTGTGTTTCAACACATGTGGGGGCACACTTAAGGACAACATGGTTTATGCTACTTTCAAAACAGTGTTTTCTTATTTAACGCAAGCAATACATTGCGATTTTGAACACTAAGTTGTCTGTTCCACATATGCTGTATAATATAGTCATGAAACAAAATTGTGTTAATTAACACATCATTTTTGAGAGTTTACTATGAGAATAGCTGACCTCGCCACAAAAATAAACATATCTTCATGTCTTCAATAACATATCCGGTGAAGAGAAGTGCTGGGCCTTACAAATCACCTTTTGTTAGAATAATAAAGAGCTGTACAGAGAGGGTGCCCAAACTTTTGCACACACCATATGCATATTTTAATAACTAATAAAAATGCTAATAAACAGTAACTATGCATTCAACTATGCAAATGAAGTATACACACACAATGAGTCATGTGACCATGCTGTACAAGGGTTTTGCACATCCAAACTAAGCCCAAGACTACACTACATAAGGTTATTTTCATCTCTGAATCAACAATGGTGAACTTTGATTGATCAGTCAACCTATTCCAAGACTGATTTTAATTCATGTGAAACTGACCCTTTTTCTTCAAAAACCTTGTTGTGCCTGTAGAGGACCTTGTGGAAATACACGTGACCCAGGAGTTATTTTTATGTATGTGCATTCAATTTTCTAACGTGCACATTCTTTGCCACAGAATGGCATCTACTAAATGGACCATTTTGTTTAGCACCTGTCTTTACACTATTAGGAGTGTAATGAGAGATTACTTAATGAATTAAGTAGACAATCATTGCATAATGAGGAAAGACTGTTATTGTCTTACAATCACAGTTATTTGTTATTCCATCACATACTGTTCTCCAATATGACATTAGGTGATATTGAACTTGGAAATGATTCTTTTGCCAATATTATGGGGCTATAAACTTCTTAATTTGTCATATAGGCAATGTGGCCTCTGTCTAGAGCCATTCATTCCATTTGGATCACTAAACAGTGATCCAACATGATCTACAGAAAGAGTGCAAAATGCATTTTTTTTGTTTGTGAAGAAGGGAAATTTCTTTCCATGATTTATATGCATTAAACGTACCAGATTCTTAACCACTCCTTTAGTACTAAGTGCCACTAAGACCACAGTATCTATATCAGGAGGCCCTGCCATGTCTTTGAATGGTCTGCTCATGAATATGTGGTGCTGCAAAATGTGATGGTTAAAATACAGCACCTTAGTCCTGTCAGTAATTATTGCCTTATGAATTCCTCTGGAAATCACAAATTTGACTGGTACCAATGCTTTTTTTTCTCTTTGATAAAACGCTAGCTTGCTAATGGAGAAATTTAAATGTCATAATCTATATTACATTATATTGAGTGTAGTTAAAGATTTTTATTGTAAAGTTTTGTAATACAGAGGTTTAAACGTTGAAAATATAACAGTTTATATTGAGGAGACCAAACACATTTCTTACCAGGTCCCTTTCCGTGACACGTTGATCTTTATGCAGCCTCTAAGTGGCCAGGGGAGGGCTGTTTGTTTTTCCTCTTTATTCTTCTTGGCCTGTTGTAATTTGATGTAACCATTTGGTAATCAGTATTACTGAGCTGCCAAATGTACACATTGAAACTATATGCTGACATTTGTACGATGGTCGTAATAAATTGAAAATAAACGGTTATGGGAAGTTTGCGTGGTTCTTTTTATTATATGGTTTCTAGAACGAGTTTTGGCGCTTTTACTTCAGTAGTAAACACAAAGGCTAATACGCTTCTTTAAAGTGTTCGAAAACTTCCCGGGAATTTTTTTCTGCTCGACTGTCAACAAAGAAAACACCCGCCAACAGCAGTGTGTCACTCAGAGAGGGAGTTCTGGCGTGTTGATTGGGTGTGCGCTTTTCTTGGCACTCCTCCAACCAATGAGGTTTTAGAGCGTAGACGTCGTCAGAGGGCGGGATCTGCCAGCTGATCCAAGAAGATCTCTCTCTCTGCTGAAGCGCGCCAGATGAGTTTCTGTCAATCGTGCTGCAGGGTGGTGGATTCCTGAGGAAGAGCAGAAAGCATATTAATCACGCATTTAAACTGGTAAGACCGCTGATTTTCTTGATAGATTATAGTCTAGAGTAGTGTGGCAGAGGCTACCTTTAAACCTGACTTTTCAATCACAGTTTAGTAAGGTTTTTTGAGCTGGGAACGACTTTGGCGCCAAGTAGGAAATGTGGCTAGTCAACCTACTTAGCTAGCTAACGTTACCACTTGGCCTCTCAAAGTTATATTTTATCCAGCGATGGCTCATATTTTACTCATGGGAGGTTTATTGCATCGTCAGGATATTCGACTATAGCCGCGGATGAACATTGTCCACATATTTAACGTTTAGAGGCGGTGTTTGCGGAGCCAACGTTACTTGTATAGCTAACAGTTTTGGGCAGATAGCTAGCTAAGTTGTTAGACAGTAGAGTTAGCTAATGACTGCGTCAGGCAAAAAAATAAATGCTTCAACAGTTACTAAAAGTAACGTTAACTTAACGTTACTTTAAACGTTAAAATTGATGAACGAGGAAAGTGTATTGTAAGCAGCTTATTGAGACCGGACTCGAGTACTGCATGTCGACTAGCTGGATCAGACGAAGCTAGTCGAACCTTTAGTTACGTAGGGGTCACGTTCTGTTACGTTCTAGGAAAAAAAGCTCGTATTACGAGTGCAGTGCTGTAAGTATAAACTGTTTTAAAATAAAATGTATCTGTAATGACTTTGGATGATTTTTTTTCCCATTTCGAAAGTTAGGTGGTTAGCTAGGTGGTAAACTTGCATGTCTTTTCCCTTTCAGTACTACAATCCGTATCCCTTGTGAAAATGCCCAGAACTCGCTCTCAGAGCCAGCCCACCCTCCAGTTCCCCAGGCGTAAGTCGTCCAGGGTGCTCTCCCAAACTAAAAGCTCCTCTCAGCCAGATTCAGAGAATGCAGTGGACGTCCAAAACGACCCTGTTTCTCCACGAAAGACAAATGTAGTGGATGTTCGGTGTATCCCTCTCTTACCCAGGAGGACAGATGTGGACGCCCAAAGTACTCCTGTTTCTCCCAGGAAGACAAACATGGATGTCCGAACCTTTCCGCTGTCTCCCAGAAACCCCATGCTCAAAAGCAGCTCTCTGAATGAGCGGCAACCCCTGAGCCCCCGCAAACGTACAGGTATCCCCTCCCCCCAAAAAACTGGGTTTTTTTTGTTTTTTTTCTCTGTCAGTTTCTGTAGAAATGTCGGTACTTGCATTTCTGTGCACACAAATATCAACCAGTTTTTACTTCGCCTTCTTTCAGGTGATGAGAATGGATGCAACTTGCCAGCTGTTCTGCTGGGTTCTCCTCCTAAACAGAGCCGCCCCTCTCTGGCCTCCCCCCGAAAGCTGTCCTTCAACGAGAATACCCCCATTTTCTCTTCTCCTCCTCGGTCTACCCCCTTGTCTCCCAAAGTCCCTCTCCCATCCCTTGTTGAAGCCTCTCCCAGACGTTTACTGGCCATAAGTGCTGATTCAGAGTCACCAGGGAAGGCCCCAGTAACACAAAGTGAGCTTTGTTGTCTTATACCTTTCATTTTTAGATGGAAATATTAATTGAGATGTGTAAATCTGTGTAGATGGAAGTTTTTAGGGCCTCTATTTTGTATCCTGACATTTTCATTAAAATTTCATTGGTCATATGTCAGAATGATACATTATTATGCTGTTGTCTTTTCTTTACTTAAGAGTCGCATTATCAGAGTGTGAAGCAGGCTCTGCACACAGCTGTGCCTGAACGGCTTCTCTCTCGTGAAGCAGAGCGTGCCACCATTGTTTCTTTCTTGGAGAACCATGTGGTACCTGGCAAGCCCTCTAGCCTTTACATCTCTGGAGCTCCAGGAACTGGGAAGACAGCTTGCCTGAACTGCGTGCTTCAAGAACATAAAGTGAGTTTTAAAAGCTGCTGGATAGTTTAGGTAATGGAACGGTTACAGTACACAAATCTAAATTCCCATGACTTGTTTTTTTCTATTATTTAAACATTTATTTACAGTTATTTAAACATTTCTCATTCTTATTCCAGGCTCTCCTTAAGGGAGTGCAAACTGTGGTGATTAACTGCATGGCGCTGCGTAGCTCCCATTCCATTTTCCCTATGTTGGCCGAGAAGTTGAAGTCCTCCAAAGGCCAGAGTGATGGCAAACTTGAGAAGCTGCTAACCAGTTCAGGGCCTACTGTGTAAGTGTTTAAACATGAAGCCTTGGACAATCTTGGTGCAAGTCCTTCCTCTCTATAGTGTTCCTGTGCTATTGCCTATTGTGTTTATTTGTGTAACTTTGTCTATTTGTGTATCTTACAGACTACTGGTTCTGGATGAGATGGATCAGCTGGACAGCAAATCCCAGGATGTCCTCTACACCATCTTTGAATGGCCTTTTCTTCCCAAGTCTCGACTGTGTCTTATAGGTGAGACCTATACGAATATTTTTTTTGGAATTATGTTTGCTTTTTTGTGCTGTCTGTATTCAAGAAATATACATTCAGTGTAAAATAATATTTTAAGACAATGTGGGTTGTGTTTTTAAAGCTCCTTTAAAATATACCATCTTTGACCATCCTTTTCCACAGGTATTGCAAATGCTCTGGACTTGACAGACCGTATTCTGCCCAGACTGCAGGCTAAACCTCATTGCAGACCGCAGCTCCTTCATTTTCCTCCATACAGCCGCCAAGAATTGACAGCCATTGTCCAGGACAGGCTTACACAGGTAAGACCTTTGGCACAGTTTTTATAGTAATTATTTGAAATGGAAGAGTAATTTGTTTTTGTTTGTGTTAAAAAGATTAGCAATGCTTTAAAGGTTGAGAACTGAACTAATTGTCTTTGCTTTCAGGTGTCAGGAGAGGATCTTCTAGATGCTGCTGCTGTTCAGTTTTGTGCTAGAAAGGTGTCTGCAGTGTCAGGAGATGCTCGAAAAGCTTTGGACATCTGCAGGTATGAGCGTGCAACTGGCTTTTGTATCCTGGTTTCTGATTATGATGTTACCACCTTTGGGGCATACTGACCCCTTCTTGTCTTTCTTGCCACATAGGAGAGCCATAGAGGTGGTTGAGTCTAACAACAGATCCAAAATCCCATCAGAGTCTACAGTCAGTAATAAAGGTAAAAACACTCTAAATGACCGTCCATATCCAGTACAAAACTAGAAGTTAATTGCAGTTTCTGTTGTATAGTCAAAATTAAACCTAATGTATTTGTTCCATTCTGTTGAAAGTATTCCTGTATATGGAGAGGCTTATACTAAATGATACAGTACTGTACCATACATTATCATGCTCCTAAACATAGAATTAATGAAATGTATATCTGCGCTTACTGAACCAAAATCGTTGCCAAATTACATCTGGAAAATGTTGCAGTTCAAACCCTGAATAGTTTGTGGCTACTCATTTAAAGGAAATGCCTGATGGGATGTTTCTCTCATTGTAGCATCACGTGTGAGCGTTCCTCAAGTAGCAAAAGTGCTGTCGGAAGTGTATGGGGACCGCATGGCATCTAGCAGTGGAGGAGATGGTGAAAGTTTCCCCCTGCAGCAGAAATTGCTGGTTTGTTGCCTGCTTCTGCTCACCCGCAATGGCAAGAGTAGAGAGGTCCAGTTGGGAAAGGTGAGTTTGTGTATTTTAATACACTATTTTCAAAAATATTCACTCATTTATCCAAATCATTGAATTCAGGTGTTCCACTCACTTCCTTGGCCACATATGTCTAAAATCAAGCAACTAGGCCTGCAGACTGCTTCTACAAACAGTGAAAGAATGGGTTGCTCTCAGGAGCTCAGTGAATTCCAGCATGGTACTGTGAAAGCATGCCACCTGTGCAAGTCCAGTTGTGAAATTTCCTTGCTACTAAATATTCCACAGTTAACTGTCAGTGATATTATAACAAAGTGGAAGTGAATGGGAATGATGGCAACTTCAGATTAGCTGAAGAACAGGGCCTAGAGAGCTTCACGTAATGGGTTTCTGTGGCCGAGCAGCTGCATCTAAGCGCATTGCAAAACGTTGAATGCAGTGATGTAAAGCATCACCACTGGACTCTAGAGCAGTGGAGATGTGTTCTCTGGTGATGAATCACACTTCTCCGTCTGGAAATCCGATGGATGAGTCTGGGTTTGGCAGTGGCCAGGATAACAGCACTTGTCTGACTGCATTGTGCCAAGTGTAATGTTTGGTGGAGGGGGAATTATGGTGTGGGGTTGTTTTTCAGCGGTTGGGCTTGGCCCCTTGGTTCCAGTGAAAACCTGTTAATGCTTCAGCAGACCAAGAGATTTTGGACAATTTCATGCTCCCACCTTTGTGGGAAAAGTTTGGGCATGGCCCTTTCCTATTCCAACATGACTGCACCAGTGCACAAAGAAACGTCCATAAAGACATGTATGAGCTTGGTTTTTGGTGTTTGGTGTGGAAGAACTTGACTGGCCTGCACAGAGTCCTGACCTTAACCCCATAGGATTTTTATAGATAGATAGATTCTATCCATCCATCCATCCCTTTTCTGTCATGAATTAGAGTGGAGACTGTGAGCCAGGCCTTTTCATCCAACATGGTCTGTGTCTGATCTCACAAATGCAGCTCTGGAAGAACGGTCAAGAATTCCCATAAACACACTCCTAATCCTTGTGGATTAAGAATGTGATGTCACTCATTCATATGTGTGTGAAGGCAGACAAGCAAATACTTTTGGCAATATAGTGTATTTGGCTCTGATTGCTTCAGCCAGTGCAACCCTGGAGATAAAAGTGCAGCTGTGTGTAGACCACTTCTCTAATTTCTGTGCTTTCTTGCCTACAGCTATGTGAGACCTATAGCAAACTATGTCAGCAGAGGCAGGTCAGTGGAGTGGGGCAAGGTGAATGCCTGTCTCTCTGCAGTCTGCTGGAGAGCAGGGGCATCTTCTCTCTCAAAAAGGCCAAGGAAGCACGACTCACCAAGGTAAGCTCCATTCACGCTAGCAATTTTCGTCTACCAAGGAAGGTGTACGCAGAGGCTTCATCCAAATATGTGAAATTTTAATTTTTTCTTATTCCTAAGGAGTGAAACTTCCTTTCTCATCTGCTTTCCTTGGTCTTGCCTGTTCTGATAGCCACACAGATCTACATACTAGTCAGCTCTGACCAGGGTGGGGAATATGGACAAAAATTTAATGATACTTTTAAGATATTTTGATGAGGTTAGTTTTTCTTTTTTTTTTGGGTAAGTTGGAATAGACAAAATTTAACTGGTGATCATATTGCCCGCTCCTAGCTGTACCAGTATTTTTAATAAGGCCGTTGCCTACATTCAGGCATTTCATGCAAAGCAGAAAGAAAATGGTTTAATCACCCAATATGTTTAAAACTGATGTTAAGCTACCATTGCCATAATGTACACCTACTATATTTGTATTATTTTCTGACAGATTTCTCTGAAGATTGAAGAGAAGGATGTAGAGAATGCGCTGAAGGATCGTGCATTACTGGGCAGCATCTTGGCTGCAGGCTTGCCTTAAAATGATTTGAATCTACATATGTGTTTCTCACCGTGTGATGGACACTTTCAGACCTTATGAACAAATATTTATTTTTATTTTTACAACCCCCCCCTCTTTAATGTGTGTGTGGAAGGGGTCTATTATTTGCTTTTACCTATTCTATTTCAGAATGTCACCATGGTAGTGCAGACTTCTTTCCATTTTTAGTTTTGGTAAAGATCTATTTTGTGTTCATTGATGTCGAACTACATTTACCCTTTAATAAATGTACAGGAATTTTAATCAGTTACTTGAACATAATGTCTTTATAGGAGTTTAAACAATGTTGCCTATGAACTTTTACCAGTTGAGTACTATGTAAATAAAAGCAATGTGGGTGACCTCTTATGCTTGAATTGTCCAAGTTTTTCTGCATGTCTTCAAAGAAATGTTCTATTAAAGTCACAACACAATTTCAGTTAGTAACCAGTTTTATTCCTTTTTCTACAAAGTATGAAGTAGAAAGACTAAAAACAATCCCTTGTCATTTTCAACATTCCCACAAGTTAACTGTAAAACCTTTGGTTATGGTTAACTCCAATGTTCTACACCATGTTAGTGTTCATCCCTTATTGTATTTTTATGTAGTAAAAAGCAAAAAGGAAAAAAATCCTGTAAGTACAATAGTTGACAACTTGTTCCTCATGAGTGTCTGTACATCTTAATTGATACGTGGTAAAGTATGGTGCCAGAGAAATAAGCATTAGCTCAGAAGGCCAGTGTATACACAGAACAGGAGCTGCCCTTGGCTGCATTTGTGCTGCAGGCAGCAGCTGGACAATCTGCAAAGTAACTGATGACAGCTCAATGCTGTCTCTGCTAAAATATCAGCTAAAACAATCTAATAATTCAGTTCCACAATGATTTTCAATGTTCTTTTTGTTACTGTACAAGAAAAGGCAAAATAAGTTTTATATAAGTAATACTAAGTTTTATATTTGACTTGTTATTTAATCAGCAGATATTTTGAGACACTAAACTTCTGTAGACCACTGAAACCTTGTTTATAATATAACATCTTTGACTGAATGCTCTATATTGTGACGTTCTTTTACAAGTCAGGCTTGGAAGGGGGTTAACAAAACTACAGTATTGAATAGTTAGCAATAAACATAGAAGCTGATGATTCCCAATTTTTAGGTCCTTGTAAAACCAATTTCAGGCAATTATGTGACTAAAGCCATCGTGGACAAAGCTAAAAGCCTGAAATGAAGGTCAGTTGATTTGAACTCTTCAGTCTCAGTGCTGGGAGCATTTTCCACAATTGAAAGTACAGTAAAAAAAAATAAAAAGCATGATTATCAAATACAATAACTCAATAAAATCTCTTTGGCAGTTTCACCAGTCTTCTTGCCATCAATGTGTTGACACACTGCCCCAATAAGAGCCCAATAATACATTTTCTACACAAAAGAAGAAAAAAAGTAAGATGATGTATGCCATCGTTTTCATGAGAAGGCAGTGTTAAGTAAAACTGGATTATGTCCCTCACAACACAGTGATGATTGCATATAGTACAGCAGTGTGTGTGCAGACCCAATCCAGCTGAGGAAAGCGTGAGCCACAGCAAACCAGCTGGTGAAAGGCTCTGCAGGGCAACTCTGTCTTGAAGTATTCATTTCATTATTGTTCCCATTCTGAAGAAAAACCATTCTGTAAAGAGAAGACAATACAAATATCAATATCATATTGAATCTTAGAAAAACTGCCAGACAGTTCTCTAGAGGGTTCTTAGCTAATTAGCCATTTCTATATTTCCACGTTCAATCATACACAAACCAAACAACCAAAATCAAAGCTAAGCTGGCCACTTTTCAGCAGCTCAAGCTGGCTAGACTGTTCAGTCTCTTCCTTGAGCTTTTCAGTCTCTCTTTTTGCTGCAGCTCGTCACCTCTCGCTCTGCTCCCTCTCAGCTCTTTTAAAGGCGCTCAGGCTGCCAGGCAGATGAAAACCAGCTGGCTCTCATCAAGGGCAGCTTAAGGCAACCCGAGTCGAGAGGGAACGAGAGCTCGCCGCCCCGCCTCCTCGTTACCGCCCCCAGCTGGCAGCTCAGCCGCCTGGGTCTAATGTAGCGACCACGCTGCGTAACAGCGGGCGGGGCGCGGGCGGGGCGCGGGCGGCGGAAGTCGGGACTCGCTCCATCCTCTGGTGCCTCTAGTAGCCGGCACCAGCTTCGTCCTCCTCCCCACGCCGTCACTACCGCCCGTCGGGAGAGCTCGGGCTTTGCGCTCCACCCCCTTCACACTCGCGGCTCTCTCCCCCTGACACCTTCGCTGAGGTTCCAACAACCATAACACTATCGAAACTTTACCAAATGTTTCAGTAATGACACTTTTAGCTAAATTTGATTATAATTCAAAAAACTAGCCAGTGCAAGACTAGCAAAGTGTGTTGAACAACTGCACACACAGAAAATCTTTTTTTTCCATTAAAAATGTGTCGAACACATTTACGTCAAAACAATGGGATTTAACTGCTCACTATGTGGCCACGAAAGACAGGGATGCAGTCTCACTTCCTGTTCTAAAATGCAGCAGTGTGGTTAAAATAAGGCTATAGACCAAAACTGTGCCCTATTCAATACCACAACAATCAATGCGAATATCTATGGTCTGAATACTGATTTTTTAATAGTTTTTTGACTGCACTATGAGCTAAGGTCCCATTCACACTTAACATACATGCATTAACATACATCCTGGGTGATCTGCTTATAAGTGGATGGTGCCAAGTACAGGTGTGAATGAAGAAAATGCATCTTGAAGAACCATCTCGATCCAGTCACTGAAACCCCTTTTGGAGGTGGTCAGGGATGCATATGACATATGACGTCTTCACATAAGGATGAAAGCAGCTGCACAGCTTCATTATTCACTTCCTTCACTGTTTACATTAACGGTTCATGCAGCATTAGCATTTCACTGGTCTCACTGTCCACTTATGATCACTCGAGGCAGATGTTTACACCTGTTTACAACAGTGCCTAATTCGGGAGAATGATCCTTACACAACACAGACTGGACTGACTCAAAAAAAAAGAAGACAAAAGCACAAGTAAAATATATACAGATTGATACTGCGTTATCCATAATTTACTAAATTAAGTTAGTAGTTTGATCTTTTTAAAGTTTAATGTCTGAAGTAACCAATCAATTAACTGATCACTTCGATACAGTTCTAAATTGTGATACGCTGTTTTGAATGTTCTTTTTTTCCAATATTCCAGTATGACTTCCAAGGCACTAACAAGAACTGACTTTTTTTGGTTCCACAATGATTTTATCTATTGTACAGGCTCTTTACTGATTCACTTCACCATAGATAATTCAGCTTCAGGATCACTTGGTTTTGCTACTACAATTGAAAAAAAACATGGACAGCACTTTATTGAAAACCTCATAGGCCGGTATATCCACTGCACATCTGTAAAATGAAATAAATAATGCTAGCCTCTTTGCTAGCGTGACAAAAACAACAACTTCTCAGCGAGAGAGATAGAACTGAAAAGAAGCGTTTAACCTGTTAACAGGCATCAAAGGCTCTCTGCATTGAGTCAAAGCCTTGTGGGTAATCATCAGGCATGTCAAGGTCTCCCATATGATCATACATGACAGGTCCACCAAAGCGAAGTTCGATATCTGTAAAACACGTTTTGGCATGTTCAGATTGCTTTTGCACATTGTCCCAAATCTCCTGACAATTTTAGATTCTGCAGAGGCAAATGCTGAAGCATCCACAACTGCTTTATTAAAACCAATTAGATCTGAATAAAAAAAAAAATCAACTAGAATCATAGGCTGATGAAAGTGAGTTCATTTGTTAAATGCTTAATTTAAAAACAAGCTTTGAAATATGTTTCATAATTCATAGTTCATATTAATACAGACCCTCTGGTCCAAATCCAGGGTCCATCACTGCATTGCTGTGAGCCTAAAAAAAAAAAAAAAGTTAATATTTCACAAATGTCAGTAAAATGAAACAACCAGAGTTAAATTAGTGTGTGCTAGGATGCATAGCCTCCTCCATAGCACCTCACTACTGCTAGAGGGCACACTCACCATGTCCCACGCCGCAGGGTCATGTTTGAATAGAGAGTGGGTGAGCTCCACAGACACACGCTTCTTGTAGTCTGCGTTTTTGTCCTCAGAGATGCGGAAAAGCACAGCAGCTGCATACGTAGCTGATAAAGAAAGACGATAAAGTCATTTCAGTTGCACAGTCCCTGTTGACCGACATTCACGGTGTTCTTGAACTGTTAGGTACTGCATCAGGAGTAAGATGACGCCTCCACAAAACCAATGGTTAAAGGGGAATTTCCCTGAATTTTCAACATTTCTTCATAGGTAGTTAAGATGTAAAATCATTCAGAGTGGTTTAATGTGAAATATGCCACTCTAGAGAAACTTACCAAGCCGGAGTTGTTCACAGTGATAGCGATATCAACCACATGATCTCAAGACTAATGCCTCCAAAAAGTTCTCATAAAGTCATTACATTAAATGGTTATCAATACACTTCCTGAATGCCCAAGACATTGTTTTATGATTTTTTTTGCTTGCAAGATGAGCTATTGGCCTAAAATGTACTTTTTGAAAGCCAGTCATGACAGTAATGTACATGCAAGGCACTATAAAGTAAAACAGCTCTAAATTATGCTGTTTACATCTCAGCAACTGAATTATATGGACATTTTGAAAAAACTGATAGAATTTCCTCACCATATCACCATACAGCATACATCAAAGAACCAAACCCCCATATTTTAATACCAAGAGATGTGAAAACAACTGTCCTCTACTGAACATCTACTTCAGCTGAAGCACAATAGTGAAGGGTCCTCAAAATGACCTGAAAATTGGCATGTCTGGCTACCCCCGCATTTGAGTATATAAAGAATCTAGTTTCTCAGTCCATTTCATTATGCTATTTTAAAGCAGTATCTTCACACTACTGCACTACACTGTAACTATGTTACAGCCCATTAATCTGATTTATTCAAGCCTCTCTTTCACTCACCAATGCCCTCGTTGCTTGAGTGCAGCAGCTCCATGAGTGGAGCACAGGCTCCCTCACTATCAATGGCCACAGCTGACTGTTTATCCAGAGCCAGCTCACATAGCACACCGGCAGCCACTCGCTTTATATTATCCACAGGGGAGTAGAGCAGCTACAGAGAGAAACAAAGAGAGAGAGGGTTATATAAGGCACATTACACATTAGAAATCCTGCCCCTTGAGACAGGGAGTGTATTACACTCAGTGAGAAAAGCAGATATGAAATACACAGGTGCTGTAACTTGTCGCAACATTAACCTGCACAAACAGTGGGATGGTGTTCATGTCGGCGATGACACCTCTATTGACAGGGTCTCTGGCCATGATGTGAAGCGCCCCTGTGCAGCCTTCCACGATCTCCTCCATTCGTACACCATCCTAAGAAACACATGAAATGAGATCTGGTAACTGCAACGGGATTTCCTGGATCACATGAATAATTCATTACGTGACATGCAGTCCAGTGCTTAGGCTTTAATATGTTGAAGTTTAAAAAGCATACTGCCTGATGCACAGTAATCAACTGTTTAACTGTATTGCAGTGTTGCTGATCATGATCCTGTTTGTGGGAGCAACGTGCTGGTGCCTACCTGATATGTTTGCTGGCTGGCTGAGCCGTGCTTTTGAGCATCCTGGTGGGCATTTATGAGCAGATTGACCAGTTTGGGAATGGCATCCGCATCTCTAAGAGGCGCCTGATTGGTTGGGCACAGCGCCAGGTTACGGATCAAGCCAACCACAGCCTGAAAAGACACAACCACAAAGTTTCATTCATACATGTATGAATTCTTATGATATTCACATTATTTAAAGAAGACTTTGTACATGAGAAGCTGATTGCTAAAGTTAATAAGCAAAATGAAAACAGAAAATAAAATGTTTGTGCACCCCTAATAACACATTTGCAAAATTACTGTTTATTTGCTGAATTTAACAAAAAAAAATAAAACATTACATGCGGCCTGCACAAAAGTTATGGCACACTTTATATTTCTGTTTTTCCCCCCAAAATGTTAAACTCCGGACATAAACAGAAAGAAAAAGAAAAAGCCAACAGAATGTTATTGTACAAAGGGTGCTCAAACTTTTGCATATGACTTAAGTATAATAGCAGAAAAAAGGTGAGCAAGATTGTTATACTTTGTAGTGAGTAAGCATTAGGCCTTCCTCTTAAACACAACTACATTGAAACTAAATTGTGGACTAGTACTCAGTTGAGAAAGCTTAATATAAAAATTAATTGTGAAAATACTGTGTGGAAACGGCTCAAAACATGTTTAACCAAATTTCACATGCAAATGGAAGGTAATATAGAAATAAAATATAATAATAACTATTTCAACTTTAGTAACATGTCAGAGACATTATCACTGACCAGTTTTTGCAACAGTCTGTCAGTAAAGACTAACTCTATCGTTCACATTCTGGTTCTCACCTTGACCACAGGCCAGTAGTAAGGCTTGTTGAGGCAGTTTTGACGATGGCGGGGATGCCGTAGTGTGTGCGGACGGCATTCTGGGCCAACTCTGCTTCTGGGTGGCGGCTGGTGAGGTGGCGCAGGGCACAGGTAGCTGGCTCAGCCACGTCCTCCTTCTCTCCAGCCCGGAGCAGGGCATGGATCAGAGCCTCCACTCCATTGTTCTGTGTCACGTGAGTCTTATTGCGAGCATTGTTGCATGTCAGATTAGACAGTATGCCCGTGACGCAGGCGAGCATGTTCACATCGTCTGTGGAGAGGAGACCAATCAGGACCTGCAGCAGCCCATCCAGCCCATCCTACACAAAAAAAGTAAGATATGTTAGAAGGAAGCAAGTTAGAAGGTCCCAGTTTCAGTCAGGGTAAGTGAATAAAAGTACACCCGCACACAAACAAAATGCCAACAGAATATGATTATCCTTTAGGGATGTAACTTCAAATAAACAGTCCACTGTGTTGCTAAAATGTGACAATACCATCTGCATTTTATTAATGCTTTCTAACGCATTATTTAAATGCCTAAGTTCTCAATTAGTTTAACTCATACCAGCATATGACACTCAATATCAAATGACACTTCCAACTTCAGGCCTCCTGCCACCCAGTTGCAGTCTCATTAGTAGGGCAAAGCAGGGTGAGCCTAACACATTTTGTTTTGTGCTTATTGCTATGAGTATCTGGTCAAGTATCTATAAGATGAATCATTTTTACACAAGCAACAAAAAACAAACAAACAAACTTTGTTACCAGCACCTCCCTTTATGAACAGTTTTGAGCGCAAAAGACACAACTTGCCTCAGAGATAACTGTAGCAGAAAGGCTTGTTTTAACATGTCTGGCAAAATGATGCTTAACATGATTTACTATGTTGTTTGAACCTAGTAAACTTTTCAATGGAAATACATAAAAAAAATATATTCCTCTGAGTAAATATTATGATTGTTAGTGTGTCAAATTTGTTTGACCACAAAGCAAATAACAGCATGTTAAAACTGATTTTATTTACATTACATGATAAATCTGTACAAAAAAAATCCAATTAACTGTACTGAATTTATATGATCTCATTTGTTAGTTATAACACTAAGTTAAAACTAACATTACCATGTGGAGGCTGTATTTTAGCCTGGCTAGCAGTAACTTTCAAAATTTGCAGATGATGTTGCCATGGGAATACAAGATGACCAAAAGCGCATTCTATTTTTACCTGTTTATCCATGTTACATTTTACCCTGCATTAGATTGCACCCCACTCTCCTTTAGGTTATGCAACATCATAGACAGCTATGTTTCTTCATTCAAATTTTTGTTCAAAATATCACATTCATAAGGTTGATTCATGAACCCAGTAGCATGACTCAGTTAATTAACTGTGCAGTTTCTCAAAGCAGAATGTGAGCACATGGGAGAAGCACAAGTGAAAATATTTAATAAGAGATTACACACCTGTTTGGTGGCAGCATCAGACAGGTTCCTCAGAGTCCACAGACAGTTCTGTGACAGGCGCTGGCTAGAGCCAGTCACGTGCTTTCCCAGAGCCTGCATTCCACCTGAGAAAGAGAGAGGGAGAGAGGGGGGAGGGGGAGATAAAATGAGAATAATGCAATAGGGAGAAAGAGAAACACAAAGAAATTAAAATGCCCACACAAACCCACAGTAGCACATTATCAAGTCATAGAGGAAAAGTATACTGCATGTCTTCCTTTGTCAATTGTTTAGTTACAGTTATAGGTTGATAAATGTGCTGACCAAATGCTAATACACAGATAAAAACAGCAAAAACACTTGTAACTGAATGTGCTAGAAAAGGGTTAAAAAGAGAGAGAGAGAGATGAATGAACAAAAAAGCAACAGAGAAAGGCTAAAAGAGAAAGAGCCAGCACTCTCATAGAGCCTCTGACTCCCCAGAGATTGATTGTCCTGCTAGAAGCGCAGTCAGGCCCTGGGAGCGGGTTTAGAGCCTTCCGCTCTCACTCACCAGCCTCCACTATGGCAGGCTTGTTGCTAGGACACACAGAGAGCACTTTGAGCACGCGGCTGGTGGTCCACAGCAACTTCTCGTAGTTGTAGTTCCTCATGATCTGCACCAGACCCTCAGGACCCCCGTTAGCCAGGATTATCAACTGCAAAGGGACCGTGGACACGGAAATGAGGACGATTGAGGATTAGTCTCACATATTTCTCTCTCTATACTGATATACTTAATGCTTTAAACAATGAGTTATATTCCCCCCCGATAACAGCAGGAAAAATAAATAAATAAATAAATGAATGAATAATAACCCCACACACACACACACACACACACACACACACACACACACATACATTCTGTATGTTCTGTATATATACAGAATATATACATTCTGTGTACACATATACACATTCTGTGTACACATATACATGAACACACACCTTGCTCTCTTGGTTGCCATACGAGAGAAGCTGAAGGCAGTCTGTGGTAATGGCCAGGAACTTGGGGTTGCTCTTCTTCAGCAGTGGGACCATCCTCTGCAGGCCATCGGCCAGACGGACAGCCATCTTGGCACCCTCCTGGTGCAGAAGCAGGTTGTGCAGGGTGGTGATAGCATAGAACAGCACAGACTCCATTGGAGAGCTGCAACAGAGACATTACCCTATTACTAATTTACTAAAAATTACTCATTTTTATCCATTGGTGGCAAAAACCCAACAAAATTCGGGTTTTAAGATGGTTGTTACTACTATTTTCAGCTATGCAACAAACTTTCAACCAATTTTTTATTGATGTCTGTCATATTGTGTTACAGTTTTCATAACACTAACTGGCGAAGTATAAGCTTCCATTAATTGTTAGCTACATCAGACTCAAAGCTCCAGTGTAAAACTGAAAATGAAAACTACATTTTAGATACTTTGGACATGTCCTGTCTGACCTCCTACAACTAGGGTAAGGGTCAAAGAAAAAAAAAATGTTCTTAAAGAACTAAGCATTGAAGTGTTGAAGTTTTGAAGTGTTGAACTGGGATTTAACATGCAACAAAAATACTGACATTTTGAGACTTTCAAAGTAAAGAGTAACTTACTGAATAAATGAGGTTTAAGCATTACATGGGAAGCTCTTAAGCTCACTTGGCTATGTCTCACCTCAGCATTCGCACCAGTGCAGGAATCCCACCCGATTTGAAGATGGCCAGCAGACCCTCACGCTGGTGTGAGAGGTTGTGCAGGATGCTGGCTGTGGCACGGGCTGTTTCCATGTCGCTTGTGTTCTGCATGGCCCTCACCACAGCAGCCACCATCTGTGGTGACTGCATCAGAGCTCGCCGTGACGCCTCCTTCCGTGTTAGCTGGTTTACAATCTGTGCTGCCTTGTTCACCACCACCTGGGAAAGCAGGCAGTCAAAGGTAATCAAATGTGCTGGAATTCAGCAATAATTTATGTTAGCATTTGATTCTCTTGTGAGGAGAAAAATTATATTTAAAAAAATTCTATATTGATTTTCAGAGAAAGTTACAATCCTTACAACCATCACATTATTTACAATTTAAAGCAGTGATTCTCAAAAATGTTCCTTCAGATAAGTCTACATTATTGCTCTAAAATAGAGAAACAGCAAAAATGTGGACCATCTAGGGGTCCTTAAGGACCAGTTTGACAACCACTGATAAAAGCATCGTAAAAAAATTATCATTGAAGTGTGTAAGACATAACGAATCATGAATCCAATTAGCATTAACAAAAGCTAAAAAATTAGCCATTAAACCAGATTTTTGGTAGTTCAGTCTTCCAAGTTAAAGCTCTCTCAGGTACCTGGTCATCATCGTTCAGCAGCTTGGTAAGCTCAGGCACAGCACGGGTGGCCAGCTCAGCATCATCCTGGTAGTTGATGAGATGGATGATGGCGGTCTTGAGCAGCTGTGAAGGCTCGGCCAGCCTCTGCACATTGGTTTGTTGGGAGGAGTCCAACTGTGTGGACAAAATGGTCTTCCCTTCCATCGTTTCAGGAAACATGGCTGCCCTAACACGCTGGGCACGGGTCATAGTGTACTGAGACTCCAGATCTGCAGGGAAGACAGCAAAAGAGAATGCACATGGTAAACACTTATCTATAGATAAAACAATGGAAATAATGACTTTTGCTACGTGTCCAAGTAATTGCCCCCTAAACCTAATAAATAGTTGTGCCACCCTTGGCAGTAACTCAGTTACAGTGAAGGGTTTTTTGAGCAAGATCTGTCCATTTAAGGTCTTGCCACAGCATTCCAGAGGGATTCAGGCCTCTGACTGTGCCACTGAATTTTCTTTGTTTTGAGCCATTCAGAGGTGGACTTGCCTACATGCTGTGCTTGAGGCTTTAGGTCACAGCCCGAGGGGCAGACATTCTCCTTCAGGATTTTCTGATAGCAGTATTAATGGTTCCATCTATGATACTACCAACATGGTCTGTCAGTCAACAGAAGTACTGGGGTCATTTAGATATTTTTAGCAAACAGAATATGAGCCTTTGTGTACTCTTTAGTCAGCAACAGTTTGCGCCCTGCAATTCTCCCCTGGATGCCATTTCTTTCCGGTGTCTTTCTTATTGTGGAACTGTGTACATTGACCTTAACTGAGACAAGTGAGGCCTGCATGTCTTTAGATGTTTGTGTGGGTTCTTTTGTGACCTCCTTGACCTCATTAATATGCTCTTGGTGAAATTTTGGTGGGCTGGCCACTCCGGGGAATGTTCACAACTGTTCCAAGTTTTCTACATTTGTGGATAATGGCTTTTACTGCGGTTCGCTGGAGTACCCCTTTCCAGACTGGCAGAATCCAATGACTTTATTCCATCTGTATTTAAACCTCTTTTGGCATCATGCGCTGCCTTTTGAGATCTCCTAGCCTGTTTCTTTTTGTCAGACACTTTGTAAGTGATGTTTAGTTTCAATAGGTCACGCAGTGATCATGCGTTCAATTAACTGAATTTACTATGCAAGAACTGTTTAGGCATTCAAATAGTTATTTGGGTTGTTATATTCTACATCCACTGGTACTTGGAAAGCCATTTCCATGAATTCAAATGACATCATTATTAGGATCAAAACTCTTGTGCAAACTCTCCATACCAACATAGCATTTATACCAAGTACTAAAGCCAAGCAAAATATTCTAACATATTCTATTTCCTGCAATAAGTCAATCCCATATAAAATTATAGGTAGTATATAAAAAATATGTGGATCTTACCTGCAGGGTTCTCTGCAACTGTGGTGGTGAAGGTGTATTTCTTGGTGCTGTATTCTGTACCATCATCATCTGAGCGCACCGTAGTGGCTCCTGATTGGATGCCTGAATCTCCTGCATAATAAGTCTTCTGCCACTCTGTAACCTTCACAACACCTTCACGCTCACCCACTGCAATACACAGACACAAATATAAACACTGATATGTTCTCTTTTCAATTTTAAGCTTAGAACTCAATAGCGTAATGCCTATAGCCAGAATAAATTACTAATAACTGACATTTTTTGCAACATCAACAGTTTATGCATTGTTATTAAAGCATTTGAACTTGATCACATTAGGACTTACTTTGCATTGCCATTTTAGCCTCCCTGCCTCAAGCCTAGTCCAAATCTTACAACCTTAAAAAGGAAGGGAAAAAAAGGATTTGTTAGTCAAAAAAACTTCAGACTGATGTGTGATCACCCAGGTCATTATTTTAAAAGCAAAATCTACTAGTATGCAGGGATGGGTGACATCATAGTTTATCATTTTTGTGATAAAATACATCACAATATGCTTTTCTCAGCATATTGTGGACATCGTCATTACTCAAAGAGCACTAAACAACTGCATGTTTCGCTAAAGTGAGCATAATTAGTCCTGTTTAACTGCATTTAGTTATGTGCAGTACATGAAATGTTGAATAAAAAAAATGTTTTTGATGTATGTGTGTGTAAAAATATGTGACACCAATCAAGCTTATTATAAAATGTCAGAAAAACTAAACACCGAGAAATATTGTGTGTCATATTTTTGCCACCTTTAACTGAATGTTTACACTACATTGCATTTTCTTTAAACCTGTTAATGCCCAATTTTTTATGTTGAGTAAAGGCTCATGGACAGAGCATACACTCAGGGAGTATGTGCACAGCTGTGTGAGAGGAATGCCAGCTGATTTTTTTTACCTTTAACCCCAGGCTCCACCCACAGCATTGGCGTGGGACTTAAACAGGCCACAGTAAGCACAATAACTCATCGAACCGGCTCAGCCTGATTCAGCCTTCACACGCCCATACACACCTAAAGCTGCCCTAAAGTGACTCCCTTCAGCTAAAGTAGTCTCAGAACTTACCCTTTTAAAGCAGTGCTAACTGCTACTGAAAATGCCTTGTGTATTTTCTTTCTCTCACGTTTAGTACTATGCAGAGTGTTTCAAGTCAAAATACCTATTAAGTACAAGTTATTCATTTTTCCGTGACAGGAAATAAGAAAATACATTATTACAGAACCCTCACCTTTACTGCCGCTTCTATTCTTTCCCGGACATTTGCTCTCAAATTATCAGAGAAATCTGTAGGGAGTTTTTCCACACTACAAAGTTTAGTCTTAGATGTTGGTTGCAGAACAAGTAATTCCAAACAAATTCAGTGACCTCCAGGCTTTGGGTGATCAGGCCAGTTGAGAACACCATCAGCATTTTTGTTTGATTTGCAAATTTTCTTCCTTTTTTTGTTCATTTCCATTTCTCAGTAACAGCTTCTTGAGAGCTACACATCCTTTCAGACTCATAACATTGTCTTCTCACAAGATGAAGTATTTTACCTGTTTATATGATTGTGACTGTTCTGGTGGTCTACCAGGTCTTGCACAGTTGTTAAGGATTTTCTCTATAACATTTATAGAGATGACCAAAATGGCAAAAATCCAATATTGCAATATGTGAAGAAATTTTTGTGTATGTCACGATATTTACTTTCTTAGAAATTGGATCAGTTGGAACAGAGACAAAAGAACCAGTAGTGCTGCATTAAAAAAAAACTGTCAAAAACTGTGAACACAATGATTTCTTTCTCAATATTTTGCATACTGCGTTGCACTAAAGTCGAGTTAAACAAGACTAATTTTGCTCTTTTTATAAGGAAACATACTGTACTATACTGTGACTTAATTTATCACAATATACATTGTCAAACTACCCAGCTCTAATTCAACTTTAACTAATAATGTTTTGATATAAAAAATATCTTGTACTTAATGGCTGTTTTTTTTTACTGAAAATTAAATAAATGAAGGGTGGTCTCTGTTTTTTGCCCAGTACTGTACATACACTTCCTCACAAACTAAACAGCAACACTTAGAAGCTGGTTCAAGAAACCAGATAGTGGCTTTGCTTATCAGATGAAATCTCATTTTTTGCACTCTTCCATCTCGAGTTTTTCATTATTTCTCTTCTGACCCCCTAGGCATTCCACCCTTTACTTCTCATTCTCAATCTTCCTCTTTTACTCTCTCTCTCACACACACACACACTTGATACCACTGACTCACCAAAGGGTATTTACTGTTTGATGACAAAGCCAGTATGTCTGTGATGCTATTGTGATTTACACAATACAGTACAAATTTAAAGAAACTTTAACACAATGCGATGCATCAGAATCAAAACAAAAAGTTAAGGTACCCCTTATTCAGCAGATGCTCTTGCTTAATGAAATTCAAACCTATTTTCCTGTCTCGACTCCATTAGCCTACTTTAGTTGGACGAAACCTGACAAAAACACCTGGTTCAGCATAGCAACAGAGCTGATAAGAACATGCACAAACATGCAACAGGTATGACTAGTGTCCTCCTCCCACATCACACTGCCTTGACTACCCTGTGAAAGTACAGGGCGTGGCTGCTTTCTCATTCTGTTTAGAAAACTGGCAAACTTCACCAACAAATTTTTGTATAGTATTAACACGCCCAAGACTATTGGAGACTTCCAAGGTTTTCTGAAGAGACGTCAACAAAAAGAGTTATTTTATTTCCTGTATTTGTATGAGATTTCATTATTATAGAAGAGTCACTCTGCCACTCAGTAGTTGCATGGTTATGTACTTGCATAGTTATGCTATGTGTGGTTTGTTCTGTGGATTGAAGCCACAAAGTTAATAAGAGTGGCTTAACTAAACACAAGTTGACAAACTGATCTTTCTGTCTACATTTCTCTTTGTTGCATGCTCATGGGCCATTACAGCTATGCCAGCCATGACAATGAATTGAGTCAAGAAACAATGATTAAACTGATCCAATTGTTCAAAAGCTGGCTGAATATGGACAGACGTACAGTAAAGCGCTGATGTGGGCTGATAAACAGATAACACTCTGCTGCAGACTTTGGACCTAAGCCTAAACTACACAGGGGTGTGAGTGACTGGTTAATGAGTAACAGTCTCTCACTACACTTGCAGTTTTTTGATGAACAGTCAAATTACTGAGAACGACACGACACACCTTTAAGCAGCATCTGCTGGCTCTGACTTTTCTTCTGAATCAGTACTTTACTCACCTTATAAGGGGGTAAATCTCTATCCTTACAACATTTTTTTTAGAAAATAATACAACACATAATGAAGTCACACATTTCACCACAATTCAATCTGCAATCTACACACAAAAAAAAATTTCAACTGTACTAAATATAATTATAATAATGTATTTTATCACAGTTAAGGTATGTTAGACATGACACAAAGCAGAGTGCCTAAAACTCCTTAACTCCAAAACATTGTTACAATCACTGTTGTGCACAGCCTCTTAAAATGATACTGCTCTTTATCATACTGTGTTACGTCACCATTTTAAAACACTGTTGTTTTATAACTTAAAGCTTTTTTTGCAGTTACACCCACCAGAGAGGTCTCCAAATCCCAAAACCTATTGCAGCTTCAATGCATTATTGCTAAGAACAGAAATGAACATCTATTCCATTAAGCAATGTGGTTTGTTAACTGTAGGTTTTAGTTGCTAAGCAACATTATGCTTTTTTTTAATAACTTAAAGTGCATTGGCCTAATACAAATTTCAACTAATGTGTGCATTCATAGTTTATGTGCTAAGCAATTTATAACAGCTTTGAATGTTGCTCAGATTTTAGAACTAGAACTATCTGTAATATTATCATTGATCATAATTGATTCTGGTCTTCTAAAATCTAACCAGTTCGATCACCATTTTAAGATCAGTATCAAAATGCGCTGATGGATCTTTCCACCCCTGCACATTATCTAATATAATGGTACAGCTGTGACCCCCCAGCCATGCTGGGAGTTTCTAGAGCACTGGCAACAAGGACAACAGAGTAGCACTGCACCTCCCAGGCAAACCCAGCCAAGCCCAGCTCTCTACACACTCTAATCCTGGTGTGACATTCCTCACCCCAAGCATTCTCTCACACTCTCTCTTTCTCCCCCCTCTCACTCAATCTACTTCTTTCTCACTGGCGCTGACTCATTTTTCTCTGTATCTCTCAACCAATCTCTCTCCCAGCCTCTCTCACTCCCAGCCACACCCAGGAGTCAAAGGAACTGAGGCAAATAAGTCAGAGGGTTGATCATTAACAGTCATGAACAAATCTGCCACTGCTATAAACACAGACGCTTGTCGTTTCGGTCCTTCACTCTACCGGTCCTCCTTCCCTCCAGGGCCAACTAATAGCATCGCATTTAGGTGGGGTTTGGGCGTATGCAGCTTTTCTTGTCTAGATAGCATAATGCAATATCTGAGCCACCATTTCTGAAATATACAGAAGTCAGTAGCTGTGCAGTGTGAGTAATGCCTGTAATCCTGACCTAATAAAAATCTATTTTTTTAAAAATAACTATAAACTAGGGTGTGATTCTCTACTCGTCCAAACCAATCCCTCACAGAGCATGCCAATTTGAGAAGCATTGTTGATCTCCACGTTTCCAGACAGCTGGGTGCTATTAGCAAAATTGCTGCAAAAATTATGGGCAATTTTCCATCCAATCAGCCATGTTCGAGGCACAGACAGATGCAGAGACAGAGAACCCAAAGAATACAGCCTCTCAATGTCTGATATCCTTAATACTGTGAGCTCAGAACCCACACACGTACACAGTGTTAATGGCCCTGGTTGCAGACAGAGCTACCAGCTGAGCCCATCCTGTTAAGAGCCTGTGGTCACTAAGTGGTCCCCAGATACGAGCTAGCTTCCACTGGAGCATGAGCGGGATGTGGGCTAGCAGGTGGCCACCACAGGCCTGGCCTAGTGGGGTAAACTTAAAGTGATGATGATCTGTTTGGTGAACAAATCAAATTTACACAGTTTTCCAATTTTCACTTCCCCCCAAATGCAGCTGATAAGCCAAGACATGTTGGATGTTTGGTTCTATGAGACAAATGTACCAAACAGACAGAAGTGGGTAATAACTAGTTGCATTTCTCCTTAAATAAATCTTCTGTGGATTTGTACTTTAAGTATTCTGAATTGATAAAACTATGTTCTAGTAAAATTCTGAATAAAGCTATGTTTTAGTAAAATAATTTATTTTTTACAGTTATATTTTAGCTAGAAACATTATGTTGGCAGAAAAGGATTAAAAAAAAGCAAAGAACAGAACATTTCCTATGAAAATAGATGCAGAGAATTAGTACTTAAGTGGTTTTTGGTACTTTTGCACTTCTACTCAATTTGTTTATCTGATAGGCTACTTTTATGTTTAAGTGAGACATTATTTTACCCAAGCAACAATAGTTTTATTTGAGTATGGGTTAAGGCTACTCTAGGAACCACTGCGAAAAAGTAATTAGAAATTAAACAAGGGCTGAAAGATTGATCGTTTTCCAATTGCAAGAGCTGTTAATAATAAGGGCTAGATTGCAAAGTTTTCATAAGTTTTAAGCAGGGACACTTAACAAAGCTTGTGAATCAACTGTAAATGAGTTAGACCAGTCAAAAGCAATCAAACACCCATCTCAACCACAATTAAATGGCAGTAATTGGCAGCATTCAAGCCTCAAGCCAGAAAGAAGCAGCCTGACCTTTCTTCGTCTTGCCAAAATAACAAGTCTGGATAATAATTGGATATTTTCCCCAAAATGTTCAGCCCTAGCTTAAACCACAACAATTAGCATTTTGAAAATTGCATGCCTAAATCACCACACTTCCATCAAACAGACTTGCTTATGTGGTTTCTACTTTCTAAAATTCTGTTAAATGGACAGTAAAATATACAAAAGCGCAAACAAAATTTAGGCTTTTGTGACTACCAGTTTAGCTATGCACAGTATTTTTGGCCATTTTTATACATTACAGTATGTTACAGTGTCAAAAAACAAAAACAAAATGCAGTTTGCATGATGTTAATTTGTGGCTAACTGGCAACACTTAAAAGTGATTAAATTATTACATTTATAAATGTACATCAAACTGAAGAAGCAAACTTTAAAAACTAAATATGTATTGGCTGATCAACTACAACTACTATTTTCTGTAATGATTTTTTTTTAACCATGGCTTCAACACTACGTGTTTTTATGCACATGCCTGCCCATTACACTACTATTACTGCAGTCTATGAAATTACATCAAAATCCACTACAGCTAATCTCATTAGAGATCTGTACTGTGGGTGCTCATTGTAAAAGGAAAAAAAGTATTCAAGAGCCTGGAGTAATTAGAACCCTGAAAGAACTTCCAGTGACTGCCACAGAAACTCCCTAAGGGAAAACAAGAGATCTTCCACAGAACAGGTCTATACCATTAGTCTCTGATTCAGCAACATCACAGAGACGCCCCCCCCCATCCATTAGCCCGCCCAACGAGGAAACAATGAGGCATGTTCCAGTAATGACAGCAAGATGACACAAATTAAATGTCACACATCTTTGGATAAAAGAACTGTTAAAATGTCAATGAGGAATGGGACATATTGTTCAACACACTGACAGTGAGATTTTTATCATAAAACTATGATAAATCATGATTTTTATATGCCAGTCAAAGGTGTCATCATAGCTCTCTGGTAGCACATAATTCTACTGAGGAGTGACAGTAATAGCTTAAGTTTTATTCTGAGACTTACTTTAAACAAGTTTTGACAAGCACCAACATTCTTTCCTTTTGCAAAAGGATCATTTGCATGGAAAAGCCAAACTATTAGGACTGTAAAACTACCTACTGGTAAGGGAAAAAATGACAAGCACTGGATCTGCACAGGCTTGCAGCATAGTATAGTGGAAAACAGCTCATGTCAGAGAAATAGAAATGAATCCTTTAAACATTCCATTGCTTTTCAACTAGGAATGTAAATGATTAACCAATTAACTGCTAACCGACAAACAACTGTTTAACCAATGCTATTTATTAACAAAATATGATTAATATAATTTCATTCAATTTCCAATAAACAACAGATCATAAATAAATAGATGGGTTTATCATACAAGTTAGACAGGTCCAATAAAAATTGAAACAAATAGCTAAAAAAGTGGTGTTTGAGACCACTTTCTTAGAGGATGACAGCACAACTACAATGAAGCAACATATTGAAAGTAGAGATTCTCAGCGATGAGATAGACAACTATTTTGTCCATGTTTTTCGGCAGAAAGCATGATGCACAGTGGCGTGAGGAAATCACACATATGTGTTCAAAATTACAGAGAAGGGTGGGTGAACGGCGATTGTTTATGAGAAAGCTAGCCTCAGTCACTGCCCACATGCTCCTTTTAACTTGGACTAGTAGTGAGTGGTAAACATAACCTTAGAACTTTAGAATCTAAACTTTCAGTAGCACATCATTGTATACTCCAATCATTTTGGTCCTATAATCATTATCATCATCATTTTAGTTGACAGACCCTCAACAAAACCAGTTTCTTATGTAGGGTATGTTTTATACCGTTTTGGGCTGTATGTGTATGACATATTCTACTACTTTGAATGCAACTCAGATTTTTAGAATGTTTTACAATTAATGTGTTTTAATTTTAGCTTCGCTGGTTAACAGTTACTAATGATGGTTAGTCATCTGTCAAAGGAATCTGCCAACATTTGGCTATGTTCGACTGAATAATAAAGTTGGCTATAATTAGAAAAGCCATAATTAGAAAAATCATTGCCGCAAACCTCTTTACCAAGAATGCCAACTGGCAGATGGTGAGGTGGGTTTTGAGCCTACAGCTTTTCTGTTCTTCAGAGAAACGCATCAAAATGATTGTCCTTGGCAATCATCTGCATGTCACTGACACTACAGATTATTGTACTATAGACATTATTGTTGGTACAGAGTTTGAGGATTGTACTGCTGTCTAAAAATCATCTGTATGGAGCACCTTAGGCTTCATGTTTAAGTTGTACAATACTAAAATATTTCTCACTAACATTAGCAACATCCAGCTGGACTTGGACATTGCACTCAAGGCACTGCATATTTATTTTTATGCAGAGCAGAAGAGAGCATTAGAATGTTTTCAGCATTCTTGAGGAGAGAGAGAGAGTGAGCAGAGTGCCTGGCGTGACCGAGGAGTGAATCAGGGCCTGTTCTGGGTGACAGATTCGCTTCACAGAAGTGTGGGAAGAGAAAGATGTGACAACAAGGCCAAGTTCAGTTTTACCACCATGACCAGGCTTGTGTCCCGGACAACTGTGTAATAATGTCCACTATCCATTACACCCTTCTGTGCACTAAAAATGAATCTTAGACCTTGATGCATATTGGACAGGAATTATTATGCCTAAATTGATAGAAAAGGGCCACTTTGGAGAAAATGTGGGTGCTGATGGAATTAATATACTGACATTTTATCAGGATGCTGTTGTGTCCATTATTTGGTCCCCCTAATATGTGTCTCTAAGCAATTCAACTTCTAAAATGTCATTGCAAATGGCAGAGTAAAATGTTTTTTAGCCCTTAGTACAGCAATGAGCACTGGCTTATCTTTAGCTCACTATCCTAGCTCTTTTTTAGGCTAGCAGTACTACGTCACGAGAGGAATGCATGAGTTTGTATCTCGCAGCTGAGTCAATGTGACAGTTACTGAATATTTCATAGGTTCCAGAGGCCCTATGGGAAGCTGTGCAGGCAGAGCGTAAATCTGAGGAGACTCTGAAGAGCCTAACAGTCTCGTGGAGTGAGCTTGGTTAGCAAAAAAATAATGAGACTGTGTAAAAACTTGGTAAATGTTTCAGTGAAAGAAAATATGGGCAGTAATCAGACTCATAGGTGGAATACACAGAGGTGCAACTAGTAAAAGCAATGCTTAGCAATGCACCAATGCACACTGCCATTTGCTGTGGTTAGAGGATGCAGTTGTGTTCTCATTAGGAAGAAATTATGGCACTCTAGTGTGGGAGTGCTTAGCTTCCTCCTCTCAGTGCACAGACACTTTCACCAACAATGCATGTCTAAGCTTGAAACAACAACCCTGTACCTAGGGTTGTCCTTGACTATGGATTTTCTCTGAACAAAAGGCTGCACCTTAAAGGGAAGCTTTCATTTCATTATGAACAGAACAAATAAAGTAACTATACAATACACAAACTGAGGGTAGATTTTTGGTAACCTGGGCTAAAGCATACATACTTGTTAAATAAGAGGGAAACCAAGTATGGCTGTTTACAACTGAGCATGTCAGTGCCTCACACTTGTAAGTGATGCATGAGTTTCCATGTTCTTTGGGGATTTTAAATCGACCCCACACTTTTCGTGATTGTTTTTTGTGCTGTGTCATATTAAAAGTCTAATTTACACATTTTCCACTTACCCTAGATGTAGTCAATTATCTGAGACATGTTTGGAGCCCATATTCTGCTTTTGTATTCACAAGACACTTCAGCTTTTCTGACAATGCCCATCATAAATATGGAAGAACTTATAATTTACAACTGCTTTGTGAATAACAGCCGTTGTGCTGTCTTGGCTAATGGCTAATCTTCTTTTTTTTTTTTTATATAGCTTACAATGGGTCATACTGTGTCCTAAACTACATTGACATGTCTGCACTACTTTATTTAAGATCTGGATGTGGTATGAACACGTTGGGAGAGGTTTTGGGGGAGCCTTTATTGAAAAGACTGAGTTCTTGTGTGTGTTAGCTACATTAACCTTGCAGATCCATTTCTAAACTAATAAAGGGAAAAATGGACTCCAAACATGTCTTGGTTGATCAACTAGATCAACTGATTTAAGCATAAAAAGATATAAAATTTGACTTTTCGTGAAGTTGCACTGATGCATCTGTACGTTCAGTAAGATATTAAAACACTTAAACTTCCATGGTGACTTATTAGCTACATGGTCCACATACTGCATTTTGTCAAATTAGGGAATCCTAGTTAACCAAGATTATTATGACTGATCAGACCTCTTGTCGACTGAGAGCGGACATCCATTCGTACTTCATTCATATTGAATGAAGTGTGTCCTGGCCTTTACTGTAGCAGACAGCTGTTGGAGACCATACAGTTAAAGACATTCTGAGCACTACACTGGGAATTAACAGCGATGACATTAGTACAAAAACCTGCCAATGCACCCAGCAAGAACTGTTCCCCTCAGAGCATGGAATTTCCTGTCAATTATGGTACTGCAGTGGCCTGAAGAGGAACAAACACATCTTCTTATCAGAATTTAGCTGTGTTCCAAATAAATAATTAAAAAAAAAAAAACTATATTTAGAATGCTTCATCAGCACTCTGAGATTGTCTCTAGCATGTGAAGATTCACTGAATAGCTGTTCCCCACCCTTGCGTAGTTCCTGTGAGCACTTTCAGATTAAGGAGTGGTAATGGCCGAGTTGGATGACACATGCCAGACTACTCCCACGTCATTACCTAATAACATAGGGTGAAAAACAACAGCGGTGCAGATAAGAGTTGTACGGATACTGCAGTTTCCTTGTGAAAGGTGTTCAACGCTCACTCTCTTTGGTATCTCAGGTAGCACATCTCTGCCTATGCTGAAAACCTACATGTAAAAATCACCTCTATTCAGAATAATGTTTCAAACTCACTGGAAAAAGTTGAAGAAAGTGGCTCAGACTTAGAGTTTAAAATGTTTAAGAAATACACTCATTAAATTATTCATCCAGAGGGCAAGAAAGGAGACTAACTTTCACTCTCATTTTCTTTGGTTATAATTTTGCCTACTTTCCCAGTAAATACACAAATTAACCAACCAGAGAATACCAGATTTATACAAATGATGCAAAACACAAAGTGCCTATAGGCTTATAAATACTAAATCTGCCTGTAGAGAAAAAATTCTCAAATAAATCATGGACCCTTTAAATGACCATCTGAGATCACTATTAAGTACAAACCATTAAAAGTTGGTTATCTAGCGGTAGAGGAAGAAAATGAGGCTGAAAATTAATCAGCTTTAGGTGATTAAAATCCTTGTCTTTGGATAAAGGTTCTTAAGCTGTGGGAAACAGTGTCATGCAGATAACTTAGCATCAGGCCATCCTTTCAGTACAGCCACACAGAGTTCAGAGTTCAGATATAAAATATGTTAAAAAATGCATACATTCACAATATGAAAAGCAAGCACATATCAGACGGAACCTACACCATAACATGGCAGTCAGTGTGTAAGCCGATTAAGTGGTACAAGACCATTCCCACAGATGCTCATGTACATGTACATCTGTGTGGTAGAAGGTTAGTCTCGCGAGACAAAACGTAATCTTATAACAAGAATTCTCATCTGGGGACAGGTTGTTTAAACTTAGGGTTTTGGATTGTGGTGAATTCCAACACTACTAAGGGTAAGCTCCCTCTAAAACCCACCCCCAAATTTCTCTAGTTTGTGCTCTTTTAATGTTCGAAGTACATTACATGGGCTACATACGAAGTACATGGGCTAATGACAGGCTTATTGAAGAGGGCATAGTCACCTCTACTTTGTACTTTTGCCTTCACAGGGCCTTAGATTGGTTAAGGAATTTCACATTCAGTTTGCTCTCACCCTAATAAGTCAAAATTTCTCATAGTTATTAGATCACAGCTGGCTCTGCAAGAGGTAAGCATGGGCTACAAAGGTATACTTAAGAGATACCCATTAAATTGCAGAGGATAGTTATTCATCTTTAATAAGACTCATCATTCAACTATAAATTATTTGTTAATGATGAAACTAACATGCAACTTATGCTGTTTGAGTGAGGAATTGATGTGTGAAGCCACATACAAGCCCTTAGAGTTTTAGGGGCTGAAGAAAAATGACCACTTACTAAAAGTGACAGACAAAGAGATCCAAAAGAGCCAAAGAGTGACAGAACAAGTTATAGAAGCTAAATGAATGATGCCAATCGGTAATCCTGTTTGCCCTATTGAAAGTGTATTTATAAACTAGGGGATCACACAGTGCCCCTTGCTTTCCTAATGTAGGGCAGTATCAGGGATTTAAGCTGGCTGGGGGATTAGAGGCTGTGCGTATGTGTGTGTGCCCAGATGCTTTAAATCTTAGCCTGAAACCTGCAGCCAACAAGCCAGCTTGTCCTGATTGCACTACTAAACACTACCACAAAAGTCAAGACCTTCCCACTCACAAAACACATTGATAGCTTGTATGACAATTAGAACTAAATTCTCAGAATCAAGTGCTCCAGTTCATTACATCTTGCACCAAGTCTTTTATTCTGGATGTGAACTGATGGGACATAGGTTATCCCATTATCATGTCTGTCATGTACAAAGGGGAATTCCATCAGTTGTTTTAAATTTCTGCTTAATTCACCATTTCATGTAATGCATTAGGTGTCTGGTTCCTATCACCACCAATATGAACAATTTTGAAGCAAGTTTATCTAGAATATTATTGAATTACATATCAAACCACTCTGCATGACGTTGTTTACTTCTTGACAACTTAAGTATATGTGACAGAACAGTGGACTTCCCCTTGATGTCAAATTGTTCCATATCATTGGAAAATGGCAACTACATTGTACATTGTGTGAACATTTCCTTTTGAATGAAACCAAAAGAAAGGCCCTAAAAATTACTTTGAATAAAATGTATTTATTTTAACATACATTACAGTCAATAGCATTATTTACTTTCCCCTACATTATAAGTTCATAGATAACAATGTCTTGTTATGACTGTGATGATATACGTACGACAAACTGCACTTGTATCTTGCTAATTCTTTCTACATCTCCGTATTATCAGAAAGTACAGAACAGTTTCCCCTCATAATTATCCTCTTTGACTACGCCTTAATTAACTTCATGCAGAGCATGATCAAGAGTCAAGACAGGAGCGATGTTATCCACAGCTGGAATCCAATGAGGAAGACAAGCTTCTGTTCAGACTGGCTTAGCCTCTCTAATGCTGACCCAATCCTTGTCATTAAAATTTGAAGAAATTAGTTTAAAAGACTGCTCCAAGGATTGTGCAGATGTTCAAGCCAAATTATGTCTGCTTGGTCACAAACAGGAAGGGTGGATGTTAAGGAATACTACTTCCTTTGAGAGACGTTAATAACACACTTCTTTGCTCATGTGTTGTAACCAGAAAAAGTATTAGACAATATGATATTAATGTTACCTCATCTGAAATAAATCACACAGGCCGTTTGCTGGTGAATGCTCACAAGTGCTTTCATTACAGCTTGAGCTCACAGAATTTATCAGTGCGTGAATCTAACATGCTAAAGCCCCACCCAGATCCTTATATCTTTCAAAACACACACACACACACACACACACAAATCTGTATTCTTATCTAGGGGTAGGCAATATGGCAAAAATACAGCAGCTCTACAAAGACATTTTCATGACACACATATCACGGTATTTAATGTTTCTGAGGTTTTTGACATCATGGAATGAAATGCCCTATTTGAGAGAAATTGACCAAGTCATAATTGTTCAGTGGTGGGGTGGTTGTTGTGATAATAACCAGACGATCAAAGTCTTTAAATGACTCTAAAAGCAACCTCACAGAAAGTTACCGCAAGGTAATGCATTATTATACCCAAAGAACAATTTCCCCCTGATTTGCCACAGTTTTATCATCATCAACATTACATATAAAAAAAGACAAATGTAGGTTCAATGCTCGTTTTGGACAGCAAATAAAATGACCACATTTGTCTTGCAGACACTGTGATCCTTGGTTCCTATCAACACTGTTACAAAACAAATCGAGTTGGTTTCTGTACAAGTTCACATCGAAACACTCTCGCTCTGAATGACTTTGTTTACATCTCAATGACTGGCTCATGCAGAAATTTGATAAAAGCGGTTCCATTAAGTACTGACAACATCCACAATATGATCAGAAAGAAAACTGACATAAATTATCACAGTAATGCTAACGTACCATCATATTAACTAGCCCGATTTCTATCTTGGTGTGATATTTCAACTGATAGATGACTACAGCTTATAATGCTATACAACTCAACTCATCCCTTAACCTCAGTACCCCTGAAGGAGGTTAAAGCCCTCCTCAAAGGCTGCATTCCTACTCAAGCCGTTCCACAATGACCAAGTGACTGATAGAAGCAGGGGGGGGGGGGACAAAAACATCCAGGTACTGCGTTTATTCTGTTACTTTCAAATAGCCAGCGGTACATAACAACCTTTCACCGCAATCTACCTCGTAACATCAACACGCAGTGTGTACACCATAAAGGTGTTTCTAAGGTGTGGCACCAGGGCGGTTAGCTCCTGTAGCACAAGGCTCACTTCATTTAAGCTACTACACTCACATAATGTTGCACATCTGTCTTTGTAAACACCTCCAAACAAAAGTTGCCCATTACTCACTGGTTATCTTTCAGTCTGACATTTTGCCTCACAATAGAATTATAGGCCTTTGTTTAAAAATCGCCCACCTTCCGATATTTGTCTGCAGTGAACACTGACATTTAAACCGTTATTGTATGAATCCAGAAAAAAGGGAAAAAGGAAAACAGCAGCAGTTTCCCAGCACTTGGGCTCGTCTTCAAGTAACATACAGAGAAACAGAGCCAGGAATGTAACATTTTAGCTAAATTTGATCGTATATCTAATAATAAAGGACTGGGTAGCCGAGCAAACGGTGAAGGAAAAGTTGTTGGAAGCAACAGAAACCCGACACACACGGAAGTGGGAGCGAATTCCCCCCGCAGGTAGGTAAGCCTACACCCATAGCCTACTTTAAAACAAATGATAAAAAGGCTCGGTTATTTCACCAGGGTGGCTCGTGAATACTTTATAGCCAACTCTAAGCGTCAGGCTAACAGAAAAATAGGCTACACATTACGGTGGAAAACCAAGGCTACGCAAACATAAAAGTAGAATAAACTAACTTAGCTTACATACATATTTTCAGTTTTTAGCCTACCTTTCAGGAGTCGTTTTCACAAAAAAACGGAACACGTTCTGCTCCAAAGTCGGACTTCACTCCACAGGCCGGTTTGTGTGTCCTGCACTTCGCCTGAATTCCGACCGGGACGAAAAGCGCGAGTAAAACGGAGAGCAAAAAGCCTGACCGAGAGGAAAGAGAGAGAGAGCAGCTCCGCCTCCGATACTGAGGCCAGAGCCACACCCAGACACTCCACACCCCACAACAAACACTGTACCACGGCTAAAAGCTGGTTAAAGCCAAACAAAGTTAAATTCTGATTTTTGTTTGCGGCCCTAGTAAAGCAGTGTATTCATGTGAGGAGAACTACCTTTAAGGTGCCGTTTAACTCGCTTTCACTGCAGATGGATTTACTTGTAGAATGTTATGTCGCCCGTGTGGGGACTTGTTTCCACATGTAGCCACACCTGTAATTACGCAATATGTTATCAGTGCTTTGTCTCATGAGTCACAGTCAACCTAGACATTAGTTAGTTTATCATGACGACTACCCGTAACCAGTGTACTGTAATTCTTTTTCTCTTTTTTCTCTTTATTTCCCCAGAACCTCCAGGTCATGGGCCTGCAATGTGGACTATGAGTCAACGACAGCATTACAACCTGTGTGATCTCGTCCAGTGCAACTGTAATTCAAAATAAAGTGTTCCTACTTGACCACAGAAATGATGGTAAAACTGTAATGCCTGACTTATTTTACTGGTTTCCAAGAAGTTGTTTATGATGGTTTTAAAGGGCCCATAATCAAATGTTTTTTGTGCTTAACATTTAAGACGTGTATAGTTTTATGTACAAAGACAGACATAACGATATTATAACTCTGCAGTTTACATATCAGGATGGCATTGGAGATGATGATGTGGTTACCTACCTGCTGGACAGAACATACACATGGATGCATCAGGCAGCACTGTGAGGATCATGTTCTTTGGTTTCTCCAGTGCATTTAACATAATACAGACTGTGCTGTTAGGGGAGAAGCTTCGGCTGAAGCAGGTGGATGAATATATCATCTCATGGTGGGTGTGCTGGTGAAGGACTTTGTTGACTGCCGTGAATTGAACCAGCTGCAGCTAAACATCAGTAAGACTAAGGAGATTTGATGGAGTAGATTTGGAGGTATTAGGGATGTACCTAACAAATATCTGGGTCTGCACTTGGACAACAAACTTGGTCTTTTGGTGTGTACTCTAAGCTCCTATGGATGTCCTACCAGTCTGGGGCAACAGCATTAACAAAGTGCTCTGAACAAATTGAACAAACTTATTAGGAAGGCTGGCTCTGTTTTAGGAGTCAAGTTGAACTTTCTGGAGGTTGTGGCAGAGCAAAGGATGATCAATAAGCTGTTAGCCATCTTGGACAACATCTCACACCCCCTGCATGCTACTCTGGGAAAACAGAGAAGCACATTCAGTGCTGTACTGTGTTAAAGAGTTCCACGTGAGGTCTTTCTTACCCATTGCTATAAGAGCAATGAGTCTCCTTGCTGCAGAGATGATACTGGCCTCCTGCTTTCTAAACTACACTGAAGCACACCACTAGATTCAGACTATATTGTTAATACACACTGTGCAATATCATAATTGCTACTGAAGTGACATTTTCACAACACACTTTAGATTGTAAATACTGCTGCTACTCGTAGTGCTAAACTACTGTGAGCTGCAAAGGCAGATATACAGGACAGTGCAGAGGTTTAAGCATGTGGGAAATGTTTATTTTAAAAACAATTTATCTGGGTGGAAAGTGTTTATTGGAAAGCAATATTATTAATATAAACACTGTAGCATTAGTGTAAAAGAAGATTCAGAAACCATTATATTATATATGGGCAGATGCTATTTTATTTTGACCAAGCATTTCAACAGGCAGCAAGAAATACCGAGCTCACCATACCCCCTGACACTAAAGACACGGGAAAGGGGTAAGGCAGAAGGAGGCAAAACACTTTACTTGTTTCACTTCAAAGCCCACCCCCTTTTACATAATTACACCAATGGATGCAGCTACACATTAACCACAACAAAAGTCTCTTTTTATGCTGGGAGTGTGGCACCTCCCAAGAGACAGTTTGCATGGCCACACCCCCAAATTTCTTCTTAGCAGTGTGACTCATGGCGGAGGCCACAATATAAATAATAGTAATACAATCATTGGGGATTTATGTATGTTTACTTTTCCTAATGTCTTCTTGTGGCAGCCTGGTATTATTGTAGTATTGTATTGTATTGTAGTTACCATCCTGCTTTGAATAATTAGACCTTAATAAAGAGAAGGGGGGGTACATGTGTGAGGGGCTTAAATCTGTAAAAAGGCAAATCTGTGCCACTTGAAAACAATAATCATATTAAGTTGAAAACGTAAGCCGTTATTGTAATATTTCAAGTTCACTAGGAATGTAACAGTAATGTAGGGTAATGTTCAGAGGACTGTATGAATGGCATTATTGAATATTGAAAGAGCCCCAGATCTTAACATGTCCAGCCAGTGTGTATTCACATTTGTACCACTATAGAGTGGAGATGGAAAAGGTTTCGCTAAGACTTTTGCATAGTACTGTAGGTGTGTTGTTTTTCAGTGAGATCACAAAAACAGCTATTTCAAAATAGGTTTAATTTTCATGTATGAACTGTATGGACTGCGCGGTGAAAAGTATGATTTTAAATTTTAACAATGTTTACACACTACATCAAAAACGAGTGAGGAAAATGAGGAAGTTTTGTTTTTCCATGATGTGGGCCATTTAAATTACAAGCCCTGGGACAGCACTCAATCGATTTTTACCTCCTTTGTACAAATGATTGTATTACTAAAGGATTTCCTTTATCGTTCACATTGCCCTAAGTATTGGTTAGTGTGCTGAATGTGATCCTTGGAGGTAGTTAGCTGCAAAGGGCGAGGTTTGTATGTGGCAAAAGACAACATAGGAAAAAGTCGCCATCACCTGGTCAAAGAAAGTGAAAACAGACTTGTACAGGAGGAAGAACACTAAATTTGTTTTTGTGCTAATGTACAAATGTGAAAGCACCAAAAGTTGTTTATTACAATTAAACACATACTTGGCCTGAAAACATGGAAACTAAATGATATTTTGTGAGGTGAATGACACTTTTTGAGGTCAGCAATAAGCAGGCTGAGAAAGTCAGCACACTTGAATAATGAAGAGCTAGAAACAGTCATATTGTACAACTTTGGTATACAGGCCTAAAGTCCAGTGAAGCTGTAGTTCTTTTCATGCAGTCAAAACAAAATGAAACATCTATACAATGAGGATTTTACTTTCACATTGGTATGAGGGTCAGAGGTCAACATTCCCTGGCAAATTTCCACAATTAGCTTTTAGGAGCTGAAATAGCGCAGCATGTCCTTCAGCTGGGCTCTTTTTTTGCATCGGCATGGTGCTACATTTAGCTGCACAAATACTTAGACTGGCCTCTCACCCCCTCAAGAAGAAACATGTGATACAGAACTGTTGTTCTTCAAGACTGTGTTAATAATACTTTCAAATGCATTTCATGCCACAAAGAATTTGATCACATATTCATTTCAAGCATATTACTGAAATAAAGTATCTTGTTTCAGTGCAGTGTTCCTTGAAAGTGGAGGCATAATTCTTCTGTGCTTCTCTTTCACAGAAACTTGTGAATTTAATATTTAAGAAATATCTGCATAGAAGAACCCTGGAGATACTTATTATATATGGAAATGCTTACAATATTCAGAATGCTCAGAGCACATAAGCTGATTTCTGATTCTGAGAAAGTAATATGCTGCATATGAATTGATTCGTGCTGCATATGATGATTTGCATTCAGGAGGGAACAAGTTGGCAATTAGTTACTGGGTTCCAAATCACAAAAACAATGTAGGCCACAGGTAACAAAAATGGGTGGCTTTTTACCATTGTTTGATGCAAAAACATTGAAAATACTTGAACATTTGTTAATACAAGAGAGCATGATTTACACAAAGAGTTTAATAATTGAAGTGCCCATATCACAAAAGAACAACATTTCTTCACTATTTTTCTAAATAAAAGAGTTTGATGTCATGTATTAAAGGGCCACTAATTTCTGCATACCACTCTTTGTTTAAATGTAAGCAAACTTATTCCAGAGAAACTATGTTACAATTGCTCACAGAAGGGTTGATAGGAACCAGACACCCAAAGCTGCACAAAAGCTACATCACAGAAGACTATTACAATAAATAGTTACAAATATGCTGCCTGATGTTTTATGTCGTTTTATGGTAGTTTTACAATAATGTTTTGGTCTAAAATATATTTTTAAATCAATTCAAAGTGACTTTTTGAATGAATTATTTTTGTGATATAAAAAAAATCAGTACACATGTCCACCTATTCGTCCTACAACAGTTCAGCCCCACCAGTTCACGCTGAATTTTTAAGGAATGTTTGGCTGCACTGCACTTTTAAAGCAGCATTTTTAGTGCAATACAGCGCAGCCAATCAGATCAGAAGTAATTTGCATATAGCAACAAAGGTACATAAACAAAAACAGTGTTGAATTTTAATAATAGAGAAAAAAAGGAAGAGAGATTGGAAAAATAAATTGCTATTTTAGTACATACAACTACTCAAATGTAACACAGAGCATAAACATCTGGGAAAAGAAACAAATCAAGAGGGAAATACAGCAAACGGCACTTCAAAACGCTTTATTCGACGCTATCTCCATTACCAAACATGGACGCTTGGTTTCACTTGTCAGTGAGAGGGCGCCCTCTTGTGGACTACGAATCCCAGAATTCTGCGCTTCAGCTATCTTTTGAGCCAGTCCGCTAAAGGCGGCGTGGAAAAAGTTCACTCGGGCAAGAAGCTCAGAAAAGGACAGAAAGTGGGACGGCGTGGAAAGACAGCACAAGCCGATGTTAAAGTAAGCTTTCTCTATTCTAAAATCCACTTGTAATCGAATACCACGCGTTGCATATGTGTAAAACCCTTAAAATATTTACACGATGTGGTCTCTGTCAACAAGCTGCACAAGAGGGGCTTGGCAGGGTGGGACAGTGTATTTTGGTCGGCTTTTATCCAGCGATTAATATGATAATATCATAGCGAATGTTTAATACTAGCAAAACTTTCTCTGACTTGAGGAAATGTCCTAATAGGATCTTATTTTACAAGTTTTCTTTATAGACAAGACTGTTTTACTTCCTTCCTTCCAAATAAGGTCCAGTTGGGTCATCGGGAGTTTGGTGTGCATGTGAGAGGTTCATTGTTTCCAGAGCTTCAGTGCTTTTTGGCGTCTCAAGAAGAGAGAATAAGTTGTGTGACGGATAACATCAATTCATATGCTCTGATAATATATTATGTTATTGTTATGATATATATATATATATATATATATATATATATTATACATAATATATATTATTATATATTATATATATTATGTTATTATATTATGACTTATGTTCACTTAACCACAGCTTGTGAGTGGTGCATATCAATGATTTGTTCATTCACTTTTTGAATGGGCATGACCACCTGTACTTTGGTGCATCAGTTTGTATTTTGAGATTAATAGATTAGTTATAATAGCTTAATTTCTGTTTTTCCTGACAGGTATTAGTAACAAGGAAATAATAAATGTTAATTGGACGGTTTCCCAGGCCCAGATTAAGCAAAGACACTTTGCATGATCAAAGAGTTCTTTGCATTGTATAAGTTTCTTCAGTTTGATGCCAGATGCACTGTATGTGGTTCTAAGTAAAACACATTTTATATTACAAGCTACTTATAACAACAGAAGAACCCTTTTGGTGCTGTATAGAACCATTAAACCTTTTCAGACTTGCATTTAGATGCCCTGGATTGGGCTGGGTCCTCCACATTTACTTCAGTTGTCATCTGCTGTGTATGGCTATGGTTTTCTTATTATAAAAGCTTTTAAAACTGTTCACATGGGATTCTTCACTGTTAAAACTAAAACATAACTTAGGATCATGTTCAGTAGTCTTGATATTGGCTAATAAAAGTTAAGCACTGCTAAAGAGCTGCTTGTGTGGGTGTACATTACAAAAAGTATGTATCAAAAATTTCCATTTTCTAACCTCTCTCCGTCCCTTAGTTAATTAGGCTGTTTTTCTTACTGTGCTGTTAAACTGGTGTATGTAAATGAACGCTAATAGGCTGTCCTGTATTGTCTATCATTCAAAAATGAGTCTGGGCGGAAACACTCCTGATAGCTTCTGCTTGAGTGGCCAGGACTTAACTGCTATAGGTTGAGTAGGTGGATATATGTAGATTAGATGACAATGACATCGCAAAACAGTTTATTCAAAATAGACTGCTTTTACAGATTAGTTTCCATATATGGACTGTGTAGATTGGGATGGGAGCTGTGAATGTTGAAAGTTTGGCAGTGTTTATATATAAACCTTTATATATTAAACTCTATTAATGAAAAAAGCAAAGAAGATTCAGCTTCCAATAATATGGGCCCTTTAAAGACTTCACTTGTTTTTGTAGACAGTATTCTAAGTAGTGTTTTGTACTGTGTAACTCTGGTGTCATTGTGTTTAAACTGAGCTTTTATAATAAGAGTTTGTTTTTCAAAAAGCCACTAAATCTTGCTGTTTAGATTAACTTTTCTGATCTGCTTCCCAGAAAATGTGTATTTTTATGGGTGCTAATGCATGCTTCAAATGACGCTTGTCTTAGTCATTTATCAACTTAATCTTACAAGAGAATTACAAGAAAAATTGTTTTAAATTATTGTAGACCACACATTTTTGGCACCTCTGCACTTCGTTTACTTTGCACGCCCTCCCTTTGCCGTACTAAGTCCTCTCTTCAAATGAAGCATATGTAAAGAAAACTAAGACCATTCCTTTATATCAGATGTTTCCTGATTCTAGATGATTCATGGTATTCTGGGTTCTCTTCTTTAGCTTGCCCCACAGGGTTCAGTGGGCTTTGGGTCAAGAGACAGGAATGGCCTCTGCAAAGGCTGTGGTTAGTAAACCAATTTATTTGTGCATTATGTGGAATTCTTTGAATTATTGAAGATTCAACCATGGCCCATGTCTATCATGCTTATTCTAATAAGATCCACAACATCACTGATACACCTCCATAATCTACAGCGGGGGTTCTTTTTGACTTTTTCTGGCCAAAACCTCTTCATGTGTTTGTCTGCTTTTGACCCTCGAACTCATATTTAGTGAACAGGTACTTATATTTGTGGTTTAATGACAGCATATGCTTTCTTCTTGTAAGCCTTCCATATAGTTTGTTGGTGTGGGGGTGGCATTTAATTGTAGCTTTGGAGACTTGGTGACCCCACCAGCTCTTGCAGTTGTGCAGTTATAATCCTTGGAGAAAGTTTTGCTTAAGAAACATCCTCCTTCCTGTGTGTCAGGGCAGAATACACTTGCATTCTCCTCAAGGCCACTCTAATTATTTCAAACTTCTTGAAGAATCTCATCATGCAAAGAACCATTTAAATTTGAAATGGTTCTATGTAGAACTCATAGTTCTGAATAGAACAATATTTTTAATGTCTAGTTGTTGAGTACTGAAATTGCTATTGTCAAGAGTGATGCTATTTTTATAACCATTGTGGAGGATCCTGTCTTACGTCCGTGAATGAACAAGTGACTACAAAAATAGCTTGAAAAATTGCTTCACAACCTTTTGTCAACAACCCTTTTTCCTATTTGGTTTACATGTTTTCTGCAATGGCTATACAAATGTGTTTATAAATCTTCAGATCCTATCCATGTTGCTTGTTGACTAGGATGTTTAGCCTGCATGTCACCTCATATATTCACTGAGGTGGAACAAAAAGAGACCACTAAAGAATAAATGTGTAAAAATCACAAACCGCCTGTTTATTTAATTTCCAGTTAAAACAGTGAAGTTAATTTTTCAAATATTTCTAATGACATTCTGCTTCAGTTCAGGGGTATCATTAGGTCAGGGGTATCAACCTCAACCATTAAAAGACCCATATTAAAAGATCTTAACATAACCAAGGCCAAGAGAGCGTTTGTATTTTAATATGCCCATATGTCAACAGCAAAATATGGCCACCTGTAGTAAACTATTAAAAAATTACATGTGAATTCTTGATATAACTTCATTAACTACAGATAACTTTTAAATCTCTTTAAATGTCCCCAGGATGTTGTTCTTTTAAACCTACCTGTGTGCTTGATCCCAAGACCTGACATATTTTATTCATTAATTCTTCATCCGTTTCTGAGCTGCTCAGTGTTGATAGTGTTACGTCGGTTGAACTGTAGCTGAAACGCAGCTGGTGTGTTTGGTGATATTACATTTGCAATTGGGTAGAAAACTGTTGTCCCATAGATTGTTGTTGGGATTGGGGTGTTAGTGCAAATATCGTTGCAGCGCACGCTGGGGATTATAGTGCTGTTGATTGTGAAATGGGCAAATACGAATGAAAAAGGGCCAAACTGGATTGTGCCATTGGCCTGATCTGGCCTGTGGGCCTTGTGTTTAACACATGGGCATTAGACGGATAGTAATCCACTTGCATAATGAAGACTTAAGTCAAAGGAAAATAAGTAGAAAAACAAGAGTTTCCAAAAATGAGCAAATGAAGACAGTGAAAATATTACTCCTAACAACTGTGCAAGACCTGGTAGACAACCAAAACTGTCGCCATCAGATAAACAGTACTTAGGCTTTCATATGTGAGAAACAGACAATTTAGCTCCACTCTTGCTCTAGAAAAATCCACAGGTGTTTCTGTCCATCCCTCCACTGTGAGAAGACAACTCAACATTGTGGGTCTGAAAGGATGTGTTGCTGACAAGGAACTGCTACTGAGAAAAGAAAATAGTCAAAAAAGAAAAGCATTTGCAAACCAAACAAAGAAGCTGCTGGTGTTTTCAAAGCAATGGACTGACCAGACCAGGTCGCAGACCTCAACATCATTTAATGTGTTTGGGATTACCTGGATTGTCAGAGACTGTGTATTTCTGTCTGTCTGTCTGACTGGTGACCGGTCCAGGGTGTATCCTGTCTTTCGCCTGATGACAGCTGGGATAGGTTCCAGCACCCCCCGCGACCTTAGAAGATGTATGATGTCAGAAGCCAAAAATGCAACCAACTTCTAAGACTGAATTTTGGAGGTATTGAAACATTTATTTATAAGACTAAGAGCAGGCCTCCCAAAAAAATGGAAGCTGTAATAAAGGCAGGGGGTGGATTTCTGCTAACTTGGTTTCTGTTTTTTTTCCCTGATGCTAAAAAATGAAATGGCCATTTTGGTTGGAAAAATAAATGGTTAAATAAATAAAGGGCAGTCTCTGAATTTTGATCAATGCTGGTATTTTTATTTGAATAATTTCATTTCACATTTAGATTGCTCTTTTCCCTGTAAGATCTCACAGCTCTTTTAAAGCAGTTCACATGAGTTTGTTGTTTACACTAAAGCGTAATACAGGGTTTAGCAGTGTTAAGGACCTTACGTGCTTGCAGACTGCTATTCAAAATACTGTTTTAGTGAATGCCCTGGGTGTTATTGCATTTAAATTGGGCTTTTATATTCAGTGTGAGCTAATCGCAGTACGTGCAAAAGACACGTACGAGTAGAGGCACTAAATCTTGCTTTTCAGATAAACTCTTTTTAATGCTCTTGTTTAACCACAATCACATGGCTGCTCAATTCTAGTTTATTGAACTGAATCAGTTCTCTCTGGTCTTTCAGGAACATGAGCTCTACTATTAGCCTGAACATGTCCAGCATATATCTTTAAAGTGGGAGACAAATGTCGAAACATTTCAGGAAGACTTTATTTGGTACGTGTGAACACATGCTGTGCTTCAACATGAATTAGAGGAGATTATGTGCTTTTGAGGCCTTTCCGCACCTTTGTTTAGTTTGCTCAGTGGTTGGTCCTCCGCTTGTGAAAAGAGCCCCTGTCTGCAAATTCAAAACCAAATAACCCCCTGTTTTACATCTGCATCTATGTTGTTTGCAGAGATTCTTTTAGCAGAAAACCCATTGACACTTTAAGGCGACAATAAGTTGTTTGGTTTAGTTGGTTGGTTACAAGCAGTGTGGTGTCTCACAATACACAATTTAAACTAATGGTGTCAAATGAGGTTTTTTGGAATGATACCATAGAAGGTGTACAGAGAATTTTTCTTATTGTCTGATAATTTAAAGTGCTCCTATATGTGTGATTTCTTTGTTGTTTCAGTTCTGAATAAAATAACTGTAAATGATCTAATATGTTGACTAAGTACAGTATTTGTTATTAACATTTAGATTTCTGTTGATAATATAAAGTGTAGAGATAGAGTAACCGAATAAATGAAGAGTAGGGAGTGGCCAGTCCAATTTAATGGAGCCGATTAAATAGTGAGGAAAACCATGCCAGCAGCTGCATCGACATATGAGTGCTGACTCACAGTCTTTCTCTCTCTCTCTCTCTCTCTCTCTTTTTCCCTCCCCTCTTTAGCTCTTTCTCCCACCGTCTGGCCCTCTCCACCTCTCTCATACACTCTGTCCCTCCCCCCCACCTTGTTGCTCCTCCTACTTTGTCCCTTCTCCATTACCACCCTCTTGCCCTCTCCTCCCCTCCTCCCTCCCATTCACTGAACAGGAGGTGCTTTCACTGCATGGGACACTAGAGAGAATGTAGCCAGGGAATGTGCAGAGGACACGACAGGAGACATTGAACGTGACTTCTAGGCTGTCATCACCGGGGGAAACACTTGCCCTTTAACCCAATGCAGGAGTCTTTCATTTGAGTAAGTAACCCCATAGAACATTTACACGAGTCGTGTATTTTAAACATATTGGAAATCTGTGTGGGGCGCTGTTGCTGCAGTATGGTTAGTTTTTCTACCGGCATTGGAGGCTACTTTGTGTTCATACTAGAGGGCAGAAACAGCTGTATCAGTTATTATATCAGCTTGCATAGAGCTTCATATGAATTCTCACTTATTGAATGATTGACAGTGAGTCCAGTTGTGCTACATGAGAAATGTTTTTCTTTAATTCATTTATATTTGACTTCTCTGTAAATACTTATTTTATTCATATCATAGCTGGCATGAAAAAACATTGAATCTTCAAAATAGTAACTTACACAAAATGTGTGTTAATGACAAGATTTCATTCTGACTAAATTTAGACTCTTTCTGTTGGTCCACTCATCGTGAAATGTTTACGCAGTATTCAGGGTTCAGCTCACATTTTCAAATGGGACTTAAAAAAAACAAAATATAAGTATTTTAGCGGTTGACAGTGATGATATGTTTGTTTGACAAAGGATAATAAGGAGTAAAATAGCTGATGTTAGATATATAAATGCTAAGTAGCATCTTCTACCCTGGACATGTGACCCATTTAACAGCCAAAAGTTGGCATGAGCACAAAGCAAACACTGCATACATACGACAATGCTTGGCTGTCAGTCTAATGTCCTCATAATTCAGGGTCATTGCCGTCATTAGGAAATGTCAAAGTGTTCTTATGTGGACATTGTTACTGATCACACATTTATTGTTGAAATTATTATCAGAATCTCTTTGCTTTTGTATTGTTTACGGTGTTCAATCAGTGAAAGTTTATATATGCATTGTTACTGGTACATCATGGTTACTGTGGTTTCAGGCTCAGTTAGTAAAATTTAGGAAGAATTTCAAATGTATTCACCCTATCTGGAAATGGCTGCCCCTGTGGTGAGGGAGACATGGGAGCTTGTACAAGAATCCCATGTAAACATGTGTTAGCTTTAAATGGCACTGTTGTTAATTTTTCCCACTTTATAACATTTTAGAAAACAGAAACACATAAATGATGTGAAGACCTTCACAATCTACAAATCAGTATTTTAAGACACAGTGAGTGAGTGACAGAAGGATCATCTTGATCACATCAGCTTTGAAAGTTGATGCTGTTTCCTATTTACCCACAGTGTGACAAGTAATAATTTAACTAGGCTTGTTATTTGTTACCAGGCATTGGTGGAAGGGGCTAGAGTTTGATGGCTGCAGTTTGTTCACTCTGTCTCACTGTTTAGAGAGCAAGTGAAGAAGTGAAGTAGCTTAATGCCCAACTGAGTATGGTACAGTATGTGTAGTATGAGTATGTCTATGTATAGTAGCATTGAAAAGTCTGCACACACCTAATTCACCTCATTTGTACTATTGTACACATTTTGTAATGAAAATGGAAAAAATTATGAAGGGACTAAAATTGTAAACCAGATTCTAACTGTGTAGCTTATAATACTTTACAGAAGTCAGAGACGACCATTCATTTACTTCATTTTATTTCTGTGTCAAGAAAAAAGGAAAAACTATATTTTTAAGAAAATGTTACACTGAAATGTGCTTTTTTTCTCTAAATAAAGCATGTCCAACCTTTGCGCCTTTATTACAGTTCCTTTCTTTTCAGGAGACTTGCTTTCAGTTTTTCAGAGAAAATTGCAGGGATATTTTTCCATGCTTCTAATGTTCTTGTTTTGCTTCTCACCATATTCCACTAATTCAATACACATTTCATGAAGTTGAGGTCTGAGCTTTGGGGTGGCTTCAGCATTTCTTTTACTTTCACCATGTAAAATGCATAAATTGTACTTATTAGTTTTAACTGGAAATATAAGAATAGTGGTCTTTGACTTGTGCACAGTACCATAGGCGTTCCTCATCACACCCTGACCTCAGCAGTCTATACATATTTCAGAGATTTCCTCTATGAAAAGCCTTTCTTCTTGTGGCATGTTTCATAACAAAGTGAAGGTAATTAATCCTTAATTGAATTTAGTGCAGCAGAGTATGTGAATAAAAATGGTTGAATGTTGAATAAAAATGGTTGTATTCATAGTTGTTATTATATTTATACCACTGTACCATACTGTACTGTTTCACTGTATACTGGCAGATAAAATGGAGAACCTGTATAAGGGAGAGGCAGCGGTTTCAGGTTAATTTTTAACCATGACTGTGGTTTGATGTACTGTGCTGATTTGGACTGAATCTTAAATAGTATCTTACTCCCTATGTAGTGTACACATTGCAGTGTAATTCATGAAACAATGGCTTCAACACCATAATAGTACACTATAGGTCCAGAGGAGCTATGCATCATGTGGGTAGTGCACTGCACTTAAGGAATAGGGGTACCATCTTGGAGATGTTGAAACTAATGTTGAAATTAATGATGTAATGTTCTGTAAGTCACAAGTCATTTGCCTAGATGGCAACATTGGCTGTTTTGATATGTTGTATGTTTTACTGCTCGAGGCATTAAAATGAATTGCTTTGCATTATTTTTCTTTGTGACCTGTATGCTTCGTTTCCTTGTATAAGCTAAATGCTAGGCCTGGGATTTTTGGGAATTTGTTATTTCTGAGTTTTTAGCAAGTACGCCAGGGTCCACTCTAAAGCAAGACCAAATAGAAGGGCCACAAAGACAGTGACTTTATTCACTGAAAGTATTGTACCCTTATGATCCATTATGTGTGCAAATACAGAGGATGTTATGGATATAGAGGCTAGATTTTAGCATTAGCATATATCCCGAGAGTACTTAATACTGATTTTAATATTAATAAGGAGTATGACTTCAACACAGGATTGAAAAACTGACAATAAACACTGTATCAAAATTAAACACCATGTCGCTGATATGCCCCTTGGCTTCTTTGGAGAGTCTCTTATTTTCTGTCTTTCATGGAAATCACTGTCAAAGAACAAAACTAGGGACCTAAGGGCATCCTATCAGGGTAAATGAGAAGGGAGGGGGCTCGGGAGGGGCGGAGGCTATGCTAAACATAGACCTACATTCAAATGACTGGACTTTTTTTTTTTTTTGGAAGTTGCTTATAAATTGTGAATTTTGGGACTTATTTTGTTAGAATGTGGCATTGAAAACGTTACATTTTACAATGTCATATGAATCAGCAGTGTATTATCAAGGCACCGTGAAGTCAGTCAGGGCTTTGACACATAAAGCAGCAAAAATTAAATGAAAACTTGACCTCAGAATCAAACATTGCATCAAATCTGAAAATCCGTGAGTTGTCACATCCCTCATATTAATTGTTTAGCGCCTGAAGGACTTGAAGTTGTGCAATACTTTCAGCCACCTTGGACTTAAGGGTGGCCAAGATTATGCTTGTTCACTCCAGCCAAGGAGTACATGCTGTTCTCTACTATTAACCAGCACTTTTCTCTCCTTTAGTCCAAATTGCATGAAGACAGTAAAAATAAGAATGAATGCAATGTCTCAGTACCTTATCTGAACTGCATTGTATGTGAATTCCCTAACTTGGCAAATCACGACAGAAGCACATGACAGAAGCTTCTGCTTTGGCTGCACTGATATAACTCTGTCCAGACTATTTCTGACCTAACTAGGCCTGAAGCATGCATATGAGGCATGTTCTCAAAATCAGTTTGTATCACTTTATGACTTTTTATTTTAGATTGACAGTGCCTCTGTTCGCATGTGTACCTTGGTGAGTCATCACTTGTTCAGAGGTTACAGTTATTTGTCTTTGGGGGGAAACAGGAACTATTGTCAGACACTTTACAGATGTTATTGGAATAGGTACTTGGAATCCTTTAATGAGACCACACTAAAATCACTTTGAACTTAAAATAAAACAGCTTATGATTCATTGTGCATGTCCTAGTTTGAAAGCATAATCCTATTCAGAAAAGTTAGGATACAGTGTCTACTGTGCTTTGTGTGTGGGCTTTTTTTGTGCAATTATTTGTCCTTGAACCCCTTTGGCAGTTCTTGCCTTATAATGCTAGAGAGAGCATGCAGGATAGCATGTACGCAGTAGGCACTGTTTGTTAGCCAACACTGTTGAGATAGTGGGCTGATAGGAAAAAAAAGGTTTATATCTGTACTGCGCGACATCCTTCAGTGTTTATTGTAAACAAATACACCACAATTTGATACGAAACTACAGGTATCAATTATTACCAGCACTATAACATAAACAAAAATTATTGCAGAATACTGTATTTAATAAAAAATTATATTTAAGTCTAATAATCATGAAATATGAAATAGGTATAAAATAATAACAGATGAGAAGAAACATAGAAATAAAGTGAAATTAAATAAAAAATAGACTCAAAAAATGAATAAAGTTAATATATAAAGAATATAAAAGTAATATATAAAATATAAAGTATTGTGTTTCTAATGAAAATGTAAATGAAATCCACACGATTCACAGTTATTTGTTATTTTTGATATTCAAGTGTCCAAGAGAATTTGAGAGTTAATGAACTGATAACTGGTTAGGTGCATTAAAAAGTATGTTATCTTTGTAGATAACCAAACTGGTGTCCATTTGAAAGCATGTTGTAGTATTAAAGTATTAAAAAAATTGCCTGATGGACTTGGATGAGTACTAGGGACTGCCTCTTCAGATGAGCTAATAAGCTAACATAGTTAACCACAGCAATGTTTTACTTGTTGTCTAACATTACTCCTCAGTGCACAACGTACCAACCAATATTCTATGTGCATGAGGAACTATTAAAAACTCTTGTAACTGGAGTTCAAAAGTGCTTAAAAATATGACAGCAGTGTTAAAATATTTTATGATGATCTGTGTTCAGAACACAAGTGCATTTCTCTGTATAGAAATTAGAGGTGGGCAATATGGCTGAAATGTAATATCACAATACCACAAGATGCTTTTATGATGCATGATATGTCACTGTGTTTATTATTCTGATATCTAAGTTGGAACAGACAAAATAGAGCCACATTTAAAAAAATGAAAAACTGAATCCATTGATTTGTGTTTAACGTTGTTGCCTTTTGATTGAATGGGAACTTAGGAAGACTTTTAAGTACTGCGATGTCCACAGTACTGAGAAAAGCTCAGAAAAAGCATATTGTGACAATTTATTACAACAACGATAAATATTGTCATGTTGTCCAGCCTTGATAGAAAGGATTAAGCATTTTGCACAAAAGCGCCATTGGAACCCATTCATTTTGGACTTGCTGGGGAAAGTTCTGTAGCATCTGACAAACTCACAGGACATTACTAAGTGGCAGTTATTGGCATGCTTACTTGCAAAATAGACTTACCACATTTCACTTTCCTGTTAAAATATAATATTAGTGTTTCATAGATTTCCTGTAATGGCAAATATCTGAATAGCAAAATATTAGAATGGCAATGCTAGCAACGAGTGCTAGAGTACTTGGGCACATCTCTAATAATAATAATAATAATAATAATAATAATAATAATAAAAACATTGTTGTTCATTGTATAGCTTACAATGTGTTTTACTTTGCAGCTAAATTAATTCAGTTTCTGCTTTTCTTATATTAGGTTATGTGGCCTTGGTTGTAAATGCTGAATGATTGCTTTACTGCTTCTCCTTATCTAAATTCAACCACACCTTTGCTGCACTGCACAACCTTTTGATCACTTATAGACATAAAAGCTTCTAGTAAAAGGAAACTGCTAATGGGAAACTTCACATTGTCTTCCTTCTTAGTGCCTGTTGCTTTCCTTCTTATAAACTGTTGTTTACTTCAGGACTGGGCTAGGAAGGGCTGTTTTTTTCTAATGTAGGAGCTTGTCTGTAATCCCATTGGTTTCCATGCGGATGTGATTGATAGAACATTAACACCATCTCTCTTGTAATCATCATATAAGAGCTTGAAACAGCAGCATCCTTTATATCTCTAAACAGTAGATGAGCACGAGGTCAGATACACCACTGATGAAAGCGATCTGTGATACAGGGACAAAAGCCGTGGAAAGACAGAGACAGAAAGAAACGGAGAAAGCAAGTCAGCTGTGTGGACGTGAAGACTATGGTAAACTGTGGCTTTTTTTGCATTTTAACAGAGGATATGAAGCGTTATATTTTCTGGTGTAAGGTGTTATACAGTGGAGTATAGAATATATGCAGAGGTGATTCGTGAAGGTTACAGTTATAGATTTTGCAGACATTATTAAACTTTTCTCACAGTATTTTGTTTCTGTTTAGCTTGATTACTTGATTAAAAATCAAGAATCAATGAAACTTTCTTTTCTGAAAGCATTAGCAAAGACTAGTTGGCAAATCTCTTGATGATATTTTAAATTGTCTTACTGGTCACTCTTTAAATAAGAAACAGATGATGGACATTTCCATGTATGTGCATTCTTACCAGATTTTTTCATTTCTAAATATTTTTGATTTTCATTAGTGAAGTCTTTAAAAGTATTTCACCAGTGGGGTATTTTGGAGTCATTCAGTGGTTTGGTATTGTTAAGTCGGTTTCTATTTGCACTGTTTTACAATCTATTATTTGTCAATTAAGTGCCAAAATATTTAGTAGATTACTCAGGTGTGAAAAAATGCTACTGTTTAAAAGTTTGTAATCACTTTTTGATAATGTGGTTGCAGATCAGTTCTAAAAGGGTTTGAATCTGTTAGTCATCAGGTTTCAAGTGATTAGTGGGACACTAGACAGCTGTAAAATAGAAATAAAGAAATGTTAGATGTGTCTGGGATGAAGAATAAAGCTGCAGATGACTGTAAAATAACCGAGAAAGCTGTATAACATTTGAGAATTAACTCATCATATTTCAAAATCAGAGATCAAATCTAAATGTAAGTTCAATATATCAACCTCTTACAATCTCAGACTTACTACACACTAAGGCTTATTATTCAGTAACTACAGCGACTTCATTGCAAACTGGTTAAGCTATACTTAGGTTATAGATTTGTGTGATGAAACTTTGGGCCTGCTGGCAATACCTGGCCATATAAGGGATTAATAAAGGGTTAACCAGTTCAGTCAGTTCACCTTTAAGTTTTGAATGACATTGTTGGTGAATATTTTGTAGTACTAAGGACTTGCACAAAGAGCCCTTTATGGCATTTTTACTGTTAAGACTGCATTGCAATTATTCTTGAAGACAGTTAGTTCCTGAATAGGGGAATCCCACATGGTCTCACAACGATTTTGTAGGGTTTATGTTTTGTAGAGTAAAGCTTGTAATATTTTTATATGCTGATGTTGCTGCTCTTTTAGTGTCTCATAAGGAAAAAATAATTGAGAATGTTCTCAGCACAGAAGTTCAAAATGTAAGCAAAAGGTGATCAGATAATAAATCATCCCTACAGAGGAAATATAGGGTATTCTTTTTAGTTCTAAAACAAGGGTTGATAAATTGCCTGTAAAAGTGGGAGAGGATGTTATTACTAATAGTGTAAACTACCTTAGCTGTGAAGTAGAAGGTGAAGTTATGGCTTTAAAAGCCAGTGGGGAGTCCTCAGGGTCTTCTCGTGGTTTCTGTGGGAAAAAAGCATTTCTATAAATTTTGGTTGTTTTTTTAGTATAGTAATCATTCTGTACATATTGTAGTCATTCTCTTATTTCATTAAGTTTAGGTTGGAAACCTAACATTTTTGAAACACTCAATGAAAAATTATTTAGTCAGAATTGTTTTTCTTAGTGATATTTTAAAGAAGCTCTGGTGGTGTCTAAGTAGATATAGCCAAGCTATCTTAGAATTTCAGGAGCTGAATTGAGGCCCCAACCCATCAGATTAACTACTAACATGATCAGGAATGGTAAGTGGAGTAAGCCAGTCACAGTTTGATTTACAGTGAGGGAAAAACATTGTGTCAGATCTCTTTACTGCTAAACCATTAAAGAGGTAAAATACATGCTATATTTGTTACAAATAAAACATAGAATGTCTTGTAAAAGCTTCAACCATCCACATTTAATCTTGAATGACCAAAAAATGTTAAAGCGAAACACTGTTAGCTTAATGCTAACATTCTAGTAGAATCCCATGGGGCAGTAGTAGAAATGAACGTTACTGTAGATTTTGCTAGTGCTTGCAGGAGCTCTGGCTCAGTGTCACTTTGACTTTGCTAATCTGGTACCAGATTATCATAGAAACTCAAAAACAAATTACAAATGCTCCATAATTAAGTGTTATGAGTTCAAAATGTTTCCTGCATACACATTTAGAGGCTGCTCATTTCAGAAAGCTGCATTGGTTAGCAGTGGAAAGTAGAGTTTCTTATGCTTAGAAACCCTCAAAGTCATTATTCAAGAAGGTTTAAAACCTAATGAGGAAAGAATACGTTTTCATATTCTGGGGCTTTGCTATGGCATAAATGTTCTACAAAACTACAGTATGCATCAGAAAGGATATTTAAACTACATTTAAAAAGATTTAAAAAGTTATTTAAAAAGTTATTTGGCAACATGATAACAAGCTGAGTTATTTTTCATTGTGTGTTCTGAGAGCATCTTACAGAAATAATCCACTCTGTGTGTTGTGTTATTGTGTTGTGTTATATTTATTCTGCCTTTCTGTTTTATGTGAAAAGACCCTTAATAGGAATACAGATAAATACAGAAGTTTGGGTGCCCATGGTAAAATGACTTGTTTTGAAAATAAGTGAAAATAATTGAACACATCCTCTACAGAGAACAAACTTCTGCACATTTTAATGCATAATGACTGTTTATTTGCAAAATATGTCATATTGACTGAAAAAGTAAAACAATAATGTGTCCTGTGCAATAGTTTTATGTTTTTTCCAGTATATTACACTTGTGCACAAAATTTGGCAGAAATGGCAGTTTAAGTATGTTCCTTGTAGAGGATTTGTTAACTTATTTTCAACAAAACATGTCATCTGAATGGGGGTCTTCAAACTGTTTCATACAACTTTAAGCTTCAAAGGCTTTGTTGTATTTTAGGACTTTGACAAATCAATGTAATATGTGCAAAGCTATACAATGTTATATGTGCTTTAATCAACAAACAAAATCAGTCAATCAATTAATCAATCAGTCAAGATGTGATCACTAAACCTAACACTGACCTTAAGTTAATATTTGTAATATTTTCAATTTCTTAAGTTTTGCAGTAGTGAAGTGGCAGGTCACCACTTTAATATGCTGAAACCATTTTTTATTGTTGAATGTTGTTTGTATGTCAGGGGTGTTCAGGTGTTTGTATGCTTGTTCCAAGTAGTGTTTCAGTGTTTTGTGCTTATAAAGCCCCACTGATGGATGCATCATGTGACCAAGCCAGTTCATAGTCCTTTGGTTTCCTAGGAAACCATTCAGGGTGCACGTACCTTTCAGCCAACCACAGACAAGATGCTCACTTCACATTGAATTTACCCCTCCCTCTAGTGCTTACTCTTTAATTCATGTCTGTTGTTCAGTATGGTTTTGACAGGCTGAAAAAAAGGGATTTATCTCAAGTGCTTCCCTTCATCATGTTTCATTTTGTCTTTTCTGTTAGTCTGTCTCTTTCTTTCTCTCTCTCACTCTCTCTCACTGCCCCTCCTCCCTCTTTCACTCACTCTGGCCTGTGTGACAATACACACGTACACACACCCTCTTGCTACAGCACGGCTGGCACAGAGCATGGCTGAGTGGGTGCCGGCCGGCCTTGAGATATCCTACACTTCAACTTTGCTCCTCATGTGATCACTGTGAGAGTGACTTCACTCTTATGGCCAGAAATAATGTTGCTTAATTACTGTAAACCCACTGAAATGTATCTGAAAGCTTCCGGCCTTCAGACTGAATTTTACAGCTTGTAGCAGCTTTGACATTTATAGAGTTGACGTTATTACTCCTAACTTGGGAAACCAAACTTGTGTTCTTTAGAATGTACACCATTGTAGGCAAAAGTTTGACTGCCCCTGGTCAAATGACATGTTTTGTTGATTTTGAAAGTAAGTAAAGTGAAAGTAAGCTAACACATCCTCTACAGAGGACACACTTCTGCATATTGGAATGCAAAATTACTGTCTATATACTGAATTTAAAATATTCAGAAAAAATAAAAAATATGGTCTGTTCAAAAGTGATCACACATGTTATATTTTATTGTTTTCCCACATGTTGAAGAAATTTGCAGAAAAATGCTATATTTAAATGTGTTCCCTGTAGAAAAAAAAGTATGTGCTAATTTTACTGATTTAAAAAAATCAACAAAACATGTTAAAAAGAGTTCGCTGAACTTTTGCATTTGACTGCATTCATATTCTTTGATATGGAGGCACGGCAATACATGCTGTGAATCGAATACAGTTGGCCCTAACAGCATTTTCCATGATTTGAATGCTTGTTGATATTTCCCTAAAAACCTGTGCCGGAGTAATATGTTCAGTATTGTAATTCAAAATACATGCAGTAGTTGTACTGATAGTGTATAGATGTAGTGATAGTGATTGGTAAAAGCAAAAATGATTGAATGAGTACTCAAGGAGTCATAATATTGGGGCCAGGCCTAGTTAAATTTTATACAATACAACATGTGTTTGACTTCATGTTCCACATACCTGAAACTACTTTGTGTGTATATATATATATATATATATATATATATATATATATATATATATATAATATGAATGTGAATGTTCTTTTAGCTTTAAAAAATGCATCTGGAGATACAAAGGGGGTAACATCTTGATATTTAATATGTCATGGTGATTTGATATATGAGATAAAAGCATTATTATTCATGCACTTGTACAGATGAATGCAGTGCTGCATCTAAGAGTGAGCCTATCCTCTTTCAGATCAATGCCACAGTGCAGGCTGGCCTGCTTAGGAGAAAGTGATATGGGGTTATATAAAAGAGTCACTGTTGTTTTCCCATGCATTCTTTTTCCCCCAACACTCTAAAAGCAAGAATCAAGTGAATAAAGTTGTTCTGTAAATATTTGACCACTTTGCTGTTTGTCTACATGTTAACTTTAGATGTATCATATGCAAAATGAGAAGAACCTCCAAAAGAAAACAGTGTGATATACTTTTTTCCTGTCAGCAAAAAAGCACTACATTTTCACTGTTTATTATTTTTTTTATTAATGTTTATTCATTTTAATGCTTAATGCCAGCATGCATTGTTTAAACTGTTATTAACAATGAAGTTGATTTTGTAGAGAGAACATAAAACCTATTCCAGCATCATTGCACTAGTTGTCTGTTTGCTGTAAAACAGCTAGTTTTTCCTTTAGTATTTAAAGCAGTAAATTGTTAATGGCACCCTCAGATATACAACAGAGTGTCTAATGGACAAGTTGGATTATGGTCAAATGGTGGCTTGCTGATAATTCCCCTCGTAAAATGTGGTGGAGCAGCTTTTAATTTTCATGCTCCAAAGAATTTTTTTCCTAATTAGATCAGTCCAGCACCTTCTGTTTACAGTTTAAAACACAAACAGAACTTATTTACTACCTTTAGCTTGAATTCATTTGATTCTTTTTTACAGTTCTCTTATTCATTTACTCTACACACTTTTGTGTAGCACTTTTATGTGTGTATTTGCAGCATTATGGGTTTATATGAAAAGATTCAATTAAAAAAAAAACTTATGCAACTATGAAAATGTCAAAGTTGTGCTCCACTTAATTATTTCTTATGAATTTTGTTCTACATTTCTAAATTATATCTTAAATATTGAGTTTAGCTTTTCCAGGATGACTAAACTGAAATGGAACATAAATTGGGTATATTTACCACTCCAAGAGTAATATTTTATTTTAAATAAGCTTGTTTAAGGTTAAACAGGTTATCTCATTGGAGGATTTCTTTTGTTATATCATGTAGTATCTTATGTTTTAAATCTAATAATTCAGTCAGTTTTCATTTTTTGCCATTTTTCTGTAGTATTCCAACATTTCAATTAAATCTATCATTGTTGTGAGTGGGCTTCAAACATGAGAAATATAAATGCTATTTTATGATTAATAATTAAACTTTTATCAGAGTAATATAAATATAAATATAAAACAGAAAAACACATTGTTACAAAGTTTTGATATGACAGCCAGGATTTACTGCCATTAGAACTGACTGCTATTACTATTAGTATTCACTTCTACTATTACTAGTATTAGCAGTGGTATTTAGAGCTGGTATCTAATTGAAAACACCTCATATTTTACCTTTTGTGTCTGTTCTTTCTTTTTGTCAGATGAGTAAGTAAGAGCGCTCTACATCTATATGAATCCTTTCCTCTTTCTCTGATCCGATAGAGGGAGGCACAGCTATCCTGTTTTGGGCCTTCAACACACATAATCCTGAATCCCACCGGCTCCATCAGCCCACACCTTCTACCACTTTCCCCTGCTGCTGTTCCCTCTCCTTCAGACTGTCCCCTACAGGGCCTCCTGGAGCCCCGGGCATCCTTCAGCCTCTGCGGGGAGCAGGAGGAGGGATGTGGCTCCCACCTCTGCCTCGCACCTGGAAACTTGAGGCATGGCCCTGTCCTGGATAAATCACACCAAGATGTGTCCACTCTCACAGGCAAGAGAATTTTGGTACTATTAATCCAGGGGTGAGTGTGGTGGTCAATTATCCTTAAAGTGTTATAAAACTATGTAATGTTATAGCTTGGTAAAAAATAAATCAAATTTTTTCTTACCTCAAATGTGGTTGATCTGTCAAGAAATGTGCTTAGTTTTGCAACAAAGCTAATATAGCTGGCAAGTAAAGTGAAAGATTATAATCCACCATTTAGCATCATACAGTCTCAACAGCTTGCCTGAAAACACATTAAGTTTATTTGGTTTCTGACATGTTTGACAGGCTGTTATCCATAAAAATGGAAAGCGAACAGGCAAAATTCAGGTTTTAAGATGGTGTTGCTGTCCTCTGTTAGTGCTGAGCTTTATTATTTGATTATCTGAGATTAATATCTGATTAAGCAGAAGGAGAATTTAAAACCACAAGTTCTTGCTGAATATGTCCTACATTTTTTATTGTAGTCATCTCCAGCTCACGCCCAGGTTTTGAATGTTTTGTAGAGTGCTAAGGGACTGCGATGCTGTTGAAAAGGCTTGTCTCACTCTGCAAGATCCAGTGACATCTGTATTATGCTCGAAAAAGTCCTGCAATTTGATAGAGTACAATATTCACAGATCCACTGGAAGCAGAACAGCCCTACAGCATTTTATGTCCTCTCACATCTGCCACATCACATGTTCTTTTTACATCTTCATAGCGTGTTGAGGTGTTTTTTCTTTCCAAATCTTTCCAGGCCAAATTCTTCTTTTGTTTTTTCATTTGCATAGGCAGGGCAATCACAGCCCCAGTTGCTATTAATTGACCCAGTAGTGGAATTTTGTATTTTTGGGTACAAAAAATATAGAAAGGAGTTTAACATATTGGAATAAAATATAACTTTTGCAAGGGCCGCATTGTATGTTTTCCCCCCAGATATCTTAAATTCAGCAAGTAAACGGTAATATCTTATTTCTTATGATAGTTACCTTACTGTTGCGTATCATACTTCACATATCATACTTCATAATGTAGCTCCCAGACTACTTGTGCTATAGGGACCCAGTGCCTTGCTTGCCTGTTTACTGAGCAAGATGAATAAAATTCACTGTCATCATACTCTAATACCTGATTAGTAAGCATCCCACAGGCAGATTTTCACTATAAAGTGTAATTGCCGCTTTTTTGATGATGGCTGGCTGATAATCAATGACTGTTTCGCTTGCCATAATTGGGGTGGCCAAGAAGGTGGCCCTACTTTATGCTTTGGTGGCGCTGGCCACCTCTGCCCACCCCTTGGCTACAGCTCTGGTCCCAGTATTTATGAAATGCTTGATTCTGAAGAATATATTTTTCTCTTTGAACAGTTAAGCCTAAACTAACCACTTTATTTCTGCCAAAATCAAGATAAAAAAATGAAACCTCTTTTCATTTATTTTTTTTCATATTTAGTTAGGGTACCTAATTCCAGGCTTATTTGGACAATCAAAACTGCAGAAATATGAAAGTAATCATTTTCTCATTCGGAGACAGATTAGATATTTAATAAAACACATAGTATGGATTAAACAGGGAAAAGAACAAATGAGTTTCGGGAAATAATGGTTCCAGTCACTTGCATTACCATCTTTGTCCAGTAGAGTTCAGCACAGATGAGCATTTCAAAGCCTCTCATAGTTTTGCCCTCAGTGTACCATTGAGTTATTGTTTTTCTGTAATATTCAAACTTAATTACACAATTAATTACGTAGTTATGTAATTCACTTCTGTACTTTCTTCTGTACATGAATGCAAATGTGGGGTCACTTGAAAGTTTTGAGCCGTGCATTTTTTTTTTTTTTTTGCACAGGTGATCATGTATTAGTAGTAACTCCCCTATTTAGTATTCCTACCCCAATATTGTGTTTGTCCCTAAACAGTCCAGTCAAACAGTCCAGATATCAGATTTATATTAGTGTCATTAGATAATTGTTTAAAAATGATCGGCATGTTTACATTTGACCGACACTTCAAACCAATATTTCATGATGTGTTTATTACACTCCAGATGAGTAGAATGTTATTGCTCGTCTAAAATGTCTTCACTTTAGACAAAAATAAATGTATTATGTTATATTTCAAGTGTTGTGATGCTCATCAATTGTGGATGTAGTCCTACTTTCTACATTTTATAAATGTTTATGTATTAACATTAACATGGCAGATCCATGTATGAAAAGTATTGAACAAAAAAGCAAAAATTCCCTTATCGATTCTTATAAATGCACACTGTACTATTTAGTGTTGCATGTTGCAGTGTTCAAGTCTGCTCTTGGTCTTAAGACTGTAAAGGGGCAGCCTCAGCCTTGTTTTGCCGTCAGGGAATTGGAAATTGTTCTTGAGACCAGCCAAGTGCAGTGCCTCTGTCTGAGGTCATTTTTTCTGTTATTAATGATAATAAAACAGAATAAAACCAGAATAAAACAGTCCTTTCTGTACATGTTTAAATGTAATCTGTTTGCTGCCTATTAAGGATTAAATAGGTTCTTTCCATGGTGGATTAAATGGGTATTATTTGTTTGCTGATATTCATTTGTCCCAACATTAGAATGTTGTTATTACTGTGTTTCTATTTAATAATAAAATGTCTGTATGTTGTTTGGGTTATATTCAGATTGACTTTGGGTGGTGATTCTGAATAAGTTTAAGGCAGGACAGAGAATAACCTCACCATCATTTACTTCCAACCGTTACCCTGCAAAGTTGGTCTAGGTCAAAAATTTAATAATAATTTATAATAATTTACAATATGAATAAATACAATATGAACTAAAAAAGGAAGTATGGGAACATCTAAATACTCTTTTCACTCTCTGTCTGTTACAGATCTGTGTTCAGGAGCAGATTTGCCTGAGGTTGAGATTGTAAGTTTGCTGACTGAAGAGTTACCCAGATACACTCTGCGGGCAGATTATGTGTTTGGGTATGAGCATGATGACTGGCTGCACACTCCACTGCTGCCACCAGAGGCCGCTCTGGGACTTACCTATGAGCAGATCGACGAAACCCTCAAATACTTCTGTGAGTCTGTGCTTTTCTACCTCCTTCAGTGTCCACTGCTGTTCCATAGCCGGTACATTAAAGCTGCTTGTGTGTTCAGAGCGCACCTGCTCAACTGTCAGCCAGGTCTGATCAACAGAGTGAGACATAGGCATTTTGTGGTTGTACTCAGTCCATGATTGAAGTGGCCTAACACATGCAAAGCTTATTCTAATGATTTTCATTACCTTCAGTAATAGGTTTCAGAATGAAAGAAGCTAGCTGTATATAGCAGTGCAACAGGTTGTTTATAGCACCGGGCACTATCCCTATCCCTATACTATCTCCAGGAATTAAGTTTAACTACTACTACCTACCCACCCTGTATGACCCTAAGTACTGTGGAAGGATTTAGCCAAGTAGGTTTACCCCTTATGCAATTTCTGGTGAACTGCGCTAAACCATTAGCAAGTTCCCCTTGTGACTCCTGTTGAACCACTTAGAGGTAGTTGTCATCAGTACTACTTTTCACCACAAGGGCTGCAACTGTTCCTCTCCCTACTTCTTTCTTTTAATCTTGATTCCTTCTCTTCCGCGTGGACACAGATGCCATATACCATTAAGCCGATTAACTGGATGCTTTAAAGTATAATTAGCCCCTTCTGGTGCTCCCTGTGGCCTCTCTCGGCCAAGCAACACCTTGCCTGGACCTTGTTTCGCCGTGCTGACGTCATTACGGCCAGGTCAGCATGGACAGGTCACTGCCTCACCTCAATGTGGCCAGATGCTTTCAATACTTAGGTGGAGAGGATTTAGCTGTTGCACTAGCACTTGTGCCTAGTCTGTTAGGCTGGTTGGAGATGGGCTTAATGGGTTTTACATGCACACTTACTGTTTATTTTTAAGATTTGAGGGGATTTTGGAATCAAATCTTCAGAATCCACTGACATATGAAGACAGTAAGTTTACTCTGGTTGGTCTTGCCTTTGGTCTTTTCTAGAACTGTACAGAGCATTATACCTTAATCATCAGAACGCCTTTAACCTGCACAATACTGATTTCACAGAGGTTTGAGCATCTTGACATGTAAACAAACACAAGATGAGATGAAAAAATAAGCTATGCATCTGCTTTTGTCTCTTCTGTGATCATGTGGCTGATTAAATTGGTCCTTTGATGCAGTCTGCAATGCACCAGGACAATTAAGCATTTAAACTACAAACATCATGTGGTCATATGTGTCCCTGTCCACCTCCAAAGGTGGTTTAGGTGATCAGATCACAATGCATCTTTGAGATGCACTCGACTCTATTGACACCTGTACTTGATCGGATAACCCAGGATGCATGTTAATATCAGGTGTAAATGAGGCTAATATGAGAAACGGTGGCAATGTGATACTAGGTATCTGTATTAGGCTGATATTAGCAGAAAATGCTTAATTGGAAAGGACAAAAGAATAACTCCAATCCCAATGAAATAACTCTCACTCACATTGTGTGATGAGATATTCTTAGCTGTGATTTTTTTTGTCCTGTACGGTAGTACTGTGTTTGAGTAGTAGAGCATGACAGCTTACTTTTAGTTGTTCATTCTAAAGGAAGTGGTTAATGTTCTTAAATAAAAATAGAAAATAGATTATGGATGATACTTTCAGTATGAGTATCAGAAAAGAAAAAGTGGTATTGTGCCTTCTTTTATCCGCCACATTTCAAGAGTTGAACCTAAAGGCCCCATATCTTACATTTTATTTTTGTGTGTTTTTTTTCCTTGAAATCTACTCAAAACATTTATGTGGTGTAATGTAACAGTTGTCAAAATTCTTTTTACTTGACAATTTTCCAACCTCTCTTTGTCTCTTGGAATTAAACAGGCTGTTTGTGTTACTGTGCCTTTAAGAAGTGTAAAGGTTGTGATAAACTTTCATTACTATGAACTCTGTTGACATCTGGACACTTGCATCTTATGAAAAACCTTGTGCAATGACATTGTGTTTACTTCATTCATCCAACAACGATTTGAAAGATAATGTTCTCCTTCTGTCGACTGGCCTTTTTAAATGGATTGTCGCTCGTTTAGCATTAAGTTGTGTGTTGTTTGTCAGGATTTCAGGGATTGTTGTTTTAACTCTGGTTGATACTAGACAGGCTGTTCTCACAGTGATCTTCTTACCTTTCAGCCAACACACATCTGCTCGGTCTTGTTATTCCAAATTGTTGGAATAGTTGTTCCAAATGCACCTAAACCTCCGTGTGTTTTTGCCTTCAGTGCACTGGTTTGATTTCTTACTCCTTATCTCTCACTACCTTAGTCTTTTCTGTATGCCCAGTGAAAGACATTTTACCTGTACACAAAGTGTATTTAAACTCGGACTGTGTTTATCATCATATGAAAGCAAACAACACACAAGACAAAGCTTTGCTGATGGTTTTTCACATTTGTAATTTTATGGAATTCCGTAGCTCACTCATAAAGTGATTGGGCTGTGGTCTCATAAGCTGCACCACATTACACATTAACCATTAGCCTTAATTTCTGTAGGCTCACCTGGGAGCAGCTCCAGACAGGTTTCCATTTGCTTATAATGACTCTAGAGATAAGAAATATGTTTTTGAAGCTGTTAAGTTGCTGATAAATCATGGTTAAAGCCTCCTGACTGCCTGTCTCAAATTGGCTTAATACTTTGAGGAAATGTGAGCAAATAGTGTGATAGTGTACAAATTTAAAGGCTGAGGTTTTTAGAAACAGACTTTATAAGTCATTATTTTTTACTATTGGTGCTAGATACAATAATTTGTCAGAACTTATTCTTTGACTTAGGATAATTTAAACTACAAAAACAGATTATGCAGAGATGCATGTTGAGATGAAAATACACTGAAGCAACTTTAGCCCTCTGTATGTTCACAATGAAGTACATCAGATCTTTCAAACTTTAGTATGTATTTTGTTAGATAGCAAAATGTTCATGTTAGGTAACAAATATGAAGTTGCTGTTTTGAGCCAGACCATTTATTAAACTGTAAAATGCGCCTCGCTGAAGAAAATATGGAAATGAAATATATACACTGTACAATCCGTTATATTAGATAACAAATATGAAGCGGTTTTACATACATGGTTTTAATTCTGAAGTTTCATTCTGAACGTAAATGCAATGCAACATAACAGTACATGACGGTAGGTTTTTATTGGATGCTTAATTGTCCATGTTTTGTTCGGTTTAAAATATGTTTTGCCTTTTGTTATACAAAGTTTAGGCAGAAATAGGTTGATGTAATAAGCATCTCAGACTGTTACTAAGTGCTTTGAGAAGTTTTATCCCTTTCTTGGAGCACTTTGGTGTGTACCTGACCCAGAATCAACTGTCTGGGGCTGAAAAATTGATGTGGTACAAAGTTAATATTTGATGTAGAAATCATACCCAACTCCCAGATCCTTGAGTGTGTGTGTGAGACTGTCTGAGAGGGAAGTGCAGAGTAACTGCTGAAACAGTAGCTGAAAACCTCAGTGGAGTGTATAAAAGTCCCACAGAAATGTAAAGAATTATCTGATGGGATCTTTTATCTAATTCCCCTCACATTGAAGAGGGCTTTGGAAACAGTACTGCATTCTTACAGTTACATTCTTACAACTTAAATAACTTTACAACTGTTTGACATACATAACCCTTTCCACCCATTGCTTTTTAAATTCCATGGTAAAGCTACACTAGTCAGTAGGGGGAAATAGGCTAAAACTTGACATCTTGGCTATCATACATCACAAGGCGTGCAGGTTTGTTCACACTATTTGATATTCCATTCACACAATTTGATATTCCATTTGATATGATGCCTGATTCAATACACTTTTCAATACAGCCCAAAAAGCCCAAAGCCAAAAAAGTAGTGGCTAAAAATATGTATTAATATGTAAATTTATTAGACTGCTTATCAGCTTTGGAATTCATCATCTAACCACAGATCATGATAGGGATGATTCATTTTCTCAAAGAAAAAAGAGCCTAGTGCAGATGCTAAAGGGAAGTTATAAAATATGACATCCTCAGAGGTCTAGTATGTGTTGTCCTTCATTATGAAATCTCAGGCATAATCAACACATCTGCCCACTCCACTTGATCACAGCAGATATACTCTGGTATAAAAGGAGATATAAAACTGAGTCAGTGAGACGTGAAAGACGTGAAGTTTTGTACTCAGTTGGTTTATGAAAGACCAAACACATACACAGCACACCATGTGTCTGCTTCAGTAGAGGGGAGTGTCAGTCACATCCTCTGCAGCAGCATTACGTCTTCAGATGGACAAAAAAGTGCAGCAGACTGGAGCATACCATTAGCTGCTGCAGCATGGGGGTGTTCACTCTGCAACATGGCTCTAATCTTTTAAAAACATTATTATAAAAGTCTTCCTCCAGCAGTTATGATGTACCTCATACATTAAACCGCTAACAGAAACCATGATTTTCTTTTAATGTCATAAGGCGCTTGGACTGTACCTTTAGCCCCCCCCCTTTGGCTTTGCTTTTATGTTCACCCATGGCTCAAGAGCAGCCAGGTGAGTGTCAGCAGACAAACTGCAACTGAAGCACAGAGAGGATTTATCATTAACGACATTACACGTACAGCCCCAGAGCGTGCAGTGTGTGTTGGACAGTATAAGAGTCATTTAGTATTCAAGAAGAGTGTGTCCATCAGTATAGGCAGATCTCCAGATTCCTGTCTTAACTCACCAAGTCTAGGCTGTAGGGGACAGACAAGAGGAAGACTGCAGAGAACGTTATTAGTGAAAAGCAAAAGAAGAGCAGAGATTGAGGAAGTAAACATGGAGGTGTGGAGCAGCTCGGGCATGGAGAGTGAGCGAGAGAGCAGCAGCAGTCAGGGCGAGGAAGACGAAGAGCCTGAGGAGGAAGAGGAGCAGAGCACGGAGGGTTTGTGCAGAGAGCTGGTGCAAGGTAATGACCAAGCCATTTGACAGAGGCAGCACTGGAGAGAAAAAGAGATGGGCTGACTAATAACAACAACAACAACAACAACAATAATAATAATAATAATAATAAATAGTTTGATTTCTTGGCAAAACTCCTTACTAAATATCCTTACTACAGAATTCTCTATTTAGCAAATCTGTAAAAGCAACGACTCTTACAGTTTACAGCTTGGTGGAGAGCCATTAAATCTACCAATAATAATGTATTGCCATGTGAATTCACACCAATCTGGCACAATTTATATTTTGTAATAAATAATAGTACTTCAGTAATCAGTAAAAGTAATCAGTTTCCCACCATGGAAACACTATCAGCTGGAGTAGAAAGAAACAGGACTATAGAAAGTGTCTGAGAGAATATGAAAATACCAACATATTGTTACTTGTTGTCAGTATATTCCAAAAAAAATACTGAAGATATTGTGATGTATATACAGTGTGTTGCTTTTTTTGCACTACGATGAGTGCTGCTACTGGTTCAACCACCAAAAAAGAAAAATACCCTGGACACAAACACTAGAAAGTTTTATTACACATTGGTCAGGTTAAGAGTTGTTTTTGTAACAAAACACAGACCTTTTGGAGTTGATGTAATACTGCATTGCCGTACAGTTCACCTGTACACTGTAGTCTGTCTATGTTACTTTTAGTTGTTGTTGAGCTAGAGCTGAGTTCACTTACAGCTTAATTAGTGGAAAAACATTTTCTTATATAGGGCCTAAAGGTGGAATAGCATTCCAGAGAATGCAAGCTTATTATGTTTTTAAAACCTGTGTAAAAACATATTTTATTAGTCTGGTGTAGGCCTAGCAGTATTCTGGCTCATTTTCTCCTGTCTGTGATTGTGCGGTTAGTTTCATGTTTCAAGAGCATGTTTTTATCTTTCCAGAGTTTTACTTCTTCACATAAAAACATTTAGAAAGTTTTATGATATTAACATTATTTTTATTTGTCCTTTGCTATCCTGTTGAAATGGCCGCCTACACCTCCTCTCAAGCACATGACTACAATTAATATTGCCGTTCGGAGCTATGTGGGTCTTTTTGTGTGTAGGTCAGTGCTGCTGCTGAAGGACGCCTCCCGTTATTGGATAGCGTGTAATGAAAACACATTTTCATTCAAGGGTCTCTGCATACCTTCTCCACAGGACGATGTGACCCATTATAAATTGCTCTAGGCAGTATGGGGCAGATTGCACTCATATTGGACTCACTTTTATGAATCATTTGAAGGATGTAAGACCTTTTAGAAAACGAGGCCGTTAACATAACTTACTACACTAATGTACTCAGAGATGTGTGGTCAGTTTCAGATAAAAGCACTGCCAGTTTCTGTGTTGAACAAATGTGGTTTGTTTAATCTTGAGAGACGACAGTCATTGTGCAGCATGTAAACATAGAAAGTGCGGTTTTTGAATTATAGATTAGAAGCCAGACTCTCAGCCAAACTCAAACTAGCAAGGACACACACTGTAGGAGAACTGGTCTTTTGCTTCTTGGCAAATTTGAATGCATTTTACAATCCTAATTTAACCTCTTTGGTGTTGAAAGTTAGATTTACAGTTACAATTATGCACTATATTATTCTAGGGATTGCACAGTGAGAACATGATTTTAATCTGTAGAATGCTCTAGTGGAGATGAGAGGATCAGCAAGATGGACCACCTAAGCTAAAATGTGCAAAGGCACCAAATTTAAAACCAAAACCTGATATCTTGTGGTTAATACCCAAGGATACACTTAATAATGGCAAGAAGGATTCTTTGGAGTAGTGCTATAGCAGAACCATTTCTGGTTCCCTAAAAACTCTTCAATGGATATTTTTTTAAAGAACACCTGTTGCAAATGATAGGTGCAACCTTTTTAAAGGTTCTACAGCTGCTCTAAACCCCTCTCAGTGTGAAAATGCTTCACCTTCATCTGTGTACTGTCAATACTGCCACTTTATTTCAGCTGTCCATGTCTAAGTGTTTGGAGTCACTGTTGTGTCAGGCTCTGAGTGACGTAGCTAAACTGTATCTGACGTGGCTAAACTCAGCCAGGGAAACATGTGCATTCTCAATCCAGAGAGGGCATAAAGTCAATTTATCTAGGGCTGTGCTGAATTGGGCATGGAAAATTGGCACCGTTACAGTCAAGATGATCTTAATGGGGCCAGGTCATGTTGAATGAGAGCGTAGAAGCTACTGTGCTGCTAATGCATGCAGGTGGTACTGCTGGCTAATGGGATTGTGGAGATGTTATTACCATAGAGTTTTTATATAGTCCATGCTGTTGCCATGGAGTTTTATGACCTATATTCTCACTTTCTCATTTAGTCTATGATGTTACAAAGTTGTAGTCATATAGCCAATGCTGTTACCATAGAGTTTTACCTGCTCAGGTAGCCCATGCAGTTGCAGTGTTATAAGATGTACACTTACCTTCTTATATAGTCCACGCTGTTATCTTCCAATGCAGCCAATACAGTTACTATAGAGTTTTTCAGCCTGTGGCCTTATTTTCTCCCATATCCAATGCAGTTACCAAAGACTTTTATAGCCAGCTATGTGCTTTGTAATCTCGTGATCATGCTTTCTGTTATTAAACAAAGATTTAAGATTTACTTATGCCAGCATGAATATTTGAAAGAGAGAAAGAGATTACAATTTCAAAGCTACCTTCTTTACACTTCAGAGCCATTGAGGAAGGTAGTATTTAGGTGAAATTTTATATATGTGACAGTCTGCTTTAATCTGGTTTTCCTTTGTTCTCATTGTCCAGACATTTTTATAGTAAATCCTGTACAGTGGGCTACATTTTATAAAGCCCCTAGCACTCAGTAAATTTAAGCTTGTTCATTTGTCCAGCCAAAACATAATCCCCCTGAATAAAAATAGGAAATCAGGTAGTAATTGCTGTGTAATTTACAATAGCTTAGTGTTTTGGGTCACTCACTGAACTGAGGGAACGAGTGTCTATCTCACGTTTATTGTTGTAACCTTTAATTCTATGCCTATTTGCCAATCTAATTACATATATTCACTTTATTCAATTAGATTTTCAGGGTCCTGAGCTAATATAGCTCACAGTCAAACAAATGAAAGTCATGTATGCTGTGGTTATATGAGAGCGGTGTCCAGTCTTATGAACAAAAGGCCGATGTAGCTGCAGGTTTTCGCTCCAGACAAGCAGGAGCACACCTGATTCCAATTCTTTAATCAATTGGTCTTCAAACAGCCAGTCATGTGTGTTCCTGCTTTGCTGGAATGAAAGCCTGTGGATGTTTCAGTTGATAGCTTCACATTACTCTGTGCTGAATCTTTTGGATTTTTTCATATAATATAAATCCTGCCACTGAGCTGACATGATCAAGGGGAAAAGAAAAAACACTTGGCATCTTGTCACCGTCTGCTGTTTTTTGGTTAGACTTCAGGGACAGAATGGCCTCTTTCTTGTGCACGCTCAGCTTTTATTCCCCTGTCCTCTCTCTCCTTTTTATTCTGCATCCTCTCAATTGAAATAATTCTCCATTAATGTGGCCTCTGCAACACTGCTGTTTGGCTCTCTGCCAAGAGTGCAGCTCTTCACCTGAAACACTGGCACTTTGGTCCATTTGATAATTGCTTATAAAGTTTATTGGACTTAGTGTTGTTACTGGTGCTGTCTCATAGTGTTAATCATTGCTGCTGATGATAAACTGGTCACGTTTGCCATGTAATCGCATACAGAGGTTCGTATGTCTGTCCTGTGTGCATGTCAGATGGTTGGAGATGCCTTGCTTAATTTAAAAATGTGATTATTCTGGCAGCTACAATTTAAAAAGAGCACTTTAACACAAGGCCACTATTTGCTAATAATTTATAGCACACTGCTTGATGTACATCAAAGTGTCTTCCTTAGTGAAAGGAGTAGGTTTTATCTAAATAATGATTTGACAGTTTTCTTTTCCAGAGTGTTGCTAAAAGCAAATATTGAAAATATTTCAAGAGATGCTTTACAGCTAACTTGAAATCATAATGGACAAGAACGTAATTGTTACTAAATGTCTGTGGTCATATTGAACAGGATTCATTATATAATGTAATTTAAAAGACAAAATGTTTGTCTTCTTATAATCTGCCTGCCACCAAAACATGAGAATAATAATCACCTAAATAACCCTACTTGATAATCGTTGGTACTCATAAGCCTACATTACAACACCAACTTGCATGAGACCCAGCAGTAACAAGTAAAAAAGCCAATGATATTGTCATATATGTCTCCAAAGGTTTGACAGGCATTATATAGAAATGTTACAGACCCACTGACCAATTAATTTGGACATGTACAATGAAATTTAAACTCCTTGCATAAGAAAATACAAATCTGTATGTATTTGTGTTCTTTTGTAAATTATGTTTAGATGTCTACCTATAAATCAGTGCTGTGCGGTCTGGAGCAGTGTTCTAATCCTGTGCTGTATCTTTAGCCTGGCACTGCAGTTCATTCACGGTCTGTTTGTCAACTGTGACTTGATCTAGCACACGGATGTATATATATCAGACGGACAGAAAATGGCAGACTTAATCTGCTAATGAAGATCATGCTAAGAGGCTTAGCTCCCCTGAGTGGTCCGCCAGAGTGTCTGTGTGTGTCTATCCTGCCCAGAATGCAAGAGGATCCCATACATTATATTATCAACATTTGTATTTATTTAACAAGATCAAGCTATAATATAGCTCTTCGTTTTTAGGTCATATGTTCTTGTAGATTCTCTGGGCATTTTGGGTCAGTATGACATTTTGTATGCCAATTACGTTTGGAGCATCTGCTACATGAATGAATGTAAATGTTTTCATTATAACTGCAGTTGATGCACCACTATAGTTGTGCTTATAGGAGTTACAGGAGTAGTACCAGTACGTGTACAGTTACAAATACACTAGTATATGTACATTTTATAAGTATTGTGCAAAGGTCAGAGACCACCCTTTGTTTAATTAAATTCCAGTCAAAACCATCATTAAGTACAAAATATTAATTTTTTGGCATCAGGAAAAAAGCAGGAAACATCTGTTTAAGAGAAAATTACACAAAATATTTAATATTTTTAAGCTCCTGTTCCTGTTTTTTTGACTTTGCTCTTCCTTATGCACTATAATTCTATCTTATAATGAATATTAATCTTATAATGAAAGTCATTCTTTTTGTGACTTTTAATGAAAGTAGCCAATTTATCTCTTTCTCTGTTAGTCTGTCTCTCTCACTCCACCTTTCTGTCTGTCTGCATCTCTACAGTGTTGTGCTCAGAGAGAGTGGGCCAGGTCACTAAGACGTACCATGACATTGAAGCTGTCACACATCTTTTGGAGGAGGTGAGAAACCATGAGTCATTTATAATGGATCTAGGTTTTAGAAATGAATAATGATGTTTTAAATCTGCTCTTTATTTCATAAGCAGTTTGCACATGCTTAATTTCGCCAAATGCCTTTTCTCCACAGAAAGAGCGGGATTTGGAGCTGGCAGCAAGAATTGGCCAATCACTGCTCAAACAGAACAAAGCTCTGACAGAACGCAATGAACTGCTGGACGAACAGCTGGAGATTGCAAAGGAAGAGGTTAGAATGTTAAATGGACTTCATTGGAGGCTTGTACTTAGTCTCAGATGGCAGAGAATGTAGTAAGAACTTGCAGTCTGTACGGGCGTGGAATTGAAGCCTGTACCCACAACTTTGAGACATCACCCAAACAGGCCTGACTGGTGCTGCTAAATCTGAAACTTGAACACAGTCCAAACCCACATGCGTGCACTAACACAGATGGATGATCACAGCCATGATCTTATGGTGATTTGCTCTGACTGGATTTGAGTTGACTTACAAAGAATAGAATAAAGCAGTGTTTTGCACATTTGGAGTAACCTAACAATATTTATCCTCAGTGTATTTCTATTGAATTGCCTCCACCCTACTCTGATCTACTGTTAGCCTCATTGTGCTAAAGCTCCTGTTGCTATTGCTGCTACTGCCAAAATGCTTAATACATTTCGGGCGAGTTTTACAAGTAAGGTAAAAAATCCACTGGGACCTTTCAACCAACCCAACACATTTCTTTCATCATGAAAGGTGTGATTGCTACTGATGTACTGATGAACTTCATCCTTTATGTAGGCATATTCCTTCAATCAAGAAAAAACAAATCTCCTACATAAAAATCTCTCTTTACAAAACAAAATTGAGCCTGACCTGAATTCAGTGTTATATGGGATGAAAAATCATCCTAAACCCAACCTAAAACTTGTGATATTGTCAGGGTCCCTTCAAGCTCTGTTGGGAAGCAGAAATCTGGTAAGAACCAGGGCCAGCTATTGTAAATACAGGCACTTATACCATTATTCTTTTGAACAGTTATAAATCATAATGTAAAAAAGCCCACTGTGATTGTACTTTACCTTCAGGAAAAATAGCTGATATAAATACACCCTGAGTGGTTTGTAATGAAGTTATTTAATGTTGGCTCTCTGCATGTAGATTGCTCAGCTGCGTCATGAGCTCTCCATGCGAGATGACCTTTTGCATCTGTACGCCAGTTCTGAAGAAATAGAACCTGCTGCAGAATCACGCTCACCGTGAGTTCAACACACACACACACACACACACACCTACACACACACACACGCACACATAAACATACATTCATACATGCATAGACAAACATTTTCGTGACTGATGGTGGTTGTTGTCGCACTTTTAGGGTCAGACGCAATGAGTCAACCTCTTCTCTCAGTAACTACATCCATTACGACTTCCTGCAACAGAAACTCAAGGGTCTGGAGGAAGAGAACCTTAAACTACGCACTGAGGTCAGTTTAGTCACTGGACAGCTTGTATTTTCTCTCAGTCAGCCTGAGGTATTAGGCTGTGCATGTATTGTAGGAATGATCAGGTCCAGTACTGAAGGGCTACAGTCTAGCACAGTTTTTTGGAAGTTAAAAGAAGTGAACACAAGCTCTGCAGTGAATTATTTTTAAAAAATGTTATTTTTCTCCAAAGGTTACAGATAGATAACATAGTTTGCAAATGCTTTTCGTAGCCAGGAAGAAGTCATTTCTGTTCTTGTTTTAGGATTTTTTGCACATTCTTCCTTGGAGAATGCTACCAGTTCTGCAATATTCTTGCGACGTCTTGCATACGGCTTGTTTGAGACCTACTCATAGATTTTTTTAACGATTCTCAAGTCAGGGAACTAAGAGGGCCATTCCATAAGCTTCAGCTTGCATTTCCTGAAGTGATTCATGGTGGACTTTGAGGTAATTTTTGGATCATTGTCCTGTCGTAGAAGCTAGCCGCGTTATAGCTTCAATTTCTTGACTGACTATGTCAACACTGCCTCGAGAATTTGATGACATTTAGTGGAATATATCCTCCATTTACCCATGTTTTGGCTACCATTCAACAATAGCATACAGGCAGTTCTATCTGAGAGATTCTTTGATCTTACAGATCTTGCTTTGACTGCCAGAATTCTTCTTAACTGCCATTTCTTATTGACATTTTGGAGAGTGAAATTTGCATGCTGGAAGTGCATTCATATCTTTTTATAGCCTTCCCCTGCTTTGTATGTTAGCCTATTTTTCAGATAGCCACTAAGAGGAGTCCATGGTTGTTGAGTTTTAGCACAAAGTTTGACGTCAGAGAATTTGTTACACTCTGCAAATGTTAGCAGCTGATATTTCCTTATGACAATTCTTGACCTGCCCAACCAGTCAGTTAAGGGCTAACGATTTATTTAGGTTCTGAGACTTTACAACTGAAATTGTGTCCAAACATTTGCACATGCCACAATAATGATCTATTTTTTAAATGTAAAGTACCTGTGCATTAACATTCATAGAAAATGTTAATTGTTTAAATAGTTCGCTACAGAAGTTTACTTCTTTTCATTTCAAAAATCAACAAAATATGTAATAATGTCTAGAGAGGTTTTTTGCTTAAAACATAATGCAGCTGCATGTGTAACTTATAGACCTGAGGGCAGTGTTGTAAGAGCTTTGAGTTGTATTGTATATTGCTCCACCTCAGGCCAATGAGATAACATCTGAGACCATCAGCTATGAAGAGCAGGAGCAGCAGCTGATGATGGTGTGTGTTGAAGAGCTCTGTAAGTAAAGCCTAATTTCTCATTGCCCTGAGGTTCTGCATGCATTATCATGTTGAATTTTGGTTGTATGTGCAATGTAGTCAGTTCCAATAGTTTAGTCTTTCTCACTGTCTTCCTCTGTCTCTCTAGCATCGGTGAATAAGCAGGTGGTGGCTCTGTCAGAGGAACTGGCCCGTAAGGTGGAGGACTCTCTGCGGCAGCAGGAGGAGATCAGCTCCCTGCTGGGGCAGGTCGTGGATCTGCAGCAGCGGTGTAAAGGGGTGAGAAAGATTTATAAGTATGGACAGGCGACACTTACCACCGCTTACTTTAAGAATCAATAAACATTTTATTTCCTTCTTTGTTAGGTAAGCTTAAGATTCACAGATTGTATATGTAATGTATAGACCAAATAACATTCAAGATATGAAGGATATACTCATTGGCCTTTTAATTAGGTACACCAACCTTGTCTATATGCTAGTCTCTGGTCTCTAGTCCATATTTTGTTATTTAGATATTTATCCTACAACACTGTATGATTTTAAGTGTTTGTTCTGTCATTTTGATCTGTCTGCAGCTAGTGAGAGAGAATGAGGAACTGACCCAACACTTGAATGCATCACGAGAAAGCCAGTCACAGCTCAAAACAGAGGTATGACCTGCCATCCTCACTGCTGTAAATGCCTTTATCACTCTTTTTCATCAGATTTTCATGCTTCTTGCCCTTTGGATTCTATTTTTGTTAAGGTCTAAACATTATTGTTGCTAATAAAGTACTAGAAATGGTATCACCATAGCTATGCCAGCAGTAATAAGTCCATGTTTTACTCTGCACTCTGTCGCCCCCTGCCTGTAGCTGAAGGACCTGCAAGAGAGGTACTCAGAGTGTCAAGAGATGCTTCGGGAGACCAGAGAGGACATAAAGAACCTACGCAACAAGAGCCTGCCCAACAGCACAGTGCAGCGCTACAGCTCCCTGGCTGCTGTCTTTCCCATGGACTCGCTTGCTGCTGAGATCGAAGGAACGTTCCGCAAAGGCCTGGACAGCCCTGCTCCTTCAGAGTACAAGTCAGTCAAGTATATGTGTAACTTCCACAGTTTACTGAATCACACTACAGGCCTAACATAGGGAAATGGGAAATATTCAAAAATAATTTTACAATTAAGTCAGTTTGCCAACAACCAATGCAAAACATGGTCTTTAACATCTAATTTAACCTTAGAAATTTCTCCAAAACATACCATTGGTTTACAGTAATGCTCTCTTACTTAACTTATTGCATGGGCCTACAGAGTCCTTTACATAACATTAAAACATATAGATCAGTCTTTAATTTCTCACAAACTCTTTATTTACACACCAATTCAATTAATCATGGCTTCATCAGGATCTAAACTGGAAAATCAGGCACATAATGAATTACTTAATGAATTAAGTAAAAACTGTATAAAATAATAGGTTTCCATAACACATCATCAGGTTCATCATGTTAGCTCATGATTTTACTTTGCCCTTGTGTCTGTAGAACCCATCCTTGGCGTGTGTTTGAAACGGTGAAAGTGGCCAACCAAGCTGCTCGGCTGCGCTCTCGGTGCCAGTCCCCCCAGGTTCCTGGTTCTAATTCTGCCTCCTCGCGGTCCAGTAGAACCAGCACGCCACGCACCAGCTACTATGGCTCTGATTCAGTCAGCTTCAACATGGAGGACAAACCTCCCTCTGCAACACCTTCCCAGGAGCAGAGGTGAGGCCTGTGTGACTTTATATAAATAAACTTAGCACAAAAAGTAAGGAAATTTGTGTTTGGTAGATTATTTCTTTGTTGTAACAATGCTTTTTGGCAGTAAGTCTTATACCATTGGAAAGCCTGTTAATCCATCCATCCATCCATTTTCTAAGCCGCTTCTCCGTCAGGGTTGCGGGAAGCCTGTTAATTTCCCTTTTAAATGGTGCCACATTTGTAAGGAACATGCATTTTTGGGATGAGCTGTAGAGCTGAGGATGTGTGTTGCGCCCATGAAAAATTTGCCAAATCCTCTCTGCTAATGCCAAACAGTTTATTCTGCCATTGACATGTTTGGTGTTTGGTGGACTGGATGATTGAAGTTTGAAGAAACAAAACATATTGGCAATTTAACAAATTATTCATTTAACAAACAGGAGCCTCAGTAGTGTTTGGAAGAACAATACACAGCCGCAACAGCCTGGCACCTCCTCCTCATGCTGGTCACCAGCCTGGTCACACACTGCTGTGGGATGGCATCCCATTCTTCAACCAACATTTGTTGCAAGTCAGCCAATGTGATTGTGTTGGTCACTCTGGCACGAACAGCACGCCCAAGCTGATCCGACAAGTATTCAATGGGGTTGAGGTCAGGACTGCTGGCAGGCCATTCCATCATCTCCACTCCCAAATTCCAGAGGTAGTCTTTGATAAACCCCGCTCTGTGTGGGTGAGTGTTGTCATCTTGGAGGATAGAGTTTGGTCCCAGACTGTGGAGATATGGAATTGCCACTGGTTGCAGAATTCCATCTCGATATTTCTCTGCATTGAGATTGCCTCCAATGATGACAAGCCTGTTTTTTCCAGTGAGGGAGATGCCGCCCCACACCATCACACTGCCTCCACCAAAAGATGTTACTCTATCGGTGCAGAAATCAGCATAGCATTCTCTGCATCTTCTCCATGACCCTGCTATTCAACCGCCGTAGGCAGAATCTGGACTTATCGCTGAACGTAACGTTCCTCCACATTTTCAGGTTCCAGTGCATGTTTTGCCGACACCAACACAAACGGGCCTGACAGTGAAGGCCTCCTGGCAGCCGATGAGATGAGAGATTGGCTGTGTGGAGTCTGTTCCGGACTGTTTGGGCAGAGAGCCGTCAGGCATATCGTCCTGCAAACCTTGACTACAAATCTGTAGAAGACAGCTTACGGTACCTAAGTACTGACAGGGTGAGGAAAAGATCTTCTTGGGGTGTCATCTTCTTGGGACGCCCACTTCGCGGCCTGTCTCTGACATCCCCGTTATATGGAACTTGGCCTTTAGTTTGGAGATGGCATTGGGGTTCACTCCAAACAATGCTGCAGCTTCGTTTTGCGGAACACCAGATTGAAGTTGCCCTATTGCATGGGCCCTATCCAGATCAGTCAAACGTGACATGCCGATTCTTGGAGCAGACACCTACTGACCACTGTAGCAGGGCCCATGCTCACAGGTGCTGGCAATCAGGTGCCAATCAAGCACCTGATTGGCAGCACCTGGGGGTACCAGAAGCTCAAAACAAGTGTCAATAGCAACAGCAAAATAAGCTGTTTTGACAATGGCAGAGAAGATTTGGCAATTTTTTCATGGGTGCAACCCACATACACAGCTCTACTGCTCATCCCACAAATGCATGTTCCTCACAAATGTGGCACCATTTAAAAGGGAAAGGCTTTCCAACGATTTACTGCCAAAAAGCATTGTTACAACAAAGTAATCTACAAAACACAAATTTCCTTACTTTTTGTGCTAAGTTTATATAATGCCTGTGTAACTATGTAAACCATAAACCACAGTAGTTAGTGTTTTTTAGATAATAATAATTATAATTAATGGTATTTAAGGTGTTTTCTCTACAGTTGGCATGCTGTCCTGTTTTTTAGTGTTGCCATTACCATTAACTTTGAACAGTTGGGCACTAGGCACCACATGTATATTTATTTGCTGGATGGAGAAAGAGGCCCAGCCATTCACTCATAACAGGACAAACCAGTGGGAGAGTTGGCTGGCAAGCTAACTAGTTAGCTGTCATCGTCAAGTTATGTAGAGGAGAAATATATCTCGAGTTTTCTTAAGGGTTCAAAATAAGATTTAGATGCAAGTAATAATTGAATGGAAAAACATATTGAGATTTTTTTCCAGCCCTAGTTTCTGATTTTGATGATTAGCAATAAATATTAGTAATCATGCTACATTTGTTGTTGTGGCTGTGCAGCGGTGTGGAATCCAAGCGTCTGGGTCAGCCGGGTACTCCAGGTGGTCAGGATCTGGAAGAGGCAATTCGTACACTCTCTGCACGACAGGAGAGCCATTCTTCTGAACGGCCATTCTTCGAGGTAGAGCGAGAGAGAAAGCTGAGGGCACTGGGGGGCAATGGCAGTGGGAGCACAGGTGGATCAAGTGGCTTCCTCACACCCAATGACAGCCTGTGCTCCACGGGAACTAACTACTCAGGTAGCTCCCAGCATTCTTCCGGCTCATCCAGCTCCCGCTCCTACCTGCCCGAACGTCTACAGATAGTCAAACCGCTGGAGGGTGAGGAAACATACACACACACACATACACACAGAAGCATTTCATGCACAAAAAAGAGTGACAGCTACAGCTAGGTCATCAGTTTGGGCCAATTCATGTTTAAAAAAATGCTAATTTCTGCTAACACCACTAAGGGGTGTTTAATTATATGTTAGCACCAAGCTAACATTAACATTGTGGCCATTTTAGATTAACACAGACATTTAAAGCTTGTAAAATACATTTTGTATGCTTTATTGTATACTTGTAAACATGAACATATATTGTACCTTGTATGCTAGCTTTACAGTGACTCTTTCAGTAAAGAGCTACCACACATAGCTGAAGTGCCACTGACTGTGAATACTGTGATATTGACAGCTCTTGAAGACCTAACCAATGGGAGAGCTAGCTTGGTTATATTTATCCTGAATAGCACAGGGAAAAACACTGGATGATTTTCCACTGGGAGTTTCAATATTTTAAACATTTTATTTTCAACCAAAACGTAACACGTTTAATAACAGTAGTTCTACAATCGGTGCCAAGTTAAAATACAACAAAATGATTATTTTATTGAATGAAACTGATTTAAAAAATTACACAAATGTATTCAATACGTCCTCTCTGAAGGTGGCTTTCCAAGTATGTACATATTTTGTTCTTTGTACTATAGGTTCAGTCACCCTGCACCACTGGCAGCAGCTGGCTAAGCCCAACCTGGGGGGCATCCTACACCCACGGCCAGGCATCCTCACCAAAGACTTCAGGGAGCTGGATGTGGACCTCCAGCATGTTTATAGCCTCCATGACCTCGAGGAAGACGAACCTGATATGTCCAAACTCCCCAACCCCAATCTTCACACTATGGGTAAGGACCACAGCCCTCCTCTGTTCTTTTAGTTTAGATTTTTTAGTTTTAGTTCTTTTAGTTAAGATTTTGATAGGAGTAGTTCAGATCTAAGTTTTTCTTTCTCAAATCAAGAGAAAAATAACGGTCATACCCGATGAAGTTTCTTATGACTTCTGTATAAACTGCCCTGCATCGGTTTTCTTTATTTTGTTTCACCCTCCATGTGTGTTTGTGTAAGCCTTCTGTAAGTAGTGTGTTTTAGTGAGTATTTTTTTGTGTCTACCTTAGTCAATTCACCTGGTCCCAACATCCCTCACACCTATCCCACCCACACCATTACAAACTGCCAGGCCCTTCATCCCTCTCTCCTGCTGTCCTCCTTCTCTACTGGGTAAGAAACCATTGCACTTCATTGCGCCATTGTACAGATGCCCCACATGCATCACTGTAAATCAGTAGTTCTCAGCCCTGGTCCTGGAGTACCAGTGAACTGTGCATTTTAGAGTTTTCCCTGCTCCCAAAACTCCTGACATGATTCTCATTTTAAGAGTTAGCCAGCTTAGCAGAGATAGCCTAGTTAACAACTATGTTTAAATTAGGTTAGCTAACAGCTTTTTTCTAGAATCTGGGCATTTCCGTTTTCTTGTTTTCCTGCTCTAATTTACTTCATGTAATGAGATAACCAAGCTGGTCTGCTAGTGATAAAGTGAAAACTGGAGAAAGCTTTTATCTTATGTGTGACATAATCCTAATGGTTAATATGCTAAATACTAGACCTAGCAAAATAATTTCCTTTCAGCATTTCTCACTGCTGACCTGCATGGATAAATCCCTTTATTAGAGGCATTTCACTGCATCCTCTTCCAGTGTTATTTTTCCTTTCCTTCTCAGCACTGTATCACTGCTGTCCTTCTTGTTGTGATTTGGTATGAGAATTACTTTGCAATGCAAAGGTAGGCAATGCAAAAAGTAACGTACTCTGACTGTACTACCAGCTTCAGATTTGTACCACTGAATTTGAATGCGTGGCAGCTCTTTTCAGTGAATGTTGGAAGACGACTTGTGTTTTTTTTGCCTTTTCTTTTTTTCTGAAAAGTAGGGCAGCCCCATCCATCCATCCTGTCCAATGAACCTCCCACCACCCCCTATTCCAGTATCTCTTTGGAACATTCTGGTTCTGCCCCGTCATTATCCCTAAACCTGCTGCTTGTTCTGTTGGTTCATATCTGGTTTTGTTCTGGGCAGTTTTCATGTAATTCTTTGTCGTGTTTCCATGTGTGCCTCGTAAGTTGTTTGCATTTTTTTACTTTTACCTGTCAGTGTTTGTTGACGACTGGTTGATGGATTTTTCTGCATTTTGCCCAACTTATGGTCTTGTGATCACTGCCTCTTGAAAATCATCCAGTGAATTTAAAACATTTTTATTAATTGATTAATAGTAAGATAGACTGAAGTTATTTAAAAAGGAAATGATAGATAAATGCGAACTTTGCTCATTTTGGGAACAGAAACAAAATGGACAATGCTACTGAATAAAGAGCCACTTAGGAGCCGAAAGATCCGACTCTTATTTGTGAGCTGAGCTAATTGATCTGGCTCACTGTAAAGAGCCAGAATGCCCATCACTACAGGCTAGTCTCTGCCCACTCTGTGAGACTTGTTATCCCAAACTTTTACTGTCCCACCAAAGATTCACCTGACTCTACAAATTACCCTCTCCAGCATTGCCTGACACAAATAATAAACTAAATACCAAGCCCTTCCTGATGACTATGTTAGAGCAAGAAAGACACTAAAACATGCAGGACAGTAATACTCCAGAACCAGAATTGAGAACCACAACTCTAGATACCTAATAGACATGTGTCATTACCTCATTTTCCGTATCACTCTCATTTCCTGTTTACTTTCATTTTATGTTCTCTCCTCAGCTGATGTTCAAACTGTGATCCCCCCCACAGAATCATTCCAGAATTTTTATGAGAAATTTTATTGTTCTTTCATCAGCAAATTGGAAAATAGGTAATAGTAGAATCCATATGCCTGTAGGCTCTGCTCATTAAATTGCTGCTTGGATTCTGCAGGTCTCTCCTCAACTCTTCGTCCTTCTCTGTTTTTTTCCTCTTCCTCAATGACTCTTAATATACTCTCTCAGTGACAGGAAGCGCTGGTCAAGGCTCTTCCAACAGCTGTAATTTGACCTACCTCTGTAAAGTAAGAACCACCAGTCAAAGCTGGAAAGGCACTAAAATGCTGCATCAGAACTACCTTAGATGCACCGATCATCTTAACTTTATAACTCTTAAACCATCAGCCTTTTGCAAGCGAATTAATCAGCATGTCACATTCCTAGAATACAGCACTTCTTCTTGCTCTTCTTTCTAATATTTCACTCTGTTCTGCTTTATAAGATACACTACATGTATGTAATGCTTTCTGGTGCTGAATAACAAATGTTCAATGGGACACCTTCTGCTATACTCATTTATCACTGCTGTCATAAGAAAACGTCATAACTTTGTATTTCGTGTTTTAAGGTTTATTAGACTACATTAACATAATTTAAAGGGGAATGCCACCAACTTTAAAATGTTTTTGCACTGTTCAGTTGTTGGGATGTAAACTAATTTAGAGTTTTTTGCTGTGAAATTTGATGTGTTAATTGTAGAGAAACCTGCTCAGATTTCTTTAGAACAGTATTCATGGGAACCTTCAGCACAAATACATTTAATTTACACTGAACAAACTGAATTGACATCTGAATTTTTATATGTAATGTTCATAATAGTAAAATAGTGGTAAACCCAAATATAAGTTTTCTTTGGGTGCTCTTTTCCTTATAAGACCCTGCATGTGCCGTTTCACCATGAACAGGTTTTTAAAAATCTATTTTATGCCAAAACCTCAAAAGAATATCTCAGGTAATATATCTGGTAATATATCCTTATCCATTTCATGTAATAGCTTTCTGTGCGGTAACGTTTAGAGGCATTAAATTCTTCAGACATCTGGTTCCTATTACTGTTGTTATGAGCAATTCTAAACTGGTAGGTTTCACATTCATATAGGTTCACCACTATAAATGACTTTGTCAATTAATCTTAACAATTTAATTATACCTAATTTTTTAAAATTCCCCTTTAAGATTTTCCTTCTCGTGTAAAATTACCATTTTTGAAATACAGTGTTTCTTATGACAGCAATTTTGTGCTTCATTCTCAATAGTTTGAACTAACATTTATTTTTCAGTTGCAGCATTTGGGCTGGTGATGCTAACTACCATAATATTCATTGACTCGTTCTCTAGTAGTGTTTCTCACAGTGTTTATTTGTTGTTTGTGTGTTTCCATAGCCTTCACTCTCACAGCCTGTCCGCTTGTGGGAGCTGTGAGCATGTAAAGACCTCACCGGATCTCCAACAGTGCTCCACATATCCTGGTTTCTTCCATAGGACCGTCGTGTCCACAACACCTTCACTTGGACTCCTCCAGCTGCTTTATGACAGAGGCATCTCTGCTTTAACTCAACCCAGCTTACCTTCCATCTTAGGGGGACATCCTACTAGCACAGCTTTAAAGGATAAGGGACATGGAGAAGAGAAACACAAGAAGAACATTTTCAGCTTCAACCTGGTTGAGAAGCTTCAGAGCCTTGGTCTTCATAAAGTGGTAGCCAGAGGATTCATAGACTCAGGAAAGGAGGAAAGACAGTCAAATAATCCTCCCCCGAAAAAACACTAAAAGCTGGAATCCAACGTAGCCTCTGCTTGATGTACCCATCTTCCATGTTGCGTCCTGCAGATCAAGTTTCTTATCCAGCCTGTTCATTACTGGACACATCAAAAGCCATAGAAATGTGGAGTTAGACTTGTAGTAGGTACCTTGACCTTAGATTATGAAATAATTGGAGAACATTTGTTTTTCAGGGATGTCCTGCTGAACATATGCAGAGCTGATAAAACTGATTTGGATCTGGAGATCCAACTTCAAGGCATTTTAACGTTCTAAGACACATATATGTTTTCATGTCGCCGTTTTAATTAGCGTGTTTTGAACACTCATCAAAAGGGAATACGAGTTCTGTCATTATTATTTAAGAGTTTTTTTTGTTTTTTAACTATGAATACTGGTCTCCACCATCATATCACCATGTGTCTTGATGTATATGAGCACTAAATATTATTTATTAGTGTCAGCGTAGAGAAATATGCTGAATCTTTGTAATGTAATGCAATACCTTCAAAGCCAGTGACCTCTGATTGGTCTTTATACTGAAAATTAATTTTGACTGCTTGTGAGCTACTTATTAGCTATTTTCATGACAATCTGTGCATGTGTTCTTGCTCTTAGAAATGCTGGATCTTCTGAGCATATTGTTCAGTATGTCTAGTTGGAAAATTCACAATATTTTATACAGCGGCTTTTAGAACCCATTTAAGTTCCCCATAACATACGAAGCGTGTTCACAGACTGTAAAGGTGCTTCAAAGTATACTTGAAGCTACTATAACTGACCAGAAACTTGTATTGTCTTCACTGCTATTTAAGTCACACTGCTGTAAAATAGCATGCTGTACACACATGAAGAGATTTATCACAGTTGTTAGCACCATGTCAAATGTTTTGCACATGCAGATTCAGCAATAGATTTATTGAATTGGAGCATTTTAAATACCTCATCCAGTCACATGCTCCCTTGTTCATTTTGGTACTGAATGCTGTATTAAGTCTATGTATGACACATGCCATTTCAAGGGCACCTGCTTTTTCACTGTTGCCAGTCTGGTTTGTCTGTATTGTGCAGTCAAGTGATTGACTCGCACCAAAATCCATTAATAATGACACAGTACTTTATAGGGCTCTCCGTATTAAATGCTCTGTAGAAGTAACTGCAGTTAACTCTTGTGTTAGTTGCTGTTAAAGGGGAATTCCACCAATTTTCAAAAGTTCTGTATAATGCAGTTGTATGTAAACAAGCTAAATCAGCGTGTTTATACGGTGCAAGAAACTTGTAGAGAATTTACAGGCTCTGTTTTCTTTACAATGGTGGTGATAGGAACTAGTGGTTGTTATGTCTACAAATCAAATATATCCATTTTTTGTACTATCCAAAATTACTACTGGATCTACATGTCTTAAGTTTTATATGTAATATTGATAATGGGAAAAATAGCGGTAAATCTGAAAAAAAAAAAATTCAACCATTTTGACTGCGTTTATCTCCACCATAAACTAATTGAAAAAACCAAACATTACATTTTAGACCAGAACCCTGTGTCAAAACTGTAAAGCTTTCTGTGAGTAACCTTTAGAAGAAGAATGCTTAAGACATCTAGTTCCTATCACAACACGTGGCAAGTGTCTCAATTCTGACTTTGTATGTTTCTCTAGAAGGTCACGTTTCATACCAAATCACTCCAAATACGTTTGCCTACATTTTAATGATGTAATTATGCAGTAGAATTCCCCTTTAAGCGCCAGATTTATTACCTGCAACTCCACCCTTAAATGAAGCATTACATATTAGGGTTCTACAACCAAATTATCTTTTTAGTACTATCAAAGATATTGTTTGGACATCACAGTTGTTGGCATTTTTCTATACACTCAAATCTCTCTCCCTCTGCTTTATATTAAGAGATCCCTATTAGTCCCGCAACAGGGAAATTTAACCCATTCGTGCAGTGAAATACCACATACACACTAGTGTGCGCACACACAAGGGGCAGTGGGCACACTTACCCAGAGCAGTGGCCAGGCCTATCCGCAGCACCTGGAGAGCAATGGAGAGCCTTGCTTAAGGCTCTGGGGATGGAACCAGCGACCTTCTGGTCACAGGGCCAGTTCCCTAACCTCCAGCCCATGACTGCCCACATATTTTATATGTACACAGATCATCCAAATAAGACATGAGACTTTTGATAAAAAGATTTGGGATATGGGAATTTAGTAAGCAGAGAGTAACTGCAAAAAAAGGTGTTGGCCTAAATAATAGATTGCAGGTTGAGTGTGATTTTGCTTTTGTAAGATTGAATATATGAGAAGTAACTATAAAAATAATGTGGTTTTGAAAAGATTATATGTCTGATTGAAAAAATAATATCTCTACAGGAGAAACAAAAGTGAACTGAAAACACTGACAAACCACACCTTATGACTGCATTATCTGTAAGTACTCAGTAATTGACATGGGTAGAAAAAGGATCAAATTGGCCAATGCTGAATAATGATTGTACTTTTTGTGTTATTTTATGCTCTGTAAAGACAATGTCACTATTGCTTGTCAGTGATTAAATGGACTGTTTTCTGTTATGATAAAACATGAGTTTGAACGAGTGCTATGTACAGTACTGTAGCATATGTAAATGAATGTTTCTGTACATTTCCAATAAACACAAGCATTTTCCCTCCACCCTCCCCTCTTCTGGGGACCAATTTTTCTTTATTACTGGCATTACAAATTTCTTTTATATGCAGTCATTGTAGAGAAGGAGGACAACAAACTGCAAACATACAAACAAACAAAAATTACAAGGGGGAATAAAGGAGAAAAAATGGTAGAAATTGGGAGAAAAAAAGGAACAGAATATGTAAAACATAAAGAAAAAAGAAAATAGAAATTATAATATTTTTACCCTCAGACAATGAATTGAGCTATAGCTATATATTATACCTGCCATAAATATTTATTTGTGTGTGTGTGTGTGTGTGTGTGTGTGTGCATGTGTGTGTGTGTGCGTGTGTGAGAGAGAGATCAGGAACATTCAGGTAGAGGCAACAGGTAGGTACAAAAGCCGATGGAAGGTATTTGTAGAATGGCATTTAGTGTTGACCGTGCTTTTTTGTATTTGTGAGATCTGTTTTTGATAGATGCTGAGATTTTTTCTATTGCTATGTGATCTTTTCCTTGTTTTCCAGTTTGTCAGAATAGTCTTTTCAGCAATGGTGAGCATCACCAAAAGTGTTCTGTTTTCTCTGATTGTATTACTGATTGTAATACAATCAGTGGAAAGTTCATCTAGCGTTTGTGGTCATTATTTATAGTTGAGAGTAATGGGTTTAAATTGAGTTTAGGCAGCTCTGACACCTGGGAGGTAATTTTGATGCCTAGATATGTTACGTATTGGGTGCTCAAGGGGAAAGGAAGAGACTGTGCTACTATATCTGATAAGTTCATATTGATTGGTAGTATGGTATATTTAGTCCAGTTAATAGAGTAATTGGAGATTTTGGAGTATCTTTCAATAATTTTTATGGCTTGAGGAATTGAGGTGGGGGCATTCTGCAAAAACAGATGTCATCTGCATATAAACTGATTTTGTGTTCTACAGTTTGGGTTTGGATACCTTTTATGTTTGTGTTTTGTTGTATACCTGCTGTCAACGGTTCTATAAAAATTGAGAATAGGAGAGGTGAGAGGGGGCATCCATGCCTTGTACCTAAAATAAGATAACTTTGTATTCTGGTGACTGTGAGTGCTGATTGGAGCATGAGGGAAGGTCAGGAGTCATGTGAGACGTGATCTCCCAGTGAATTCTGGGAAATGGAGTTCAAGGAGTTCAAATGGAGCTCAGACAGACAGACAGATGGGGGAGTGAGAGGGAGAGAGAGAGAGAGAGAGAGAGAGAGAGGGGAGGGGGCAATTTGCCACTATTAAGTGGCTAATATAACCACGGAATTATATTTTTATCACGGTACAATTGGCCATCGACATAGTTTGTCCACAGAGATAACTGCTCTTTTGCCTTCCTTTATGATTTCTTTTCTAATCGTGAACAGATTTCTCCGTCTGTCCAGTATTTCCCGTGGAAACTGGTCATTGATTCTGAAATCTGTGCCTCGGAGTTCTCTTCCTTTACTCATGATGAGCTCTTTGTGTTTATAGTGTTTGACTTTAGCAACCCTGGGTCCCGGTCGTTTTTCTGTTTTTTTCCCTTCTAATTGGTGTGCTCGGCAAAATGTCATAGATGAGGCTGGTTCCAGTGAAATGTTTTGAGTTTAGTGACCATGAAATACTTTTAGGAGATCTTCAGGGTTTTCCGGTGTGTGTTCAGGAATGCCAGAGAAGACAATGTTGTCTCTCATACTATGTCCCTGTAAATCGAAAAATATGTTTGCTTCTGATATAATTAATTCTAGATATGTCTTAATAGCCTCTTTGGCAGTCTACTGTATTGCCTTAAAATAAGCTGTGGAAAAGATTACACAAACTTGAAAATAACTTTTGCCTGTTGTGGATGCAAACGTAAACTTTATTTGGTCACATTAGACTTCAAACAAACATCAGTAAACTGAATAAAAGACAAGTTTCAGGTGCATTGAACATTTAATGAAATGCAAAGTAGTGCAGACTGTCACAGTGAGGGTTAACATCAGTCTGTGCTCCTACGGCCAAAGTCCACCCAGCCCTGATAGTCTGAGATGCAGTCTTCGCGTTGAATAATCTCTGTCAAAATAAAATGTATCACAAAATTACACTGAGGGTAAAACTTTTCATTTTCCTCCTGCTCCTGCAAGGATGATATACTCATGAATGAGTCAATATTTGAATTTGTTGAAATGAACTGAATACAGATAGATTGGAACATAAAATGTGAACAGGCTACTTAGGAAAGATGAAATATCAGTAACACTTTATTTGGATGGTCCACTGTTAGATGTTTTGTAGATGCTCAGTCTATTTTTAACTAACATTCAATTAAATATCTATTAAATGCAATTGAACTTAAAGTTCTGTGTGAAAGACTCTATTAAATCTATGCCTATTCCTAAACTTAACCCTAACCTCAGTACAAAACCTACCTTACTACCCCAACCTTAATGATAATCTACTGAGTACCACCAGACAGTTTTTCTACACTCTCAGAAAAAAAGGTACGACACAGTCATTGGGGCAGTACCCCTCTTGTCACTGCGGTGGTACCCTCAGGGGTACATCCCAGTACCTTTAGTCAGGGAACATAATTGTACCAGCATACACTGAAAATATATTTTCTAAGTTGTATTGACTCCACACACCCCGTCTTGTCTCCAGGCTTTTATTTCATTGTTCTGATTTAAAACGTTTGGTTATGAAAAGGTACAAATATCTACTTTTCCACTAGGAAAAACTCATGTAAGGTACACCACTGGACCTTAAAACCACTGTTGTACCATTGAGGGTACACTTTCATTGTTTGTACCTTGATGAATGAATCATGTACCTGCATAGTATGTTTATTTCTAACAGTGTAGTGAGTAGCAACATCAATGGACAGTCAATCGCAAAAAGTACGTACAACAATACACACACACACACACACACACACACACACACACATAAATGTGCTAGGATTGATACACAACAAAAGCATGCCTGAGAATTTACATTTATAAGTGTAGAAAGATAGAAACATGATAGGGCGCCGTTGTTGGCCCACTGACTGCAAAGCTGGTCATCCACTGTTTTTTGGCCATGTTTTTTCTGGGCGGCCAACTGGGGGTTAAGTAGAGTATTAGAACAAATGCCACTTTCCCTAGCTCATTTTTCATTTGCAGTCCAACTGATTTATGTTTTCTTCATTTCCTTCTTTCTTTATCATTTCTAAATGAGTTTACTACATAATTTAAAAAGCAATATCACAAATGAAGCCTAAGGTATACAGCTGTAAGCAATCTAGCACAGTGTCAGCAACATCCATCCATCCATACATCCTTTTTCTAAGCCGCTTCTCCCTCAGGGTCGCGGGGGCGGGGGGGCATTTAGTCGATGGGTGCCGATCTTATTATCAAGACAATGGACATGCAAACGATTCCAATCTTATGTGTTTGTGCCATTTATAAGTAGTAAGCAGCATCAGTCGCTGACTAGAATAATGCTAGCTTCACTCGCGAATCGATGAATAGTTGAGTCGGACGGTCAGGACATATAAACAGACGGTTCTAAAGAATCGGTTCGGTAGACTGAATCAAACTTCCCATCGCTATTCCCCACCCTTACCTGATAACGCCTGTAGGATCTGTTTGGAAATGATTTCGCGCTGATCCTCTGCCAGGCGCTCTGTCCTCGCAGTCCGGGGCTGAAGATCTTCCGGCAGGCGGTCGGAGGCAGCAGAGCCCAGGCGAAGCCCCATCCTCTTGGGCTGCTCCGCGGAGCTCTGTGAGTGTGCGAGCGGCGAGCCCGCACAGATCAGCGCCAGCGCCGCCATGAACGTTAGCACTGTGAACGTAGCACTCATACCTGAGGCGAGAAGTTATTCTTCAAAAAACGAACATAAACCACACTGAGCAGTTTTAAAACCTGTTAGGTTTGTGCAACCTACAACTACATGAAGCCATTTCCTGTATATATTACCCTAGGGGTATCCCAGTATAATGCCCCCCAAAAACATTTAAGAAGATATTTTGTCTTTTAGCATTGATGCTAATTTACCTAAAAAAATTCAGGAGCAGGAGCGGCAAGTTAGCTGCAGTGTTGAAAAGTTTAACTGTACACCTGTTCAGCTTTAGTCTGTTATATATAGCCGATTCATAATGGAAGGATGACTGTAACAGTCAATAATTTCTCTTTAAGAATAAAAAAAAGTAATGTTGCCACAGTAAACAGCCAAACTTAATGTTGCTAACTGTAAATGGGTCACCTGACATTTGGGTAGTCCATAAGTCAATAAGAGCCAAAGATAATCAAATTGCCCTTAAAAACGCTACAGTAATTCTGTCTAAATTACACATTGGGTCTAAACTTTTATTTGAACTAAAGTTATTTGCATACACTCACATTTGAGTTTAACAGAACTAAAAACAAGCCCTTTTGTGTATTGTGTATCACATCAGTGTCGGTACACTGCACCTTTGAATGATAGGGATCTTGGCTCTTATGTTACGTGTCATCAAGGTTTTGGTAATGACAGTGTATTGGCATTGATTGATTGGAGCCAAAATAAAGGATTAAGTGGCTTTGCTGACGCAAACATTCTTGTGTTACGCAAAATGGACAGCGTATCTCATCCTACAGATATACTCTGTTATATGTACATAAAGATTTTAGCCAGGGATGATTGTCTATCCATGCAAGACTGTAGGCCTCAGTGTGTGCCAAGAGCAAACAATTCAATACAGCATGCACAACTTTCACAGAAATCAGCTGCAGTAGTCAAAATCAATTTGATGTGTTCCATGTGATTGTCATTTGAAAGCTGAAGGCTACTAATCACAGTACATGGACACTGGGACAGATACACTGTATTTTGGAAAGGGCACTTAATAGGTTGTATATCAAAGAAATAAGAAACAAATGTTATCACAGCTCACAGCTTGCTTCTTTTTTCTTAACCTATTTGTTTTCCTTATGAAACAAGAAAGTTAAAAGTATTTAGTTCAAAAATGAACAGTGGAAAAAGCATCTGTCAGCGCTAAACCATGGGCAGTAACCTGCTCCTCACCACCTGTGCAGAAGTGCTAGGTTTTTGCATAAAACCTTAATATTTTCCCATGTAATGTAATGGAATAACACAAGAAGGTGACACTTTGGTAACTAGAAAAACATCCAAATAAGTAAATAAATAAATGAAATTCCTAAGAAACGGAAGTTATCATACAGGTCTTCTGGCTGAGATTGTTATCTAGGTGTGGCTAATATTTGTAGAAGGTGAACACACCCATTTCTTTTTAAACCCAGATTAAGAAAAACATTTTCTATCTGAAACATAAGCATTCACTTAAATGCTTCTAGAGAATGAAGAGGATTCACTGTTTGCACTGAAAGCAGTACTTTTGTTTTTTCAAGGAACTCAATGCAAATCCCACCTATTCATACAGATTTTGAAGCCGAGTTTTGATAATGAATAGAAAATTTTTTTATCTTTGTTTTATTTGTGCTACATTAACTCCTTAAATGGTCACTTATTACACTCTTCTATAACCCAAGAAGAGCACAGCCAGTTTGCATTGAAGTCTTAATACATTATAAGCCTGTGTTTTTAAGGGGTTAAAAGATGAGTTTTCTAAGACTGAGAATTAAAGCACAAAACAGAGGAAGGCATTGAGAGAGATGAGTTTACTTAAGAAATACATATGGTTTTTGTCACATGAATTCACATGAAGAGATTTCATAAGTCTTATTTGTCCAAAGTTATGGTGATGATTTTTGCTTAGAGTATGGAAGCCTTTGGTCATGCTTGTGCAGGTTAGGCATCTATTATCCAGCTTGACAGCAAGAAAGGAGGACAAAATAAAGATAATGAATGGACAGGTGAAAGACGATGAAAGCAAGTAACCACAATGTGAGAAAATTAAACATGTCGCTTTTGATAGACTTGCACTCCCTATACATTTCAACTAAAATACAGCACAAGGTATACGAAAGTGAACTGGGTAGGTCCATAGAGAGTAGGTGTCATTGGTAAAGGGCAGTTATAATAATCTGACAGATGAATAAGTGACATTCAAATGTCAGTGTAGAGATCATTATCATTTAAAATTTAAATGATAATGATCTCTACACTGACATTTAAATTTTAAATAAAATCCTTAGAAGGGTGTTGCTTTTCAATGTAAACAGTGGAATAAGTTCACTGCGTTTTATTCATTTCTGCACTGCATGCCAGCATTCTTCAGTGGACAGAAAAGAAAGAAGAATCTATTCTTTGGAAAGGCGGGTGTGTTTGTACTGAATGTGGTTTGGGATGGGACTTAGACCATAGACCTATATAAGACCTTCTCCGTGAGAAAGCTCTGCTCAGACACAGAGGGAGGCATTGAGAGAGATGAGTTTACTTAGGAAATACGTATGTTTTTTGACATGTGAATTCACATGAAGAGATTTCATAAGTCTTATTTGTCCAAAGTTATGGTGATGATTTTTGCTTAGAGTATGGAAGCCCTTGATCATGCTTGTGCAAGTTAGTCCATCTGTTATCCAGCTTGACAGCAAGAAAGGAGGACAAAATAAAGATAATGAATAGACAGATGAAAGACGATGAAAGCAAGTAACCACAATGTGAGAAAATTAAACATGTCGTTTTTGATGGGCTTGCACTCCCTATACATTTCAACTAAAATACCGCACAAGTGATCTGTGTCGGTCCATAGAGAGTAGGTGTCATTGGTAAAGGGCAATTATAATAATCTGACAGATGAAAAAATGACAGTGTATTGTCAGTGTAGAGGTTATTATCATTTAAATAAAATCCTTAGAAAGGTGTTGTTGTAAACAGTGGCACCAGGTCACTGCATTTTATTCATTTCTGCACTGTATGCCAACATTCTTCTGTGGACAGAAAAGAAAGAAGAATCCATTCATTGGAAAGGCGGGTGTGTTTGTACTGAATGTGGTTTGGGATGGGACTTAGACCATAGACCTATATAAGACCTTCTCTGTGAGAAAGCTCCGCTCAGAGCAAGAGTTTTGTTTAAGGACATTGTCACTTCACTGAGGATCAGCATCTACCCATGCCTGTCACAGTCAAGCATAATTCTTCATTCAGCGCTCCCAGTGCTGTCGGGTCAAAACTTCACTACTCAGCTGAAGGCATGGTGCTGAACGGTTTGAGTAATTTAAGTGCTTTTGAATCTTATGGTGGCTATGGGACCCGCATCTCCAGTTCTTTATCCTCGGTGGTGGGCGCATATGAGGTCACAACTGGTGCCAATGAAAAGCTGACTATGCAGAATCTTAACAACCGCCTGGCATCCTATCTGGAGAAGGTGAAGTATGCCTTTTTAATTGTTACATTGAACATGAACAGAAAAGTTCATCTAAAATATTATTCAGATCATCTTGTGTAGGTTTTTCAAGACAAGAACATGTGACGGAGAAATGTCTTTCCAAGACCTGATCTAAGCTCAGAATTTTAATAAAAGGATGATCCTGTTTTATTCCCCATTTTAGATTGATTTTTACACAATGGTCTTTCCTGACCTAGTAACAAAAATCATTGCACTGCAAAAATTATATCTTGGCAAGTGATAACATCTTAAATCTAGCTAATATTTTGTATATTTCTTATTATGAGATTGTTGTAAGAATGTTATAAGACCATTCAACATATATCTAGATATTTTTTTACCAGTTTTAAGTAATTTAAGTAGCTCAAATCATATATTCATGTATGATTCAAGTAGCTCAAATCATATTTATACATATATTTAAGATAATTTCACATGCCAAAAAAAACCTGTATATATGTATATATATATTTTCAATGTTATATATTCTCAGGTGCACGCTTTAGAAGCTGCCAACAGGAAGATAGAGCTGCAAATAAGAGAGTTTTATGAGAACAGGAGCCCTGCTATCCACAAGGATCTGTCTAAATACTTCATCACAATTGAAGATCTCCGCAAACAGGTAGAGCAGCATCAAGCAAGCATGCATCAAGCCCACACCTGAAAACCATTATCGTGTTAAGACATTAATGCTCAGTTGTTTCATCTAATGCCAGACATCACTTGACAGGTTATGCCAGTTCTGGTGACAGGTGACATCTTTCAGCTGTCTAATTCCTTAAGGCTTAAGGGCCAGTGCATGGTCTGCTCTTCAGGGCCTCACTCTCATGAATCCATAACACACATTAGTTTTGAAGTAATTATTGAGTAATTAGTAGTTGTAGCTGAATAGTAAGTACACAAATGTGCTTTGTCCTGTAAAAACACACAGCAGTATTGTTGTTTCTGCCAGTGACTTTAGGCAATGTTATGGGAGTAAATATTGTTAGCTTTAGTTTCATGTACACCAGTTTATCAGCTTTTCAGAGTCTCCGTTTTTCCAATGAAACTGTAGAAGTGTTGCATGTTATCATCAAAGTCAAACTGAAGATTGACATTTTGTTGTTTAATTGTATGTATTTCTTCTCTGCCGTGTTAAAGGTTCTTGCCCGTTCCAAAGAAAATGCCCAGCTCCATCTGCAGCTGGACAATATCAACCTGGCATGTGGTGACTTTAAGATGAAGTGAGTTGAGTGTCTGCTGTTTGCTGCACGTTTACCAAGGGTTGTCAAAAAAACAAAACAAAACAAAAAAACGGACTTATTTAAAAAAAAAAGAAAAAAAAGATTAAATTATTTAATAAGAAAGTAAACTTTCGAGGACCTGATCTAATTTAATAAGCTTCTAGCATTTCTTCCTGTCTCAGCAGTGTATATGGATGTGCTGTGTTTCTGGTACATAACACTGACATAAACAATCAATGCATCATAAAAATGAGCATTTTGCCTTGATTTGATTAGATTAAATTCTTTGGTTTGATTGAGAATTATTTAAAAAAATTGAAGATAGATGAATAATTTTATTTTCCACAAAAAAGCATGTCCTTTATTGCAGTTTGTGTTTTCTAAATGATTACATTTATTATATTCCATAGAATATTCACATTCCAAAATGTTCACCACTAGATTGTGATGCATAAATACATTTAACATCCACTGTGATCCATTTCTAATGCTCTTGTGCAGGTTTGAGATCGAAATGAACATGCGGTTGCTTGTAGAAGCAGACCTGGCTCGTCTGCGGGGGACTTTGGGGGCGCATCAGTTGGCCTGTAAAGACTTGGAGTTCCAGATTCCTGGGCTGAAGGAAGAACTGGTGTATCTCAAGAAGAACCATGAGGAGGTGAGCCCACTTTTGATTTGTTTTTCTTTCATGCTTATTTAGGTTTATCTGTCTATTGATCTGTCCAACTTAACATATTAAGATTAAAGCCATGCTTGCATTTTTGCCAAGAGTCAAAGGTTTAGTCATATTCTGTCGTCTTCTGCTTCATTTACAGGAGCTGCACTTGCTTCGTACAGAGCAGAGTGGCTCAGTGAATGTGGAGGTTGACTGTGCCCCCTCTGCGAACCTTGATAAGGAGCTGCAGGAGATGAGAGAGCAGTATGAGACCCTCATCCAAAAGAACCTCAGAGAGACTGAACATTGGTTCCAGAGCAAGGTGTGTTAGTGGGACAGTTAACAGCATGTGGGTTGCAGCAGATGACAGTAAGCAGGGTAAATGTAAAGTGAGGGTCTGTAACCACTAAAGTGACCCATGCATACTCACCTGTGAACCAGATTTAAGCTGGAATAATTTTCCATGAATTTTCAAATATTAACTTATTCTTTGCTTCATTAGTTGATTTAGGATTTTGGTAACTTTTTTGTCTTGTGGGGCCAAATGCAAAGTAAAAAAAAAAAAGTAAAGAGGGTGGGCAGGTTTCAAACTGAGCTTTAAAATTATATTTTATACCATTCCACTATATTGTTATTATAATAATTCAAAAATGCTACTTTAGAAGGAAAATAAGAATTTGAGAAATTGTACCTGATCTAAAAATATGTTTGTATGCAGCCCTTTATTATGGAATTACAAAGCTATTTTGGTAACACTTACTTTGAAATCCCTTGTCTATGAGTATATATAAACACATTCATAACATGCTATAATGTATTCATAAGGCATGAATGAATTACTAACATATAATGCATCATACATAATGTTATACTCTCAGTGCCATAGAATCTGTTCCAGCTTGTAGAGAGTAAAGTTAGACAAATAAGTTTATTTAAATAAGGGTATTTCTAATAATTTATTTCTCACCAAGGGCGTTGTTAAGGCTGGACCTTTGTGGCTTAAGTTCTGAATATTCAGATGTCAACCCCAAATAAGTTGTCCATCCCAGAGCTATTAATACAATGCACTTCCCTTAACCAGTGCTCTGACTGTAAAAATTTAATTACATCACCGCAAACCAAGTACTAAGCTCTTGTAAATGTTTTGAACACTATTTATAATGCATTTTATTTTAGTAATTCATAATGCACCATAAGCATGGCTATAAAGTGTAATGCATTTTTATAAGTATCTATAGCCATGTTCATGATGCCTTATGAATGCATTATAATTTATTATGAATTTGTAGACATGGTATTCATATAAAGTGTTACCACTATTTTAAACATTGGTTTTAAAAACATGATTTCACTCAGTAACTATTGGCAGTATGCTATTATTTTGTTATTGGGGCAGTCGTGGTTTGGAGGTTAGGGACCCAGCCCTCACCTCAACTGACAGTGCCTGACTGAGGTGCCCTTGAACAAGGCACCTAATCCCCAACTGCTCCCCGGGCGCTGTGGATAGGGCTGCCCACGACTCCGGGCAAGTGTGCTCACTGCCCCCTTGTGTGTATGCTCACTAGTGTGTATGTGATGTTTCACTGCACGAATGGGTTAAATGCGGAGGTGAAATTTCCCCATTGTGGGACTAATAAGGGTCTCTTAATCTTAATTCTTCTTGGGGCAATTAGTGCCACCTGTTGGAGACACTGTTTTAAGTCATAGTGCTTAATCGTACATTCTCTTTCATTTTTAATATACACTTCAGTGTTATCAACCAGAAAACAACAACAAATCTTTCTAAGCTGTCCTAAGCTGACTTTACAAATGCTTTCAAATCTTTTTTATTTTCTTTTTCATTTTCTTTCCTACATTATGTAGTACAGGACGTACTACATAATGTACAAGATATAGGCAAACAACACAGATAGCTGGCTTATAATAGCAAATACTTGAACTTTCATGCATGCTGCTACATAGTTAAGACAATGATCATGATATATTTAATAACAATGTAGGACTGAACATCACATTAGAACAATGAAATGCCCTTATAACAGTTGTTAAAACTACAAAGATGACAATAACCAAATATCCTGTAATTATAACACTGATCTAGTTCAGTGAAACAAAAAATACTATCATGGTTGAAATACTAAAACATTACATTTACAGCATTTGGCTGACGCTCTTATCCAGAGCGACTTAGGAGTCTTGCCCAAGGAGTCTTATTGGTATAGTGTAGGGTGTTCGCTCAGGTGGGGATTGAACCCCAGTCTACTGCGTAGAAGGAAGAGGTGTTAACCACTACACCAACCAACCACCAGGCCGAACGCATTTACATGTATCTTTGGGTTTTGAACTGTAGGAAAAATAAAAGCTAATTAAGAAAAAACTACTAAAATGGCAAGTAATATTAAGCTCCACTCCCACCACTATAATATTAAGACAGACTGCTCAAGTCTGTATAAGTTATTGTTCACTTTCCTAATATGCTTTGAACATAATAGCCAGTTATCGAAGAATTTAAGGAACACGTCACATTACTGCAGTGTTACTGCTGTACATTTACATCAATTCTTTGCTGAATGTACAGCAATTTAAATGTTTTTCTCTTTAGATGTGGTGTTGAATAATGTACAGTGTAATGATTAAGATTTGCATTGATTTTGAACTCAGAGGTATGATAATCCAACAATTGTCTGTTATTTAATTCTCTATTTTCAGGCAGAAACATTGAAGTCTCAGGTGACCAGCAGCTGCACTGAGATAAAAACTTCTCAGACAGTACTCACTGACCTGAGGAGAAACTTCCAGAACCTGAAGATAGAATTGGACGCAGCTGTAATGCAGGTACGCACTATTAGCCATTAGCTTATGCCTCTCAGTGAAGCAATCAAATGCATAAGATTTGAAAGACTATCTTTTACATCAGTGCATATTATATTTCCCTTTACTAAGATTTCCTTTATCTCTGTCTGTGATACAGAAACAAGTCCTAGAGAAGAACGTGGTTGATGTGGGGTTACGTTACAGTGCCCAGATAACTCAACTTCAGATACAAATAGACCATTTTCAGGAGGAACTCCAGAAGCTCCATGTCAGCATCCAAAAGCAGGCCACTGAATACCAAGTGCTGCTAGACATCAAGATGAGGCTGGAACTGGAGATCGCTGAATACAGAAGGCTTCTGGAAGGAGAGGGGAGAGAGTAAGGCTTTGTTTTTGTTTTTTTGTTGGTGTAAAGTTGTTGAGATCATGCTGAAGGTGATTGTATTGTTGTATATACTGAAGATACTGAAGGTGGTTGGATTTTTGTTCTAGATATTTTAACTGAGGTTAGTAGTTAGTGTTATTGTACATTTATACTACTGTGCAAAGATTACAAAGAGAGCACCCTTAATTTATATAATTTCCAGATAATCCACTTACATTAGGAAGGGGAAAGTAAAAGAAAAGTAAAAAAAATTATATTGTGAAAATTGGACTCCTAACAACCATGCAGGACCTGATAGACCGTCAAAACTATCAGCATCAGATACATAATACTTAAATCTTTCATCTTTGAGGGACAAGAGAAAATCAAATTGTATTCTTGATTTAGATCTGAAAAATCCACAGCTGTTTCTGTCCATCCTTGATGCCCACTATGAGAAGACAATACTAGCTGACAAGTATTACTGAGAAAAGGAAATAGACAAAAAAATAAGCTATTTTTTTTACTTAAGCAAAGAAGCTGCTGGCGTTCTTACAACAACACAATGTACTGACCACCTCAGAGTCCAGACTTCAGCATTGAGTGTGTTTGGGATTACTTGAGCTGTGAGAGTAACCAAATTCTAGTAAAATGTTCCTGTAGATTTCTTTAAAAATTGAAAGCAAATCTCTTGAAAAGAATGGGATCTGTAACAGGGACATGGGAAGTGGGGGTGCTGAGGGTCCACCTGCACCCCTAGATTTCAGGGTTGGTTAACTGCAACTGCAAAAGTGATAACAAAAGCTCTGAATTTGAAACAAGCTTGAACATAGCAAATATCTACATCTGCATGTTTTAAGAATTGCTCTGTTTGTGTTTCATATATGTTAAAAACCAGCAATTGTTATACTGTTTACATTAACAATGTATTTTTGTGAAAGCAAACCAAATTGCCTACCTTGCCCCACTGCTGGCCACTTTGGGGACTTTTCACCAAAACACAAGCAGGTTGAGGTGCAAACAGGGAAAGTGTGTGCAGAGCTTTGCTATTTCTAATGATGTCCACTTTAGATACATTCTTTTTTATCAACTGTTATATTTCCCACTTAAGGTGCGTTGAATTGTGTGAATGCGCCACATATCACCAATCAGATTAGGCGTCACTCAACTAATTTGCATGAAGTTCGTCCAAAAGGAGAGAGCAGAGAAAAGGGTTTATTATGTTTATGTGGGTTTATGTTGTCTCTTGCCACATATGGCACACCATGATGTGCTCTGTTTGATGTAAATTATCAAAAAATTTTAATAAAAAAAGCAAATTATTTTGCATGATGTCACTGTTCACATCATGTGTATACCACTTAAAATTTCAGCGCCACAGTTTAAAACAACTTCCTGCATCGCCGAGCTGAAACAAAGATAGGTGATACAAAAAATTTGACATTTTATGTAGTTGTTGAGACTTCTAATATATATATTTTCCATATATTTTTTCAATGATGCTTAATTCATAACTTGTACTTTGTAGCCGTTTGATGGAAAATTGAAATAAATTTAGGGTGACATTTTGCACAGTACTGTATATGCCTGTAGAAAGATAGAAGCACACTGCTTATCATGAATCATTTTCTTGCACTGTATGCAGAAGTGTCGTGACATCAACTGTAAAAGAGACTGTGACCAAAACAGTGAAAATAGAGGAAACGGTGGAAGAGGGTAAATGAAACTTAATTGCTTTCATTTTGTACATTATGTTTCATTATTTTTCAGCCTATCCCATCCACTATCCACCATTTTCAAAACTCTATCCTTTCATAATATTGTCTTTCTTCTTCCCAAGGAATTATTATTATTATTATTATTATTATTATTATTATTATTATTATTATTATTGAACAAGCAAGTCAAGAATCTTTTAAATTATTTTGACTGTGTGATGTCTCTTGCATATTATATCACTATAGAACATAATCCTCATATCCAGAGGCGGGTGAAGGTTATCGTGGAGGAGCTGGTGGACGGGAAAGTTGTATCCACTTCAGTGGATGAGAAAATTCATGAACTGAGCAGCTGAGTAGAGGATCCATCAGCCTTACACATATTACTATGATATGTGCTTTACACATATTATTACAATATTATATTCTTAGAGACAGTAATCAAAATAATAATGCAGAACATAATAATTCCAGAATACAGCAACTTCTGTAACATTATAACATTTATTTGGGCTCTCAGTGGGACCTTGTTTTTCTCTATATGTGGTGAGATACACTACCGTTCAAAGTTTGGAATCATTTATCATTTAAGTTCTTATTTAATAACAGCTTATATGGCTATGAGACACCAAAGTCTAAATTGAGTGTATTCACAGTTCAAATATTTTTGGAGGAATGGAAAGCTATGTCATAGTAAAAAAGTAGTACAGGTTATTAAACAGTGCACTGTAGTGATTTATTTATAGTAATTTATGTTCTTGGCACATGAGAGCACACAAATGTTATAAGTGGAAATTGGGGATAAAAATACAATGCAGAAAATTTCTAAAATATTTTATAAAAAAAGAAAATATAAGATACACAAGAGCTCATTAGTTTTATTACTTGTTCATTATTAATGCTTTACAATTTTTCAATTATTATAGAATCATCTGCATTATTCACTGAAAATGTTTTTTATTTTAACAACAGTTTGAAACATTAAGAATAACACAGGTTGGTGATTCCAAACCATTGAATTGTGGTGTATCCTAAGGGTCATGTGTAGTGTTCAGCCACTAGGTGTCATTATTGTCATACTCATACGTGTTCAGGACTCTCATGCACAAAGCTAGGTGAAATTCTGTAACCAATGCTATAGGACAACTATATATGTAGTACTAAACAAAGAGGTTTCTGTCTATTGTCTATATATATATCAAGAGCAAATTGTTATAGTATATAAACAAAACCTTGTATCTCCAAAATAGTAGATGGTATTTTACTTTAAATGGAAATTTTCCAAGTAATGATATTATTTCAGTTGGTCAGTTCATCCTAAACAGTGTAAAGGCCAGCTGGTCTTAGCAAAAAATGGAAAAAAATGAAGATCCAACAATGATGATATATATACAGCCCAACATATTGTTCTAATAAACCTGCATAATCTACCAGTATTGTATTTTTTTTCCTACAGTTTGGCAAACTATACTGCTTTTATGCAGAACTACTTGCTGACAGTTGTTGAGCTGCAATTGCTCCCTTATAATAATAATAATGTTCACTTAAAGATCAAAAGTTCAAGCTCCTTTAAATGGCATATTACTGATTTTAAGTTCGTCTATAGGATAGAGGTCTGGGCTCTGACCTGGCCGTTTCAGGACACTGATCTTCCTTTTTGAAACTTTTACATTGATGACTTGGATGTGGACGTTTCTTGTTGGAAAGGAACATTTTAGCTTTATGAAAACAGCAGGTTTTGACCCAAAATGTCCTGATATCTGACCAGTCCCAAATGGAGGATATACCACCACATACATTGCAGTCCAAAAGTCTGAGATAACTGGTGAAATTGTGCAAAAGCCTAGTGTGGCCAGTGTAAGAACAAATACAATGTGTTGCTTAAAATGTTTGGTAATGACATCACAATAATCACAAGAATGACATGAGTTCATTTCAATATAATAAAGTGTTCTCTGTATGTGAAAATGAAACTGATGAAGATCAAATGCAGTACTATGACGGTCAGTACAGGCTTGTGAGGTTCAATGTGGTCCACATGGCAATCTGCTTGTATTTGGACAGTGACAGTTTCTGTCATCTTGGTTTTGCTCTTCAACACATTGTACTTTAAACGACAAAGATCATGAATGTCACCTTTCATTTGAGGGTATGTACATCTACAGTACTCAAAAGTACTCTTTTATATATATATATGTATATATTATATACACACACACACACACACACACACAGTGGGGCAAAAAAGTATTTAGTCAGCCACTGATTGTGCAAGTTCTCCTACTTAGAAAGATGAGAGAGGTCTGTAATTTTCATCATAGGTACACGTCAACTATGAGAGACAATATGAGAAAAAAATCCTGTGTTAATGTTAATGTTAAATATAACTTTATTTAAAATGTATACAATGTAGTTTATTTACTCATTATTGACAGTTGAAAGATTGTTAATTATGAACAAAAACTGACACTTATACAGTATGTAGTTTCATAATTTTACTGAAATTACAACAGTAAATTTTATATGTCAGAATTTCAGATGTAAAAGACTAGATAGTAGAGACAAATGTACAAGAACCTGGCTAGGAAAAGAAAGAAAAAATTGAAGGTCATGAGTCATATTCTTAATGCTACTGCAGGTTCAAACAGGGTGGATTTGAAAACCTCAACAGCTTTAGGCACCATGTCATTGAATAAAATATTCTGTTCATGGTAGGATTCAGACACAGCTGCAGGCAGGGGAGGGTGCTCACAGATGACACATATATCTCCAGGCTGTGTAAAAGCTAATTAATCTGTCTGCCACTACAATTTGCTCTTGATATATGTATACATACATATGTATATATACATATACATATACATATATACGATATCTCACAAAAGTGAGCACACCCCTCACATTTCTGCAAATATTTTATTATAACACTATAGAAATGATACTTGGATATAAGTCAGTGTACAGTTTGTATAGCAGTATACATTTACTGTCCTCTGAAAATAACACACAGCCATTAATGTCTAAATGTATTTAGGCTTTTGCAGTTTAGCTCCACCCATTCCTACTGAAGTTATAAGCAGTATTTCAGACTGGACTGCACTTTGAATGAGGTGCAATAGAAGGCAGCCAACACACAAATGTCATAAGTGGATCTCTCAAACAAAACACAAAAAAAAAATAAAAACAGCAACAAAAAAAAATGTAAGTCTTTGGCAAATTAAGGTCACTGGCCTTACTAATATCTATTTTGTTTGTTAGAAACTAGCCTGACTGTTGATGCACAATTTGTGTGAGTCATCCTCTGTCCCTTCATGAGTGGTCAGTTTCTGACCACAGAACTGCTCTTGGCTCCTGAGTTCACTCCACCCTCACCCCAGCAGTGACACTGTTGTGCCATGCATACTGCCTGATTCATTCCAGCAGCATACACCCTACCATTCCATTTACCATGTCAGTATCACTGCTGTGCTAAGAATGGGTCATCACAAATATTTAGGTAACAATGTTTCTGGTGTAGAGGTAAGACGTACAGTGGTCATAGAGTGGAAGCAGTAAGAAGGTTAGGGTTAGCCAGAGTTTCCAATTAAGTAGATGGTGAGGGTATACTACAAAACCAATTAAAAAAAAGTTGGGTATGTGAAATGCATGTGAATACAGAAAGCAGTGAAATCTGTCTGACTTGTATAGTATTGAAAATAGAACATAAACACAGTACTTGGTGTTTTGTCTTATGAAATTTGTTGTTTTTTGTAAATTATACTCATTACAAATTTGATGCATGCAACACATTCCAAAAAAAGTTGGGACAGGTGCATGTTTACCACTGTGTCATGCCAACTTACCTAACAGTGTGCAATAAATGTTTGGGAACTGAAGACACAAAGTGATCCAGTTTTGAAAGCAGAATGTTTTACCATTCTTCTGTCATACAAGTTTTTAGGTGTGCAACCGTACAAGACCTTTGCAGACAAATAATGAACTTAATAAGACACGTTTTAGAGGGAAACAAGTCTGGACTGCAGACAGGCCAGTCTAACACCCAAAGCTTCTGATTCTGCAGCCATGCTGTTGTAACATGTGCAAAATGTGGCTTGGTGTTGCCAAATTAAAAGAATGTCTAGAAGGTAAAAGAAAAGGATGTCTAGAATGTGTCTAGAAGGCAGCATACATTGTTAGAAATAAATGTACTGCGAAGGTACTTTATCATTCTTCAAAGTATAAACAATTTAAAGGTACAACAGTGGTTGTAAAGTCCAATTGTGTATCTTAAATATGTTTTTCCTGTGGGAAATGGATGTATTTGTACCTTTTCATAACCTAATGTTTTAAAACAGAAGATGAGACAAAACAGGATTTGTGGAGTCAATACAAGTTAGAAGATGTGATTTCAATTGTTTTATAGTGTAATTATGTTTTGTGACTAAAGGTATGTCCCCTTGAGTGTACCATCCCAGTGACAAGGGGTTACTGCCCCAGTGACAATTTCGTACCTTTTTTTCTGAGAGTGTATATTGCTTGTGTGTGACAGACCCTGGGTTTAGAATTATATGCCACAAAAAGTGTGGATGGTTCTTTACTTCTTTGGCCTAGAAAACACAGTATGTATTATTTCCATAAACAGTCTGAAAGGTTGACCCATCAAACCACAAAACATGTATCCACTTTGCATCATATCACCACTTTTTATTTGAATTTTTTTCTATTTACTGATTTTTTTTGCTTCTGGAATTTTTCTGGAATTTTTTAGCTTTAGGCGTGAACCAGAAAGCAGGACCTACATTTTCTTCTTTTGAAGTTCTTGTACTCAATATACTTGAGCAAGGAACAAATAAACATTCATTTCTATTAATCACAATTTACAGGCCACCCGGTCCGTATTCTCAGTTCTTGCAGGAATTCTCTGAGTTTCTATCAAGCCTAATAACGTTTTCAAATAAAATATTAATTGTCGGAGATTTTAATATCCACATCGACAACCCTCACGACACACTAAGTAAGGCATTCATATCTATCATAGACTCCATGGGATTCACCCAAATTATAAATGGGCCCACACACCACCTCAACCACACTCTAGACTTAATACTGACCTTTGGTGTAGACATAGATAACTTAGCCATTCTCCCCCAGAGCACAGCCGTCTCAGACCATTACTTAATCTCATACAAAATCCAGTTTAGTGGTAATATGCGCTCATCACCATGCTACCAGGTTAAGAGGACTATAACTTCCTCCACAGCTGGCAGCTTTATCAGAAACCTCCCGCAGTTATCAACTTCAGTCAGCTGTCCATCCGATCCTACTGAGTTAGATACTATGACCAAATTCTTAGAGGATACTCTTCGATCTACGTTAGACAGTGTAGCTCCATTAAAAAGCAAAATAGTACGGCAGAAAAAACTCGCCCCGTGGTATAATGATCACACTCGAACTCTAAAACAGACGGCCAGGCAACTAGAGCGAAAATGGCGTCTGACTAAATTAGAAGTGTTCCAGTCCGCCTGGAAGGAGAGCCTTATACACTATAGAAGAGCTCTTACTGCAGCACGTTCAGCCTATCTCTCCTCTCTCATAGAAAACAATAAGAACAATCCCAGATTACTATTTAGCACAATTTCTAAACTGACAGAGAACAAAAGAGTCACTGAACCCCAGATGCCATCAGCCTATAGCAGCAATGATTTTCTGAATTTCTTTAGTGATAAAATTGAAAAAATTAGACAGACAATTCTGAACACACAGTTAAACTCCACAAACCTGGTGGCTTATAATTCCAGTCTAGACCCTGAGAATATTAGAGTCACTCCAGATAGGCTGGAATCGTTTACATTACTCCAAGAAAATGAACTAATCAAAATAGTCTCTTCTGCAAAACCATCGACCTGTATTCTGGACCCGATCCCTACAGGTCTACTCAAGGAAATCTTACCAGAAATAACTAAGCCTATTCTGTCAATAATAAACTCCTCTCTTAGCCTCGGATATATCCCAAAAACTTTTAAACTTGCAGTAATTAGACCGCTGATTAAGAAAGCTAACCTCGATCCCTGTGAACTATCAAATTATAGAGACCCATCTCAAATCTCCCCTTCATATCTAAGATCCTGGAAAAAGTGGTAGCAAAACAATTAAGCCCTTATTTGCATAGGAATAATCTACACGAAAAAAAATTTCAGTCTGGCTTTAGGCCACATCATAGTACAGAAACAGCATTAGTAAAAATTATAAATGATCTTCTATTATTCACGGACCAAGGAAATGTGTCGTTGTTAGTCCTCCTTGACCTTAGTGCAGCATTCGACACAATAGACCACGCTATCCTACTAGATAGACTAGAAAACCTTGTAGGGGTAACAGGAACAGCTCTTTCCTGGTTCAGGTCCTACCTCAGCGATCGATATCAGTTTGTTAATGTAAAGGGTGAATCATCTGTTCGTGCAAAAGTAATTTATGGTGTTCCACAAGGTTCCGTTTAGGACCTATATTATTTACAATATATATGCTACCACTAGGCACCATTATCAGTAAACACGGCATAAATTTCCACTGTTATGCAGATGACACCCAGTTATACATATCAAGTAAACCGGATGATAAAATTAAACTTGCCAAGATTGAGGACTGTGTAAAAGACATAAAAGATTGGATGTCAAATAATTTTCTGTTACTTAACTCAGATAAAACAGAGGTCCTGCTTCTTGGTCCAAAATTAGCCAGACACAGACTGTCTAACTCAACACTAAAACTTAACAATCTCTCAGTTTCATCAAGCCTATGTGTTAAAATCTTGGTGTCATGATAGACGCTGATCTCTCTTTCGACACACATATATCTAATATCACTAGAACAGCTTTCCTGCATCTCCGCAATATCGCTAAATTAAGAAATTCATTATCTCTACAGGATGCAGAAAAGCTAGTTCATGCATTTATCACTTCAAGGCTAGATTATTGTAATGCCCTGCTGTCTGGATGTCACAGCAAAAGCCTTAACAAGCTTCAGCTAGTCCAGAACGCTGCAGCCAGAGTCCTCACAAGAACTAGGAAGTTTGACCATATTAGTCCAGTTTTATCAGCCCTGCACTGGTTACCAGTTAAATTTCGCATTGATTATAAAATTCTATTACTGACTTATAAAGCTCTAACGGACTCGCCCCTCAGTACCTGAGTGAGCTCCTCTCCTACTATGAACCATCACGCCTACTTAGATTCACAAGGTGCTGGCCTACTACTGGTACCTAGAATAAATAAAGCTACATCAGGGGGGAGAGCTTTCTCATACAAAGCCCCCCAGCTCTGGAATAATCTTCCTGCCAATGTTCGGGAATCAGACACAGCCCCAATCTTTAAGTCTAGGCTAAAAACTTATTTGTACAGTCAAGCATTTGGTGATTAGTCTTCCCTGTCAGGTCTAGACCTGCTGGAGTCTACACTCTACGCTCTGTTTTACTGTAATCTGTGGTCAGCCACTCTTTACAGTATTAACTCTGTTTTTTTTTCTTCTCCTTTCTCTGCCGAGCTGATCAGCTGCCCATCCTGTGCGCCTGATGCTGTTGCCTCTACTGCCTTGATTGGTGCCGCTGCTCACCAGCCTTCTGGACCGGTTTGACCACCACTGAGCTTCTTGCTGTACAGCGCTGTGCAGTCCTCACCCTCAGATCTCTCTCTTTCTTTTCCCACTTTACTATAATACTTCTTACTAATAATGTTCGCTGTCCGGTGTCGACCATAGGAGGATGGGTTCCCCTTCTGAGTCTTGGTTCCTCTCAAGGTTTCTTCCTCTTTTAGGGAGTTTTTTCCTTGCCACCGTCGCCGCTGGCTTGCTCATGGGGGCTCGGACCCGGAGTTTCTCTCTTCTTTTCTCTTCTCTCTGTAATACTGATTGTTCTGTAAAGCTGCTTTGTGACAACACCTGTTGTAAAAAGCGCTATATAAATAAATTTTGCTTGCTTGCTTGCTTGCTTCTTTTGCTTCTGACTTTTTCACCTATTAATATGGGGTGGGTCTTAGAAGATGGTGTTCACCTGCAATTTCTATTGGTCAGGTCATGACACCAGTCACTCCAAATCAGTTGACCAGAATGAGTGTATAAAAAAATTAAGTTGATGAAATAAAACATATCTTGTCTTTGTACTGTTTCTGTTCAAATAAAGTTCAAAGCAGATTAAATCACTGTTTTATTCTTCATTCATATATATATATATTTTTTGGAATTGGGTTTGGAGAATTTTCTAAAACTTCACTGTAATACAGTTATACACCAAAGAAGTGTGATGCTTTGACATGTACCAGCAGTACCCTGAACATTCATTTATGCTGAATTTTAATGTAAGCTAAGTTCTGCTCATAAAAGGGAATGATAGACAGTTAGCCAACATGCTGTTATAAAAGCAGAAAGCTGAGTCATAGGTTTTTAATGGGTGGAACCCTTTTACTGACAAGAATGTGCTGACAAAAGTAGATAACTGGAAGGGTTGTTTATGACTATGATACAATAATTATCCGAGTTTGACTGAACAGCTAGCACATTGTACACAAGGCAACACAAGGTAAACGTGAATGCTCTTAGCTTTACATCTTTTCAGTTACATCATGAATGGGAAAACAGAAATGTTCCAATATTACCTGAAAAAAAATTGTTGACATACATTGAAGTAAAGGAGTGTTTTTGCTTTCTCCTGCAAAGTTACTATCTTGGAGATACTTGACGTTTTTGGACAGCGGCAATATGTTTGTATTCTACCAAAATAAGAGTCTTTTTATACTGGATGTCATGAAAAAATAGCAGCTATTCCTTCTGCACATTGTAATCTTTTCTGTCCATTTCCAAAAATAATGACTGATATACCTCCCAGCCAGTCACAACTGTCTCTATGCACAACCTCCTCCAATGAGCAGAGGCAAAACTCAAGTCTTTAGAACAGACCAAGAGTGTGTAATTTCATCTGAACTCTTAGCCCCAAAGGAAAAGACCATTTTACTCTTACCCTAGATGTAGTCGATTAGCCAAGACATGTCTACTTTCTTAATTTTGCTTTTTTAGTTTAACACTGAATTTCCTCTTGACTCAGGAATGCAAATTCTTTCAATTTTAAAAAGCAAACGCAAACTTACATAGTGCAGCTTTAACCGGCTGGTTTACAGTTAGCATTAACATGCACATAAAAAGCTAGGTGTAAACACCCCCAGGATGCACTGTGAGCAAATTACGATCACTCAAAGTACATTTGGAGGATAGAATAGATTTTGACTACAACACATGCACATGCAAGGTTAACACAGTTAATCAACACACTGAATAAAAAGTGGGATCGCACGTAATTCAATCATGCAACATATTTCTATGCAATCAAATAGAGTAGAGTTGATATACACATACTATTTCAACACAAAGTAAAGTTAATTTTAAAGTAATTCTCTTTGGATCAAAACAGTTTTCATTAATTGTAATGTATTTTCATTATTTTGTCTATTTTACATAAGTTAGTTACCTAAAGACTACACACATCATGTATTTAATACTGATATGACCCTGTTCGTTTTTTTTTTCTTGAGTGAATGTTGCAGACAAAAAAGTGCATTGTTGGGCAGCCAAAGTTACTGGATACTCATGAAAGATGAGTTCAGAATGATTAAACAGGACACTGTTACTCGAGGATGAGTTTCAACAGAGTTCACACAATGGCAGATATTTTTTCATCTTGAGAACAACACTCAGGTCTCAACAAGAGCAAAGTGCTCTCAGGTTATACCACATGAATGAATCACATTCAATTATATTCACCAGTGGTTTTTTTGATCAGCGATACAGCAATACATGAGCCTGATCCACAGTCATTATGCACACATACATTTAGTACTTTGTTGCTACTGCAATATAAATGTAGTATTACATAATGTTTAATATGCATTAAATCATAAACACCACAAATAAAAGCCAGCACAAAAGTGACACATCTCCACATTTGTGTATGTAATTAAATAACTGCAGACAACACAGCCCCACTGCTCCACATCTCAATGATGGATGTCTTTATAGTCAACTAGCTCACTAGGCATTGGGCTGGACTTAGGCTCAGGTATGGCAGCTCCACAGCATGACAGAGATGTTCCACACCTTGACTGAAAATTCTAAATCTAATAAAACATACCTGTAAATCTTCTCCTTAATGACCAAGAGTATAACTTTGGGTGGAGCTATTGAACTGCAATAAAATTTCTAGCCTGGTGTTTCAAAAAAACTTTTCTCAAGTGATATAGGAGTCTAGAAGTCCAACAACAGTCTGTGATTTCTGCTGGGTTTGATAGAGATTGATATTAATGCTTTCAAAGCCTGTTAGGTGCAATCAAGTGAACATATTATATTTTCATTAAAAATAATATGATTTTATCCATGACTGTTCAAAACTGTGTTTGCTAGTCATGTATTGGCCTGTGTGTTTGAGCTCAAAATGAGCTAAAATTATCGCCAGCAAAACATTTGGTAAAGTTTCAGTAATGTTATGATTGTTTCGTCAGAAAAAAAGGACTGTTTTTATAAAATAAACAAACTTAACATATAGGCCCAAAGCAAAAGGATTTTAGTTAAAAGTCCAAGCCAGTTTAAAAGATTTTCAACTTGGACTTTACATAAATGTAGTAGAATGATCCATATTAGTAAATCCAATATTGTGTTTTATAACCAACTAATTGTCCTCAAAATGAACTGTTGGAGATCACATGGCAAAGTTATAATTATTGAAGGAGTTGTAAACCCCCACACCACAGTGTAAATTGCATCACAGTAATCTTGTATTCTCATACAGTATACAGTTGCAATTTCAATGTTATTTATTGTTAATATGGTACACTATAATGCAGAATTGTTAGACAGAAGTCTATAGTTACTATGTGCAATTCCAAGTCAGGTAGAGGAGTACAAAGACCTCCAGCACTGGGGTGTGGAGCAGTGGAACTTTGTCCTCTAGGGTGATGGAGCTCAATTTCTTTGGAACGAGGTGATCCAGAACTAATAATCCAACATCAGTACCTGACCTCACTAATGCTCTGAACGCGTGAATGCAGTCAAATCCTCACAGCAATGTTCCAACATCTAGTGTAAAGCCTTCTCAGAGCAACAGAAAGGAAAGGTGCATTTCCCCTGTTAAACAAAGTGATTTTAATGTGCTTGCTTAAAGGCACACAGTTCATTCTGTGAGCACAAATCCAGAAAAAAGCATTCTTGGTGAGCATGATACAAAGGAGCAGCAGGCTACAGCACGCCTGTACAATTCAGTGTGCTTTGAGCACATCGCCATGCAATTTGGGCCAATGCGATGAAATGTGTGGAAATTCACCCGGGCAGGATGCCATGCTCCTCTGAGAACAGGCCTTGACATAATCTGACTCATACTTTCTCTGCTTAATCTGCACCACACACCCTTATAAACATAAAAATGCCTACACAACATGAATGTCCAGACCTCAGCATCATTGACTGTGTTTGGGACTACCTGGATGGCGAAAAGCAGAAAATGCAACTAACCTCTAAGACTGAACTTTAGAGTTGTAAAGAAATATCCCTGCAGATTTCTTTGAAAAACTAAAGCAAGTCTGAAAAGAATGGGTGGCATCCTATATAAATAAAAATAAAGCGTGGGAATGAGATGATTAATTCGTAGCCATGACTTAGTAAAGCGTGGGGACAAGATCCTAATGCATGGCCAGGACTTAGTACGGAGTGGGAATGAGACGATTGAGATTAGGATCTCGTTCCCATGCATTAAGACGGTGTGGCCACGTTTTATTTTTATTTATACAGGATGTCACCAGTGGGTCTCCGTAAATACCGACAAATTGATATTGTTTTTTTCAGGTTTTATCCTTATTTTTATTTTTTACAGACACAAAAACACAAATAACTTGTACCTAATGGATGTCTATTACTTTTCCCGTTATATACTATACTAAATGTTGCTAACTGGTTGTCATTTTCTTGCTGGGCACCAGCCGAAGGTGAATGTCTGATTCTTAAACATAACAGCATAGTGTGATGCTACTGGACTGATAATACTGAGTCATTGCTTTATACTTTTAGAAATGGCATTTATAGAAGAAACACACTGCAATGCTGCTTATAAATGGAAACAAATGTATGCCTCTAAAGCTGAATGCTTCATGAGAACACTTTAGAAGTTTGCATTGGAAAGTGAACAGAACTCAAGACAAAAGGAGGTCTGTTCTATAGATGTTGACTTGGCTCCAGGCGAAAAAGCCAATTTAGCAGAGCAGTACTGTTTATGAGTGTTGATCAGGTTCAGCTTTCAGTTGTCTTGGAAACATAACTGGTGCGCACGCAATGGTTTCTTAGCACTTTATTAACATGGTATGTCATCACCATACATTAACTGCCAAAATTTTTAGGACACCTGGTCTTCTTTTAAAATTTGCAGAATAACATTTGCTTTCAGGGCTGTCTCTTGTCGTAAGTGGTGTAAAGAATCACTTAAAGCCCCAAGGGGCCCCGCAAAGTATGCAGTGTTGTTTATTGATCTAATGGCAAAAAGTGAGTGAGCAAAGTGAGTCAAGGTGTTAAATTAACTTAAATGGCTAGCTTGTTAGATTAGACCCATCTGTGGAAACAGTAGTCTTGTGGTCAAACATGTAATAGATTGGGCTAAAGTTTGGTTAAAGTGTGAAAATGTTTTTTGCCTGTAACAAGTTAATCAAAACAACATTAATGAAGTATATATCCTTTCTCTTTGCATACAAAATACAAAAATAAAATGACTGGATGCTGCCAACTAGGATGCTGTTTAGTGTGCTCAAATGCTCAGAAATGGCTGTTTAATTTTCACTGATTTGTGGTTGAAGGTCTTCTTGAAGAGTTTTTCTGAAGGATTCTTTCCAGTTTTCTCCCCAGTTTAGCATTCATTTCACCTACTTACGACTCCCCCAATCACACAATACCATCAGCGCTAGGAGAGAAAAGGCAAGCACAAGCTTCCTCCACGTCATGTGAAGCCATCCACTGTATCTTTTCAAACTGTCGCTAATGCAACATCATTAAACAGCTGAGCATGCTTTTAGGTGCATGCTAACTGCCAGTTCTGTTAAGTCATCGAACTTTGTCACACAGGTAGCAGTGTCACAAACGTTGATGCAATTGATATTGCTATTTTGTTGCTGTTGGAACAAAATCCTGTACCTCCAAAATTGCAATTTTACAGGAAAAGTGAAAAAAAAAAACTTTTAACCTTGAATGAAAGTTGTAGTTTTTTTTGGATGATATCTACTGATCTAGTTGTCATGAAATTCTAAAACATTATAAAAGGCAGCATGATTTTAGAATTCGATACAAAACAAGAAAGAACAAAAAAAACCCTGGTCAGATAATATTTTGTTGATCTTCAGTATTTTTTTTTAGTGTAGCATATTGGAAAAAAGACATAAAATGTGCTGTAACTTTTGGCACAAGCCACATTTTATGTTTTATATTTATTTCCTGTATGTTCAACAAAAAAAAGCAAACAAATAAATCAACACATGTCATTTGACCAGGGGTGCCCAAACCTTTACTGCAAAACAAAAAAGAAAACATGCTCATTTGTTATAAAAACATTTCAAATCAATTCAAATTTATTTGTATAACGCTTTTTACAACGGATACAACGGAGGGGGAACCCATCCTCCTCTGGTCAAACTACCTACAAGTGATTATACTACTAATATTAATAGCAGTAATATTGGTATTAGGAATAACTAGGAGTCTATGAGAACATCAGTGTAGGGTGGGCAGCTAGTCCAAGCCAAATGGTGGCAGCTGGGGTGTGGGTAGCTGGTCTGAAGTGGGTAGCAGGAGGGTTCGGCAGTCGGTCGTCCTTCAGTGTCCAGCCGGACATATGGGTGATTGTATACTCGGAAAGAAAGCAGGTGGAATTAGTTTTATTCTATCCGTTTGTACATAAACAGGGGATGTAAACATTTACAGAGTGTGGCTAATGACTCCGGCAGATCTGACTATGACAGCTTAACTAAAAGGAGAGAACCAGAAGGACACACAGACACAGCAGCACTCTGAAACAGTTTGGCATCCCTCCGCTCCACCGTCCACAAACTTGAGTGACCGCGTGCGAGCAGCGGGATGACAGCACCAGCGTCTCGGGTTTACTATAATTCCCTGTGTCCATGGACCCCTGGATCTGCTGCCTTTATCTAGGGGGAACATTACCTACCAAAAGCTAAACTGACCAAGTGAGTTTTCAGCCTAGTCTTAAAGATTGAGACTGTGTCTGAGTCCCAAACAGTTTCTGGAAGATCATTCCAGAGTTTGGGGTCTTTATAAGAAAAAGCTCTTCCCCCAGCTAAAACCTTCTGAATTCTGGGGACTATTAATAAGCCAGCACTCTGTGATCTGAGTGATCGTGATGGCTCATAATGAGAAATAAGGTCTTGTAAGTACTCGGGAGCAAGACCAGGCTTTATAAGTCTGGATTTTAAAGGATTTTAAATCAATACGTAATTTAATAGGCAGCCAAAGAAGTGATGATAGCACTAGACTAATATGACCAAATTTTCTAGTTTTAGTGAGGACCCTGGCTGCGGCGTTTTGGACTAGTTGGAGTTTGTTTAAATTCCTGCTCGTGCATCCTGACAGTAGTGCGTTACAGTAGTCTAGCATAGAAGTAATAAAAGCGTGTACTAGTGTTTCTGCATCACGCAGGGATAGGGCATTTCTGATCTTGGCAATGTTGCGAAGATGTAGAAAAGCTGTCCTAGTGATGCTCCCTATGTGTTGATCCAATGATAAATCTGAATCTGAGCCAGGTGTGGCTGGAAAGTCGGCGAGATTTAAGATTCAATCTGGTAATTTACTTCTTGCTAATTTTGGACCCAGAAGGAGAACCTCTGTTTTGTTACTGTTTAATAGGAGGAAGTTACGTGACATCCAGCCTTTCACGTCTTTTACACAGTCCTCCATTTTCTTTAACCTGTATTGGTCATCAGGCTTGGCTGATATGTACAGTTGAGTATCGTCTGCATAACAATGAAAGTTTACGCCATGGTTACTTATAATTGTGCCTAACGGTAACATGTATAGTGTAAATAATAATGGTCCTAATATAGACCCATGAGGAATTCCAAATCTCACTTTTGAATAATTGGAAGATAAATTGTTTACCCTAGCAAACTGATAATGTTCTGATAGGTAAGATCTGAACCATGATGGGGCCGTCCCTGTGACTCCAACCATGTTTTCTAACCTTTCTAGGAGAATGCTGTGGTCTATTGTATCGAAAGCCACGCTAAGGTATAAAGTAGCACTAAGAGAGATATGTAGCTTTGATCAGAGGCAAGAAGAAGATCACTAGTTATCTTAACTAGAGCTGTCTCAGTGCTGTGGTGTGGCCTGAATCCAGATTGAAATTTTTCATATATATGGTTCTTGTGTAGATATGAACTAAGTTGTTGGGCCACAGCTTTTTCTAAGATCTTTAATATAAACGGTAAGTTAGAAACAGGCCTGTAATTAGACAAAACGGCGACATGGGTACATGGCCCAGACTAAGGGACGAGTTTACAATAGTTGAAATAGGGTTTATAATAACTGGCAGTACTTCTTTGAGTAAGTGTTCTTTGAGTGCTGTGTTTTGTTCTATATCAGCCAAGTCAGATGACAGCCAAGCTGGATTTGAATTTGATACTGTGGGTTGAATTTGTTGTCTAATATTTTCAATTTTATTATTAAAGAAGTCCATAAAAACTTCACTAGTGAGAGTTGCTGGAATTTCTGGTTCAGTACCTGCCAGATTTTTTGTGATTTGGGAAATCAAATTAAACAGTATTCTAGGATTATACTTATTTTCTCGATCAGCGAGGCCAGATATGCTGAGCGAGCTTCAGTGAGAGCATTTCTATACTCTATAAGGCCGTCCTTCCAGGCAGAGTGGAAAACTTCCAGTTTGGTTTGATACCATTTCCACTCTAATTTCCGAGCTGTTTGTTTTAAGGTCCGGGTTGTACCACAGGGCGAGCTTTTTCTACCTTATTCTTTTTATTTTAAGTGGGGCCACATTTTCTAAAATGGATCGTAAGGTATTTTCTAAATAATCGGTTAGTAAATCTAGTTCCATTGGGTCTGATGCAGTGGAGACTGGGGTTGATAGCTTTGGGAGATTTTCTATAAATTGTAGGGTGGTAGAAGGTTTTATTGAGCGCTTTGTTGAATAACGAGGGGACGTATATATATATATTATGGCTAAGTCGTAGCACATATGAAATTAAGTAATGGTCGGAGATTGCTGTGGTTTGCGGTAGGATATTAAGCTTGTCTATGTTAAGACCTAGTGTCAAAACTAAATCTAACGTATGACTACAGTAGTGTGTAGGCCCTGTTACATTTTGGGTAAAACCAACAGAGTTTAGGATTGAGGTAAATGCCTTTTTTAGTGGGTCATCTACCTTCTCAAAGTGAATATTAAAATCTCCTACAATTATTACTTTATCGTTGCACACAGCCAGGTTTGCAGCGAAGTTACTAAATTATTTTATAAATTCAGAGTATGGCCCTGGTGGCCTATAAATGTTAAATAATGAAAACGCCTTTTTTGTGACCGGATTTGTAACGTGAATAGAGAGGACCTCAAAGGAAGTAAAAGTGTTGTTTCTGACTAATATCGAGAGTATTTTGGTATATTATACAGACTCCACCTCCCTTGCCTGATAGTCTCGGCCTATGTGCATAATGATAGCCTACAGGCGGGGCTTCATTTAAAGCTAACTATTCATCTGGTCTAACCCATGTTTCAGTAAGACAAAAAAAGTCAAATTTATGATCGCTTATAATTTCATTTACAACGACTGCTTTAGAGTTTAGTGATCTTATATTAAGTAATCAGTCCAAGTTTTAGATCTAAGGTGTTAGTGGTGTCATCAGAACATATATATATATATATATATATATATATATATATATATATATATATATATATATATATATATATATATATTGATTAGGTTATTTAAACGGACTGATTGAGTTTTTCTATGATTAAATTTAGTTTTAATTCGGGGCAAAGACACAGTCTCTATAAAGCTGATCTTGGGTGACGCCTCAAAGCAGATCGCAGACGGTTGGGTTTAGCCTGTCTGCGGCCTGGTCCCGGCTCTGGACTGTTAACAGCTGTTTACACTACTCTGCCGACTACCTAAGAGACTATGTGCTATGCTGCACGAAAGTAAGGCAGCACCCTCCCGCGTGGGGTGGACACCATCCCTACCTATAAGACCGGGCTTGCCCTCAAAACGCAACCAATTATCTATAAAGCCCACTTGATTTTCGGATCACCACTTGGACATCCAGCAGTTTAACGCCGTAAGCCTGCTGTAGGTTTCAGCGCCGCGCCGCATTGGGATAGGGCCAGAGCAGATTACGGCATCGGACATCGTCTGGGCCTGTTTAATCACCTCTCTAATATTAGCCTTAGTTACCTCAGACTGCCGCAGACGGATATCATTGGCCCCTACGTGAATGACGATCCTCGAATATCTCTTTTCAGCTAAGAGTCTAAGTTTGCCACTAATGTCCGGCGCTCTAGCTCCCAATAAACATCTAACTGTAACCGCTGGCGTCCCTAAAGGAGTGGCTAACTTCATGTGTAGAACAATCGAGTCTCCTATGACCAGAGTACTTTTAACAGGCTTCACAGTGGGTGCTTCACTGTGCGGGGCAAACCTGTTTCACATGCGAATCGGAGGAGCGTGGTGTTCCGGTGGGCTAGCTTTGGCCTCAGTGTTAGCATTAGCCTTAGCTTTCCGGCTACACTGCCAAGTCGTCACCTATTCGCCCCACTGTGAGGGCTCTAACGCCGGAGTCGAGGGGGTGCTAACTCTCCCTAGGGCACCTGGAGCTGCTAATGCTGTATCTGGCTGCCTATCCCTTAATAACCCCTGGATGCACTTCTAACTGGTCTACCTTCTTCACCAAACAGCTAACTAGCTGGAACTTAGCACAAACACAGCCACTATCGCCATCGCTAGAGATGGAAAAGGGTGTTAGACTAAACATGCCACACTCTGCGCAGATGAAACAACCAGCAGAAGCCATGATATTTCAGCCATTTACTGCTTTTTGTCAATTTAGAAGCTGATGGCACAAAAAACGTTGCCGCAGTGACACGCTCTCAGTCGCTCGTAGTGACGTGCTCTTTAGTGACATGATTTTAAGTTAAGTATCTTTTATCCAAACTTTAGGTGGCCACTTTATCACATGAAAATGCTCTCTTGCTATAATAGCAGGAAAATGGGGATGTGTGTGTGTGCTTAACCTAGTTTGTACTGAAGAATGTATGTATAAATCATGTTCTTGTGTTTGTGGAGATATTCATATATACACTACAGGAACAATACATTGGTGTGTTCTCTTTTACAGCCATGCCTCAAGGGTGGGTGTGAGATTTATGACTGCAGGAATGTTGGCATGTCTCCTCTTAACGCTAGGTTTGCAAGCATCTGGGAAAGATGGCTTATGTAATGTCAGATGCTTGTTAAACCCTTAAACTACAAGGGGTGGGCATATTCTTCAATTCCCGCTAAAACCTAAATGCTTTACATATTAGTTTTATACTAGTTAATGAGTAATTCATAATAGTTACAGCGTAATAATAACTGAAATAATAACTGATTTAAACTCTGTGGTTTTAGGGGTTAATTGCACAATCCTTAGTTCATTGTCCTTCTTTCCTGGACATGCAGCTTCACCTTGCCAGGTCTTTTGAACCCCAGCCATGTACTGGGTGGAGGAGGAGGTGATATATTTTTTATTTCTTCTCCAACTCCACTCCTCCTCCTCCCCTCAGCAAGGCAACATATAAAACCCTGTCCTTTGTCTTAGGACTACAGACTCTCTCCTTCTCTCCCAGGAAAGAGCCTGCTCTCCTCACTCCCTTGGCCAACCATGTCCAGCTTCAGTAGCCGCTCTTTTGCCTCCTCTAGTGGAAGCTCCTTTCGGGGTTCCAGTTTAGGTGGGGCCCCCCGCCTCTCTGTCTCGGGTGGTGGTAGTGGCATCCGCAGCAGGGTGGGCGCACGGGCTCCCAGCATGCATGGAGGTTCAGGAGGGTCTGGTGTGCGCATATCCACTGTGTCCGTCTCCGGGGGTCTTGGTGCCGGCTTTGGCATTGGAGCCAGTGGAGCAGGTTATGGCTTTGGAGCAGGAGGTGGAGGTGGAGGAGGCTTTGGTTTTGGAGGAGGCTTTGGAGGAGGTGACCTAGACCTTCACGTAGGTGCCAATGAGAAGGCTACTATGCAGAACCTGAATGACCGCCTGGCCTCCTACCTGCAGAAGGTGCACTCCCTAGAGAAAGCCAATGCTGAACTGGAGCTGAAGATCAGGCAGTTCCTGGAGAACAAGGTGTCTCCCTCTGCCCGAGATTACTCTGCATTTGAAGCCATCATCAAGGATCTGCAAGACAAGGTACTATTAACAAAATGTAGTGTTGTCCAGTTTACACATTAGTGAACACCAGAAAGTCCACAATTTATCTATTTCTGTGATTACCTGCATTCAGACCGTATTCCTGTGATTGCTTGGCTGAAAGCTAGGAGAAACCAAATATGTGGATGGGGTCCACATGGGGTGAGGAGTGATTTAGGAAACAATATAATGGTGTCGCTTAAGTTGATTTGCTTGTGTAGTGTGTATAATTCTATAAGGAGCAATTGACCTCCAACTAAGAATTTATTACTTGTTTGCTTGTTCAATTTGAAATTTGCAGGATGACAGATTTATTTATATTGATTACATCACACTGTGTCAGGGCGTTCAACACAATTGGTGCTCCAATACTCCTGATCTGACTTGTCTGGTTTAATGTGTGTGTTTGAATAGGGGAATTGCCAAACACCAGCCCTCCAAGACTGAAGACACCGCTTGTTTCAAATGCTTCAAATTTTTCAGTATTGCGCATACTAATACATTCATGGTGTACACCTGCAGATCCAGGATGCCACCAGAGTAAATGGAGGCATCTATCTGAGCATTGACAATGCTAAGCTGGCAGCAGATGACTTCAGAACTAAGTAAGCAACCACTGGCACACATAGTCTGCATACAAAAATGTGGTGCTGGTGTATGACAACCACATCACTACTGTGTTTCTGATAGAATTTATGTTACTGGTCAGGTATGAGAATGAGCTGGCCATGCGTCAGTCAGTGGAGGCTGACATTGCTGGACTGAAGAAACTCCTGGATGAGCTGACATTGGCCAGGTCAGACTTGGAGATGCAGATTGAAGGCCTGAAGGAGGAGCTGATCTTCCTCAAGAAAAACCATGAGGAGGTGAGCCCCATTTCACAAATTGTGTCATAAGCATTTATGATCTGGTTTCCCAGATATAGATTAAACCTAGTCTTGTACTAAACTACAATATTAATGGCAGGTCATTATCAGAAATCCCTTTTAAGATAGACTTAAGCATAATCTAGGTTTGAAAAACCAACCCTATATTTATAGATTATGCAGATTATACTGATTACACTGACCTAATCAGGTCTCATGAACACATCATCTTAGTTACATACATATTGTAGTTTTTTCAAATTGACAAGATAAAAACCAGTCCACATGAACAATATCCTTTTTAAAAGGCAGTCAATGGAAGGTTAATATTGATTGACCCATCCTCACTAGGAACTGGCAGCTCTGCGCACTCAAATGACAGGTAACGTGAATGTTGAAGTGGCAGCAGCACCTGGAGAAGATCTGAACCGCATCTTGGCTGAGATTCGTGAGCAGTATGAAGCCGTGGCTGCCAAGAACCAGCGTGAGCTGGAGAGCTGGTTCCAAACCAAGGTAAAGAAATTATTCAGGTTATGTTATGGTTGAGACCAACAAACCTACTGATGCACCAAAACTTTAGATTCCAACAGTGTGATCATACTGACACCAAAGGGGCATGTAACTAAACCTAAATGGTTGTTTCTATGCAGACAGAGACTCTGAACAAGGAAGTGGCCAGCAGCACAGCAAACCTTGAAAGTTCCAAGTCAGAGATCACAGAGATCAGAAGGACTTTACAAGGCCTGGAGATTGAGCTACAATCCCAACTCAGCATGGTATTTACATTATATGATATTTGATATAAAACGGTATTTGGAATTGTATTTGGAATTAGGTACTTATATTAATTACTTCAGTTAATTTGTGTCCAATTTAATTTATTCTTCCTCTATGATCCTAATTCCCCCAACTTCTTTACAGAAAGCATCTCTGGAGGGCACTTTAGCTGACACAGAAGCACGCTACTCCATGAAACTAGCTGGGCTGCAGGCTCAGGTCACAAGGCTGGAGCAGCAGATGATGGAGCTCAGAGCTGATATGGAGAGGCAAGCTCAGGAGTACAAGATCCTGCTGGACATCAAGACACGTTTGGAGATGGAGATTGCTGAGTACAGGAGGTTGCTGGATGGAGAGTCTGGAGGAGACTGGTATGAGACATGTTTGTAGTTGTTTTGATCTCTTCAGAATGCTCCAGTAAACTGAACCATAGTCATAGTTAATTGCAGTTCATATTCATGTTGTTTTTCACAGCTTGTACGGACATTAATATTAAGGTCTGTTTTGCAGTGGCAGCGGCATGGGCATTGGCATTGGTGGTGGCAGTGCCAGTATCAGTGTCAGCAGTGGCCCCATTCGCAACGTGAAGGTGAAGACCATTGTCGAAGAGATGGTTGATGGCAAGGTGGTGTCTTCCACCACTGAGTAAACCCATTCTGGATAGATTCAGCATCATAGCACCATAACATCTATGGCATCATTTACAACAAAATGAGAAAATAAAATGTCAGAATGCAGAATGCCTCTTGTTTTTCCTTCTGCCATATCTTCATTATATAACAGGGAATATTAGTCTTGAATATGTATATATAAACACACACACACACACACACAAACACACACACACATACATGCATACCACAGAACAGTACAACTATGCTAGAAATGACATTAAAGCAAAGTCTCATTCATTATGGATAAAAAATCCTCTGCGAATATGTTTTTACTGCATGGTACACTGTATACAATGCAAAGTACAAGTGTATAAACATATAGAGGTACATTGCCCTAGCAACAGTATTTTGACACATGTTTTGGTTACATGGATATTTGAATATCCTGAATGCCTACTTTTTACACTTCGTCAATTTCTAAAAGCATGAAGCCAGGCCATGTCATCCTTAATAACTAAGAAAGTTAGGAATACTTCAAGACTTTGCATACTACTGATTTTTTTCATTTTCAGCAATGGCCTATACTGACATTTGTCCAACATTCAGTAATCCATTGCTAAAAGACTTTTTCTCTCTTTCAGTGTGGAATGCTTCTTAATTAAACTAGCAGTGTTTCTAAGCAACATTATATATTTTCAGGAAAGTTTCTTTTTCTCTGCAATTAGAGCAATGTATGTGGGCTTAAGCTGTGGAGAGAGAGATAGAGGTACCACAATTATGGAAGGTTGGGTAGTTGGACATTGTGATTAAGTACAAGGAACAAGAGAGTTCAGATTGGGCAAGAACTGACAAGAACTGTTAAACAGCCAAAGAGACAACATCAGCAAAGAAAGTTATTCTGGTGCCTCAGCTTTTAATGTTTTGAGGATTCTTTACAAGAATTATTTTTGCTATTTCTTAGTCTATGTGAGCGACATTTGTGCACAAAACAAGCACTGATGTGGAATTTGCATCTGCAGGCTGCTGCTGTTTACCGTCAATGCTAAAATAGGAGGTTGAAAAATCTAAATCTTCAAGAATAAACACAGTTAAACCGTTAGGCATGTCAAAGCTATTTGGTACATTGTCAGGACCCAAGAATGCGCTGGCAAGCTTAGCAATAGCAAACAGCCAGGTAGGCCACAGGAGTTCATGGTAGTGGATGGTTGAAAAATACTTTCAATCATAAGGAACCCATTTTGGAGTTTGCATGTTCTCCCTGTGTCTGCGTGGGTTTCCTCCGGGTTCTCCGGTTTCCTCCCGCAGTCCAAAGACATGCAGTCAGGCCAATTGGACATGCTAAATTGCCCCTAGGTGTGAGTGTGTGAGTGACTGTCTGTGTCTGTCTGTCTGCCCTGCGATGGACTGGCGACCTGTCCAGGGTGTATCCTGCCTTCCGCCCGAAGACTGCTGGGATAGGCTCCAGCACCCCCCCGCGACCCTGACGGAGAAGCGGCTTAGATAATGGATGGATGGATGGATGGATGGAACCCATTTTCTGCTGTGGTAAGCAGTGGCCATACTCCTACTTGTTTTAAACTATGGAGCAAATTTAGAATACTAACAACAATGTATCCTTAGATGTGTCAAAGATCATAAAGAGTCCTCTCTTTGACACACCAGTGTCAAGAAAAGAAAGGCCAGGATACATTGTGCAAAAAGGTATGTGCAGAAGAAAAGCAAGAGCCAAGATTTTCAGTACAAAGCTGAATACTACTTTTAGGTGACATTTTGGATTTACTTTTTGATTTGAATAATAAATTTGTGTCAATCAGCTCAATTAACAAATCTGTCAATCGTCCGTTGTCACGGTCTCTGTGCTTTCCACCACCTTTCAATCCACAAGTGTCTCTACCACGGTAGTTGTCTTGTGAGCAACTGCAAAACAGGAAATGAGACGTGATTATTTTCGAGTTCACTTCCAAGATTCATCTCACCATTCCATTCTCTATAAACATTCAAAGTAATTAAATGCATAATAACTAAAAAATGTATGCTTTTATTTGTATCATCTTAGAAAAGATGTGAGATTGTGCTCTGGTTGTCTAAAAGATTGTGCTCTGGTTGTTTAAAATTTTCAAAATGCATCTAAAAAGTAGCTAAGCACATATGTACATATATACATACAAAAGTATGTGGTCAAAAGTGTGTGGACATTCCTTTAGTGGGTGGAGCCATTTTCAAAAAGTATTTTTTGAGATATTCTTTTTATTTTTGAGAAATTAAGAATTTCTACTTTGCTACCTGCCCCGGTCAACTGTAAGTGCTGTTTTTGAGCAGTGTAACAACAGCTCAGCTGCAGGCCACACAAGAATGATGTAAAACACAGAATCATGGGACTCTGTAGCAGTAGAAACACATTCACTGAAGTGATCTGGTAGACTGATGAATTAATTTGGGTTTGGTGTATGCCAAGAAAACACTACCTGTCTGAATGCATAATAAGAAAACTTTGGTGGAGGAGGAATAATGGTCTGGGGCTGTTTTTGTGCTTTAAACACCATAGTTCCAATGAAGGGAAATTGTAATGCTACAGCAAACAATGACATTCAAAAGAGCTCTGTGTTTCAGCTCTGTCCTTTTCTGTTTCAGCATGACATACAGGGTCTCCTTGCTCAAAGCAAGGTTCATAAAGGAATGGTTTGTTGCATTTTGGTATGGAAGAACCTGACTGGCATGCCCAGAGCCCTGACATCACCGGCATATAACACCTTTCAGATAAAGTGGAACTGAGAATGCTGACCTCACCAAGGCTTTTGTAGATGAATGGAAACAAATAATTGCAGCCATATTCCAAAATCTAGTAGAAAGTCTTCCCAGACTGGGTGGACCAATGTTAATACCTATAGTTTCAACAACTACAAGGATGTGTGGATGTGATGTGCTGGCATTCACTTTTGGCCATGTAGTGTAACTGAACTGCCTACTGCAGCAGATAATTCTGAATAAGGAGAGATCCTCCAGCCCATGACAACCATAAATAACTCAAGACTGAAAGGAAGTCACTCACTTTGGTGCTCACTGTAAAATAAAAAGAGAAAGAGACAAACATCAACCAACATCATCCAAAACAGATTTACATAATTTATATAAATTGTGAATTACTTTCTTAGATGGTTATATATATATATACCATAAATAAATACACTTATGACACAAATGTGGTATAATAATGCTATATTCTATTTTGTGCAAAATAACATTAGCATGGTCTAAAATTTATATGCCAGTATGTTTTATTTTGTCATAGTTCTACACAAGCCTAATGGAAATACAATTTGTACAACAAGCTATATTTATAGTTATAAATGTAGTTATATTTTATTTTTACTGAATAAAATATTTTAAATTAGAAGATAAATTTATCTTACAAGATTTCAGACACATATGTATTGCTTGAAAGAATTACATACATACAGCTTATCTACAAATTCAAGCAATTATGTTAGTATATCAGTAAAGCCCATGCATGCTTTTATACTTCCATGCACACCAATATGTTGTCAATATTTTTTCCCTTACAGCACTGCAGTACTCTCCTCACCTTTTTTCTCCCTCCAGCAGTAATCTATACTCTGTGATCTCTCTCTCCAGATGATTCTTGAGGCCCAGGAGTATGTCATATTCCCTTTTGTTGGAGGTCATGTCAGAGTGGATGTGATAGAGTTGGAGCTCCAGGTTATTGATAGTTCTCTGCAGCTCTGCTAACTGTTCAGAATACTGAGCTTCAGTCTCTGCAAGACTTTCCTCATTGGACATTCTCTGTGGAGAAACATCAAGAGACAGCAGGAGTGTGAGAGTAGGTGGGATTAGCATAGGGGTCAATAGGTTTTACTACATACCAACCACTGTAGCCAAACCTGTGAAAACAATAGTTTTGGCAATTTACATAGTTTGTGAGTTACAAAGCTAGTGTCATCACTTAATACATCACACTTAATAGCATTATAGAGTTTTTAAGAATGAAAAACAAACTTGCTTACATGTGTTCTGTATACACTATATAACACACTGTCATACTGCTATAACATACTGTTGTTATACTGTTGTTCTTTCTCAAGCACACACACATAAAAGTGTAAAGGTTACAACAGGTAATTGGGTAAAACATGAGGAGGAGACACCAAAAAAGAAAAAGAAATCGTATTATCTAATCTTGCTATATAGAACTAAAATCTTGAGAACTTGATTCAATTGTCAAACTGTCAAAGATTTAAATTGGTCTGTGGTTCAAATTGCAACTTATTAAAACCCCAACATCTAGTCACACAAATTAGACTGTGTTTTAGTATTAGTAGCCTCTAATTTTACAAGACATCATCTAACGAGAAAATCCTATCTAGGGCCCTTAAAAGGCTAGATCCAACTCCCGCCTGGTTAAGGTACTTGTAGACACGTGATACTGTGAACTGAACACATGTTTTTCAATCCATCAACCATATCTTGCTTCAAAATATTCCTGCCAGCGCACAGAGTGAGCAACTGCTTGCAAAACTGTGTTTCCAATTAAACAGATTAAAAGCAGATTAGATACTTAATCAGAATGAAACTAAAATCCTGATAGTTGTGGCCAGCTTAGGGTACAATAGATACCAGATGGTTTGTACTTCTGTGGGTAAAGAATCTAAGATTAAGACTAGCAGTTCCTTGCATAGACATTTTATGCAATAGCATTCATGTGCCTGCATTCCTCCCCCATATGCTTTATTAGAATCCACTCATTAAATGAAATGTACGCATTAAATACGTTGATGTAATGTTGAACACTGTAGCCTCTGTAGGCAATAAATTATTTCACCTACAGTTTTAAAATTTTTGACTGTAAATACACATGCCACCTGTGTGGATTCCTGTCACTTTCTTTCCTTCTAATGATTTACACAAAGGAAATTTGCATGCAAATATCCCCCTGATCCATCCTTTCAGGAGAGATTTTAGCCTGCTAAATGTGAACACTGTGAAAGTGCCAGTTGTGTAAAATTAGGATGTTGCCAAGATTGGAAAAGTCATTATTGTTGATGATTTTTGTGTTAAAGAAAACCTCAGCTGAAACTGATGATGCCTAGGCCAGTGTTTCTCAACCCTGGACCTAGAGGCCCATTGCCCTGCATCCAATTAATCAGCTCATTAACAGCCCACACTAAACTCTGCAGAGCAATAGGCCTCATGGACCAGGGATAAGAAACACTGCGCAAAAACTGAATGAATTTCAGGATGGCAGTTTGAAACGGGTCTTACATCAGCATAGATATAAACTTTGTAGTGGCAGTAGATTACTTCAGTCTCACAATGAGAATCTTTGTTATTCTGCATGGTCTCTATTTATGTCCCTAAATAACAAACATATGGTTTATTTCAACTTCACAATCAACCACTGTTAGTTTGCTGTTTGAGTACCTAGAAGGTGGAATAAGTTGGAAATTACGTAAAATGTGACATTTAATCTGGGCAACTCCATTTAAACAAAGGATACTTCTTGTACTGTGCATGTAAGTACGAAGAACATTTCCCCTCACTGGTCCAAGTCACAGAAAGTTGGCAGCACACAGGTTGCTGAGAATAGGGCTGGAACTGGTCTATTATAAAATACTACTCATAAGCCTTTATAAGCCGTAAGCATTTTATGTGGAAGAAAACCTGGCACTACAGTCATCCTGCCTTGACATGTTGCTGCAGGGTTGTAAGACTCTACTCCGATACAAATGCCAAAACAGAGTTTCTTTGAGGGAAGAAGAGTTCAAGCTTGCCTTTTGTGTGTCTTTCTGTCATCCATGAAAAGTAAATAAACTCGTGGGCTGGAGGTTAGGGACCCAGCACTGTGACTGGAAGGTTGCCGGTTCGATCCTCTTGGCTGACAGTCCATGACTGAAGTGCCCTCGAGCAAGGCACCTAACCCCCAATTGCTCCCCAGGTGCTGTGGATAGGGCTGCTCACTGCCCCCTAGTGTCTGTGTTCACTAGCATGCATGTATGAGGGTGTTTCCCTACATGGATGGATTAAATGCAGAGGTCTAATTTCACGGTGTGCAAACACAGTGACAAATGGTTGTAAATTCTGTTCTTTCAATAGAAGAAAATGACTATTACCACATAGAAAATATATTGGTAGATAATTACGCTATTCTTAAAGAAATGTTAGATGCTTAGTGTTCCCTCACCTGGATAGTTAAGTATATTTACATAAATATATGCTGTACAGTGTACATGGGTACATAATGGCACATAATTTAGGACTACAAGAGTGCGGTTGAGCATGCATCTGTATGTGTGGGTGTGTGCTCACCATGCTGTGGTGGGTCTGCAGTTCAACCTGTAGTGTCTGAAAGGTGCTCTTCAACTCTTTGAGTTCCGTTTTACTGTAGTGCAGTTCCTCTGAGTGCGTGACCACATCCTGCTCCACAGTGGAAATCTGTAAAACACAGCAAATCTGCTAAAACAACCATTTTCTGGCTTCTGCATCTGTGATCAATCAATATCTTTTTTTCTCTATAGGTAAAATTTGTTTTTGGATGTAACAGTTGTCATTCTATCATACCAGATATTCCATGGTCTAATAAGGGACAGAGGTCCTAAAAGGACAAATATGTATACTGTTCAAAAGTCAGATATGACCATACATTTATTTAATGTCCTATCATAACATCATAAAGTACAAGTTATGCAGTTTTCAGTGTCAGAAAAACAGCCAGACCACCACACATTATTTCAGACTTGAAGCATTAAAATCTTAAATATGAAAGCTCTAAATGCAGTTTATCTTAAGATGACTGTTTTGATGGTCTAGCAGGTCTTGCATGGTTGTTAGGAGTCCCTTGGTATAACTTTCATATGTATTTATATTTTTCAACTCCAGTTTTGGAAACTTGTTTTTTCACTTATGTGGTTTTGACTTTCTCCTTTCTTATTTAAGTAGATAATCTTATGTCTAATATCTTCAGAAATATCTCCTGAAGAATGAATAGCTTGCCTGGAAATAAATAAAGGAAGATTGGTCTCAGATTGTAACTGTATATGTTTTATGTTTATGAGACCCTATTCCTGTAGAGTAGAACCCTAACTAAGCTTGCATAGCGCTGAAAGTGCTGAAGTGTAGTACTCACTCATAGTCCTGTCAGGACATATTATTTTGTGTAGTCAGTTACAAATTATGCAAAAGGCTGATCTCATTGATGACTACATGCATGCTGCATGTGTGCACATGTATTGTGTGCAGGAGTGTGAAGATTCTGTGCAGTTAAAATGTATTCTCATCCGACATAATGGACAGATAAAATTCCGGTGGAAAACAGGATTATTCTGTTTGGTCACTTTAATTTAACCATAGTGTACCTTGCTCTGGAACCACATTTCCAGGTCGCTGCGGTTTTTGGCAGTCAGGGCCTCATAATGCTGTCTGATTTCTGACAAGGCCTTGTTAAGGTCTGTAGAGGGCGCTGCATCCACAGACACATTCACCTGGGTAGCCTGCTCACGTACCTCAGCCATTTCCTAAAAGAAAAAGCCGATATAGCTTCAGCAACATTACATTGCTGTCTTAGGCAACTGAGAAAATGAGATTAAAAAGATATTTTCTATCTGGGCAGTATTCATTCATTTGCTTAGAAAAACACTAAAATTAGAACAAATACATATAACATAAATGCAAAAAATATTGATCTTAAGTGTGTCAGTGTTTTCGGTTGAGCATTTCCAGGCTTCTCTTCATGGAAAAGCAATATTATTTGTAGTTAACATTCAATAACTGCTTTGGATTAAACAATGCTGCATTAAACTAAATAAGGTACTGCTGATGGAATACAATAAATCCATGCAATTGCTGGGGGAATCAAGGGGAGTCTGGAAACAGCCTCTGGTGTCCCAACTAGCTGAAAAGATATCTACTACTTTTAAAGAAGCAAGAAATTCTTATTGTTTATACTGCGTTAATGTCTGCTTCCATTTATTCTAATGCTACATGTTTTTATAGGTAAAAATGCACTTATTATTCAGATAAATATTTTAAACAATTTGCAGTGCCCACATAACTTTGCAGAATATTGTGTAGTGATAAAGTGTGCAGACTGAATTTGGATAGAATGTGATGTGATAGAATAGGATGTGCAGCATAAGGAGCATGGACCACCTCCTTCTTGATTCAACTAATGCATTACTTAGATATTGTTCACTTCAGATATAAGCAAAGTCTTTAGGTAGATTAGATTTTTTCCTCCCCAAACTATCACTTTAATGCTAAAAAAGCACACTGACATGAAATCAAGAAGTATTTGTGTTAAAAGGGCATTTGACTCTAGAGGGACTTACAAGTTTGAGTGTGTGCATGTGTGTGAAAGAGGCCCAGTTACATAACCTGCAGTTTCTCAAAATGAGCTAATGGAAGGGAAAACTGCAAGCAGAACACAAGAGAGCTAGAAGGACTGGAAGGAAGGAACACTGCATTAGTCATACACTCATTGCCCCTGCTGTGGAAAACCTCACTGTTATATCAAAGACACAGTGCCTTGGTTAACTTGGATTTATGTATAATGTTTTCCTTTTGAATCTAAGAACAGAACTAGACTAAAAATGGTAAATGTCATGGCTAGATCCTATTCATTCACGCTTTACACTTTCTGCACTGCTTGTCACACAAATCATCTTGAGCTTAATGTCCTTGCTGCATTTCAGAAAACAGGAATTGAAGTTGAGTTTTTTTAGCCTGTTCTGCTGTTCTTCACTTACAGTTCTCATTTCTGCAATACACTGATGGAACCTAGTATTTTCCTCCACTTCTTATGTACAGTGAGGAAAATAAGTATTTGAACACCCTGCAACTTTGCAAGTTCTCCCACTTAGAAATCATGGGCGGGTCTGAAATTTTCATCTTAGGTGCATATCCACTATGAGAGACATAATCTAAAAAAAAAAAATCTGGAAATCACAATGTATGATTTTTTAATAATTTATTTTTGTGTTACTGCTGTAAATATATTTTTGAACACCTATGAAAATCTATTTTAATATTTGGTACAGTAGCCTTTGTTTGCAATTACAGAGGTCAAACGTTTCCTGTAGGTTTTCACCAGGTTTGCACACACTGCAGCAGGGTTTTGGCCCATTCCTCCACACAGATCTTCTCCAGATCAGCCAGGTTTCTGGGCTGTCACTGAGAAACACAGAGTTTGAGCTCACTTCAAAGATTTTCTATAGGGCTTAGGTCTGGAGACTGGCTAGGCCACTCCAGAACCTTGATATGCTTCTTACGGAGCCACTCCTTGGTTATCCTGGCTGTGTGCTTTGGGTCATTGTCATGTTGAAAGACCCAGCCACGACCCATCTTCAATGCTCTAACTAAGGGAAGGAGGTTGTTCCCCAAAATCTTGCAATACATGGCCCTGGTCATCCTCTCCTTAGTACAGTGCAGTCGTCCTGTCCCATGTGCAGAAAAACACCCCCAAAGCATGATGCTTCCACCCCCATGCTTCACAGTAGGGATGGTATTTTTGGGATGGTACTCATCATTCTTCGTCCTCCAAACATGGCGAGTGGAATTAATACCAAAAAGTTTTGGTCTCATCTGACCACAGAACTTTCTCCCATGACTCCTCTGGATCATCCAAATGGTCATGGGCAAACTTAAGACGGGCCTGGACGTGTGCTGATTTAAGCAGGGGAACCTTCCATGCCATGCATGACTTTAAACTATGACGTCTTAGTGTATTACCCACAGTAACCTTGGAAACAGTGGTGCCAGCTCTCTTCAAGTCATTGATCAGCTCCTCCCATATAGTTCTGGGCTGATTCCTCACTTTTCTTAGGATCATTGATATGCCACAAGGTGAGATCTTGCATGGAGCCCCAGTCCGAGGGAGATTGACAGTCATGTTTAGCTTCTTCCATTTTCTAATAATTGTTCCAACAGTTGATCTTTTTTCACCAAGCTGCTTGGCATTTGCCCTGTAGCCCTTTCCAGCCTTGTGGAGGTATACAATTTTGTCTCTGGTGTCTTTGGACAGCTCTTTGGTCTTAGCCATGTTAGTAGTTGGAGTCTTATTGATTGAGTGGGGTGGACCGGTGTCTTTATGCAGCTAACGACCTCAAACAGGTGCTTCTAATTTAGAATAATAAGTGGAGTGGATTTTTTTAGATTATGTCTCTCACAGTGGACATGCACCTAAGATGAAAATTTCAGACCCGTCCATGATTTCTAAGTGGGAGAACTTGCAAAGTCGCAGGGTGTTCAAATACTTATTTTCCTCACTGTACATAGAAACTAACATACCTACCAACATAGATACTCACAAAAGAAGGCATCTTCATGAATTTGTTTTTCCTAGTCCTCATCCTTCATGGATGTATGAAAAAACACTTGGGTTGTCTTAGCAAAGTAGTTGACACTGAGACTTATACATTTTTAATAGAATTTCATTAGGGATTCTCACTTTTATTGGAATAGTTTTGCATTAGACTATATCTGTGCTGGAATTCAACTCAACATTTCTGTTTCAGAATTCATCATAATAAAGCCACTGCATGCCACATTCCAGGGTGGATCCGTGTGGTTAAGAGATAGAGCTTTAATGCCAGGGAAGATCCACCTTTCATTTCTCTGGGATTAAAGGAGCATGGTAGAACCTGACACAGCCTGCATGAATGTAATGAATGCCAGTTTTGTCTTTGAGATTTTCTCCAGCTGCTGTATGTTTAGCTGGTTTCAGCAAATGCTGCAAAATATTCTGGCCTGTAAAGAGAAGCAGAAGTGTCTGGAAATAGTGACCAAACTTTATAGTACAGTTCACGAGCAGCCAAAGGTTTTAGTATGGTTCACACCTTAAATAACTGTGTGTTACCTCCAGCATAAAGTTACACTGCTGTTCAAAGGTTTGGAATCAATTTGAACACTTTCAGTATTACTAAGTTTTGTTGCACATACATACACTACCAGTCAAAAGTTTAGACAGCTACTTAGCCAACTATTTTGCTTGTTATAGAATAAAAGTGATGCAATCAGACTATAAAATGTTGCATATTGAATTGTACCAGTGACCACTTGCTCTTAATATCAGCTTTAAATACTACTGACTTGCTTCCATGCAGCTTCATTAAGAACCATCTGGAATACATAGATGTTTATAGTATATATGTTATCATTAATAACTTCTCATTGTTCTCTTTTATCCAATGTTTCAAGTATTGTATAAAACATCCAAAAACAACCTTTGGTGTTGAGTCAAGTGCTTCCAGTCTTTTAAACTGTAGTGTGTGATGGTTACTCCAGATAAATATTTCATTATGAGAAGCTGTGAACTGTTGCAATCAAAAGCTGATCAGGTCCCAGTCAACTCAACATATCTTGATGGCAAATGTTACTGTAGGCGATAAGAGAAAACAAAGCCAGTGTATGGAGGAATGTGTGCTATGGCATACCTGTTCATGGTTCATCTTGAGCATGATGAACTCTTCCTTCAGGCTCTCATACTGCAGCTCCAAATCTGAGCGGAAAAAGGTCATCTCATCCAGAACCTTTCTGATGCATGTGGTGTCTTCCTCCAACACCACATGCATGTTTCTCTCAGTCTCATACCTGAAGTCAAGAAGGAAAAGTAACTATTTAGATGCAGGACACAAGCAGATTAAACCCACAGAAAGACTTACTTACATCATTTGGAAATCTTTAGAAGCCAGTCTAAAATTGTCGATGTCAAGCACAGTCTTGGCATTACACTTAGTGATGTACTCGATCTGGGAGATGAAAGGAAACATTCTCATTAATGAAACCAAGAGATGTTTATACTGAAGACCTTTTCATACGATTGCACTGAAAAATTTTGCTTTGAATTTACTTGATTAAAATGTGTTTATTGGTTCAAAATATCAACACAATTCATGCGGTATGTTTTACTTAATTTCACCAAGGATTGTGTTGTGACATATTTTATTCATGTGGAGCCAACGTTTAAATTTAAATTAAGTAAATTTACAACCAATGCTTGTGATAAAACTGTGATATTGTGATAAAACTACTGTGATAAAATATATATCTCAAGGAAAAGTATGAATACAATGGTTTACAGTTAATTCAGGTTTACAACATATCTACAGCATATGAAGAACAGATGAAGTAATTGTTTATAAAAATAACCAAAGGATTTTACTCTATTATCCTGCCTTTAATCTGAAGGAGCAACTCCAGGAACCGGCAAAACTTGCTAGTTCTCTACTGCACTGCACTTTGACAATGAAACGGAAGTCAAACAAAAAGTGTCAAGTTCAGTGATGAAAACAAATTATTGTATTCCTGTAGACATACAGTATATCCTTCACTATTTACATGTATCATTGACTTTACCAAAGGCACAAATTACTTCACCAAGGCCTAATATTACTGCCTCAGAAGTGAAAGTATAACATATAAAACATATTTTAAAGGATTATTTGTGTGTGTCTGTATGTGTGTGTGTGTGTGTGTGTGTGCGTGTGTGTATACATGTAGTTGAGATCCATGATAAGAACAATACATTTTAGCATGCACAAATTAGAAAATTAAGTTTCATTTATTAAATATGAAGGTTTTTAAGTGGTTCCTAGCTTGGACACACATTTCTAGGGGAAAAAAGGTAAAAGAATCTGTTCATTATGAGTTCTTCACAGTGACACATTTACACATAGGGTTCTTTAAAGAGATATCCATTAAAATGTTCTTAAGGGAACCAAAAGTGGCCTTGTTCCAAACCCCAATTTTTGTTTCATTTAGAACTAGAGAATTTTTTAATAAGACTACATTTGGAGTACTGTAAAGCAGACATGAGAGGTTGGTTTTCTTACAATGGGGTTGGTGAGCCTATGTCCATAGGTGAACTCTCACTCCACAACCCTTTCTGGTCTTTTTTAGACTCACCTGCTCTCTTAGATCTTTGACCTTTTCCAAGAAGTCAGTGTGGTCACAGAAGATGATATTATGGCTTTCATACCACTCTGCGATGTTCTTCTCCAGCTTAGCATTTTTCTTCTCCAGAGAATGCACCTCCTGCATATAGGAAGCCAGACGATTGTTCAGATTCTGCATGGTGACCTTCTCATTGGTTGAAATGTGGAGATCAAGGCCGTCAGCAAGATTTAAGCCCCAGACAGATCCGTAAAGAGACCCACGACTTGAAGTTGAGATGCGAGCTCCTTGGCCCCCAGCTCCCCCATACATGCTGAGAGCCCTGTATCCATAGGTTCCATAGGATCTACTTGAGAAGGACATGATGCTGCCCTAGTAAAGGTTGTGGTAAACACAAGATGAAAACAAGGAGTGTATAATCAAACACCTGTTTGCCTGTGGATTAACTTTGTGGAAGAACTTCTTTAAGTACCTGCCAAGGTCCTGCAATAAGGGAGGGCATCTCCAGTATACAGACAGGTTTATCACCCCAACCCCTTTCCCACCCATGGCTATGCTGCCTCATGTCTGGTTGAACGTGCATTCCTGCATTTTCATCTCATCAAAGGTTTGACATATTTTAGATAGCTGCCCTGGCCTTTATCATTAAGATCTGGTTGAAAGGCTGCAACTGCTTCATTCATTTGAGGGCTATTTTGCATATCTCTAGGGAAGACACCCCACCAAAATGCATACTTCTTTACTTGCCATGACCATGAAAAAGATATGAATCAAAAGTTGGAATGTGAGTCATTCTTTAAACACAGATTTTTAGATTAACAATGTTTTTCAATAGAAAATTTGTCATCAAACCAGTTTGATAGGAAACATTTAACTTATCTCAGAGAACATCATGACACACAATGCACCCTTTGGCACTGCTTTAATTTGTACCATTGTCCAAACGTTAAACTAAATTTGACCTTGTTTCCTCTTTCAAAGGAAATAGTTAATAGCCCTGTGCACAGTGTTTGGGACATAACTACTCAACCGCTTAGCAGTGCAGGGCACAGAGTTACTATTGGAATGTTCTTGGGCATCTTGAAGAATGTTTTCACAGTAGGGTTGTACCAGAGTAGTGGTGAATAACTTCGTAGATTGAGGTTTTTTGTATTTTTAAGAGACATTCACCCTCAACTGAATGCCATTGCCCTTCTAAGGAAAGCACTCCACTTGCAGAAAGTTCAAGCTACAAATGAGCAGTGATAGATGGGTATCACTCTGACAGCCATCAAAATGTGCCTGTTTTAATCCCGTTATCTCAGAGATATCTCCAGTCTAGCACTGTGATAAAATACTTCTGTAATACTTCTAGCTGCAACAAAGCATCAATAGATATGCTCAGTTTGCACAGCACGTACCATGAACCCAACATTACAGGATGCGCTCTAGATCTCCCTGACCTTCCAGTGGCAAAAGGTTTAACAAATGTGGCTTAAGTTATATGGCTTGCTGTATAACAGTAGATGCTAAAACTGGGATAAGGTAATCTCTCTAAAACCTCTTGAAATGAAAACCTTTTACTGATCTTTTAAAATATGCTTCTGTCAGCATCTCTTACTAGATATTCAAATTATCATTCACCATACTATTTATTATGAACCCAACATTCCAGGAGACATTCCACATTTGATGTGAGCCAAAATTATTTGCCCTTCAAAACAAATAACTGAGGGATAATTAAAAAATTTTTTTTAAATACTATAATTATGTACAGTAAATTATCAAAGATAGTTCTTAAAAGAATTTCTGCTTGTATTTTATTTCAACAGTAAAAATTTCAGGCTTAAAATGACTGTTAAATATACTCCAAAATCCTGTAAAATGTTTTGAGCAAATGTGTAATGTGTTTTGAGTTGGTATGCATGCATATTTGGCAGCCCTGAAGTCAACTGACTGCAACATGTCTTCTGCAAGCCATTATCAGTCTTCAGTGTTGTCTTAACGCAAGGGTGGGGACCTCCTGATTCAAATCAGCTACCTTACTCAACTCAGTTAGTTACCAGGTTTAGTTTTTGTTGTAGCAGACAAATCAACAAACTGTACTGGACTCTCTCCCTCTGTTCCCCACCCCGGCTTTAATGCAATGGGAAAAACTAAACAACAATGGGAAATTATGAAGCTACTGCTATATATTCTTCTCATTTTCCAAATATAGCCATTCTACCTCACTCTGAACCATAACAGCAAAGGTTTTTACTCTATTGTATAGACACAATGCAAATATCAACAAACTTTTGCTTCAAATACAGCTAGAATAACATATTGGTTAAAAGAATAGATAGATGTGGGTCTGCTACTTTGTTGTTCTAAAACTCATTTCAACTCTCATGGCATTAAAGCATTATGCCTCATTAAAGGTCATATGCCAGCATTTAGATTATGGAGGACCTTACTGTATTTCAGTTACAGAAAGTTTTTCACACTCAAATTAGACAGTATGTCACAATATTTCAACTTAAGAAACATGTTCATGTTGCTTATTATCTATAATAGACAAACACATAAATAAAAAAATAGAAATATAATGATTTGTCTTCTTGAAATATATCTTTGAACAAAACTGAATGAAATATGTCTTTTAACAAAAATGAATGCCAGTTTATGAATTATATTTACAACAACTAGATGCTCATCAAATACTCCTGTTGCACATGTATAATAGTACCTTGGTTTTTCTAATGTTTTATTGTGTTTTTAATGTTAATTCAGCCTTACTTCAAGTATATTATTCATTATCCAAAATACCTTATGTGTAGGTTTAATGCTGGGGTAAGGGATAAGGTGGTTTAAGCTATTAAAATATGCTTCCTATAGTTTATGTAGGGATCTACCTTTAAATATGTGCATTATTAGGACATTTTAACAACAGGTGCTAGTCACAGCTCTCTGGCACACCACCAGTCCTTAATTAGATTTTATGCAGTTGTCACATTAGCAAATCAGCAGTGCAAAATATTTTTTGCAAAATATTGCAAAATATGAAAATTATGACACAGACAAGGTTACAGCCTACATCACAGTCTTTCACAAATAACATTGGCAAGGATGTAACATTACAAACTGCTGTGGCACACTCAGCCATGAGACTGTCTTGTGTTTTTTTATCCATGTTAGTTATTAGCAACAAGTAAAAGAGGGTTTTACTCTTGATTTACTCTTTGACTTCCTCACTTCCTCAGACAATGTCTTCTTCAGTCTTTTTGCAGCCTCTGCCATGATGTCTGTACCGAGCTAGCTTCTTATAGCTAGATGAAGAGCCATAGTTGTTGTGTGACATGGTGCTGCAAAGCATAATCCAGTTCTCATGAGAGGTTTTGTGTACTCCAGAGTTGCACAGCGCTATAGCAGGCTGGTTGCAACAGTGTTGAAGTGATTTTGTGTTTAGCTCTAATGCCCTTGACACTGGTAATTTGTGCTATCCAGCTGTTTTGCATTAGCATTAGCATTTTTTTTTTTGTTTTCTATTCTGTCTTCATACTTTGTCTGCCATACTGAATGCATGATATCCACAAAACAATGAGCAAAAACCTATTACTATATTACTTTACTTTGTATCTGTGAAGCACTTCCTAACTTGTAACATAGGCCCAATCCCATTTCTTATTTTTACCCCTACCCCTTGTTTTTGAGTGTAACCCTCCCCATTCAAACCTGAATTACAAGGGGTAGTGGTTGAAATCTTGCCCCTATGAAATGGGACAACCCTTCAAGAACCGGAAACGTCATCAGTTGTTGTCAGCTTCTTTAACGTAAACAGACGAAACGAGGTTTTCTGGCCATTTCCAATATGCCGACTCCAGCTGTGGTGATCTCACTTGTGTGTCACATGACAGTACAGGTGAATCAAATTTAAAATACAAAGTAATCAGAATGTGTTTTCCTGCTCTCCATACTATAGCAATAATAGTATATCGCACTGACATTTGCCATTTATCCAAAGGAGACTGAAAAGCACGGGCACTTGCGATTCATTCACAACTTCAGTTTTACACATCAAAACAATCAAATGAGTCACTGAGAAAAAGGAACACAAACAAAAAACTACATTACTTCATTAACAGCTACTAGTGCTGCTCTGTAGGCGACCCTGCCAGTCTCCAGTGACAGCAGAGGAGGGTAAAGTTCAGCTGCTCACTGCTTAAATACATTTAGGGCATCATATGCCTTCAAAGAGGAGGATGACATTTATTATCGCCACCAAGAATTCTTTGGTGATATGAAGCTGAACTTTGATTTTTAATCGCCAGCTTCATGATAGAATTTTCGCATTCCACCTTAAATGGTGCAGCAATCTCAGGTACCAGAACTTAACTGCTGCACCATTTAAGGTGGAACAGGAAATTTCGGCAGGTAGCAACCAAGACATCAAACCTATTACTATTTTTATATTTTTTATGCATGTTATGAAGGGAATGACCATAAAACACTATTACAATGATTATCTTACAGCGGCTTTTTTAACAGAGAAAATTGTTTACATTTATGTGTCTCTTCAGACGCTTATGCAGACAAGCGATGATTTGCAGGGCATTCTGGGAATTTTCTCACAACACTCCGTATGTAGTGAGCCTCTGAAAAATCTCAGATTGAAGGGCCAATTACCCTTACACTTCACCCTAGCCTTTCAATCTCAACAACAATCAGGACAACCCTACCCCTAGACTTGAACGCTCAAAACGGAGGGGTAGGGCTAAGTGTTAGGGGCATGGGGTGAAATGGGATTGGGCCTTACACTCACTCATATTAAGCATATGGAAGTTTATCCACAAGGGGGATCCATTAGCATTGCAATAACCTTTGTGTTTTTCACTGAAAGGGAAAAACTGGCATAAGTCACTGTCTGCTGATATGTGAAATGTTCACTCCATTAGAGTAACAACATGATGACCTAGCTCATAAAAGAGTAACAAATGAAGCACAACGTGTTGTATTATGTGCTTGTTATTCTTTTGTCACCTACATACTGACATGAATGAGTGACAATTTTGAAAAGTGTAGGCATTACAGTGGTTTACAAATGTTACTTTCAGAGATTGTCTCCTGCCCCCAAGGACCATAGTAATTTGCGGTATAATCATTTCTGGCAGGTTGATAGTTTGTAATGTCTAGCCTTAGGTCTTGCCGGTCCACACCCAGAATGAGAGGCCTGTAATTTCTGCCAGTCATGTACAGCCTGCTTGAATAATGAAAGAGGTGCTTGAGTAATCTAGTGGGTGTGTTGCAGTAAACTGAGAGATATGGGTGGGTCTGTTTAGTGTTGCCACTAGGTGATGCTAACAATCTTCTTTGTCTATGACTTACACTTTTGCATTAGAGAACTATGGGTGACATTTTACAGCTCCAGCTAAAGAGACTGACTGGATTGTATGGATTGACTATGTACCTGTTCAGTTACCATAAGTGTCCATTACCTCACTTGTGTCGATGTAAAGTATAGTTTAGTGATTTGTATATGCAATGCAATATTGTCAGTTGTAAACTGGTTTAAATCTGTTGTTTGTTAACCATATTCCTCTTAGGTCTTGGTCATGAATGTGTTTTACAGCTTTCCACAATGATGTATCACTCTCCACACAAGATAAGCTGCTAGAAAAGCAAGAAAAGTTAGAACTAATATTTGCTAGAATGGAGTTTGTGCAGAGTAAATACAAAGTCAAATGGTCTTCAGGCTATTTATCAACCAGTCACATTCAGGAATGCCATAAATTTGTTTCTGGAAATGCTCAGTTTTTGTATTTGTTCATTTTTTATATGTTTTTTTTTACCTTTTTATTACCACCTAGTCTTCATTGAACCACCCACACAGTGTATTCAGCCTGTCCTCAAAAAAGAAAAAAATGTGAAAGAGGAGAATGATGGGTGTGTCTTAACACAAAGCTCTCTTTTTAGGTATTAACTTAAGTATTAGGAAGCAAAAAAACAGCAACACCCAGAGCCAGTCCTCATGTGTGCTAAACTCATGTCTCTTTCATGGTAAAGAGACTGTCTTGCCATTACTTCAATAACCTTTATGATTTTAAACACTGAACAAAAATATAAACGCAACATTGTTTTTGCTTCCATTTTTCATGAGATGAACTCAAAGATCTAAGTTTTTCTTTATGCACAAAAGGCCTTTTTCTCTCGAATATTGTTCACAAATGTGTCTAAATTTGTGTTAGTGAGCACTTCTCCTTTGCCAAGATAATCCATCCACCTCACCGGTGTGGAATATCAAGATGCTGATTAGACAACATGATTATTGCACAGGTGTGCCTTAGGCTGGCCACAATAAAAGGCCACTCTAAAATGTGTAGTTTTATCACACAGCATAATGCCACAGATGTTGCAAGTTTTGAGGGATTGTGCAAATGGCATGCTGACTGCAGGAATGTCCACCAGCTGTTGCCCGTGAACTGAATGTTCATTTCTCTACCATAAGCCATCTCCAAAGGCATTTCAGAGAATTTGGCAGTACATCCAACCGGCCTCACAACCGCAGACCACGTGTAACCACACCAGCCCAGGACCTCCACATCCAGCATCTTCACCTCCAAGATCGTCTGAGACCAGCCACCCGGCCAACTGCTGCAACAATCGATTTGCATAACCGAAGAATTTCTGCACAAACCGTCAGAAACTGTCTCAGGGAAGCTCATATGCATGCTCGTCGTCATCATTGGGGTCTCCACCTGGCTGTAGTTCGTCGTTGTAACCAACATTTGATGGCATCTGGCATGCTGGAGAGGTGTTCTCTTCATGGATGAATCCTGGTGTTCACTGTACAAGGCAGATGGCAGACTATATGGCATTGTGTAGGTGAGCGGTTTGTCAACGTTGTGAATCGAGTGGCCCATGTTGGCGGTTATGATATGGGCAGGTGTATATTATGGACAACGAACGCAGGTTTTATTGATGGCATTTTGAATGCACAGAGATACCGTGATGAAATCCTGAGGCCCATTGTTGTGCCATTCATCCACGACCATCACCTCATGTTGCAGCATGATAATGCATGGCCCATGTTGCAAGGTATCCAATTACTGGAAGCTGAAAACATCCCAGTTCTTGCATGGCCAGCACACTCACCGGACATGTCACCTACTGAGCTCTGGATCGGCGTATACGACAGCGTGTTCCAGTTCCTGCCAATATCCCTCAACTTTGCACAGCCATTGAAGAGGAGTGGACCAACATTCTACAGGCCACAATCAACAACCTGATCAACTCTATGCGAAGGAGATGTGTTGCACTGCGTGAGGCAAATGGTGGTCACAACGGTTAATGATTGGTTTTCTGACCCCCCCAATACAGTAAAACTGCGCATTTTAGAGTGGCCTTTTATTGTGGCCAGCCTAAGACACGCCTGTGCAATAGTCATGCTGTCTAATCAGCATCATGATATGCCACACCTGTGAGGTGGAGAGAGAAATTTGAGAGAAAAAGACCTTTTGTGTACATAGAAGAAGTCTTAGATCTTTGAGTTCAGCTCATGAAAAATGGGAGCAAAAACAAAAGTGTATATTTTTTTCATGTTTATTTTTTTATTTTCAATGCATGGGTGCAGTATATACCAATACAATTGATGAAATATTGGTGGTTGGCTAGTGTAGTGGGTAACACTTCTGCCTTCTACGCTGTAGACTGGGGTTCAATCCTCACCAGGGCAAACACCCTACACTATACCAATAAGAGTCCTTGGGCAAGACTCCCAACACCACCTTGGCCCACCTGTGTAAAATGATCAAATTGTAAGTCGCTCTGGAGAAGAGCGTCAGCCAAATGCCGTAAATGTAAAAAAAACCCACACACACTATATGTGTTGCCCTTAACTGGACTATGCAAAACAACTGTGCAAAAGACCCTTTGTCTAATTGTTTTCCACTCAAATCATTCATTTCCAGCACCAGAAAAAATCTGAAACTCTGTAACAACAGAAATTTGCACTGAAGCATCAACAGCTAAACATAATAGAAACTTCTCAGTATTTAGTGTGTCCCGTCTTTGGCTTTATTTCATCTTTCATTCATTCTCAGGAATTAATTGCTTTCAGTTCTAAATCTGCAGAGATATGTTCCCACACCTTTAACGTTCACTTTCAGAAGTTTTTTGCATTTTCTACTTCTCCGTATCCAAGTAATCGCAAACATATACAATGATGTTGAGGCTTGGACTCCCAAGCCCAGTAATATCTTAGAGACATAGCATTGGGTTATCTTCTCACAGCGGAAGGATGGACAGAAACAACTAATTTGAAGCAAGAGCGGAGCTTCCTATCTCTCAAACACAAAATCTGATGATGATAGTTTTGGTGGTCTATAAGCTGAAATTGGATTTTTCGGTTTTGTAGATATTTAAGCTGATTTTCTTAAAGCAAGTGGATCATCTTACATTAAAAGTGTTCAGAAATATCTCCTGAAAAATGAATTACTTGTACTTAATATGGGTTTTGATGGGAAATTAAATAAATTAAAAACACCCTTTGAGTTTTGTACAGAACTGTATATATGTAAGAATATGTATATGAATATGTAAGACTATAAATAAAGCTAACTTATTTTAGATATTTTTACCTGTTTTAAGTAATTTATCTAGCAGAAATGACTTTTTGCATTGGCAAATAATTTTGTTTATTTCAAGAAATAATACTTAAAAGAAGCCAAATTATATGCCAATGGTACCCTGCAATGGACTGGTGACCTGTACAGGATGTTTCCTGCCTTCCGTCCATTGACCACTGGGATAGGCTCCAGCTCCCCCTGTGATACAGAAAGATTAGCAGCTTAGGAAATGTGTGTGTATATAGATAAGTTCATTAATGATATTCTTGCAACAATCTCAACAAAATAACACATTGTTCAAATATATTAGATATTTAGACCAGATTTAAAATAGATTCACTTGCCAAGATATCATTTTTTTGCAGTGTACCTGTAGAATGCAGAAGTGTCTTTTAAACACTTCTATTTTGAGTGTTTTTACTGTGTAAAAAAACCCCAGTAATGTTACTATGCCTGATAAACTACTCTGTTGGTAATACTGCTGTACTAAACTGTCCATGACCCAAATACTGCTCAGCAGTGGTTCTGTGTTGGTCCCTTGCTATAGATGTATGCGATTGCTGAGGGTGGCTTATAAATGTAGCAACAGATGGGCTATAGTCATGAACTGTAATCCTACAAAGTGCACCTATATGCTTGGTGTTTCTAATAAAATGGCCCATGAGTGTAGGTCCAAGGTGAGCAAACCTAATAAACTCAGCATATTTCTGTGCAGCACAATGCTTCCATGTTCCATTTGAACAGATTTCCACACACTTGCTGTAGTGGTATTTAACAGGTCACAAACAGCCAGGCTGAATAGGAAAGTGTGACACTCTGCCTGTGCACAGGGAACCGTGCCAGCTGAGGGAACAATGCCGTCCTTCATCTCCTGTGCTGCACACTCACACATTCATACCTGAGTGTACCTTGCAGAAAGGTGGATAACAAGATGACAGCAATGAAGGGGGGGGGGGGGGGGTGACTCAGAGCTAGCAGACGCTTTGACAGCATGGGAACTGAATGGTATCTGGCTGCTTCCACGTTTCGGTGCAGGTTATGACACCGGCCCGAAGCTTGAAGGCTGGAATCTTACACATCCTGCCATGAACAATAGAATCAGTTCAAAAAATAAGCAAGAGAAAGATCAGAGGGGAGGGGAGCGAGGTCATTTATTTTCATTGTTTTGTTTAGTTGCCATGACACCACAAAGGCAATCTCACAGATTCCCAGCCAGTGCATATGAACACAACATGAGTCAAACAACGCAGGTGAAGATAATTAGGAAAGGCTCCGCTCAAGTCATGAGATTTTGCAGATGTTCACATGCACAAACAACACTTTTATACTTTTATAGAGTTCACACTGGCATTGATCACATTGCCTAATTGTGCATAACTGATGGGCAGCATGCCTACCAAATGCATAGGCATAAGGTAAGTGTACCTAATTGACTAAGTTTAGTCTTGATCACTTTACTGTTTTGGTTTAGTCTGAATATGACTAATAAAAATGAAATACAGAGGTATGCAAAGGTTTGGGTGCCCATAAACAAATCAATGTTTTGTTGATCTTATAAGTGAAAATAAGTGCACATCTTCTACAGATGACACACGTCTGCACGTTTTAATGTGCAATTACTGTTCAGTTGCTATATTTAAAGCTGCACTATGAAAATCTTAGGGATTTGGAGACCTCTTTTCCTTAAATATGCAATTTTTCACAACATGCAAAAGAAAATTTTGTTACATTGGTTATGTTTTGGACATTTTTGAGCACATTGAAAGAGTATTAAAGAGAATTCGGTCAAAACTTGGTATAAGATGAATCTTTTGAGGAAGTGAGTGAATTATTGACTGTTCATCGCATCTTTATAATGTTGATTTTGCATTTGAGACCTAAACATCAAGCTCCTAAACCTCAAGACTGTCTTTTTGAGCATGTGACATCATTATGTAAAGATGTATGGCATGGTCCAAAAACATCTGCAAAAGACTATTATTATTTATCTTTTTCCAATATGTCAAAAAAATAGAGATCATACATGAAATTTCGCAAATAAATTGTGTTTCACTGTAAAGGATGTGGTAACGTAAAAAAATCAACAACACATGTTCAAACATATTCAGCCTGCCGCTCCACTGTGGTTTGCTCTTGTCTTTGTTCCACTGGATGCAGAAAAGAATAATTAGTGTTATGGTTTTGTCTGCATATTTATCATTTTTTGAAGAACACAATTAGAGATATAATAACATCTTTGTGTCAGCTATGTTTTCTCAACTTTTCTCAAGGAAAGGGCTGAAAAAGAAATTGTTATGTCAACTAAAACATACTGTTTAAGAAATTCTAATTATTGTTACTATTGTTATTATTATTATCCCTCGACCCAGAAGGAGAAGTGGCTTAGAAGAGTGTGTGTGTGTGTGTGTGTGTGTGTGTATTATTATTATTGTGTTTGAGTTCATTAAAACCTCCCTGTATGTTCAATGCTGCACATTATCAGTACACTTCACTCTTCAAGGGTTCTTCAGTAAAGAGAACGGTTCTATATTGAATGAAGAACAGTCAAAGAATGCAAAAATGGGTCTCAGCATAATCAAATAGTTCTTCTCCATGATGGAAAATCAGTATATGGGTCTTTAATGTACCCTTTTTAAAAATATAGAGTTTAAAAAAGGATAGAGTATTGTTCTGAGTGAAAGAGCCCCATTTGATATCTGTATAGGGCCCTTTTTGCTAAGAGTGTATCTTTACTTCAGATATTGCTGAGCATTTATAGCCTGCAGATTCAAGTCCTTCTTTGGAGATTTACTCGCACTTACTGATTTATCCTCATCTTCGAGTGAGAGGAGTCATTTTTATTGAGTCATTGCAAGCATAGCAGAGATTTAGAGAAGCCAAGGGTGTGGTCAGTAAGGTTGGTCTCTGCTTTAGCGACCATGTGTTCACAGGCCTGTGCAGGCCTGTCCCCGAGAACTCTCCCATCGGACAAAACTAACACTTTTAAACTGATTGCGGTCCATTCCTGAAAAGCCCTTATCGCTGCTTTCAGCCTGTGCTTGAGCACACCTCTAGCCCAGAGAAAGTATAGAGGGGTGGAGTGCTGTTTACACAGTGAGTCATGGCTGAGCCTCAGCGAGCCTAGCACACTAATGCAGTAGAGACAAAGGCAGATTTAAGTTTGGCTAGGTGTAAGAGCTCATGTCTTAGTGACACTTTTCCATGTGACTGTTACAACTCATGTAAAAGTTGATAGTAGAGAAATAGCCTTTCTAATTTAACATTATGTAGCACTTGTTAAAAATTGTGTTTGTTGTCTGTTGCACTCCATTAGGTCAAGATAAGAACTATAGCAAAATATTTTTAACATGTACTCTTAAAAAGTGATGCTACACAGGCTTTTTTGAGCAATGCCATGGAAGAACCACTTTTGATTACTTGTAGGCATTTGTAAGAGAGCTGTGAGCGTGAAGAACTTTTTAAAGGTTTGAAGAACCTTCACATAATGTAATGGTTCTACATAGGGTTGCACAATCAGAATCATTGATCAATTTTTGACACAGACTATTTTTATTTTGGCTCATCTGTGTTGTAATTTTATGACATTCATGTGCACTTGCATATATTTGACTGCTGCTGCTGCACGTATACTGTAGAATATTGTTCACTTTATAGTACAATCATTCTTATCAAGATAGACAGTGTAATCATAGTTCGGATAAAACCAAACATAGTGTTAAGAGGTTTTCCAAAGGCACTTTTATCTATGCATGGATATTAAACCTCAGTTGTCAGTTTTTAAAGCTATGGCATTAATCTCTACACTTTGATCTTGAATCACTTGGAATTTTAATTTAGTGGTTGGACTGTTCATTAGTGTGTATTTTCATATGTATGTTCATCTTAGATATGCTTTTCAGTTCTGCGGTCAACATTTCATTAGATTAAAGCAACAATATGTAAATTTTTTTTAAAGAAGCAGCCGTTACTGAGACAGGAGAAAGAAATGTGTGAAAATATAATGTCTGTCCACTGCTGCAAATCACCCTCTAAAACCTGAAATAGTTATTTTATTTCAGTCGATTTTGCAGCAGTTTTTTGACCATGTCATTCGACTTTATATATTAATGTGTCGCACACAGGCTTGATTAGAAGGCCAGACTTTGCTGAGTTCTCCTTTGATACTCTTTCAACAAACTCACAAATGCCGGATTTATCAGCTTGTGGGGTTCAAAAGTACAACAAACAATACAAAATGTTCTTTTGCATGTTGTGTTCAATTACACATTTCCCACAAATCCCTAAAACCTACTATAGTGTAGCTTTGAGATTCAATGTGTTAAAATGGTTTGATTCTACAGAGCTTGGTGCATAAATCAGTTTGGCTTAGAAAAAAAACATTAATTTCAAAGCAAAAGACTGCAAGTCAGTTTTAAATTTCAGTGTTTTCATTTAACTGTTTTAAACATTCATTTTTTTTCAGTAATGTACTGAAACCTACTGATTAGATGAAACTCTTTTACTTTCCTTCAAGTAAAACACAAAACCTGTGTATGTGCCTAAGACTCTTCTTTGGTCTGTTATTTAGCAAGTGAGTATGTTTCAGTCATGGGTGGTGGCCTGTGTGAGGTTTTGCATGTCTTTCAACAGAGCTGTTGGTGGTTGCTTTTTTGGAGAAGCAGGGCTGGTTGCATGCCTCCAGGGGGATGTGAGATCATCTTTGGCCCCCAGCCAGCTCTTTCTCCTCCGAACCCCCCTCCTCACTGGTCACATCTGGAACTCTATATCAACCCAGTTACTTCACTAGTGAACAATGAAAGGAGAGAGGGGGGAAAAAAACAGGGACAAGAACAGCGATTGTGCAAACTTTAAGCAGGTAAAAGGTCAATGGTGCACAGACTGCAAAGTGGGTTAAAAAGATCAACTAAAGTGAATTAAAATGAACCTTTTTGATAAAGTGCTACACAGAGGCACTTTATCTAAAAGAATGTATTTGTAATTGTCAGAGGCTCCAACCTTGTCTGGCAAGGCCTGTTATGACCTCCAGAAACAGATAATGCAGTGTTCATGTTCTTTTTTTCTTTAAATCACGGTTTGTGCAAACATAATAAATGTGATCTAAAAGACCACATTAAAAATCTGTGTTTCTTTTAATTCAAACCTGGAAATAAACAACAGAATGTTGTAGAATTATATAACAATTATAAGAAAGAAAAGTTATGACAAGGAAAATGAAGAAAGACTGAATATTCTGCACTATTTCTCGGTTACCATTCAAATCTAAGCAAATATATGACATTGACCATGTTAAGACCTTTGTACAAGGATCATTCTACCAAACGGGTTCAAAGTAAGAGTTCAAAACACATTTCACACTTTAATTGACGTGAACAAAAATTGTTTAGCTTTAAATGGCACTATGCCTTAACTATGTTCATTTCATTAAAATTAATGAGTAAACATTCCATTTTGTTACCAAAACAGCTGAAACACTATCAAAGCTTTACTAAATGTAGTGACAATTTTAGCTAATTTTGAGCAGAACTCAAAAGCACTGGTCAGTACATGACTAGAAAATTCAGCTTTGAACCTTTGTACATAAAATCATGTCTCATTAAAACACACAAAAACATATTTTTTTGTTTCTTTTGGTAGTAGCAATTCTTAAAAAATTTCAGAATTTGAAACACATTTACTTACATTTAAAAAACAATGGGATCTAACTTCTTCCCTTGCGGCCATGAGGCACAGGGAAGCAGTCTCACTTCCTGCTCTAAAATGCAGGTTTGTGGCCAAAATAAGGCTCTGTTTTTGAACTAAAACTCTTTGTGTTTCAGTAGTGACATTAAATTTATTCTAATTTTGAATTTTTTATTTAAAATCCAGCTGATAAATGATGATGATTCAAAATGATAAATCTACATATTTAAACTTCACTTAAAAAAAAAAAAAAAAAAAAAAAAATTATATATATATATATATATATATATATATATATATATATATATATATATATATATATATATATTATAACTTGTTTCTCTCTCAATTAATGCCTTAGGTTTAAATAGATCATAACGTAGTCCTTGTAAATATCTGAATATTTAATTTTTCTTTTTTTATTTGGTAGAATAATGCATAAAAGTTCTCTACTTTTGTCTTATCTCTTTCACTGTAGCCCGTGTTTGGGCGGCTCACAGGTGGATTTGACTGACTCATCAGAGACTTCTGCACAATCTTGTGTATTCCATGCTGTCATTAGAGCAAATGGGAGACATATCAAACACTAAGAGAAAATGAAATTCATATTCATATTTCAAGTATTTCAAAGATTCTATTTTTTGCTCAAATTGTTGTGCTGATGACATAATAATGAAAATTCATATGAAGTTAGAAGGTAGTGCAAAATGCAAACATTTTTGCTTGTGGTTTTGGCCTTTTGGACCCCACTGAATCTTTTGAAAAGCTGAAACTTTCAAGCTAGCAAGGCTGTTAGTGCATCTAATTTATTTAATGCATTAGACTGCAATACACTACATGGGCTAAATTTAACTCATTTGTAACGGATTAAACACATTAGACAACTGCTTACATAAACCTAAGCCTATTTAACCACAGCAGAGTTTGCATGACTTTTTTCTTGAGGGGCATTTATGTATTGCTAAGCGTGTTAGAGCTTGAGATCAACATTCGGTCAGATTGCATGACACAGATTGCAGTGAATTTTAATCATCCTTGATTTGACTGTGGTGCTGATTTTGCACTTATCTTTGCTCTTCCATTAAACAATCATAAGTGTCCATATGTTTATTGTGCACAGGAAATTATTATGGATTGTGTTAGTCATGTAAAGAAAATATACTGCAAAGTCTATCTCTTTATATTCCCTCCCACAAACCACATTGTTGGTAAGTCCCACAAAAAGGTATTGCCTGAACACAGTTATGTCTGATAAAGCTGGTAGAGATAAAATATAAAGGGGCCATAAGCAGGAACCTGCAATAAATGGGGCAGGACTGTGCAATGGCATTGTTAGAGTATGATACTATTGTAACTCACTGATAATGCATATCATTTGTTAAAAAGGTGTCTTCACCTTAAATGAATAGAGACACTGATCTGAGTTAGTAGATTAAAAGAATGATGGATTATTTCTGTTACAGATGTTTCCACAGCTGCATTATACACATGCATGTAAATATCATACAGTAATTGCTGCCACTTCTGCATGCAGATAGTTTTTTTTTACATACATTCCTCATTTTTCTTTTAATCAAACATGCATCAAACCCATATGCACATATAGTCAGCTCGCAAATATGTATGGCTGCACTGAACATCTAAAGCCAATTTTTGAATAATAAACCTTTTTCATGGGTGTTCCTCTATGTGCTCCTAAACTTTCCTTTGTACTAATGAATGTTTTAGTCTGTTAGTACAAGTCTTACAAATGCTACCAATAGCCTGTACTTGACAGACATAGCAACAATAGCTAGAGGAGACAAGACAGAATTTTGCAAATGGTCAATTGTCATTATTTCAACCACAGAACTTGAGGAGATAAAGTTTCTTACGATCTGCACTTAATAGTAGCACATTTGCACACACACTGTTCTATTCCTGAGATTCCAGCTTTTAGTGGAAGAAAGGGAGGGAAACTGGCATGCTTACAAATCTGAACACACAAAAAACTTTTATTCTTTCAAAGTATGTTGTAAACCTGGGAGTGCACTCACACTGTATCCTCCCTTTTGTAATCTAGATTCTGAGAACATTGCACGGACACACAAACACAGAAATTCCAATGGACTTCCCTCACTGGAGCGGTTGGTGCTTTCAGCAGTGTCTGGCACACACATATGTGCTCCCTCCCCTTCACACACACTGATTCTGCCAGATCCGCCCCAGGGCTCAGGCTATATAAAAAGGACAGAGTTGGAAACAGCTGCACACTCCAGGACTCCAGTTCAGGTCAAGTCCATAACGGTTTCCTCCAGAGTCCTCTTTCCACTCCTTCTGCAGCAATTCATCCATCAGCATGTCTTATATGAGTCAGACCACATACTCAAGTGGCCCTGTAGGCTTCACTGGGAGCTCTACAGTCTCCCAGAGGCGTATGGGCTCACTGTCCTCTGCACCCAAGGCCTACAGCATGCATGGATTTGGCTCTAGAGGCAGCTCCCGCATCTCCTCGACTGTCTCGAGAACTGTGTCTTCTGGCTATGGTGGTGGACTGGGCGCTGGATTCGGTGGTGGCATGGGTGGCGGGATGAGCGGAGGTGGCTTCAGCCTGTCTGCTGCCGTGGACGGTGACACCGTCCATCTGAATGAGAAGGCCACCATGCAGAACCTGAACGATCGTCTGGCCTCCTACCTGGAGAAGGTGCGCTCACTGGAGGCTGCCAATGCTAAACTGGAGCTGCAGATCCGTGAGTACTATGAGAAGAAAGGACCAGCTGCCCAGAAAGACTACAGCCACTACTGGGCTACCATCAATGACCTGAAGGACAAGGTACATTCATACATTTCATGTAGGAAAATCATGTTTTAATTCAGAATTATTGCACTTTATTTAAGCATTTGCAGAGCATACTGAAAATAATATAATCCTGGAAATTTAAAGGTGAAACCTAGATGTTTTATGGACACATGGGGTGTGGCACTTTTGTTTCCTTTTACACACTTTGTAATGTCAATAACATTTAACCGTCCATGTTTTAGATCAAAAACGCGACCATCGGCAATGCCAACATCCTTCTGCAAATCGACAATTCAAAGTTGGCTGCTGATGACTTCAGGACAAAGTAAGTAGCCCTGATTTACAAAAAAGATACTGTATCTTCTGCCTTAAAAACAGGTGTAGCTAGTTATTCTACAGCAGATTATCCTATTCAGTAAGGGTTACTGACAGATAAAATGGCATCAATCTTGTCTCGGCACTGACAAGGTATGAGCACGAACTGATGATGCGCCAGTCTGTGGAGGCTGACATTGCCAACCTGCGACGCCTGCTGGACCAGACCACACTGACCAAGGCTGACCTGGAGATGCAGATTGAAGGTCTGCAGGATGAACTGGCCTACCTGAAGAAGAACCATCAGGAGGTTGGTAACATTATCCTTATCACAGCTGCATCAAATTAAGCTACATTTGTTTGCTTAAAGCCAATTGGCAAAATCATGTGTGGAAAACCAGCGAGGTGCGAAGAGATTTATAATGCACATGAACTTCTTTACTTGGCAAGAAAACTGATTCTTCTTGAGACAGATGCTGTTGTAGATCAGTCCAAGTACAGAAACCTCCACCAAGAATTTGGCCAGTGTACAGATGGAAAATGCCATTCTAAAAATACTCCATATTTGGTTGCAATCTAACTTTGGAGTTTTTGCAAATGACAACAAAAAGTATTTAAACAAGAGTGTATGGCCATCTTAGCCTTCTGTAATGTCTCTGGAATTTCTATGTTTGTAGGAACTGGCAGCTCTGAGGTCTCAGCTGACTGGCACCGTGAACGTGGAGGTTGATGCTGCTCCTCAGCAGGACCTGAAAAAAGTTCTGGATGAAATTCGTGCTCAGTATGAGACCATCACAGAAAAACATCGCAGAGACCAAGAGGCGTGGTTCAATGACAAGGTGACCTGTTTGACCACTTGCACAAAAGCATGTTTCCAGTGATTATTGTTATTATTATGAATCTGATCTCTTTTTTAGTAGAAGATTGCCTTTCTTATGTATGTCTATACCACACTTCCAGTCGGCAGCATTGACTAAGGAAGTGGCCATCAGCACAGAGACCATCCAGACGACCAAGACAGAGATCACAGACCTGAGACGAACACTCCAGGGTCTGGAGATCGAACTGCAGTCCCAACTGAGCATGGTGAGAAATTGAAAGTGGATGAAGGAAGCAAGGAAACAATAAAGATAAGAGTAATGTAGCTCACAGGAACATGTAAGCAAAAAAAAGCATATTAGGCCAGGAAAAGGAAAGAAAAAGGAATGATAAAGAAATGGATGGGAGGAGGTTTTTCAGAATAGAAGGCAGTACCAATGGTAATTTGTCTGTGTTTTATGAAGCTTTCCACATCTAAAAGAAAAGAGTCAGGGAGAAAGGAATGTAGAGGAGACATTGTGAGGTGAAAGTAGCCAGGGCTTCTAAAGACTTCTGACACCTGGGTGTCGATTTGCACCACCTTGGTGGAATATAAAGCAACTGTCTGTCAGTATAACTTTGCCAATAGTTTAAAAAAAGGACTTTAGAAATAGTCTGTGATGTGTATGTTGATACTTGACTTCTGAAAGTTGACACATAGGCTGAGGACAGAATCTAAGTGCAACAAATATTATGAGCAATCCCCTCGGTATGTGAGAGGAGTAGGATTACATCTGAGTCATGTTGGAGACACTGGGTGGGTTCATGAAAAATGAGCATGGTGTGAAGCACCAGAAGGTTATCTGCTTTTCAGTGCATAACCATCCAAGTTTCCTGTCCAGTGTTAAGGAAACTACATTAAACACAGCAAAACATTGAACTTAATCTTAATTCTTCCCATAACCTCTTTTTTTTTTTTTTTAACAGAAAGCAGCACTGGAGAACACGCTAGCAGAGACAGAGGCACGCTTCAGTGCTATGCTAGCAGGTTACCAGAACCAGATTAACATGCTAGAGGCAGAGCTGGCCCAGGTTCGGGCCAGCATTGAGCAGCAAGGTCGGGACTATACCTTGTTGTTGGACATCAAGAGCCGTCTGGAGCAGGAAATCGCCACCTACAGGAGCCTCCTGGAAAAGGAGGAGTCCAGGTAATGCCATTTATGTACATGCAACTAACCTGCTTTGCTAATGATAAAATCAAATGTTTAGTCTTACTTGTCACATCTGAGCCTTTGGCTGTATGTAATTCTCTTACTCTTACTCCTCTTCTCTCCACAGGACTCCAGGCCAAGGTATTTATCCTTTCTTATTTCTTACTGATTTAAGATTATAATCAGCATAGTTCTTCAGAAAATTCATATATTGACCTGTCCACTCTTTTACAGGTGGATCCACTGTCACCACCACCACCACCACGGTGCGCTCAGTCAACTAAGCAGAGCAGACTACTTTCAGAGACGCACACACTAACACATCAGTCCCATAGGTCCCTGATGATAGTTTCATGGTAAATAATTGTCAAGCATGGCTACAAAACCCAGGAAATACCTGTAACCTCTTAAATTTGATGATGGATTAAATGCATTTCCTTGTGTGTGAGAGAAACCTGTCTCTGAAAATAAAGCTGCTGGCAAACAAACAACTGCTCTAGCCTTCTTGCTTTACTAAGATGTGCAATCTACATTCATTTGATCATGACACATGCACACACATAATGTCTGAAGTATGAAATGTTCCAGGACAAAAGAGCAGAGACTGAATGTATTGCAAAAGCAAAACTGCCTCTTTGAGTTTTTAGACACTTGTTACATTCATTTATATCACCACACAGCGCTAAAATGGTGAACACTTTAGACAACAGAAAAGAATAAGATAAACTGCTCTAGTTTGCAGGTATTTGTGATCTTTCCCACAGTCTGGCACACCAAAATCAGCATTACAACATATTCAAGCTTTCTCTTATGCTACACTCCTACGCCCTTTCTTCACCCCCACAGCCCGGTTGCTAGGAGACTGATTCATCACAAAAAACACTGAGCGGAAAGCAAAGTTTAGGCTGTAAAAACAGCCAAGAGCTTGTTGACCGTCACTTTATCAGCAATGCTCTTTGCCCTCCATAAAGAGTCATGAATTGAAAAAAAGGAACTTATGGGCTTGTGTGTAAAAGTGTGTGGGAGTGAGTGAAGAACTCCACAAAGTCTCGTCGTTACTTGTTCAGAACTTAAAACTTTGTTTTTATATCAATCTTAATCTCATAATAAACTTTGGAAACTACAGTCTTCTTCTATAAGCAAATAAAGGTAAAAATAAAGGTTCTATAAATGGTTCTTTAGAACAAGGCCATTAGATTGTTATGCATTCAGAGCACAATAATGAACTCTATATTCGATACGTTACATTTTGAATTATTCAGAATACAGTAACTTTTCACATTGTAGAACAATTTTAGAATACCTTCAAAGAAGCATTATAAATGCTCCTTTATTAAGCATTATAAAATCAGTTTGTAGGAAACATGCTTGTTAGATGGACTTGTTAGACTGATAAGTGAAAGTGATTAGCCAGGTATTTATCTCAATGTTACTAAGCACTTGTGATGGATGATTGCAGAATATCCTAGTTAAACTGGAGCACAGTTTTCACGTAATATGGGTCACTTCTTAAATGTATTGTGGTGGTGATGATATATCGTTGCTGTCCAATGAAAAACACATATCTCCATTTTTTCTGATGTTTACTTTTCTGCATCATTTGAGATCAGCAGCTATTCTTTACATTATGTGATGATTTCAAGATGACTGGACTAATAAAAATTCTCCAAAAATTGTTTAGAATAAAGTCTCTTTCCATTAACTTACGTTGAAAGTAAATACGTTTTTGCCCTTTCCTGTAAAGTTAGTGTTTTGGAGATTTTTTTTTTGGACAGCTATGATATATAGATATTAACATCATGTTACCAGTGATTGGAAGGAGGAAACTGAAACTCAGTAAGAAGAGGACAGAATGAAATGTGACAATAAGCCAACAACATTAGTATATAGCTTTAATCATGGCTGATGGATTAACAAAGGTGTCACGTGTTTTCCTAGTTTATGAGACAGGCAGGAGTGTGGGAACTGCAGTGGACTGAAGTGGGCAGTGAAAATAATGCTGAAAATTACACAACTTAATTGGGAGCTTTGTTGCACCACTCACTACAGAGTTCCAAACTGCCTCCGAAAGCAACATCAGCACAAAAACTGCATCAGGAGCTTTGTGAAATAAGTTTTCATGGCCGAGCACAGAAGCCTAAAATCGCTATGCACAATCAAGCCAAACATCGAGTGTTCACCATGTGTTGGCTTGAGTGATAAATTGTGCTTCTCTATCTGGTAGTTTGATGGATGAATCTGAGTTTGGAAGATACCAAACAAATACCACCTTCTTGAAGACAATTGTATGTTTCCAACTTTGTGGCAACAGTTTGGGGCCCTTTTCTGTTCTCGCATTTGTACCCCCATGCACAAGGTGCATAAAGACATGGTTTGACAATTTCGGTCTGGAGGAACTCCAGTGACCTGCACAGGGCCCTGACCTCAACCCTACTGACACCTTTGAGATGAATTAGAACACTGATTGCAAGCCAGGCCTTCTTGTACCTGACATCACAATTGCTCTCTTCACTGAATGGGCACAAATTCCCACAGACACATTCCAAAATTTAGTGTAAAGTCTTCCCTGAAGAGTCGAGGCTATTACTGGTTTGGGGTGTTATAAGATGTCCAATAAGCTTGTATACATGTTATGGTCAGGTGTCCAAATACTTTTGGCCACATGGTGTATGTACAGTGTTAAATCATTTTCTTACATTAATGACTAATTTTACAAAAGTGAGAACACTATTTACATGCTCAATGTTTTTCAAAAGGAAGAACATTGAAAAACTATGATTTCTGTAGTACAATTAAAAGTCTTGAAAGGCATCAGTGGAGTTCTATACTTAAAGTTCCTTTTAATGCAAGACCAGGAAACCATTTTGATACTTGCACGACTAAGCAAGATGAAGACATTTTCCATAATAACTTAATAATAAGTTAATAAAGCTAATAATTAACTCAAAATGGCTGTCTGTGCCTGCGGCATACATAGCCTAGGTGTGGCTGCACTGTTTACCCAAGGACTGGAGCTAGAACTGGAACGTGTTCATGGTCAGGTGACTTTTCTTGGACTCGAGTATTTGTAAAAGCTGTGTGGACTCAAGAAAGGTCATAAATCAGTAATCAGTGTCAGTTGAAAGAGGCCATCAAACACAAACGTAAAAGAGGGCATATAACAAAGTTATTGCTGCAGTCGAACTTACAGCAGTGCCAAGTGAGATGTGAATGATATACCTACGGTGTAGGACCAAGAAACCAGATGCAAGAAAAGAATGCAAAACCTAAATCTTAGAAGTGAATTATGCTATGCCAGTTGTATTGGAAGATGTTAGCATGGACTTTGTGAGACATTGAAACTTGGGACAAATGAGTATAAAGGAGTATATGGGACTACTGTAAATGAGTATAAATTCTTCATAAAGGGAGGGGATGGTCATTTCAATAAGCGCTGTTGAATGCTAGCATGTTATCTTAGGAACTATTGCTGGAACGATTGCCAAAGTCTCAAGGGCATTTCATTTTGACTAAAAATAAGGCTTTATACCCCTTCAGTTAGGAATCTCAGGCACATTCAACATACTATAACTGTTATTGAACCATTTTTACTGATCTTTTAAAAAGCATTTAGCAAGTTTTTTAAAGCCTAAAGGCAGTGAAGGGCCTGTGATTAATGTCATTTGTAGATTACAACATCAGCAGACAGACTACATGTCTAAATGCAAGGGCAAAGGTTGTAAGATAGGGAGTGCGTCTTTCATCAGCAAATACTATGAACTTATTTCCATCTGAAATGCTGATGACATTACTGTCCTCTTGTAGTTGTAAATCTTGCACAAAAGGGAAAAGTTTTTAACAGCAAAGGTGAGTAAAGTAGCCTAAGCCGATAGTTATTTTAGTAAAATAAAGATTCAAGTAAAAGTATATTTCCAATGATTTCCAATTGTTTTGATGTGAAATGGTGCACTGTAGCAACTGACCAACTATGATTTCTTCACAGTGGTGGTGAAAAAAAAAAGAAGCTATTTTTACACATTTTAATGTATGATGATAATGGTAAAGTAGAGGTGAATCTAAAAATAAAAGCTTACAATGACTTGCATATCAAAATTATCGTAGAATGATAATTTGTTACATTTTCATTCAGTACTGTTTTTTTTAAGTAGGTTTCATTGGCATTAATGGCTCAGAGTCTTCCCATCTGTGAACAATTCTCACTCAGTTTTCTCCAGAACAGTGCGCATTTGGGTATAGAATATTTTAATTGAATAGACCTCTCCTGTGTGAAAAAATACAAGGCTTAGTACTAAATTCCACGTGTTTCATTTGGAGGTGACTATCGGACTGGTCCAAGCATGATCAGTAGTCTAAGGTCTGGCCCAACGCGCCTCCCTCTGGCGAAGAATGGAACTGTAAGAACATGTAGTGTAGTTTGTGTATTTGTCCACGGGGAGGCAGTGATGTGTTCACCGCCGTGTAGCTTCTAACAGCGGAAGTGGAGAGAAACAACAGACATTCCTGTTTATAAAAGGCGTTTTCTGGCACCAAAATCACGAGCACTAATAAATCGCTGTTTGCAGAATACTGCAATAGAAACTATCAGTTGTAGTGTTTAGACTGCTATTTACATTTGCTGTAGGTCGAGACTTCTCAAATCAAAGATCTATAAGCAAATATTAAGGTTTAAATTTAAAATGAATTATTATTGAAAGACATAATTGAGTTTAACATAAAGTGTCAAACAGGTGTAAAACTATATTGGTAATATAGTTATAATAAAGAAATAATAACAAATAATAATACAGAAATATTTGTAATATGCTCACAAATGCCCTATAACTTAAATCAAATGTGTTAAATACTGCTTTTGTCACTATCTCAATATGGGTGAAACTGTAAGAGCAGCGCCCACTACTGGTCATGACTGTGTGGATTTTGAATTTGAAGTGTAACTTTCAGTTTTACCAGTAGGAGGTGATGTAGTGCGCGAAATTCCCCAGCTTCCTACACAGGCTATGTGTAAATAAAACGTTACAAACTGAAGGATCAGTCGTTTAAAATGGTGAATTCCTCTTCTTGATTCCATAGAATTACGTATTTACAGGTAGCTAGTTATCATTTAAGGGCAGCAAAGCCTGTGTGTCTACAAAAATCGATCTAGATGTAGGCGCTGTTTATACGGTTAAAAGCACGTTGTATAGTAAAAGTACTCGACATATCACGTTGCTTAAATCATATAAAACATGTCTGCAATTTATTATTGAAAAAGACTGAGTCCCGCTGTATTACTCAGGCTGCACTGCAGTGTCTATTCACAGGCGCGATCCCACTACTGATCGGCACGGGGGCTTTGACCTGCTCCGTTTCCGACCTGGGCCGGTTCACCCCTCCTTAGGCGACCTGGTGGTCCCGAGCTCCCTCAGGAGCACCATATCGATACCGAACTTAGTGCGGACACCCGATCGGCATAGTCCACTACAGCCCAGAACCCCTGAGCTCAAACGGTCCGCCAGCCTCAGCCCCCCAGTAACTTGGATTACAGGCGCACGCCACCGCGCCCGGCGAGAGCAGAGCGGATCTGAAGAGCTTTTAAGCAGCAGACTGAAAACACTCACCGCCCTCTGGTGGACGAAGTAGGAACTACGGACACTAGGAGACTCGTACAGAGCACGCCGTCTGCTGTATGGTAATAGAATTGGTTTTGACATTTATCAGACATTTTCTCAGAAAACGCTTGGTGTTTTCCAGATGCTACACGTCCCTTTTACAGTTCTCTTCCTCATCACAGAAGAGTTCATTCATCATCATTTTGTGAGTATTTTACACGAAGATACAGTGTGGAGGTCTATCTTTGCACAAAGGACAGTGCATTCAGTAAAATCATATGTAGAATAGCAAATAGTTTCTAGATCTGATAAAAGTAACAATAATGAACAGAACTGGATTAAAATTAGTAAAAATGAGAAGTTTCTTTGTAGAATGAACTACAGCATGTTCCATGCTCTGCAGGTGAAACTTCCTCTCAGACTCAGTCTTTTTTCTATATTATTCCATACTCCCTTCTTTCTTTTTATTTCATTCTGTCATCTCTACACTGAATGTTTACATCTTTACTTCTGTGTTTATACTATCTTTTCTGCGAGTGTTACCCTGATTAAAAATGTGTTACAAACCACAAACTTTACAGTTATTAGCAACCCTGAATTTCACATGTTCCCCTCTGCCAACATAAGAGTGATGATGGGTTCTATCATGCTTGATGACATTTAAGAACATAGAGCAAGGATCCTGAGACCCCTCCTCCAGGGTCTTAGGTCCTCCCTTTTGACTTGACTTTTTGTTGGGGGGAAGAAGCTTGATTCTGTGGTCATTGAACTGTTGAAATATTCTGAAGCATTGACCTGGCAGATCCAACCATAACCTAGTTTTATCATTTTTACAGAGGCACATAGATATTCACTTTAAGATCTACTGGTGCTTCATGGAGACCATAATGCCACGTGTCCTAACAAGGTTATCAGGCCTTTTATGGAGGAAAAACAGCATCACAGATCATTCAGCATACCTAACAATGGGGATGTGCTTATTTTCTGTATAACCAGTCTTCTGTTTATGTCAAACTCACGTTGACTGTTTGTTGCCCCCAAAAAGTTTTTGTTAGATGTGATTGTAGAACCCGGTCCCAAAGTTCCTGTAACACCAAGCAAACTCTGACATTTGACTTTAGATAACAGGGCATGCCTTCTATGTAGTTTATTGGTATGAGGGTAGTATCTAATTACAGTTCAATCATTTTTAATAAGACTAACTTAATAATAATTCATTTAGTAAGACTCTGTGGAGGTGGCATGGCTAGCCTAGACATGGTTGCATTGTTGCCACAAGGGGAGAGGCTGGCATTGGAAGCATTTACACAGAGGTCTTTTTCTTGGTACTGAATATTTGCCCAACCTGTAAGGATTCAAGGAATCTGAAGGCCAAAAACTCAACTGAATACTGTTTGTTACATAGAACAACCTTGATCCCTGCATTAAAAAAACATTCTCTGTTATTAGTATTACACATGAACTCAGAAATACTTTATACCAGTGAACACTTTTCATTGCTCCACAAATTCCCCAAATTCAACTTAAGACTGTACTATGTACAATGGAAGTTTTTAACAGCATCCAGAAATGCTGTCAGCTTCTGAATGAACTTCTGAATGAACTGATTCAAAGTCTGTTTTGTGGTCTGATGAGTCAGCATTTCAGACTGTTTGTGGAAAAAAGGAACATTATGTTCTCCAGGCCAAAGAAGAAAAGGACGATTCAGACTGTAATAAGCATGAATTTCAAAGGCCAAGGTCTGTCATGTATGGAGGGGGGTTATTAGTTGGTAACCTGCATCGCTGATGCTCACATTTCAAATTAATGCCAAGAAACATATTGCCTGTGTTACACCATGACTGAAAAAAGGTGTCTTTAGATCCCAAATGATTATTAAGTGTTGTTAAAAGAGTAATGTTTTGACCTTCAAATAAAGCAGTACCCAGAAGACTGTGGAGAATATACTTACAGTGTAGGACAATTTAGACAAACCACTTAAAATAAAGTCTGACATGTTTGTAAGGTTTTATTTTTCTATTTTCATACACTTTTGACTGAATTAAAATAAATGATAATGAAATAAATAGTAAAACAGTAAAAAGTACATTGTTTTGATCACATATACGGACAGAAAAAGCATGATCAGTAGTCTAAGGTCTGGCCCAACGCGCCTCCCTCTAGCGAAGAAGTGAACTGTTAGAACATGTAGTGTAGTTTGTGTATTTGTCCACGGGGAGGCAGTGATGTGTTCACCGCCGTGTAGCTTCTAACAGCGGAAGTGGAGAGAAACAACAGACATTCCTGTTTATAAAAGGCGTTTTCTGGCACCAAAATCACGAGCACTAATAAATCGCTGTTTGCAGAATACTGCAATAGAAACTATCAGTTGTAGTGTTTAGACTGCTATTTACATTTGCTGTAGGTCGAGACTTCTCAAATCAAAGATCTATATGCAAATATTAAGGTTTAAATTTAAAATGAATTATTATTGAAAGACATAATTGAGTTTAACATAAAGTGTGTAAAAGACTGAGTCCCGCTGTATTACTCAGGCTGCACTGCAGTGTCTATTCACAGGCGCGATCCCACTACTGATCGGCACGGGGGGTTTGACCTGCTCCGTTTCCGACCTGGGCCGGTTCACCCCTCCTTAGGCGACCTGGTGGTCCCGAGCTCCCTCAGGAGCACCATATCGATACCGAACTTAGTGCGGACACCCGATCGACATAGTCCACTACAGCCCAGAACCCCTGAGCTCAAACGGTCCGCCAGCCTCAGCCTCCCAGTAACTTGGACTACAGGCGCGCGCCACCGCGCCCGGCGAAAGCAGAGCGGATCTGAAGAGCTTTTAAGCAGCAGACTGAAAACACTCACCGCCCTCTGGTGGACGAAGTAGGAACTACAACAGCCATAAGAGTCTCTCCCAGAGAGCCCCGATGAAAAAGACTTTTTGGTAAATAAAACAATAGACCTTAATTAAAGCTATATAGTCATATTTTCTGTATTGTTGTGAATTTGCAAAATCCTCCTAAACGTAAATGTGTTAAAACTATAGTACTTGGGTATTGTAGGTTCTCAAACAGTTTTTATACTGTCTTTAATTAAAGAGAAATTCCAAGTAATATTCAAACTGTCTGCATAATTCAGCCATTGATATTATTATTTGCTGTCTAATTTGACCAGTGAACCTACACATGTGTATTTATATGTGATATATAAAGCAGTAATAAACGACATAAGTAGGAGTTACGTGTCTATGTACATTGGCACCAACATGAAGCTATTTAGTGGTAGCCAACTTTACTGATGTCTCTCTGTGATGTAGAGTCTGCAGGTTCTGAATAGGAACAGGTTTAGATCACTATTTCTAAATCTACAGGCTTTTTATTAATAAGCTACTGTGTAAAATCGTGTTGCATGTGAGCAGAATTCAACATCATTCTAACATTTGATGACATTTAACTCAGTTGCACCAAAACTAGAAGAAGCTTAATCAGTCAGACAGACAGTATATAGAAAGAAGATGGTTCAAATCTCTGCAGAGCAGAAAGAATGAATAAAAAAGACACAATGAAAAGAGGATGGAGGACTATTGGGAGCAGACTGAGTTGTGATTAGTTTGCCAGTGCATTCAATATGCTGGAGTCCATCAATCAGAGATGTTTGTTTAAAATATATCAACTTTAGTTAAGGTCAGAATTTTTTATTATTTCAGCCAAATGCAGTGACTTATTTTATTAATTTACACAGGATTTTACAAACTCTAATAAAAATTGGTAAAATTTCCAATGTAAATAAAAACAGTCAGTAATGATTTATGAATATAATTTCACTTCTGTGTGAACAAAAACAGTACAAAGAGAAGAAATGTAATGTTTCATTTGGTCAATTTCTTAGTTTTTTGTAAATATAAGCTGATTTTGTTGCCTGTCACATACTTTAAAAAACCTGGGACATGGCAATTGATGACCTAACACCATATAAGCAAGGATTGACTGCAGCTCACCATGCTGCCAAAAATGCATGAGCAAAGAAGTCCAGCAGTTTAAGATAAATGTTCTCCAGCCAGACATGGCAAAGATTTTAGGTACTGCATCATCTACAGTGCATAATAATATAAAAAGTGTCAAGGGATGTGGAGAAATCTCCATGCGTGAAAGGCAAGGCCAGCAACCTCTACAGAAAGTGTATGAGCCTCAAGCCCAGAAGGCCCTGCATTGAAAACCAGCTTTGGAGTTCGGCTCGTACTGTATGGTTTTTAATATACACGCTTCTTCTATGATAAAAACACTTTCTCATTGTTGAAAACAAAGTATTCCACTTTAACTAATAAAACAATTTAGATGTGCGTTCCGCAGATTTTTCAAAAGTTCTTAATGATGATATCCTTAAAAGTTCAATGTCATCATAGTGTTTTTATGTGAAATGCACTTTTCTAGAGGAACAGAAAGTCAGAGCTGGTTACAGAGATGGAGACGGGAAGCAGACATCTAAAGAGTTTCATTCCTCTAAAATGTACACCACAGTAATGATCAAGAGCATGTTGCTGAATGCTTGAAACGTTGTTTTGCAATGTTTTTTAGACAATGCATTGGAGAAAAGCACATTTTTACATCCCATGCAGAGAGGAGAAATACATGCAGAGCTTTTACCAGAAAAACACAGCCCAAAGAAATATTGATTCTTTGGACGTACCACTATTTAACTGCTTTAAACATCACATATAAATACACATGTCTTGGTCCACTGGTCAAATTAGACAGCAAATAATGTTGCCTGAATACCTATAGACATTACAAGCCCTAGATCCACCATTATTAAACAAATCCATTTCAGTACGTTTCTCTACAATGAACCATTTCAAATAAAACTGCTCTAATGAGTTTGTTCATATCAATGACTGAATTACGCAGACCTTTTGAAAATTACATGGAATTTCTCTTTAATTAAAGACAGTATAAAAAACTGTGTTTGAGAACCTACAATACCCAAGTACTATAGTTTTAACACATTTACGTTTAGGAGGATTTTGGAAACTCACAACAATACAGAAAATATGACTATATAGCTTTTATTAGGCTCTGTTGTTGTATTTAACAAAAAGCAGCCAAATTTCCAGAACTGACCCTGTCAGGTCAAAAGAGCCAAGCGCTAAGTTGCCTTCTACCACTCTGAAATACAGAAGCTGAGTATGAGAGTTTTCAATCTGCTGGTTAAAAGCGCACAGTGGAGAATTTTCCCCTCAATGTGGATTTACAGGCTGTTCAACCTTCCAGGCTGCATCCCGCCCCCTCGATTCCAGCCAATCAAATGATAGCATCGTCAAACAGCTCCGCCTTCAAGTTAACCAATCAGGTCGCGGAATCTCGGCGCCGCGCTGGGATTAAAAATTTTTGCCGGTGTTCTGTCGAGTTGTGCTACGCATCGATATTTGCTACTTTGCGCTTTTGCGCATGCGCAGACCCACAGCCTTGTCATAAATTTCCACGCCCATTAATCTATGCTCCCTTTCTGTCGAGTATACGTTCAGGTGAGTAATTTCTTATCTTTTTTATTGTTTCCTGACCTATAAACATTTATATAGGCTCCTTACAGTGCACACAGAGTAAGTAGTGATGTAAAAAAAATATGGGTCTGTACTGGAAGCATTTTTCGATAAGGGATGCACTATTTGACATATGATATTAGTCAATCGAGATATGCTACACATGGAAAATATTTAGTTGGTAATGGATTTGGAATGGAATTTTGGAATGGAAATGGATTTAAATCCATGCTTCCCTTGTCCATACAGTGCACGTACTTGATTTTGTAATTAAATGCGTCATAATACTGAGTTAGGCTCTATTTAATGGGAAACACACAACTGGAAGTGTAAACCGATGAGGTAGCATTTCTCGATGGAGTAGCACAGATCGATAGAGTCTGCTGACGATTAACGCTACGGTAGCATTTTTCGACAAAGCAGCACAATTCGACAGAACACCGGTGTGTTTTAAATAGAGCCTAACTCAGTATTATGACGCATTTAATTACAAAATCAAGTACGTGCACTGTATGGACAAGGGAAGCATGGATTTAAATCCATTATAACTTCCTTATTAAATATTTTCCATGTGTAGCATATCTCGATAGACTAATATCACATGTCAAATAGTGCATCCCTTATCGAAAAATGCTTCCAGTACAGACCCATATCTTTTTACATCACTACTTACTCTGTGTGCACCGTATGGACAAGGGAAGCATGGATATGCAGTTTATTTTAACTTCTTTATTATAACTTCTGTATACAAACCATATATGCATATATATATATATATATATATATATATATATATATATATATATATATAGCTAAATGGTTAGGATGACAAGGCTGTGGGTCTGCGCATGCGCAAAAGCGCAAAGTAGCAAATATCGATGCGTAGCACAACTCGACAGAACACCGGTTCTGTCTCGGACAGTCTTTGCTGCCGCTGCCGCTGCTGCATATTTGGTAAGTTATAAACATGAAGATGTGAACACATATTGTTTGTAACGTGAGATCAGCTGTAAATACGAGTACATTGTTGGAAATATCAGTAAAGTGACTGAAAACTACTCATTACCTATGTTTGCACAGCTAAATGGAGCAGCGGCTCTAAATGTTTTTAGCAGGTTGGCTAGCTAAAACAGCGTTGATGTGTCGAAACTGAGAGAAATAAAACAAACAGCAGGATTATCCTTCATATAAATAAAATGCTGCTGTCTTTTTAGTGAGGTCAGAATGGTATTGTAAACTGCTTCCAAAGCTGAAAAGGAAAATATGCATCCTTTCAGTCTGACTGCAATGCAATTGACACGAAAACAGGCTGATTAGAAGTTTAGCTCTATGGCTGTTTCATAGTTTATCAGGTTTTTGTAATGTACAGGATACTTGCCTCCAAGTCAGATACTGGAAATACCTAAATGCTTTCCAGGCTGATTTAACTGCACTTTGCAGAGGCTGATGAAGCAAACTGTACATCATTAGATGCATGGTATTTATATATTAAAGCTGCTCTGGCTTTTTTCTGAATTAGAATATACTTATGATGAAGTAAAATTAAAGCGATCTCAAAATAGAAATGGAAGGCCAGCGATCATTTCAAATTGTTGCTTGTTATTATGCCTTCCAGGCTGATGGGAAAGCCAATGAAAACTTCCTGTCCATACCTCACAAGCAGATTGTTGCTTGATATTGCTTATGTTTCAATTTACTTCAAGGCTGATGTAAAAGTTGCCAAGTTAAAAGGCTGATATAGAAATATTGCCATCTGACAGGCTGTTTAGCAGGTCAGTGATTACATATGTAGTGTTTAGTTCTGTGCCTTCCAGGCTGATAAATACTTTTTGCCTTCCGAGCTGATTGGAAGGCCAATGAAATTGTGCTATCAGTTATATAACAAGACTTATTTAAGATGTCTCTAAAGCTGATTAGACAGCCAGTGATAATTTTACATTGTTGTTTAACATTGTTTAATTCCAATTTACTTTAAGACTGATATAAAATGTGGCATGTTGAACGACTGACAAAGTATTGCCACCTCACAGACTGATTAGAAGGTCAATGGCCACTTTTTTTAATGTTACTTTAATTATGTGCCTTCTAGGCTGATGTAAAGTAAACTAGTCTCAGAGGCTAATGGAAAGCACCTGGCTGAATGGAATCTCCAAGGCTAGGCAGCCAGTAGTCACTTTATATTTGTGCTTAACATTGCTTATATTTCAATTTATTTCAAGGCTGATGTTGCCATGTAGAAAGGCTGATATATAAATATCTCAGAGGCTGTCAGCGATCACTTATTCTACTTCCAGGCTGATGTGAAGTAAACTAGCCTCAGAGACTGGTGGAAAAACCTCTTGCTTTCTAGGCTAATTATTTAACATGGCATAAGATCCCTTTAAGGTATATTATAAGGACAGTGATTGTTTAACATTGCCTGACATTATTTACATTATGATTTACTTCAAGTGAAAGGTGTCACGCTCAAAGGCTGAAGGGAAATAATGCCACCACAAAGGCTGATTTGGAGATCAGTGATCACTTATTTGGTGTTGCTTTGTTATGCCTTCCAGGCTGACGTGAAGTAAACTAGCTTTGGAGGCTGATAGACACCTGTTGATTAAGGCTGATTGGAAGGCTAATGAAAATGTATTTTAATGATTATAAGGCCAGTGATCATTTCACATTGCTTATCATTGTGTACATTTTGATTAACTGCAAGACTGATGTGAAATTTGCCATGCTGAAAAGCAGATATAAAAATATCTCACAGGCCGTTCAGAATGTCAGCGATCACTTATTTTGTGTTTATTTGTATGTTTTCCAGTCTGATGTGAAGTAAACTAGCCTCAAAGACTGATGGAAAACACCTCTTTCTTTCCAGACTCATTAGAAGGGCAATGAAAATTTACTGTCATTTATATAACATGGCTTACTTAAGATCCCTCTGAGGTTGATTAGAAAGCCAGTGATCATTTCACATTGTTGCTTGACATGGTTTACATTTTCATTTACTTCAAGACTGATGTACAAGGTCTTATGCTGAAAGGCTCATAGGAAATTTTGCCATGTCACAGGCTGATTAGAAGTTCAGTGATCACTTTTTGGCATTACTTGCTTGTATGCCTTACAGGCTGGTATGAAGTATACTAGTCTCAGAGGCAGATGGAAAACCTTTTGTTTTGAGGCTGATTAGAAAGCCATTGTTTGAATTTACTGCAATTTATTTAACATGACTTAAAATGCCTGCATGGCTAATTTGTAGGCCAGTGACCAATTTCTGTAGTGCTTTTAATATCACTTACTTTGATCAAATCAAATCAAATTTATTTGTATAGCGCTTTTTACAACGGATGTTGTCACAAAGCAGCTTTACAGAATTTCGGAAAAGACAAAGTTTTAACAGGATTGTAAGAATGTACAAAGAATGTACAGGTGGTGGCAGGTTGTGGCAGCTGGGCCATGGGCAGCTGGTCTGAAGTGGGTAGCAGGAGGACTCGGCAGTCGGTCATCCTTCAGTGTCCGACCAAACATATGGGTGATTGTATACTCGGGAAGAAAGCAGGGAGAGGGAATTAGTTTTATTCTATCTGTTTGTACATAAACAAGGGATGTAAACATTTACAGAGTGTGGCTAATGACTCCGGCAGATCTGACTATGACAGCTTAACTAAAAGGAGAGAACCAGAAGGAGACACAGACACGGCAGTACTCTGAGAGAGTTTGGCATCCCTCCGCTCCACCGTCCACAAACTTGAGTGACCGCGTGCGAGCAGCGGGACGACAGCACCAGCATCTCAATTTACTATAATTCCCTGTGTCCATGGACCCCTGGAACTGCTGCCTTTATCTAAGGGGGAACATTAGCTACCAAAAGCTAAACTAAACAAGTGAGTTTTCAGCCTAGTCTTAAAGATTGAGACTGTGTCTGAGTTCCGAACAGTTTCTGGGAGGTCATTCCAGAGTTTGGGGGCTTTATAAGAAAAAGCTCTTCGCTTAAAATAAAGAAGATACTAATCCAGGATTACTGGATAACTCCACAGTGACAGTTTTAACTCAAGTATTCCTTCTGTCTGGTGACTTTTCAGGTTTCATTTAGCTCAGTTATCTTGTTCTAACTCCTGCACTTGCTATGTGAAATACATGTAAAAGGGAATTCCACAGTTTTTTGCAAAATGAAATCAGAGATACACTTTTGCTGTGTTTTGATGCACAAGACACTATACGCCAAATTGTGAAGACCATCACCCCTCAGGCTGATAAGAAGGCCAATGGTCATTTCATGCTGTTTCCTCTTTAATAATACTCAGTCATGTACTTTGAGCCTGATATTAAAGGCATAGTCCTTACAGGTTTATAGGGCTGCCACCTCCTAGACTGATAAAATAGACAATATTGTAGTTGCTTTGATAAAATAATGTATGTTCAGGGTTGACTTAAAAGGCGCCATTTTTAAATGCTGATAAGAGAGACTCCCACTTCTCAGGCCAATCAGAAGGTCAACAATCATTTCATATTGTAGCCTCTTTTGCACCCATAAAATCACTCAAAATGTACTTGTTCTGATTAGTTTCTTTAGAATGGAGCGTTTCACATCAAACCACATGGAATCATTGATTTTTTTTTTCCATAATCTTTTTCAATTATGCTGCAATGAAGAACTATGAAAGTCTCCTTTAATAGTCAGTCATCATCAGCATCAGTTGTATTTTCTCATATGTATATATATGTGTGTGTGTGTGTGTGTGTGTGTGTGTGTGATGTATTTTCAGGTGTGTCATGGTAGACAGAGACCTCAAGTCAATGCTGTACAGAAAGTGTTTCCACACTGTATAATATCGCTGTCTTGGTTTCATGTTCTTTAGGTAACATTTTCTCATAACCATGGAATAAGAAGAGTTAGCAGAACTGCGCACATGTATTTTGTTAAGCAAGTATTTTTGTATGTTCTATATAGGCAGTTCATCGCTGGATGCAACATCAAGATGAATGCAAAAAGCATCCAGCTGTCATCAGGTCATTGATAGCTCTCAAAGAATCTGCAACAGTAAGTTATAAACTTAGTTGTCTCAAAAATGTTTTGTCTGTAGATGGTCTCTTAAAACTCATGTTAGTCTTCATTGGTTTTCCAAGAATCAGACTTCGAAGAGAGGTCAAACTAAGTGGTAGTCAGCATTGATGAACTGACGGGCATCACAATCATCTCAAACTATTTAAAAATGCACTGGCCCACATTCTAAGATGTGGGCCAATTTTGGATGAAGAGTATTCCACCAAAATAGTGAATCCTATAATTTGGCTGAGAGGTATGGATATATCTGTAGTATACTGCAATGATTACCAATCCTGTTCCTGCATATTTCAATGTTGCTCTAACCTAATCTAGCTAACTTGTAACGAAGCTACAAGTGCTTCCTAAATTGAAGTGGTCATGTTAGAACAGGAGAAAATGTGCACTACAAAGTACTTCAGTAGTGTGTTTGGGAGACACCAATAGTTTTCACCCTGTGCTCTTCACAGATGAAAGCAGGTTCACACTGAGCACATGTGACAGGCGTGACAGAGTCTGGAGACGCCGTGGAGAGCGATCTGCTGCCTGCAACATCCTTCAGCATGACCGGTTTGGCAGTAGGTCAGTAATGGTGTGGGGTGGCATTTCTTTGGAGGGCCGCACAGCCCTCCAAGTGCTCGCCAGAGGTACCTCATCAGGAGCATGCCCAGGCGTTGTAGGAAGGTCATGCAGGCACGTGGAGGCCACACACAATACTGAGCCTCATTTTGACTTTTCTTAAGGACATTACATCAAAGTTGGATCAGCCTGTAGTGTTTTTCCACTTTAATTTTGTGTGTGACTCCAAATCCAGGCCTGCATTGGTTAATAAATTTGATTTCCATTGATGATTTTTGTGTGATTTTGTTGTCAGCACATTCAACATTGTACAGAACAGAACAAAGTATTCAATGAGAATATTTCATTCATTCAGATCTAGGATGTGTTATTTGAGTGTTCCCTTTATTTTTTTGAGCAGTGTATATACTTAATAACAAGTCCGGCATTTATTTTCATTCCATCTATGTACAAGTACACAGTGGAGTGAAATTACGTTCCTCCAGGAACAACAGTACAAGGAACAAAAAGTACAAAGCGCAAACATGCAGACATCATGTGCAAAAAAAAATTAAACTACAAACAATAAATAAGATAAATTAAACAGGCAGGACAGTGCAGCACCGACACAGCACTCATTGCGGGAGGTTGTGCGGGAGGTTGAGAGATACCAACGAGATATAATTTAGGAAATTTTATATTCATTCATTTCATCTTATATATTATTCATTATAGTGTCAGATCATAAAGGGTTACAGTAATGATTTATATTCACAAATGTCAGTTCATGTGAGTGGGACTGGAAAACTACCTCAGCCTGGTCTGGGTCAAGGCATCCAGATAGAAAACACACTACTCAGAATGTTCCATGAGGTTAAATGCTGCCCAGAGCCCAGAGTGATCTCAAAAATTTGGAACCAACAGATAGAATATGTTAGAGGTAATTTTAGGTAACACTTTATTTTAAGGAACACACATTGGTGGCTTATTAAGTTCTTATTATTTGTTCAATAAAGCCTGAATTAGGCACTTCTAAATAGTTTATTCACTATGTATTAATCTTTATTCATTATGATCTGTATTAGCACATAAATAGAGATCTGTTACATGAAAGTCAGAAATAATTGCCTTATTAGTCATTATAACTCACAATTAGCACTTTCTTCATGCCTTGTTATGCTGAATTATTGAGCATGAATTATCACCTATATTATCATAGTCACTAATGCTTCATGATTTGTTCCATATTCTAAAGTGGAGTTATGATCAGCACTAATTAAAGGCTAAAAAGTGCTAAATAGAGTTTCAATAAGTCAATTTGTTCAATTTATTTACATTTAGTTGTTAAAATGTTCAAAACTAGTGGCTTCAGAGCTTGCATGTTGTGTATAATAGATGTTTCAGGTGCTACAGTGTAAAATCGAGTAAAAAATGCAAAAGCAACTGAACTTAACTGAACTTACTTTTACTAAAGACAACCTTTTACAGTTGGAATGACAAATTACTGCAATAACAAATTAATGTCAGAATTCATTCATTTGACAATTTAGTACATCACATTCCATGTTATTTTGATGCTATTCCACAAAATGCAGCACTAAAGAACTAGAATCTTTTTTCTTATGTCATGTAAAAGCATGCCAAGAGGACCTTCCCTTTGCTTATTTCCCCTCCAGTAGGTCCATTCTATTAAATCCAAATGTTCCTTCAGTGATATTTCAGATCCGTTGCCTCGTAGCCTCCATACAGTGGATTTGCAAATGCCCCACATCCGCTCAATGTTTTGAGTATGTGCCCCTGTCGTAGGCTCAACAAAAGATTCTTCATGATGGACTATGAGATGAAGATAACCCTCATTAGAAAGACAGCGATTTGATCTCCACCCGTCTGATGTTAATGTGCTCCCACGCCTCACGTAGTTCTTCAGGATGGGCATTAGGTGTCTTTTGGATCTACGCTTCACAATGCGCAACACTGGACTCCACTCAAGAGCCTGAACACCCAGCATCCCAAACACCCATGACTTTCGGTTACTGCTTCTTCCCTGGCTGTACTGAAATGTAAAAGACAAAAATTTGATGTAGAGATATTTCTTTTTCATTTTAGTCCAAACATTGCTGTAAAATGACAAAATATTAAGTACAGATAATACTTTGTTGTAATATTTTTCACAATATAATAAAAGTGTAATGCAAAATTTGGCCCCATACTGTGTGTTGCAAAATAAAATGATGACATGACTAAAATTAACACACACTGACAAGTGAAATATCAAGGACTCCAGTTAGGCTACAAATTGAGAATGGATGAGTAACTAAATGTTTTGGGTCTGTTTTTGGATTTTCAGTAAGATGAAAAATGAAAAAGAAACTCCTACCAAAACGAGTGGTGTTTTAATGATGTCATAAGTTGTAGTTACAGACTACCTGTTGTGGCATGATTAATTATACAATCAGTTTGTTCACATACACTTACTGGATACCTAATTAGAAATTAGGAAAAAATATGTTTTAGGCACAAGAGAGTTCATCTGTTGCAACACATTTGTGTTGGCCATTTTCTACCCCTTTCATTTTTAGTCAGTTTCTGATCACATGACTGCTATTGTTAGGCTGGCTACCCATCCAGGATTTCCCTGGATTATCCAAGTCTTTGGTCACCTTTGCAGAAAAAAATCCTTTCTGGACACAACATTCAAGCATTTTTAGTATTCCTTATGAAGTTTAAACTGCTTCTTTTTATCTGGTTACACCATATACCCTAAAGACAGGGACAACTGTTCAGGAAAGGTACATTGCTGGTGACATGTTTAGGCAAGAGGCAGCATTTCAACACATTAACTTAAAAATTAAGTTCTGTAGCTGAACTGATATCTGAATGAGGTTCGTAAAAAAGCAAGCCACTGATTACATGTGCAGGAATTTTACAGGGCTGAGTTGCCAGCCTTAGCTGTTGTCTTGATATTATTTGGGTGGTGGTCCATTCTCAGCAGAGGTGGAGTGGGTGTATCAGACACAGTGGTATTATGAGTAATACCACTGATGAAGTGCCAGAGGATGGCTAACACAAATCATCAAAAGATGCGCTCTCCTACGTCTCTTTCCCACTGTAGGGTTCTGAGCATGGACAGTAACTGTTATATTGGCATTTCTACACAAGGACAGGTCAACACTGAACGCTTACAGACTATGCTCAACATGGTTTTCTCAAAGCAGTTAGCTAACCTTGCTCACGACCATGGAACCTTTGAGTGGGAAAATGCAATAACGTAGTTATTCACTGACTGGTTCTATGTTTGGACTGTACCACTGCATTTTGTGTTATTTCAAAACTAAAAACAATCAAATAAGTTCACCAGGATCGCGTTATCACCAAGTACATAAAAGAATGCACTATTTTATTCCACCATTCAGCAAAACCATCAAACTAACAATAAAGAGGAGAGGAGCTGTTTAACATTAATTTAGCATGCAAACTGCTCTACTCGCCACAAAAGGTTTGATTCTGGTTTAAAGTATCTACAAAGAAAGCTGAATATTAAACATGTTTTGTAGTGTTTGGATCTGTAGGCTCCTAGCTAGGCTAATGTTTGCTGGTTCCGTTCCCCTACTTAGCAGCCGTCCAGCTTAGCTAGTTGGCTAAAGATCAAGGCACCACAATACAGGTTCAAACTAAAGGAGTCACCCGCCACAGTACAGGCTTGATTGTAGCTAACTGATGCTTAAATAACACATATAACCATTTGGCTCTAGAGTGAAAAAAACAGTATTGCACAAAGAATGCCTAAAACATAGGTATTAAGTGTATATGCACACGTTGTATCAGAGCCTGAGTGTATTGTCTCATGACTACAAAACAGAGAAAGTTGAATAAACTTACTTTGCATTTGTGGCCAAATTTACTTTCATCAATCACCACTACTTCCCGTGGGCTTCCAATTTTCTGCTTTTTCACTCTCCTCATTCTTTTCATGGCAGACTTAGACACTTTGCGCAGTTTGCTAGCAAGTTTGCTTAAGGTTGTGATGCCCTCTTGAAGCATATCTACCTGGCGAAGACGGAGCCCCTGAGCAAAACTGAATAAAAGATACAAAGAAAAATGTTTTTACATTAAACTACACTTTTATCATCAGGGTTTACAATGAAATCAGAATCAGTTAATAAAACTGTGAAGGAAACCCATTCACAACCAAATTATGAGACATGTTTCAGCCCAAACAACTTTTTGATTCCACTGTAATACAGGCAGCCAATCAGAAAAGAAATCATTTGCATACATCAGTTTTAAAGGCAGAGTAAGAAAAAACAGCCTGTTTAATTGCATGGGATACTGAGAGGTTTAAAACTGGTCATGTAAAGGCGACCAATGACCTTAGAGGAAAAAAAATATACCACAAGAAAAACACAAGATATTCACCCTTTAAAGAAATTTGTATAACGATAATATCCAAACCTTAAAATATGCTCTTATTACCCATTTATCATTCCCCTTTTAATATGCTCATCTCCCCATACCATTTGCCTTTCGGGACACGTGTCTAACATCTTGAGTGATGCTCTGTTTTATTTATCACGAGGGAATTGATGAGCCTTTGGAGTATGCAAGTCACAGCCTAATCACAGCTCTAACCAAGCCTTACTTGGATTTCGTATGGCCTGCTAAAACCACTGATGTTATTTCTTATATCATTTTTGCTCATAACCGTGCTTACCTGTAAATGTAGTGGATCCAAGTGTGGATGAGACCTCTCAAAAATTGAACCTTTTCGGGTTGGACCTCCGGATTGTGTGTTGTGGCACTCGTCACGACACACCCTTAAAAATGAAAGTGCAGAGGTCACATCTCCCATTTCTCGCTACGGTACAGGTTAATCAGTCATATGCAACGTTCAGAATTGAGGCTACTGTGACAGCCGCCCTGAGTAGCCACTATGTGTTGTGGAATTATTAGCCTTAGTATTGTTCATATTACTTTTTAAGATGTATTATGTCTTGCATTGAAAGCATAATGGTTATATTGTACAATTCTAAGAGCTAAGAGTCAGCACATAAGGCTGTGTGCTGACTAATGTTGGAATGCACAAAGATGTCAGGTAACAGGAAATACCTCGAAGCTAATAGTAGTAGACCCTGGGATTAGCACACCACACATGTGGTTCATCTGGTCAGATAAGCAGAGCCATCGTCTGGAAAACGGGGGGAGTTGGTAAACACAGGGAATACCTTAAGCTGACCTTGCAGACGCGCTCACGTCTCGAGCGCATCCTTAAACTTTTATGATGTGGATTAGTGAGATGGCCTAACGCACACATTGGAGGCTGGGGTAAGGAAGGAGCGGTCATGCGACTATAAAAAGGGAGTCAGATGAGAAGGGGTCAGAGCTTACTTGGGAGATACATGATGCATGTTCTCTGTTTGTAACCTCTCCAGAATTCTGTAATAAAACCGTTTGTTTCACTTCAGTCTGATCTACTCGTCTCATTTATTTTGCATCAACGAACACGCAGGACTGGTTTCGTCCACAGTGTGCATTACCTGAACTACAGAATAAACAGTTTACTAAATCGTTGGTGTTAACTTATCAAACTTATGTTTGATATTTGATGTTAACAAAGAATGAAATATATTCCACATATAAATGACTTAACACTGAACATTGCGAGTGATTGTTTAATGGTTAAGGGTATTCAGCTAAATCAGCCAACGTTAGCATGTAGCTACATAGTTAACTAGCTAGCCAGCTAGCTTGACCCTGAGTCCAATATAACACCAATAGCTAATCTAACTTGTAATTTTTTGATCTTACAGATAAAATGTGATTATAAAATGTAAGACTAGTTTTACTTCCTAAGTTACATTACTGTTGTTATTGTCACTCACAGGCCAAAAAGCGGGCTAACAAACGAATCAAAGCTCTTGAAACTGCAGAGGAGGCGAGTGAATGTAATGTCCCTGGTGAAAAGGAGCACCATGAGGGTGAGTAACAGCTCATCAGTGTTGTGTATAGAATAATTTTAAAAAGTTGAATATGATATTAATATTTTCCTATCATTACAGTACTAGATCAGACAAAGGACAAGGGTAGCTCGCCTGGATCAAGCAGTTAATGCTCTGTAGTCAACTAGCATAAAAGTCCATAATGTGGTTAATTTACAGAAAACAAACATTTAATTTTATATCATTGTCCTCTGATACATAGTACAGCCTGAAAATATATTTCTATCAATTTTAATTGCTATAATTTTTAAAACATTGATTTATTCCTTTTATTTATTTTTTCATGTATTTATTTTACGTTTGTGTTTTAATGCAGGTACATCTTCCAGGTATAAGTGTGAGCTTCTTGAAGAGAAGCTACGATGGCAAGAACAATAAATCAAGGATTTGGAGGATGAGAGAGACTTTCTAAGAAACTAGCTTAGGAACAAGGGTATTATTAGCTACCTTCACTAGTGTGTTTGCTCCACTTGAATTGTTCAACTGCAACTGATCTTGGCCAAGGTATCCAGACAGAAAAGATGTGACACAGAATATTCCACCAGAGACAGTTTTAACATAGAAAAGTATCCACACAGTTCAACCAAAATGAGAGTTTCACATACCTTGCCCCCAGCACTGCAGACCACAATCCAGTGATACACAGTGCTGGGGGAAAGAGTACAAGCCACCCACCAACCTCAGCGACCAACTATAATGAAGAGAGATTAAGATACATCTCAGTAATACACTTGAATGTACACATAAAAAGATACAGCAATAATTTATTATAAGAAGTATCAGTTCATGTGCGTTGGCCTGGAAACGTACCTCAGCCTGGTCTTAGCCAAGGCATCCAGGTAGAAAAGACGCCACACAGAATGTTCCACCAGGTTAAATGCTGCTCGGAGCCCAGAGTGATCTCAAAAATGAGGAGTCAACAGGTAGAATGTGTAAAAGGCAATTTTAACACAGAAAAGTATCCACACAGTTCAACCAAAAGGATCATTTCACATACCCTGCCCCCAGCACTGCAGATCACCACCCAGTGATCCACAGTGCTGGGGGTTTGAGTACAAGCCACCCGCCCACCTCAGCAACATGAGAAAAAAAAAATACGATACATCTTAGTAATAAAATTGAACGTACATATAAAAACATACAGCAATAATCCATTATCAGAAGTATCAGTTCATGTGAGTGGGGCTGGAAAAGTACCTCAGCCTGGTCTTGGCCAAGGTATCCAGATAGAACAGACGCCACATAGAATGTTCCACCAGGTTAAATGCTGCCCGGAGCCAAGAGTGATCTCAAAAATGAGGAACCAACAGATAGAATGTGTTAGAGGCAATTTTAACATAGAAAAGTATCCACACAGTTGAACCTAAAGGATCATTTCACATACCTTGCCCCCAGTACTGCAGATCAACATCCAGTGATCCACAGTGCTGGGGGTTTGAGTACAAGCCACCCGCCCACCTCAGCGACCAACTAAAATGAAGAAAGAATAAGATACAACTCAGTAATACATTTGAATGTACATATAAAAACATACAGCAATAATCCATTATCAGAAGCATCAGTTCATGTGAGTGGGGCTGGAAAAGTACCTGAGCCTGGTCTTGTCCAAGGTATCCAGACAGAAAAGATGATACACTGAATGTTCCACCAGGTTAAATGCTGCCCGGAGCCCAGAGTGATCTCAAAAATGAGGAACCACCAGTTAGAATGTGTTAGAGGCAATTTTAACATAGAAAAGTATCCACAAAGTTGAACCTAAAGGATCATTTCACATACCCTGCCCCCAGCACTGCACATCAACATCCAGTGATCCACAGTGCTGGGGGTTTGAGTACAAGCCACCCGCCCACCTCAGCAACATGAGAAAAAAAAAATACGATACATCTTAGTAATAAAATTGAATGTACATATAAAAACATACAGCAATAATCCATTATCAGAAGTATCAGTTCATGTGAGTGGGGCTGGAAAAGTACCTCAGCCTGGTCTTGGCCAAGGTATCCAGATAGAACAGACGCCACATAGAATGTTCCACCAGGTTAAATGCTACCCGGAGCCAAGAGTGATCTCAAAAATGAGGAACCAACAGATAGAAAAGTATCCACACAGTTGAACCTAAAGGATCATTTCACATACCTTGCCCCCAGTACTGCAGATCGACATCCAGTGATCCACAGTGCTGGGGGTTTGAGTACAAGCCACCCGCCCACCTCAGCGACCAACTATACGAAAGAAAAAATAAGATACATCTTGGTAATAAAATTGAATGTACATATAAAAACATACAGCAATAATCCATTATCAGAAGTATCAGTTCATGTGAGTGGGGCTGGAAAAGTACCTCAGCCTGGTCTTGGCCAAGGTATCAAGAAGGAACAGACGCCACACAGAATGTTCCACCAGGTTAAATGCTGCCCGGAGCCAAGAGTGATCTCAAAAATGAGGAACCAACAGATAGAATGTGTTAGAGGCAATTTTAACATAGAAAAGTATCCACACAGTTGAACCTAAAGGATCATTTCACATACCTTGCCCCTAGCACTGCAGATAACCATCCAGTGATCCACAGTGCTGGGGGTTGAGTACAAGCCACCCACCCACCTCAGCGAACAACTATAAGAAAAAAAAATACGATACATCTTAGTAATAAATTTGAATGTACATATAAAAACATACAGCAATAATCCATTATCAGAAGTAGCAGTTCATGTGAGTGGGGCTGGAAAAGTACCTCAGCCTGGTCTTGGCCAAGGTATCCAGACAGAAAAGATGCTACACTGAATGTTCCACCAGGTTAAATGCTGCCCGGAGCCCAGAGTGATCTCAAAAATGAGGAACCACCAGTTAGAATGTGTTAGAGGCAATTTTAACATAGAAAAGTATCCACACAGTTGAACCTAAAGGATCATTTCACATACCTTGCCCCTAGCACTGCAGATCACCATCCAGTGATCCACAGTGCTGGGGGTTTGAGTACAAGCCACCCGCCCACCTCAGCAACCAACTATAATGAAGAAAGAATAAGATACAACTCAGTAATACATTTGAATGTACACATAAAAAGATACAGCAATAATTTATTATCAGACTTATCGGTTCATGTGAGTGGGGCTGGAAAAGTACCTCAGCCTGGTCTTGGCCAAGGTATCCAGACAGAAAAGATGCTACACTGAATGTTCCACCAGGTTAAATGCTGCTCGGAGCCCAGAGTGATCTCAAAAATGAGGAACCAACAGATAGAATGTGTTAGAGGCAATTTTAACACAGAAAAGTATCCACACAGTTGAACCTAAAGGATCATTTCACATACCTTGCCCCCAGCACTGCAGATCAACATCCAGTGATCCACAGTGCTGGGGGTTTGAGTACAAGCCACCCGCCCACCTCAGCGACCAACTATAAGAAAGAAAAAAAAAGATACATCTTAGTAATAAATTCGAATGTACATATAAAAGCATACAGCAATAATCCATTATCAGAAGTATCAGTTCATGTGAGTGGGGCTGGAAAAGTACCTCAGCCTGGTCTTGGCCAAGGCATACAGATAGAACAGACGCCACATAGAATGTTCCACCAGGTTAAATGCTGCTCGGAGCCAAGAGTGATCTCCAAAATGAGGAACCAACAGATAGAATGTGTTACGAGGCAATTTTAACATAGAAAAGTATCCACACAGGTGAACCTAAAGGATCATTTCACATACCTTGCCCCTAGCACTGCAGATCAACATCCAGTGATCCACAGTGCTAAGGGGTTTGAGTACAAGCCAGCTACCCACCTCAGCGACCAACTATAAGAAAAAAAAAAAATGCGATACATCTTAGTAATAAATTTGAATGTACATATAAAAACATACAGCAATAATCCATTATCAGAAGTATCAGTTCATGTGAGTGGGGCTGGAAAAGTACCTGAGCCGGGTCTTGGCCAAGGTATCCAGACAGAAAAGATGCTACACTGAATGTTCCACCAGGTTAAATGCTGCCCGGAGCCAAGAGTGATCTCAAAAATGAGGAACCAACAGATAGAATGTGTTAGAGGCAATTTTAACATAGAAAAGTATCCACACAGTTGAACCTAAAGGATCATTTCACATACCTTGCCCCCAGTACTGCAGATCAACATCCAGTGATCCACAGTGCTGGGGGTTTGAGTACAAGCCACCCGCCCACCTCAGCGACCAACTAAAATGAAGAAAGAATAAGATACAACTCAGTAATACATTTGAATGTACATATAAAAACATACAGCAATAATCCATTATCAGAAGCATCAGTTCATGTGAGTGGGGCTGGAAAAGTACCTGAGCCTGGTCTTGTCCAAGGTATCCAGACAGAAAAGATGATACACTGAATGTTCCACCAGGTTAAATGCTGCCCGGAGCCCAGAGTGATCTCAAAAATGAGGAACCACCAGTTAGAATGTGTTAGAGGCAATTTTAACATAGAAAAGTATCCACAAAGTTGAACCTAAAGGATCATTTCACATACCCTGCCCCCAGCACTGCACATCAACATCCAGTGATCCACAGTGCTGGGGGTTTGAGTACAAGCCACCCGCCCACCTCAGCAACATGAGAAAAAAAAATACGATACATCTTAGTAATAAAATTGAATGTACATATAAAAACATACAGCAATAATCCATTATCAGAAGTATCAGTTCATGTGAGTGGGGCTGGAAAAGTACCTCAGCCTGGTCTTGGCCAAGGTATCCAGATAGAACAGACGCCACATAGAATGTTCCACCAGGTTAAATGCTACCCGGAGCCAAGAGTGATCTCAAAAATGAGGAACCAACAGATAGAAAAGTATCCACACAGTTGAACCTAAAGGATCATTTCACATACCTTGCCCCCAGTACTGCAGATCGACATCCAGTGATCCACAGTGCTGGGGGTTTGAGTACAAGCCACCCGCCCACCTCAGCGACCAACTATACGAAAGAAAAAATAAGATACATCTTGGTAATAAAATTGAATGTACATATAAAAACATACAGCAATAATCCATTATCAGAAGTATCAGTTCATGTGAGTGGGGCTGGAAAAGTACCTCAGCCTGGTCTTGGCCAAGGTATCAAGAAGGAACAGACGCCACACAGAATGTTCCACCAGGTTAAATGCTGCCCGGAGCCAAGAGTGATCTCAAAAATGAGGAACCAACAGATAGAATGTGTTAGAGGCAATTTTAACATAGAAAAGTATCCACACAGTTGAACCTAAAGGATCATTTCACATACCTTGCCCCTAGCACTGCAGATAACCATCCAGTGATCCACAGTGCTGGGGGTTGAGTACAAGCCACCCACCCACCTCAGCGAACAACTATAAGAAAAAAAAATACGATACATCTTAGTAATAAATTTGAATGTACATATAAAAACATACAGCAATAATCCATTATCAGAAGTAGCAGTTCATGTGAGTGGGGCTGGAAAAGTACCTCAACCTGGTCTTGGCCAAGGTATCCAGACAGAAAAGATGCTACACTGAATGTTCCAGCAGGTTAAATGCTGCCCGGAGCCCAGAGTGATCTCAAAAATGAGGAACCACCAGTTAGAATGTGTTAGAGGCAATTTTAACATAGAAAAGTATCCACACAGTTGAACCTAAAGGATCATTTCACATACCTTGCCCCTAGCACTGCAGATCAACATCCAGTGATCCACAGAGCTGGGGGTTTGAGTACAAGCCACCCGCCCACCTCAGCAACCAACTATAATGAAGAAAGAATAAGATACAACTCAGTAATACATTTGAATGTACACATAAAAAGATACAGCAATAATTTATTAACAGACATAGCAGTTCATGTGAGTGGGGCTGGAAAAGTACCTCAACCTGGTCTTGGCCAAGGTATCCAGACAGAAAAGATGCTACACTGAATGTTCCAGCAGGTTAAATGCTGCCCGGAGCCCAGAGTGATCTCAAAAATGAGGAACCAACAGACAGAATGTGTTAGAGGCAAGTTTAACACAGAAAAGTATCCACACAGTTGAACCTAAAGGATCATTTCACATACCTTGCCCCCAGTACTGCAGATCAACATCCAGTGATCCACAGTGCTGGGGGTTTGAGTACAAGCCACCCGCCCACCTCAGCGACCAACTATAAGAAAGAAAAAAAAAGATACATCTTAGTAATAAATTCGAATGTACATATAAAAGCATACAGCAATAATCCATTATCAGAAGTATCAGTTCATGTGAGTGGGGCTGGAAAAGTACCTCAGCCTGGTCTTGGCCAAGGCATACAGATAGAACAGACGCCACATAGAATGTTCCACCAGGTTAAATGCTGCTCGGAGCCAAGAGTGATCTCCAAAATGAGGAACCAACAGATAGAATGTGTTACGAGGCAATTTTAACATAGAAAAGTATCCACACAGGTGAACCTAAAGGATCATTTCACATACCTTGCCCCTAGCACTGCAGATCAACATCCAGTGATCCACAGTGCTAAGGGGTTTGAGTACAAGCCAGCTACCCACCTCAGCGACCAACTATAAGAAAAAAAAAAAATGCGATACATCTTAGTAATAAATTTGAATGTACATATAAAAACATACAGCAATAATCCATTATCAGAAGTATCAGTTCATGTGAGTGGGGCTGGAAAAGTACCTGAGCCGGGTCTTGGCCAAGGTATCCAGACAGAAAAGATGCTACACTGAATGTTCCACCAGGTTAAATGCTGCCCGGAGCCAAGAGTGATCTCAAAAATGAGGAACCAACAGATAGAATGTGTTAGAGGCAATTTTAACATAGAAAAGTATCCACACAGTTGAACCTAAAGGATCATTTCACATACCTTGCCCCTAGCACTGCAGATCAACATCCAGTGATCCACAGTGCTGGGGGTTTGAGTACAAGCCACCTGCCCACCTCAGCGACCAACTATAAGAAAGAAAAAAAAAGATACATCTTAGTAATAAATTCGAATGTACATATAAAAACATACAGCAATAATCCATTATCAGAAGTATCAGTTCATGTGAGTGGGGCTGGAAAAGTACCTCAGCCTGGTCTTGGCCAAGGCATCCAGATAGAACAGACGCCACATAGAATGTTCCACCAATTTTAACATCCACAGTGCTGGGGGTTGAGTACAAGCCACCCGCCCACCTCAGCAAACAACTAAAATGAAGAAAGAATAAGATACAATTCAGTAATACATTTGAATGTACATATAAAAACATACAGCAATAATCCATTATCAGAATTATCAGTTCATGTGAGTGGGGCTGGAAAAGTACCTGAGCCTGGTCTTGGCCAAGGTATCCAGACAGAAAAGATGCTACACTGAATGTTCCACCAGGTTAAATGCTGCCCGGAGCCAAGAGTGGATCATTTCACATACCTTGCCCCTAGCACTGCAGATCACCACCCAGTGATCCACAGTGCTGGGGGTTTGAGTACAAGCCACCCGCCCACCTCAGCAACCAACTATAATGAAGAAAGAATAAGATACAACTCAGTAATACCTTTGAATGTACACATAAAAAGATACAGCAATAATTTATTAACAGACATATCAGTTCATGTGAGTGGGGCTGGAAAAGTATCTCAACCTGGTCTTGGCCAAGGTATCCAGACAGAAAAGATGCTACACTGAATGTTCCAGCAGGTTAAATGCTGCCCGGAGCCCAGAGTGATCTCAAAAATGAGGAACCAACAGATAGAATGTGTTAGAGGCAATTTTAACATAGAAAAGTATCCACACAGTTGAACCTAAAGGATCATTTCACATACCCTGCCCCCTGCACTGCAGATCAACATCCAGTGATCCACAGTGCTGGGGGTTTGAGTACAAGCCACCCGCCCACCTCAGCGACCAACTATACGAAAGAAAAAAAAAGATACATCTTAGTAATAAATTCGAATGTACATATAAAAACATACAGCAATAATCCATTATCAGAAGTATCAGTTCATGTGAGTGGGGCTGGAAAAGTACCTCAGCCTGGTCTTGGCCAAGGCATACAGATAGAACAGACGCCACATAGAATGTTCCACCAGGTTAAATGCTGCTCGGAGCCAAGAGTGATCTCAAAAATGTGGAACCAACAGATAGAATGTGTTAGAGGCAATTTTAACATAGAAAAGTATCCACACAGTTGAACCTAAAGGATCATTTCACATACCTTGCCCCTAGCACTGCAGATCAACATCCAGTGATCCACAGTGCTGGGGGTTTGAGTACAAGCCACCTGCCCACCTCAGCGACCAACTATAAGAAAGAAAAAAAAAGATACATCTTAGTAATAAATTCGAATGTACATATAAAAACATACAGCAATAATCCATTATCAGAAGTATCAGTTCATGTGAGTGGGGCTGGAAAAGTACCTCAGCCTGGTCTTGGCCAAGGCATCCAGATAGAACAGACGCCACATAGAATGTTCCACCAATTTTAACATCCACAGTGCTGGAGGTTGAGTACAAGCCACCCGCCCACCTCAGCAAACAACTAAAATGAAGAAAGAATAAGATACAATTCAGTAATACATTTGAATGTACATATAAAAACATACAGCAATAATCCATTATCAGAATTATCAGTTCATGTGAGTGGGGCTGGAAAAGTACCTCAGCCTGGTCTTGGCCAAGGTATCCAGACAGAAAAGATGCTACACTGAATGTTCCACCAGGTTAAATGCTGCCCGGAGCCAAGAGTGGATCATTTCACATACCTTGCCCCTAGCACTGCAGATCACCACCCAGTGATCCACAGTGCTGGGGGTTTGAGTACAAGCCACCCGCCCACCTCAGCAACCAACTATAATGAAGAAAGAATAAGATACAACTCAGTAATACCTTTGAATGTACACATAAAAAGATACAGCAATAATTTATTAACAGACATATCAGTTCATGTGAGTGGGGCTGGAAAAGTATCTCAACCTGGTCTTAGCCAAGGTATCCAGACAGAAAAGATGCTACACTGAATGTTCCAGCAGGTTAAATGCTGCCCGGAGCCCAGAGTGATCTCAAAAATGAGGAACCAACAGATAGAATGTGTTAGAGGCAATTTTAACATAGAAAAGTATCCACACAGTTGAACCTAAAGGATCATTTCACATACCCTGCCCCCTGCACTGCAGATCAACATCCAGTGATCCACAGTGCTGGGGGTTTGAGTACAAGCCACCCGCCCACCTCAGCGACCAACTATACGAAAGAAAAAAAAAGATACATCTTAGTAATAAATTCGAATGTACATATAAAAACATACAGCAATAATCCATTATCAGAAGTATCAGTTCATGTGAGTGGGGCTGGAAAAGTACCTCAGCCTGGTCTTGGCCAAGGCATACAGATAGAACAGACGCCACATAGAATGTTCCACCAGGTTAAATGCTGCTCGGAGCCAAGAGTGATCTCAAAAATGTGGAACCAACAGATAGAATGTGTTAGAGGCAATTTTAACATAGAAAAGTATCCACACAGTTGAACCTAAAGGATCATTTCACATATCTTGCCCTCAGCACTGCAGATCAACATCCAGTGATCCACAGTGCTGGGGGTTTGAGTACAAGCCACCCGCCCACCTCAGCAACCAACTATAATGAAGAAAGAATAAGATACAACTCAGTAATACATTTGAATGTACACATAAAAAGATACAGCAATAATTTATTAACAGACATAGCAGTTCATGTGAGTGGGGCTGGAAAAGTACCTCAACCTGGTCTTGGCCAAGGTATCCAGACAGAAAAGATGCTACACTGAATGTTCCACCAGGTTAAATGCTGCTCGGAGCCCAGAATGATCTCAAAAAATGAGGAACCAACAGATAGAATGTGTTAGAGGCAAATTTAACATAGAAAAGTATCCACACAGTTGAACCTAAAAGATCATTTCACATACCTTGCCCCTAGCACTGCAGATCACCATCCAGTGATCCACAGTGCTGTGGGTTTGAGTACAAGCCACCCGCCCACCTCAGCGACCAACTATACGAAAGAAAAAATAAGATACATCTTAGTAATAAATTTGAATGTACATATAAAAACATACAGCAATAATCCATTATCAGAAGTATCAGTTCATGTGAGTGGGGCTGGAAAAGTACCTCAGCCTGGTCTTGGCCAAGGCATCCAGATAGAACAGACGCCACATAGAATGTTCCACCAGGTTAAATGCTGCTCGGAGCCCAGAGTGATCTCAAAAATGTGGAACCAACAGATAGAATGTGTTAGAGGCAATTTTAACATAGAAAAGTATCCACACAGTTGAACCTAAAGGATCATTTCACATACCTTGCCCCCAGCACTGCAGATCAACATCCAGTGATCCACAGTGCTGGGGGTTTGAGTACAAGCCACCCGCCCACCTCAGCAACCAACTAAAATGAAGAAAGAATAAGATACATCTCAGTAATACATTTGAATGTACACATAAAAAGATACAGCAATAATTTATTATCAGACATATCAGTTCATGTGAGTGGGGCTGGAAAAGTACCTCAGCCTGGTCTTGCCAAGGCATCCAGATAGAACAGACGCCACACAGAATGTTCCACCAGGTTAAATGCTGCTCAGAGCCCAGAGTGATCTCAAAAATGAGGAACCAACAGATAGAATGCTTTAGAGGCAATTTTAACATAGAAAAGTATCCACACAGTCCAAACAAAAGGATCATTTCACATACCTTGCCCCCAGCACTGCAGATCACCATCCAGTGATCCACAGTGCTGGGGCTTTGAGAACATGATACAGTTTTCTTTGGGATTATGGAAATCTGATATGATAATAATCTGATTTGCCTGTTTAATGGGACTTCAATTTGTGGTCTATAGAGAACCAAATAGACACTTTTCACAAGTTTGCTACCCCATTACTTCAAATTACTACAGAAAAGTCACTTGGTTCTCATAACATGAGTACATGAGTGAGTGGTCATCAGGAATATGGTGGTCTGATATGATAATACTCTGATCTGCCTGTTTTATGGGACGCCAAATTGTGGTCTATACAGAAGCAAATACACACTTTTCACAAGTTTACTATCCCATTACTCCAAATTCCTTCAGCCAGATCACTTGGTACTCATAGCATGAGCACATTATTCAGTCTGTGTTCTTTGGGATTATAGTAATCTGATATGATAATACTCTGATTTCCCTGTTTTATGGGACTCCAAATTGTGTTCTTTATAGAACCAAATAGACACTGTTCACAAGTTTGCAATCCCATTACTCCGAATTCCTACAATAAAATCACTAGCTACTCATACCATGACTACAAGAGCGAGGGTTCTTCAGGAATACGGTGGTCTGAAATGATAATAATCTGATCTCCCTATTTTATAGGACTCCAAATTGTGTTCTTTATAGAACCAAACACACTTTTCACAAATTTGCTACCCCATTACTCCAAATTCCTACAGTAAAAGTACTTGGTACTCACAGCATGAGAACATTATACAGTGTTCTTTGGGACTGTATTAATCTGATATGATAATACTCTGATTTGCCTTTTTTATGGGACTCCAAACTGTGTTCTTTATAGAACCAAATAGACACTGTTCACAAGTTTGCAATCCCATTACTCCGAATTCCTACAGTAAAATCACTAGCTACTCATACCATGACTACAAGAGCGAGGGTTCTTCAGGAATACGGTGTTCTGAAATGATAATACTCTGATCTCCCTATTTTATAGGACTCCAAATTGTGTTCTTTATAGAACCAAACACACTTTTCACAAATTTGCTACCCCATTACTCCAAATTCCTACAATAAAATCACTTGGTACTCATACCATGAGAACATTATACAGTGTTCTTTGGGATTATGGAAATCTGATATGATAATACTCCGATTTGCCTGTTTTATGGGACTTCAAATTGTGGTCTATACAGAACCGAATAGACACTTTTCACAAGTTTGCTACCCCATTACTCCAAATTCCTACAGTAAAAGTATGTGGTACTCATAGCATGAGTACATTATACAGTGTTCTTTGGGATTATGGTAAACTGATATGATAATACTCTGACCTGCCTGTTTTATAGGACGCCAAATTGTGGTCTATACAGAACCAAATACACACTTTTCACAAGTTTACTATCCCATTACTCCAAATTCCTTCAGCAAAATCACTTGGTACTCATAGCATGAGTACATTATTCAGTCTGTGTTCTTTGGGATTATAGTAATCTGATATGATAATACTCTAATTTCCCTGTTTTATGGGACTCCAAATTGTGGTCTATACAGAACCAAACAGATACTTTTCACAAGTTTGCTACCCCATTACTTAAAATTCCTACAGTACAATCAATTGGAACTCATACCATGAGTACAAGAGAGAGTGTTGTTCAGGAATATTGTGGTCGGAAATGATAACACTGATTTCCCTGTTTTATAGGACTCCAAATTGAGGTCTATACAGAACCAAATAGACACTTTTCACAAGTTTACTATCCCATTACTTCAAATTCCTACAGGAAAAATCACTTGGTTCTCATACCATGAGAACATGAGTGAGTGGTCTTCAGGAATATGGTGGTCTGATATGATAATACTCTGATCTGCCTGTTTTATGGGACTCCAAATTGAGGTCTATACAGAACCAAATAGACACTTTTCACAAGTTTGCTACCCCATTACTCCAAATTCGTAGAGCAAAGTCACTTGGTACTCATAGCATCAGTACATTATTCAGTGTTCTTTAGGATTATAGTAATCTGATATTATACTCTGATTTGCCATTTCATGAGACTAAAATTCAAATTCCTACAGTAAAATCAACTGGTACTCAACCATGAGAACATTGTACAGTGTTCTTTGGGATTATATTAATCTGATATGATAATACTCTGATCTGCCTGCTTTATAGGACTCCAAATTGTGTTCTTTATAGAACCGAATAGACACTTTTCACAAGTATACTATCCCATTACTTCAAATTCCTATAGTAAAATCACTTGGTTCTCATACCATGAGTACATGAGTGAGTGGTCTTTAGGAATATGGGGGCCTGATATGATAATACTCTGATCTGCCTGTTTTATGGGACTTCAATTTGTGGTCTATAAGGAACCGAATAGACACTTTTCACAAGTTTGCTACCCCATTACTCCAAATTCTTACAGTAAAAGTATGTGGTACTCATACCATGAGTACATTATACAGTGTTCTTTTGGATTATGGTAATCTGATATGATAATACTCTGATCTGCCTGTTTTATGGGACTTCAATTTGTGGTCTATACAGAACCGAATAGACACTTTTCACAAGTTTGCTACCCCATTACTCCAAATTATTACAGTAAATGTATGTGGTACTGATACCATGAGTACATTATTCATTGTTCTTTGGGATTATAGTAATCTGATATGATAATACTCTGATTTCTCTGTTTTATGGGACTCCAAATTGTGTTCTTTACAGAACCAAATAGACACTTTTCACAAGTATACTATCCCATTACTTCAGATTCCTACAGTTAAATCACTTGGTTCTCATATCATGAGTACATCAGTGAGTGGTCTTCAGGACTATGGTGGCTTGATATGATAATACTCTGATATGCCTGTTTTCTTTATAGAACCAAACACACTTTTCACAAATTTGCTACCCCATTACTCCAAATTCCTATAGTAAAATCACTTGGTACTCATAACATTAGTACATTCTTTAGTGTTCTTTGGGATTATGGTAATCTGATATGATAATACTCTGATTTCCCTGTTTTATGGGACTCCAAATTGTGGTCTATACATAATCAAACACACTTTTCACAAGTTTGCTATCCCATTACTTCACATTCCTACAGCAAAATCACTTCATACTCATACCATGAGAACATTACACAGTGTTCTTTGGGATTATGGTATTATGATATGATAATACTCTGATTTGCCTATTTTATAGGACTCCAAATTGAGTTCTTTATAGAACCAAACACACTTTTCACAAATTTGCTATCCCATTACTCCAAATTCCTACAGTAAAATCACTTGGTTCTCATATCATGAGTACATGAGTGAGTGGTCTTCAGGAATATGGTGGCTTGATATGATAATACCCTGATTTCCCTGTTTTATAGGACTCCAAATTGTGGTCTATACAGAACCGAATAGTCACTTTTCACAAGTTTGCTATCCCATTACTTCACATTCCTACAGCAAAATCACTTCGTACTCATACCATGAGAACATTATACAGTGTTCTTTGGGATTATGGTAATCTGATATGATAATACTCTGATCTGCCTGTTTTATGGGACTCCAATTTGTGATCTATACAGAACCAAACAAACACTTTTCAGAAGTTTGCAATCCCATTACTCCGGATTCCTACAGCAAAATCACTAGCTATTCATACCATGACTACACAAGCGAGGGTTCTTCAGGAATATGGTGGTCTGAAATTATAATACTCTGATTTGCCTGTTTCGCGAGACTCCAAATTGTGTTCTTTATAGAACCAAATAGACACTTTTCACAAGTTTGCTATCCCATTAATTCAAATTCCTACAGTAAAATGAGTACATGAGAGAGCTCTTCAGGAATATGGTGGTCTGATATGATAATACTCTGATTTACCTTTTTTTTCTGACTTACCGTTTTATGGGACTCCATATTGTGGTCTATAGAGAACCAAATAGACACTTTTCACAAATTTGCTATCCCATTACTTCAAATTCCTACAGTAAAATCACTTGGTTCTCATATCATGAGTACATAAGTGAGTGATCTTCAGGAATATGGTGGTCTGACATGATAATACTCTGATCTGCCTGTTTTATAGGACTCCAAATTGTGGTTTATACAGAACCGAATTCACACTTTTCACAAGTTTGCTATCCTATTACTCCAATTCTTACAGTAAAATCACTTGCTACTCATACCATTAGTACATTATGCAGTGTTCTTTGGGATTATGGTAATCTGATATGATAATACTCTGATCTGCCTGTTTTATAGGACTTCAAATTGTGGTCTGTATAGAGCCGAATAGACACTATACAGACTCTCTAATTAACTGTCTAAACAGTTAATATGTTCATTTCTAACGTGTTTCACTGCTCCACATGTTTTATTTATGGTACATGCATGTATTAGACTTGGTTTAGTCGTCTTTATTAGGCTGTAAGACAATTTTTTTCCCATTCTAAATACCTGCACTGAAAGCGCGAGCTGTTACCGTAAAACGTGGTTTATACGCGCCCTTAAACCTTGTGTAGATAGCGCGACCGAGCTTTTTCTAAGTCCAGATGTCCTGACCGCGGTCTTTCTACTCAAGTGGCTATAGCTACTTCTACTGGTGTCTGTACTACTCCAAGGTAATATAACTTTTACTGAATGATGGTTTTAAGCCACTCTATCCACCTCTTATTGGCTGGACTTTAACTAGTATTAACTAATGAGCTAATATTAGCTAAATTCCGTTAAGATTTAACGGTAGCCTAGTTAACTAGCTAGTTAGCCAACAGCTCCGTCTGAGTTTTTTTGTGTTTCTTTAAAAGTATTGAACCAAATCTGACCATTAAAAATGAATTTGTGATGCTAAGTATTATAGAGTTCAAACAGGCTATGTGTAGTAAATAATAAACAATTGGGCATTTTTACCTTCAGGCGTCGTCTCGGTCTTTTCATCGACGCTCGTCCTTCTTCTCCGTCGATATCCAAACTTACAAGAAAAACGAAATTTGGCTCCAGCCACGAACAGCACGGAGCTCCACCAGCCCGGAGGGGAAAGTGGAGGCGCGGACACAGGTTTCTGCGAAAAAAAAATCCAGAGCGACTTACAAGAAGTGCTTTATCAATCTAGAGAAAGTATCTTTGCTAGTTACCAATAGCTTAGAGAAAAAGACAGTCCTGGGCTCAGATACTGCTAGAAACAAATATGTCACTGCAGACACCAAGAGAAAAAGAAACAGAGTTGAACGCAGAACTCTGTGCCATTCAATGCAATACAATAACAATAAGATACAATACAGTAAACAGAAGCATCCAAACAACACTTTCCACTCATGACCTGAGCTAGCTAAGCTATTCGGTAACACTTTACAATCAGGGTACATGAAATGGCATTAATTCATGCATTATTTCATGAGTGAGTAATCATTAACTTATACATGTAACACATCATGAGTCATCATGAATATGCATAAAGTAAGCATGCCTCATGCATGCTTTAATGCATGAGCAATATATTAATTCATGTAGTTATTAAGTTATAAATATCATCAGGTGACATGAGTTATTCATGATGTTCATACAGGTCTTCATTCATCATGTAAACTGTGGTAAAAACATTACAGTTAGCCGACACTTCACAGAACAAGAATGTTAAGCATTGCTAAATCATTATTTCTTCATGAGTTCATGATGTTTGTGGCCCTCAAAGTAAAGCGATGAAATATTCCTTCTTTAATAATGTTGTGCTGATGATGAAATGACAGAGGAAGTAAGCCATTAATTAGGCATGAATTCTTTATTATTTCGAATATAAATAGTGTACTTAGAGGAACTGGCGTCACATATTAAGCTCTCAAAATAATAAAAGAAACAAACAAACAAAAAATAATAAAACAAACTGCTGAATAAACATATTTCACAATAACATTTCAGGCATTTGAGACATACATTACCTGTACTGGTTACATAAACTGAACACAAACTAAATGAGATCGGTAATGCCTCTGTAAAATACCATGAGAAAAACACAGCTTTGCTGATTAACTTTTATAAATATCCAGGAAGGATCCATCTTCTTTTTTTTGAGAATTGCAGTAGCAGTGGGCTCCTGTTCACAGAAACTCCTGCATATTTCTGCAAACCATTTGAGGCTGTCCTTTCTTTTGAAACTTGCCTTCAGTGATTTGAACACATCTGGATTGGTTGCTGCAAGTTCAGCAATTGGGGCCTGAGATGCAATGGTGTTTCTGTCTATTCCAAGTCTTGCATATGCTTCAGCTTTGCTGATGTGCTCAAACTGTACTTCCTCCAGTACCATGTTATACCTACAGATGGAATCATCTGGTGTTTTCACTGTAAGGAAAGAAAATGCACACACTTAATCATCTTGGTCAAACCAAATCAAAATGTCTTGGTAACAAGGTTACTGAATTCCCAGTCTTTGTAAAAATGTTAAGTAAGACAGAACTATTTAATTTTGGAGACATAGGAGACTTTAAAGGGGACCTATATATGCTTTCCCAGTTTCCCTCTTTCCTTTAGTGTGTTATGCAGCTTTTTGTGCAGTCTGCTAAGTTATAAAGCCCAAACTCTGTCACAGAAACCACTGTTCTCAGCTGCCTGAAATGCCTGAAATGAAATGTTACGTTACCAGCAAGTTTGGCACACCCTCACACAGTGCACAGCAACTAATGGAGACCGTGTATGGGCAGAACCGCTCTGGTGATTGACCATTCAGAATAAGAGTAAGTGAGCTGATCAATCAGAGCACACTGGGATTAATGGGAGGTGGGGCTTAAGGTTACAGGAGCTCAGAGTAATTCAGACATAGGGTGAATAGAGATATACAGTATAAGTATTAAACAATGTACTGTAGTAGACCCCAAAGATAATATAATGAACACAGAAGATGAGTATAATAGGTCCCATCAAAAAATCTAATGCAAGTACAGTGACAAAAATAATTATTACTAATTAAGGAAGGTAATCTCTGACCCAGGAAAATGATAAAAATGACACATTTGATTTAATCTGTCTATATTCACTATATTGCCTAGGCCCCTGCAGCAGAAACTAGCTCTTGGTACATGGAATATAACCTCACTGGGGTGGAAGGAGCCGGAACTTGTGCAGGAGGTTGAGAGGTACCAACTAGATATAGTTGGGCTCACCTCCACCCACAGTGTCGGCTCTGGAACCAAACTCCTGGATAGGGGTTGGTCTCTCTCCTACTCAGGGGTTGCACAGGGTGAGAGGCGCCGGGCGGGTGTGGGGATACTCACAAGTCCCCAGCTGGTGACCAGGCAGATGGAGTTTGTCCCGGTGGACGAGAGGGTCGCCTCAATGCGAATTAAAATCGCAGAGAGGAAAACTTTGACTGTTGTCTGTGCGTATGCACCAAACAACAGGTCAGAGTGTTCGGCCTTCCTGGAGCGAGTGGGCGGGCTCCTGGAAAGGGTCTCCATAGTCCTACTGGGAGACTTCAATGCTCACGTTGGCAATGACTGGGAGACCTGGGGAGGCGTGATTGGGAAGAACGGCCTGCCCGATCTAAACCCCAATGGTGAGTTGTTATTGGACTTCTGTGCCAGGCATGAATTGTCCATAACGAACACCAAGTTCGAACACAAGGATATTCATAAGTGTACATGGTACCAGAGCTCCTTGGGTCAAAGGTCAATGATCGACTTTGTTGTCGTTTCATCTGACTTGGGACCATATGTTCTGGACACTAGGGTGAAGAGAGGTGCTGAGCTGTCAACTGATCACCATCTGGTGGTGACTTGGATCAGATGGCAGGGAAGACTGATGGTCAGACCTGGTAGGCCCAAGCGAATAGTGAGGGTGTGATGGGAACGACTTTCAGAGGCCCCTGTTCGGAATGATTTCAACTCCCACCTCCGGGAGAGCTTTTCTCACGTCCCGGAGGAGGTAGGGGACATGGAGTCTGAATGGACCCTGTTCAAAACCTCCATTGTGGAAGCTGCCAGGTGTAGCTGTGGCCAAAAGCTTGTGGGTGCCTGTCGGGGCAGTAACCCAAGAACCTCCTGGTGGACACCGGTGGTGAGGGAGGCCGTCAAGCTGAAGAAAGAGGCCTTTGGGGACTGGTTGGCCCGAAGGACTCCCGATTCAGCAGATAGGTACCGACAGGCAAAAAAGGTGGCAGCTGCAACGGTGGCAGAAGCAAAATCCAGGGCATGGGAGGAGTTTGGTGAGGCCTTGGAAAAAGACTTTTGTTCGGCCTCAAAGAGGTTCTGGACAACTGTCCGGCAACTCAGGAGGAGTCGGGGTGGCTGCGCCCAAGCTGTATTCGGCAAGGGTGGAGAAACTCTGACTTCGAATGAGGATATTGTCGGTCGGTGGAAGGAGCACTTTGAGGAACTTCTTAATCCAGGAGATGTGCCTCCCTCACGGGAGTCAGGGCCAGAGGTTTCTGGGGTGTCAAGTTCCATTTCCCTGGTGGAGGTCACTGAGGTAGTTGGTAAGCTCCTCAGTGGTAAGGCACCGGGGGTGGATGAGATTCGTCCAGAAATGCTTAAGGCTCTGGATATTGTGGGGCTGTCATGGCTAACATGCCTTTGCAATATTGCATGGACCTCGGGAACAGTACCCTTGGACTGGCAGACTGGGGTGGTGGTCCCTATTTTTAAAAAGGGGGACCGGAGGGTGTGTGCCAATTATCGGGGTATCACACTGCTCAGCCTTCCTGGGAAAGTCTATGCAAAGGTGCTGGAAAGGAGACTCCGACCGATAGTTGAACCTCAGATTGAAGAGGAACAATGTGGATTCCGTCCCGGCCGTGGAACAATGGATCAGCTTTTCACCCTCTCACAGATTGTTGAGGGGGCATGGGAGTTTGCCAACCCAGTCTACATGTGTTTTGTGGACTTAAAAGGCTTATGACCGTCTTCCTCGAGATATCTTGTGGGAGGTCCTCCGGGAGTATGGGTTGCCTGGGCTACTACTCCGGGCTATCCAATCTCTGTACTCCCGGAGTGAGAGCTGTGTCTGTATACTCGGCATTAAGTCAGACTCCTTCAGGGTTAGCGTTGGACTTCCCCAGGGTTGTGCTCTGTCTCCCCTCTTGTTCGTGATATTCATGGACAGAGTGTCAGGGCGTAGCCGGGGTCAGGAGGGCATTATGTGTGGAGGCCGGAGGGTGGCGTCTCTGCTATTTGCAGATGATGTTGTTCTTTTGGCGGAATCACATGGATGCCTCCAACGTTCGCTTGAGCGGTTTGCAGCTGAGTGTGAAGCAGTTGGTATGCGGATCAGCACCTCCAAGTCTGAGTCCATGGTCTTGGCCCGGAAAAGGATGGCATGCCCACTCCAGGTAAGGGGAAAGGACCTGCCCCAGGTGGAGGAGTTTAAGTATCTTGGGGTCTTGTTCACGAGTGATGGGAAGAGGGATCGTGAGATCGGCCGTAGGCTGGGACAGGCGGCAGCAGTAATGCGGTCACTGTACCGGACTGTAGTGGTGAAGAGGGAGTTGAGCCAAAAGGCGAAGCTCTCTGTTTACCGGTCGATCTACATCCCAACCCTCACCTATGGTCATGAGCTGTGAGTAATGACCCAAAGAACGAGATCGCGAATACAAGCAGCGGAAATGAGCTTTCTTCGTCGGGTGGCGGGCTACACGCTCTGCGATTCAGCTCAAGACTCATCATACCAAAATGCACCACAGAGCGCCACAGGAAGTCATTCTTACCAGTGGCCATCAAACTCCATAACTCCTCCCTCAGTGTGTGACTCAAAAAAATGTTCATATGTGCAATAACAACAATTGTGTGTGTAGAGTACTTAAATCTGGTGCACATACATACGGTAAATTCTATATATTGTTTTAAATTATACATACTGTAAATTCTATATATTGTTTTAAATTATACATACTGTAAATTCTATATATTGTTTTAAATTATTAGTAAAGTGTTTATTTTTACATAAATGGCTGCAACTGTAACAACTGCAATTTCCCCCTGGGATCAATAAAGGAATCTGAAATCTGAAAATCTGAAATCTGAAAGATAGAGTGAGGAGCTCGGTCATCCGGAAGGAGCTCAGAGTAGAGCCGCTACTCCTCCGCATTGAGAGGAGCCAGCTGAGGTGGTTCGGGCATCTGATCCGGATGCCCCCTGGACGCCTCCCGGTGGGGGTGTTCCAGGCACGGCCTACCGGGACAAGACCCGCTGGAGGGATTATGTCTCCAAGTTGGCCTGGGAGCGGCTTGGGGTCCCCGGGAATGAGCTGGAGGAAGTTGCGGGGGACAGGGTCATCTGGGATTCTCTGCTCTCCCAACTGCTACCGCGACCCTGTTTGGACTAGCGGGCAACGACGATGACTTCGAAAGAACGTACAACATAAAAACATAGCTTACCTCTGTCTGTAGCTTTTTCCCCCTTAGACGTAGCTGGTTGGTCATGTCCATGGAGTTGAAATGCTCCAAAAGCAAAAACAGACCATCGTTACAGAAATGACCATTATCTACCACAGATACTATTAACAAAAGTATTTTCTAGCATTGTTGAATGGTTTGAAGTTAGAATACACAACAGCAAAGACTTCACCGTCTCTGCCATTTCCCTGGAGTTTGCCTTTGTCTGCAGTGCCTCTCTTCCTCACAGACAAATCTATGGTTTACAAATATGTCATTAACGGTACTAATTGCATGCCTTAGGTAGCTCTTATTTGCAGCTTCTGATTCATTTGGCTTCTTATTTGCAGCATCTGTTTCACTGGCTGAAGTTGGCTTCTTATTCACAGCTACTGACTTAATGAATGATGGTAAACTAAAGGACGTATTCTTGTTCACATATATGCTGCATAATTTATACTTTTCAGATGTAGATAAAATCGTAAACACTCCAATAAGTTTACCGTAATTTGTTGAATCAGCAGCTCTGAATAAGGGGTCAACTTCAGCCGGCAAGAAAGAAGAGTAAAAAGATTACTAATGAGAAGCCAAACAGATCAGAAGCTGCAAATAAGTAATTGACTTCAGTGTTGTAACATTGATGATGGAAGAAAGTTAATTTGTCTGTAGATTTAAAAAAGGTATTTAATAGCAAAACAGAAAAAGAGAACAGTATAAAAACAGCTGTCTGCAGCTTTTTCCCCCTGAGAGGTAGCTGGTTGGTCATGTCCATGGGGTTGAAATGCAGCAGAAACAAAAACTGACAAAAAAAATTATAAAAAAATACCAGCAGATACTATTAAGAGAAGTATTTATATCAATATTGAATGTAACACAAAATACAAAACGTAAAAAGTAAATAAAGTAATTCACCATCTTTGTCATTTGCCTGTAGTTTGCCTTTGTCTGCAGTAACCTTCTCCCTCACAGACAAATCTGTGGTTTACAAACACGTCATTGTGTAATCATAGCAGCGCATTCATATGAATGGAGATGGTGATAAAAAGGCTACGTGTTCATTTTTGTGTAGTAACCATTTAGAATGATTTAAGATGAATGTGTTCCCATTAGGTCCAACTAGCTAGCTAATTTGCTTTTATTTTACTGGACAGCCACTGGAAAGCCTGTTTTTCAATGGCTTTTACCTGCTATCCAACTAACGTTAACTACTAAACAAGCTAGCTAGATAAGCTAATTCTGTGCAGCATTGAAGTATGCTAGCTAACGTTTGCTACACAAACAACAGACATACACAAAATATAATAAGATGATAACAAACATACAGTTTTCGAAAAACATTTACCATATATGGTAGAATTGCACACGGCTGGTGTTTTAAGCTTTGTTCTCAGACTTCGTGTGCTTGGTGCTTGATTCATGTTGCGAGCCTCTATGCGCTTCGGTGTGACCTCTTCATCCAGCACTTTGGCACTCTTGGCAACTGGAAGAACTGTAACACCTGCAGGAAGAACACGGTGCCGTCTTTGCGCGGTAACTCAAAGGTGAAGCTCAGGTGGGTGCTGGATTTCTTTAGTATTGTCCCAGCATCCATTGACTGGCCAAATGAATGTGTGAAGAACAGTTATGCATAAGATTCATTTCATTTCCAAGCACTCTAATTTCTAGATATGGGTGACTTCTTTCCAAGCCTTATTATTGTTTGCTGGTTATTTAATTTAAAGGGTATGCAGGAGTAAAAATCACAGAGCGATTAAAATTCAAGGATTCAAGGAGATTTTATTGTCATTCGCATCACATGGTACATGAGGTGGAACGAAATTAAGATCTCATGGTCCAGTTTACACCCAAGAGCTGTTATTAAAATAACCAAGACTATCAGATCTGGCTCCATCTTTGAGGGTTCAAGATGCAGCTTATTCTCATGGATGAAAATTTTCTATAGGTAACCTAATTTATATTCTGGAAAACAATCTTAGAAATTCACACTCTGAGTATTTTAAGAAGTGCTGAATAATTCTATCCATTTGTACAATCTGCAGGTTTGCGCAAGGCTTACGTATGAGATAGGTTGACATGAAGACAGAAAGCATAGCAAAAAGTTCAAGAACACTGTGAAAGATGGCCTCATGTATAAGAAAAGTGTGAGGACAGCACCTTGGGGAGGAAAGTGAGTTTGCGGTTGACGAAGGCACCTTCAGACACAAACAGAAGGTATGTATCAATTAGGATATACATACATACATACATACATTATATATATATATATATATATATATATATACACAAACACTGCTCAAAAAAATAAAGGGAACACTCAAATAACACATCCTAGATCTGAATGAATGAAATATTCTCATTGAATACTTTGTTCTGTACAAAGTTGAATGAGCTGACAACAAAATCACACAAAAATCATCAATGGAAATCAAATTTATTAACCAATGGAGGCCTGGATTTGGAGTCACTGATTTTGGAGGCTGATCCAACTTTGATGTAATGTCCTTAAAACAAGTCAAAATGAGGCTCAGTATTGTGTGTGGCCTCCACGTGCCTGTATGACGTCCCTACAACACCTGGGCATGCTCCTGATGAGGTGGCGGGTGGTCTCCTGAGGGATCTCCTCCCAGACCTTGACTAAAGCATCCGCCAACTCCTGGACAGTCTGTGCTGCAATGTGCCGTTGGTGGATGGAGCGAGACATGATGTCCCAGATGTGCTCAATCGGATTCAGGTCTGGGGAACGGGCGGGCCAGTCCATAGCTTCAATGCCTTCATCTTGCAGGAACTGCTGACACACTCCAGCCACATGAGGTCTAGCATTGTCCTGCATTAGGAGGAACCCAGGGCCAACCGCACCAGCATATGGTCTCACAAGGGGTCTGAGGATCTCATCTCGGTACCTAATGGCAGTCAGGCTACCTCTGGCGAGCACATGGAGGGCTGTGCAGCCCTCCAAAGAAATGCCACCCCACACCATTACTGACCTATTGCCAAACCGGTCATGCTGAAGGATGTTGCAGGCAGCAGATCGCTCTCCACGGCGTCTCCAGACTCTGTCACGTCTGTCACATGTGCTCAGTGTGAACATTTATTACATTATAATTTAATTTATTTACCAAGCTAAGTTATTTAACATTCAAACCATCTACGTGAAAAAGTAATTGTTCCCTTAATCAGCCCTGCTTAATGTAAAACTCACTGATACTGAAGTTTACCATCAGAGTTAAGTTATCACCATAAGCACACTAGACCATGGTCAAAAGAAAATTTAGAAAAGAGTTCAAAACATTTCTAAGGTTCTAGAAAATCTAGAGGGGCAAAGGGGCAAAACACAAATCATACACGGGTAAACTCATCCAACGGTCGATACACGAAATACACCAAACTGTAGAATTAGAGAACGCTCAGTGATTGCATACACAACACTTCGCAAAAGTTCTCAACCTGAATCCCAGCTTAAATATCAGTAGAGGATGAACATCAGGTGGAAGGAGTTCAATAATCAGGCGACTGAGAGCGCTGATAGGTGCGTGGGGAAACCACGTGATCAGTCTGTGAACCCTGGGGGTTGGAGTTTTCTAAGACGGAGTCCACTAGCACGTGATCGATCACGTGGTCTCCCCTAGCACTCTGGGAGATTAAGTCCAGCTCCTTCGCAGAATGCGTGACACATGTGAGGGCAGCAATGCAGAAAACACTGGTAACCAAAAGAAACATAAATGCTTGATTCACATTTTCAAACAAAAGCACTTGGACAATCTCTCAACTTTTTTTGAGAAAGTTCTATGGACAGACCACTCTGAAGTGCAGTCTTCTGGATAACAAGAAAGAATAAATGGCTCTAAAGTAATCCTGCATTTTACAGCAAGAACACATCAAAATTCACGCTTGGTGGTGGTAGCAGGTTAGTGTGGGGATGTTTTGCTGCATTGTGACCTGGCCAACTTGCTATTATTAAAAGATGCAAGAATTCTCTCCTCTACAGAGAAGTCTGTCTTATTAAGTGCCTAGTCAAAATGCTAACTTGAACCCAATAGAGATGCCATAGCACAGTGTACACCCAAATTCCTGCATAACAATGTGAAAGGCTGTTATGAAATGTTAGTTGCAGTCTTTGTAAGTTATTTATTTTAAGGGGGGCATTATTTTTCACACGTCATTTGCATGTTGGATAACTTTACTCCATAACTAAACAAAAAATATATTTTCCATTTGGTAAGGTTCTGTTTGCTTAATATTACATTTTGTTTAAAGACAGTCACTATGATAAATAGTGTAACATGTAATAGTATAGAAAATCAGGAAGGGGCAAAATATTTTCACAGCACATTGTATTTTTTTTTCAGTACAGGCATGGGAGAATATCAAACACATGGAAGCTGTAACAAGGAGCGAGGTAGCGGACGCACGTGCAGAGGTAAACGACTTTTATTGAGGGCAAATCCAAAATCAGGGTCGAGATAGTCCAGGTTCAAAGATCCAATACAGAGAGATTGTGGGGTAGACATGACAAAACCAGAATACAATCAATAACACCAAGAAACAAAGCAAACATCAAACATAGACCAATACAAAGACCAGCAAAGCCCAAGTACAAACACAGGGCTTAAATACAACAGGGATAACGAGGGACAGGTGAAAAACAGGTGGAGACAATCAGGGGAGGAGTAACCAAACAAGGGGTAGGACTAGAACACCAAAACAAACGCACATGGAATAAACCAAAACATGAACACATGGGAGATCAAAACACAACACGAACACATGAACAGGAATGGGAGGGACCAATCGTGACATAAGCACAAGAAGTGGGTATTTGGAATGCTTGGGGTGAAGGAAAACTAACAAAGACCTATTTTAAAGTTAGTGAAGAGGAGATCTCGCCAGCACTTAATTCCATTAGTAGTAAAGCATGTGCACCCTGGGAGTGTCATTATCAGTGACGAATGGAGGGCATATAGGGGTGTTATCACCCATTTGGGCTACAGACACTTCAAGTAAATCATTCAAGATGGTTTGTGGATCCTGCAAGTGAAGCTCACACCCAGCATTTGGAGAGGGCATGGTTAACATACAAATCAACAGTGTGGCAGATGAGGGGGAATAGAACTGAAAAACCTTTGAAAGAACATCTCAAAGTGATTAAATGGTCATACTGGCTTGGTAACAGGCATAAGAAAGGTACTCTTGACCATTTACGTAAGGATATAAGGTCTCAGTTCCCTGTGTAAAAAGTAAATTGAATCATGTCTAGTGGAAGTATGAAAAAGAAAATAAATCTTTTGTATAACCAGTGCACATAATGTTGTTGGGCTAACTTCTGAATTATTCTGAATTGTGTTTTCAAATTACTGTGTTCTAGCCTGTCATATACACTAGTTGGTTGTTTTTTTAGAAGTCCCTGCTTTGTAGCTCCACTTTGCTGGTGTACAGTTAGAGACTGTAGATCATCTGTTGATGCACAGTTTGTGGGGATTGTATGTGTGCGTGTGTGTGTGTGTGTGTGTGTGTGTAGGCTCCTCTTAACCTAGCAGGGACACTGACATGCCAGTGCCACACACAATAACATGTCAGTGTTGCTGCTGTATTTAGAAACCAAATAAAATCTGGTCAGCAGAAACTGACCAGGGGATTGACAAAATGTACTGAAAGAGATTCACTACATTCTGTATTTGTACAAATATACAGTAGACCATTAAGGTTGGTGGAACTTATTAAGTGACCAGTGAGTGGATGGGAAAGATAGAAGGAGATAGGAGGACTTGGGCTTAGAGCATTTACTGATTATCTGTTTTAGACCCAAAGCCTACATATTTCTTGCATTATTTTTTGCATTAGTCCACTTATGGTATTTGTGTGGTTTTATGAAACAAAATACTTATAATTACTTTTTACATCATCTTCTCTTTATTCCTTATAATTAAACGGACAGTTTTTGTTATTGTGCCTTTGTAACCAATATAGGTCAATGCGCTCTGATTGGCTCACCTGTATTTTGCCTCATTCAAAAATAAGTGATATGGTTTTGTTGATTTTCTAAGTGTAAACAAATCACAATTTCTACAGAGACCAGACCTCTGCACATTTTAATGAACAATTATTGTTTATTTGCTGAATTTAACATACTGGGGAAAATGTTTGTTATATTATTATTTTTTTCCAGATATTTCAAAATTGTGGTTTAAAACTTGCAGGAGAAAGCTTGTTCTCTGTAGAGGATTTGTTAACTTATTTTAAAATAAACTTTTTTTTTCAAACTATTTTTCTTTTTTTTTTTACATCATAAAAACAATTCAATACAGGCTGTTTTTTTCAGCTTAGCTTTCATGAATGCATAGACTGGGCAGTGAACAATACATTTGTAGCTGATTTAGTTCTGTAATTCTAAAAAAAAAAGAAGAAGATGGATCCTTGCTGGATATTTATAAGAGTTAATCAGCAAAGCTGTGTTTTTCTTATGGTATTTTACAGAGGCATTACCGATCTCATTTAGTTTAATTGTCTTCAGTTTATGTAACCAGTACAGGTAATGTACTGGTTACAATGTAATTTTCTGGTAATCAGACAAATCCACACAAATTTAGAGAATTCCTTTTAGCTGTGTTTCCAAAAATCAGAGAAGGGGATGGATTTGAATTGTTTAAAATATCTGGAACAATTTGAAGTCACCAACTGAGTCTCATCCCCTGTAACAATTAGGGCTACCATGTCAGATACCTGAAAGATCCACAGACCCAGATTGGTCATGCTACCATTTTCATTCAAGCACTTCAAAGAAACTTGAGTCTAGAGCCTGTAAGTTCCCCCTTTTAAAACTGCTGTTCTCTTTTGAAAATCAGATTATTACTTTTTGAATTTTAAAATTTAAATGATCTCCTTTCTAGATATGTCAACTAGAATGTAGCAGTGAGCTTAATGGACCACCTCAGTAATGTATCACATGTGGAGAAGATTTCCCTTTTTCACAAATCAAGACTCATAGTAAAGAATGCACAAGGTACTGCTCTACACAGCTAAAACATCTTATTTGTTAGCACACTGCATGTGTTCTCATACACTACATGGTATGGGGTATAGCAAGTCGGCCATCAGCTGAAGGGCATGCTTGATAGTATGTTAACCATGTAGGGCAGAATGTATATGAAAACTTAATGGAAAGGGCAAGCATAAGGGCAATAAGCGCAACAATTGTTTATATATATATATATATATATATATATATATATATATATATATATATATATATATATATATATATATATATATATATATATATAATAGTATGTAAAAGCCAAAATGTGGGTGTTTATGGAATGTTGGTTGTAAATAAATTAATTTAAATGAGTGCGAATCTAAATTAAACACATTCAGCTCGACTTAGAAGCAGCGACTTAGAAAATGGATGGATGGATGGATAAACACATTGTTGTTTAACAAAATCCTGGACAGTGAGAGGATGCCTGATGAGTGGAGAAGTAGTGTACTGGTGCCCATTTTTAAGAACAAGGGTGATGTGCAGAGCTGCAGTAACTACAGAGGTATAAAGTTGATGAGCCACACCATGAAGGTATGGGAAAGAGTTGTTGAAGCAAGGCTAAGGAGAGAGGTTCAGATCAGTGAGCAGCAGTTTGGTTTCATGCCCAGAAAGAGTACCACAGATGCCATTTTTGCGTTGAGAGTGTTGGTAGAGAAGTACAGAGAAGGTCAGAAGGAGCTACATTGTGTCTTTGTGGATCTAATGAAAAGTCATATGATAGGGTGCCAAGACAGGAACTGTGGTCCTGTATGAGGAAGTCAGGTGTAGCTGAAAAGTATGTTAGGGTGGTGCAGGACATGTACGAGGATAGTGAAACAGTGGTGAGGTGTTCAGTTGGAGTGAAAATGGTTTCAAGGTGAAGGTTGGGTTACATCAGGGATCAGCTTTGAGCCCCTTCTTGTTTGCAATGGTGATGGAAAGGTTGACAGATGAGGTCAGGCAGGAGGCTCCATGGACCATGATGTTTGCAGATGACATTGTAATCTGTGGTGAGAGTAGAGAGCAGGTGGAAGAGAATCTGGAGAGGTGGAGGTTTGCACTGGAGAGGAGAGGACTGAAGACGGAATACATGTGTGTGAATAAGAGGGAGGCAGGTGGAAAGGTGAAGTAGAGGTCGTAAAGGTGGATGACTTCAAATATCTTGGGTCAATCGTCCAGAGCAATGGACAGTGTAGAAAAGAGGTGAAGAAGAGGGTGCAGGCAGGATGGAGTGGGTGGAGACGGGTGTCAGGGCTGATGTGTGACAGAAGGATAGCAGCAAGAGTGAAAGGGAAGGTTTACAAGACAGTAGTGCGTCCTGCTATGATGTATGGTTTGGAGACTGTGGCTCTGTCTAAAAGACAGGAGGCTGAGCTGGAGGTGGCAGAGATGAAGATGCTGAGATTTCCGTTGGGAGTGACAAGGATGGACAAGATTAGAAATGAGCAGATCAGAGGGACAGTGAAGGTGGAGCAGTTTGGAGATAAAGCCAGAGAGGCCAGGTTGAGATGGTTTGGACATGTGTTGAGGAGGAATAGTGGATATATTGGTAAAAGAATGTTGGAGATGGAGCTGCCGGGTAGAAGGAGAAGAGGTAGACCTCAGAGAAGGTTTATGGGTGTAGTGAAGGTGGACATGGTCGCTGTGGCGACCCCTAAAGGGAGCAGCCAAAAGAAGAAGATCTACAATCAGAAAAAAATCTCACAATGAAGCACTCAGTCTTTTTCATCGGGGCTCTCTGGGAGAGACTCTTATGGTTTCTGTAGTTCCTACTTCGTCCACCAGAGGGAGGTGAGTGTTTTCAGTCTACTGGTTAAAAGCACTTCAGATCCACTCTGCTCTCGTCTAGTACAGAACTGTCTCTCATGGAAAACATCAGCAAAATATAACAATAAAGGATCAAAGGATCAGTTTGTATCTTCAGTTCCCAATATTTACTAAACACTGTATATAAAAATAGTTGATGTAACACAGCCTGTCCCACTTTTTGTAACATGCTGCAGGCATCAAATTTTGAATTTGAGTGTATATGTACAGAGCACAATAAAGTTAATGAAGTAAAAGATCAATGTTGTGTTTTCATATTTTTTTCAGATTTGATTAATGTCAAAAAGATTTTATTGATTTCAGAGACCGTTACTGCTTTGGAGTTCGGCTCGTACTGTATGGTTTTTAACATACACTTCCTATATATTAAAAACACTTTCTCATTGTTGAAGACAAAGTATTCCACTTCAACTGAACAACTTAGATGTGAGCCCTACACACACCTACGAGCAATTTAGCATGTCCATTGGCTTTGACCTGCTCCGTTTCCGACCTGGGCCGGTTCACCCCTCCTTAGGCGACCTGGTGGTCCCGAGCTCCCTCAGGAGCACCATATCGATTCCGAACTTAGTGCAGACACACGATCGACATAGTCCACTACAGCCCAGAACCCCTGAGCTCAAACGGTCCGCCAGCCTCAGCCCCCCACGCGCGCCACCGCGCCCGACGAGAGCAGAGCGGATCTGAAGAGCTTTTAACCAGCAGACTGAAAACACTCACCGTCCTCTGGTGGACGAAGTAGGAACTACAGAAACCATAAAATACCCTTACAGAGACCGCCTTATATGACAGTACATATATTTCAGAGTAACATTCTTGGCATTTTTCAAATAACACTGCACGTCTTTAAGAGTTCTCTTTCACGTTCCTGTAAAATTCAGCACATTTTCAGCACAGAGATACAGTGAGGAGCTTCTGTCTTAATACAGTGGTAAAAGACAGTTTACAGCTGCATTTCAGAAGGATTCCCTGTGATACTTATTCCTCCTGCTCAACTTCTTTTTATCGTACATATTTTACGTCTACTTTAGTCATATCACTTACGTAACGATACTTTTACATGAGAGTGGTTAGTCTAATCTACCCTACTAACCTCTGGTAATGTAATCTGCAATAAAGTACTCGTGATTACGTTTAAACCTAGATTATCGCGTGCTTTCAGCGGGCTGCATTATGTGCGCTGGAGGATTACCGCTCCCCATCCGACAGGTGGCGCTACGCGACTCGGGAGTGCAGGCGAAAAAAAAGACTCCGTGAACTTCACGGCGGCGGTTAGTGTTTTCACAGCGCGCTTAACATAATGGGTTACTTTTAACAATGCACTGGTAAGACAATATTACTAAATAAAGATATGTTTTGAAAAATGAAGCTAACAACTAGAAGTTGTTATTATGATATTAACACGTTACTAGCCAGTTAGCAAGCCGGTTCTCTTTGGACAGTACCTAGACGACTATCTTCTCGGCTAGTTAGTTAGCTAACCAAGCTAATTATAGCTGTATTTTACGTACACTAAGGTATACATGACCGGACCAACTATAATGGCGATATATCTTTATCTGACTGTTCTGTTTAAGTAACTATGCTGCAACGGAGTTAACTGAGCAAAAATCTCTGTACGTTGTTTGCAGCACGTTTTGGAAACGTTGCTACGCTGTTGTTTTGAAGGTTGTTCTCAACTTATCAGTTAATCTTAACACACCTAAAGACATTCATAGACTCCTTCTGCACTGGAACCAAGTCGGGGAGGTATTTTTAGCCTCATCAGGCGTAAACATGGCAGTCAATCTTAACTGTAAGATCCGTCTCATGCAGTAACAGTTTACAGCCCATGTTCTTCTGGAAAAGAGCTTCTGGAAAGTTGCTCACTCAGTAACAGGAAATCGGTTATGTCAGTACATGAGAAATGTGTCATAACGGAAGAGACGTGGTTATGGTTATGCCTTTTGTCTAAGCACTCGTTGTTTGCAGTCATTTTCTCATTATTGCAGGCAGGTCACAGATGTGTTTCTTGGGTGAGCGGAGTGACCATGATGCCGTGCTTTGGTGTCCTGTTATTGCTGGTACTCCTCTCCCAGGTCAGAGGACTCTTCCAGACATATGAGGAGGTCTCCGTGCCTGAAGAATGGGTCCTGCTTCATGTTGTCCAAGGCCACATCGGTGCAGGAAACTACAGCTACCTGCGTCTCAACCACGATGGACGCATCATCCTGCACATGCGCAGTCTCAAGGGTGATGCTGATCTCTATGTGTCTGATAAAACACTGCGACCAGACTTTGATACCTACAAGCTCCAGTCGGCCACCTGCGGCTATGATATGGTGGTGGTTCCACGGGACTTTGTGAGACCCGTGGGAATCGGGATCTACGGACACCCCTCTCACATGGAGAGCGAGTTTGAGATGAAGGTGTATTATGATCAGACAGCTTTAACAGATGACCCATTCTCAAAGGATTCTTATTTTTCAGAGGAGAGTCATGGACAGCCCAAGCATCCGCAGCAAGACCCTGAAGAAGAAACCGAGGAGGAGGAGTCCATCCTCTGGACAATTCTTATCGGAATCCTGAAGATAATACTTGAAATTTTGTTTTGATCATGAAGTGCTCATTGCCATTGTAGAAATGTTGCCATTTGTATTTGCATTTCAGGTGAGAACACTGAATTGCCAAAATAAGAAATAAAAGCAGTGGAGAAAAGCTTTTGATAAGTGTAGGATGTTTTTTCTAAGCCTGAATTTGATGTGAACTAGTGCACCCCAAATAACTAGACATAATCTGTTCCTCTGCTCACAATTTGTCATATGCAAATGAAAATGGCAATTCTTCTGTCAGAATAATTGATTGCATATCTACAGACCCATTTCATGTTCTGAACAGTTTCTGTTTTGACGGTGATTCATTTTCAGCTGTACTGTATAATGTTTTTTTTTTTCTTTCTAATTTATTATGTTCTGAATCATTTGGGGTCTGCAGGAATTCAGAGCACTATGCAATCACAAAAATCACCTTTGGAAAACAAATACACAACTGTGCCTTTTGTAAGTCCTTTCATTGAAAAAATAGAAGGGCATACTTTCATGCAGCTGTAACATTTGTAACATTTTCAAATAAAGGCAATCATTTGTGCAAACTTCAACAGATTTTGCAACTATGTTTACTTTTATGCAATTAAGCCTTACGGAGTTCTGTAAGTTGTTTTAGAAAATAGCAAAAATGTATTTCCAATCATTAGAAGGGGAGTGTGTGTGTGTATGTATGTATATATATATATATATATATATATATATATATATATATATATTCTTCTAATGACTGGAAATGAATGCTTTTTATATATATATATATATATATATATATATATATATATATATATATATAAAAAGAGAATATTGTGGAGTTGATAAACAGCTTTGTAACCTCTTTATTAGCCCAAGATTAACAAAGTAGGTAATTGTACAGAGGCACTACCTACCTGTTATTGCTGAGAATAAACTACTACCCAAATAATATCTGCTCTCTACAGAATTGATAGTAAACAGAGAATTACATAATATAAATGATTGATACATCTTTGTTGATTCCAGAAATGCTCGACATTTCCGTTTAAATGTTTGTTCGGTATAGTTTTTAAAATCTCATTACGTATAATACAGTTGCCCACATGCGGCCTGACGTCACATGTAGCGGACGGAGAAGTGCCTCAGCTCGACCTTCTCGCTGGTCTGTCAGCGATGCTGCCTGCGGTGTTTATATCTTGAGTATTTCATTGATCTGCATCATGTTTAGAGCTACGCTAACAGTGTGTGGAGGAGGCATCGCTAAACGTGTAAGTAAGCACAACATTATTGGTTTTAGTTTTAATTTATAAGTCGCTGTTTCTTCTAAGAGCTGGCTAACTTTAGCTACCGTGGATAATCACGGCGTATCAACATTGCAGCTTCCTCTGGCTGACGTGTTTGCTCTCACCGCGTTTCTAACGCTATTTCTCCAATTCTCTCCAGCTCTTCTCATCTTTCTCTGGAGAAAGCGCTCTGCCGTCGAATTTACGACTTCCACCAAATCTGATAGGAGTTCCCAGAGAAAGTAAGTTGAGTTTTGAGATCGATTGTGTGTTTGTGTCTTTCTCACATTACTTTTTTGTTTACCCTTTTCCAGTACACGTTTTAACAAGCATGTTAAAAGTGCTCCTTGTAGTCTCGATCTGTGCAAATCTGTTTCAGAGAGAGCTTTTCCGGCTTCTACTGATCTGCCAGTGCTGCGGCGGTGTGAGGCTGATATTCCAGCTCATCTTGCACCCGTTCAGACGTGGCTGCAGTCTTTAGAAAGTCGACACAGTGAACCGCTCGGTGTTGTCGACCTGCACCCTGATGTCTTTTCAGTGCCTGTCAGGTAAACCATCTCATTAAGCCTTTAGTGATCTGTGCGTTAGTATAAGTTTTATCATTTCAGAGGACACGTCTCATGTAAAACACTTATTGTGCAGAAATGTTGTGATACAGCTACATTCATGTAGATTACACACAATTTGATTTGCAAAGGAAACTATTCTGCTTGTGGACACAGGCAAGGTTTTTGAAGCCATTCTGTGCAAACCTGATATAAAAACAGCTAGACAAAGCCATGGTAGCCTTTAGTTGTCCCAGCTGTCAGTTTATGATTTGTATGTGCAGTATGTGATTTTACAAGACCAACAAGTCCACATTAGTGTTTAATACCATCTGTGCCAGAGCTGCCACATTGTTAAACCTCTCATTAAACAAAGGCAACATTCATAGTTTAATACATTACATTGTTGTTGCACAGAAAAGATGAAGTCAGAGGGTTTTTGTTTTGTTTTATGAACCAGGTTGGACATACTTCATGCTGTGGAGGTCTGGCAGAGAAATTTCAAGAGAATTGTAAGTAGCCATGTATATATACACCATTCTACATACACATTCACAAAGATAACTTGCAGTACTGTCTCTACAGCAGAAGCACATACAGAGAATTATAAGTAAATGTAAGAATATTCTGCTTATGTTGTTTGGTTAACATGCTAATGTGTAAGTGGGAAATCTTGCACTATTCTAATCATATCTAATATTTTAACTAAACTACAGAGCTATGCCAAAGTGAAGAGCAGGGCAGAGGTTAGTGGAGGAGGTAGGAAACCATGGAAACAGAAAGGCAGTGGACGCGCCCGTCATGGAAGCATTCGTTCACCAATATGGAGGGGAGGTGAGATTGTACTTTAGCAAAAGTGGTCAATATGGAATATTTCTATAGACTTAATTCAGTGTCATCAGTGGGCAAAACCTTGAATTCCCTGAGTAAATTTGTCAAACCACTTCTATTGTTGCTGTTTCAGGTGGTGTTGCACATGGACCAAGGGGGCCCACTAGCTATTATTACATGCTGCCTATGAAGGTGCGCGTACAAGGACTGAAAATTGCACTGACGTCCAAACTGGCTCAGGTAAGTGAAGATGGGATATTTTTGCTTCTGTATTAATCAGTAAAAGACAACTGGTGCAAAATACTCATTCACTATTTTTGAAGGACAAGGAAAAGTTGCTGATAATACAGGGAAACACTGAAGTCAAATCTTTTCCTGTGTTCTTAAGATGGTATTAGGATTAAATGTCACTAAATGTTTTATGTTAAGTTTGGCTCATCCCTCCAGCAGAAAGTGAATGCAAAGTCACGATAACTGCTTATTTTCTTTTAGTTTGATGTATTGTCAAAATAATGACATTTCCTTAGAGTAATGATTCTCACTTATGAATTATATCTGCCTAACGAGTCACTTTTTTTTTTCCATTTCTACCTGGCAGAAGTTGCTTTCATGCAGTGAGCATGTGAGCCAAATGTGGCAATTGTGCTGGTCCTATGTATATTCCAAAGTTTTGTTCATTTGAATGGAAGTTCTTAGTAGACAGTCTGCTAAATTGGGACAACTTCTCCAGCGCAGTGCTGGTAGACTGTAATTAGAACATTTTTTGTAAATCTGCCCTGTACATTTTAATAATTTCTATCCAGGGGTAACAGGATTTGTTAATAAAATTCCCCAGGATTATCTTCACATTGTTGATTCTTTGGAGATTCCCACTCCAGACCCACACTACCTACAAGACCTGGCCAAACACAGACAGTGGGGAGATTCAGTCCTGATTGTGGATGTGTGAGTATCAGTGCTTTTAAACCTCTTTGTTTTGCAATAAGAATTTTCTGTTCATCCATAAATTTTCCTAAACTTATTTTCCTTATTTAGAGGGGAGGAGTTCCCACAGAACATTCTGCAGGCTACAGAAAGCTTAAAGACAATAAATATCATTCCAGCAATTGGTAAGTTTATCACTCCAGTTTTACAGTGAGCACTGAATGGCCATTGAGCTGTGTTTAATTTTTCCGCTAAAATTTTTTATTTGACTTACAGGCCTGAACGTTCACAGCATGCTGAAACATGAAAGCTTGGTCCTTACTCTGGAAGCTGTGAAGTTTCTAGAAAAGAAGTTGTTGTGGCATGACACTCGATTCACACCACTGTACCCTTTCAAACTCCCCTACAGTGACCTGCCATGAACTTTCATTGTATTAAAAAACATTTATTTCATAATCAGTGGTCTGCCATTTATTTCAAAGCACGCCGTTCACAGAAAGAAATTACACATAAATAAATAAAACATTACTACAACAACCACAAAATAGGCATTCGCAGAGTCATGTCAGGGGTAGGTGATTTTAGTTGGAATGATGCCATTTGCCAAGTCATGTCGAATCTCCCATCTTAAGGCAGAACGTTTCTTTTCTGTAGGCACCACATAGGTGTTGGGCACATATGTTCTCTGAGGCTTCACCTGTACAAATTATAAAATTGATTTTCATACTTGCATACTGTACAGGTAAGGAGAAAAATATTCCTGGGAAAGCAATTTGAATGGATGTTACTTACTGGTGGAGGCTGATACGCAAGTTGTTCCTGTACACAGAAAATGCAATAAGTCATGATACTGTACATGTAGACATAAGACATATAGAAAGCACAGCACAATGTAGACAGATTGCCAGATTTTTTTTTTCCTTAAATATTAAATGCAAAAAAGTAGTTACCCTTATGGCCCAGTGTAGCTCTTTCCTGCTTTTTTCTCCAGGAGGCTTAAACATCTCCCAGTTTTGCTTGTACTGGAAATACCTGAGAGGAAAGAAAAAACATTTTAGGACTAAAATATGGTTGAAATGTTTGTAAAGAAAGGCCTCACAAATCACTGCATTATGTATATTTTAGAAACTGAAACCATACTGACGTTTCTGAAATATCTTACTTTGCAACAGGATCTGTTTTTTTCAAGTTTCTTGTGTGTGGGTGATCCATGACTGGACGAATAACTGAAGAAAAATTATGGCACAGTAGTATTAGTAAGTAGGTTGCAGTATAAAGGGATTTTTACCTGGATATACAATATTTCCTCAGTTACAATCAGAGTACAACTTAAATCCCACAACGAAGAATTTTAAAAGAACATTTCCCATTTTGCTAGCCAACTGTCTTACTCAAATGACATTTATTATTACATAGTTTGTCCACTGATGGGTCTAAGATAAGCGTATAGACCTAAACTGACTATGGGGGTGCAATGCAAAAGGAACACCACAGAACATAGAACATCATAGAATCTTACAGGATTTGGGCCGAGGTCTGATGTCACTCTCACTCCGTGATCTCATCTGCATTAAGGTTTGAAAAAAGCAAAGAAACCATATGTCACCATCAAAAGTGCAACAACCTGACAGCCAGGACAAACTGTAACGGCTGTGTAGCAGGCTGAATCATCACTAAAAATTGGAGTGAGATCGAGCAACAATGGATTGCAGAGGCCGAATAATAGTTGATGGCAGTACTGACCATGCCCTTGATGTAGGCCTGAAAGGCACTGGGGAGTTCTTCTGTTGTTGAGCTGCGTCTGTCACTGTAGCTACCCGTCTCCTCACTCTCAGAGTCTAATTCACGGCGCTCATGTGAAGCAGAAACCCTCAGATGGTCTAAACGCTGTTCCAGCTCACTTATGGGATCTGCCAAAAAATAAAAGAATTATTGTATTACACCAGGTATACAATTCACACACACATTTCACAGTACTGTGAAAAACTCTAAGGACCTAAGCAAATTGTTTAAAACTATTCTTAGTAGTAAGGGTTCGTTATTACGGGGTAAAAACATAGCAATAATTTCTTGTATTCAAAAAAGTAGTTGATATCTTGCAAGCCAGTTAGAACACATTTTTTCAAGACTTCACATTTCTATTCCTTGATGCCACCAGCCATTGCATGTATTTGCACCATTATTAGCACACCTGATTTAACTTAAAACTTAAAAGGAATGACAGGCCAAACTATATATCTCTCTCATCAACCCAGTCCAGGCTGTTTAACTGGCAAAACCTGGTACAAGCATGTTGGGAGCTGGAATGCAACAAAAAGGACTGACTAAAGATCAAGCAGTAGAAAATTTGCCAGCGACACTGCATGAACTTCCATTATAAAGGGCTTGATTAGCCAATAAGCTCAACAAGGTGCATTAGAACAGGGAAAACATTAACCTACACAAAGAAAGAGTAAACTCTGTTACCCACCACATTTGAAAAACTGTGATTTCTTTGTCTTCCTCTTCTTCTGTCTTGCAAGTCCATGTTCATTTGTGTGCTCTACTAAAGTCACGCTTTTACTGAGTCTCAGATTAAAGGGGTGGTGATAGTCCTCATATTTTGTGTTTGTTTCCCACTCATTACTGCCGTAGACTATGATATGGTTGCCGTTCCTCAAAACATCTAAAGAAATGCCACTGCTCTCTTCCCTGGCACTAAGATCAACACTTTTTGCAGCAAAATAGGGTGCTTCATCATACTCCTCATGTACATCAGAAGATCCCAGACTGTTCTCATCAGTTATGCCTTGACTGTCTTTAACATTGTGCTGTACAGCAACACCTTCACTGCAATCACAATGGTTTAAAGTAGGATGTTCACTACCTGTTAAGGACAATGAAGTAATCTCTTGCTTAGATCCTTCCAAAAAAACACTGTGCTGATATGTAAACTGACTGTTGTCATCCTCACAGTAAACAACATTAGGGTATTCAATGTCTTCTTCAAGCTCAGTCAGAGTGCAGTCATCTCTGTAGTCCAGGTCATCTTTAGGTGTGTCTGGCCTGTATGTTCCATAACCTGAAGTCATCATACTTAATGCAGGGCTGCCCGTATTGCCACGATAATCATCAAAAGTCTCTTTTTCACCATATATGTCTACTTCCTTCCTCTTTTCATTTTCATCCTGGCCAACACTATTGTTCCATTTTTGTAAAGGAATAATATAATCATTATTTGTTTCCCAATGTTTAGTATGTGACTGCTCATTCCATTCTGTTACAACAGTGGCATCTCTATTTGCCCATTCATCATTCTGAAAACTTGAGTTCACATGTTCATCCATGACATAAGTTGTGTAAGAAGTGTTTTTTTGGTCTTGCTCCTCTTTACTGTGTTCCTCATATTTCGGTTCATTAAGCCATTTCTCTTCAATACTACTACAGGAGTAATATTTGTTCATAAAGTACCCTTCTTCCTTGTCACTGTCTATTATTTGCCCTTCATATTTTCTTTTAAGTCCTTCACCAATGCCTCCCTCTTTCAGCACCACTTTGTCTTTACTGCCTTCGTTCACAAAAATTTGATTTCCTTCCTCCTCGCTCACTGCTTTTCTCATCAGTCTCTTACAGGTCTTTAGGTCGTTATTAACTACACTGACAAAAACTTCTACTTCTTCTTCACTCTCCAGAACATCATGTTCAGGCTCTTTCTCCACTTTTCTGTGCATACTGTCTTTGCTCATAACACATTCCCTTTGTTCACTCTCATTTTCAAACCTTTTCTCGGTCCCTTCATCTTTGACATTTACATTAATATCACTTTCTTCCTCAACTTTCTCTTCTTCACTTGAAAGATATTCACTTCCAGTCATAAGCCTTTCCCAATCCATCACCATTTCATTCTCAACACTGTAGCTTTCAAGCTTATTCTCTATTCCATCTAGCTTGTACAAGGTTTTGTCCTCTTTTTCCTCATTCTCCTGTTCAGATTCACTGTCTTCTTTAACATCATCTTCACTTTCCTCTTCTTCACTTCTTAAATCATCACCTTCGGTTTCTGACTCGCTGCTTTTATTTGTAGTACCTCTCTCCTCTTCATCTTCACTCTCTTTTTCTGATTTGATTCCAGTGCTATCATTCTCACCATCTTCACATGAGAAACACTCAATCTCACTCTCTTGTTCACCTCTTGGTCTTTTTTGTGTACCTTCATCCTTACTCTGTTCGTCCACACAACATCGCTTATCCTCTTTTTTGCAATGCTCTTCCAGCTTTCCTCCAGTCGCATCATTCACACTATCCACTTTCACATACCATTCTGTCCCATCCTTGTCATTTCCAGGCTCCTTCTCAGTTCTTTTACCTCTGCTGCCATCCTTTACAAAACATTCTCTCTGTTCTTCTTCACTTTCCTGATCAGTCCAGAAGGATGAGGAGAGAGATTCTTTGTCCTCTCCACTTGCATTGTCCCAGTAACTGCTGCAGGTTTTATACATGTTGAAGTATGAATCGTTCTTTCTTTGATCAAATCCAAAGGGAAAATTAGCCTATAGACCAAGGCTCAGCAGATGGCTGAGCAGGAGGTGGAGTTACTGTAAGAAGATTACTACTGATACTACAGATCTGCTTAAAAGGGCTAGAGTGACACATAGTGGCAGGACATGTTTATGACATCCAAAACAATAATTAGTAGGTCTAGATCAGGAGTCTTCAGTTCCAACCGTGATGGGCCAGTGTTGAGCATGGGCTGGTGATTTCCCTGCACATCTGTTCATTGCCAGGTCTGAGTGATTGACCAGGAATATTACTAAAGTGTGCTGGACACTAGGACTCCAAGAGCAGAACTGAATACTCCTGGTCCAGATATTGTTAAACTTACCAGAGTCTTCACTGTATGTAGACTCATCGCACACTTGAGACTGGCCCCTATGCTTCCTGATGGGGGAGAAAAAAGATTTTCTGTTCAGTTAAATGATTTTAAATTTACAGTAATGCATGAAAGACAGAGACCACTTACACTAACATTATCAGATTTTCACAGAAATCTGCAGGTAAATATTTCCACAACTTATATTCAGTGATGTTGAGGTCTGGGTTCTGGGGTGGCCATTTTATTGTTTGTAGAACTGCAGCTTATTTATTTGATTTGCAACTTTCCTGTCACTCTTATCTATTTTATTTCTCAGTAACAGTTCATTGACAACTACACATAATTTCAGACCTTTAGCACCGAGTGGTCTTCTCACAGTGAAATGATGAACAAAAACATTCTCATACCTGAAGCAAGAATGAAGCTTGAAGCTGCTGAATTTTCACCTGTCTCTCAAAGATTAATTCTTTAAGTTCTGTTTAATTGATTGTGACAGTTTTGGTGCTTTACCAAGTCTTGTTTGCTATACATATTATACTTTTTTGAACAATCATTTTGGAAAATGCTCTTTTTCATTTTGCTTTGACATTCCCCTGACTTATATATGAGAACTATCCTTATACCAAAATATATAATAAATCCTGAAAATAAATAACTTTTACTAAATGGCTGTTTTTGGCTGTAAATGAAATAATTAAAATTGGTTTCTGAGTTCTGCACAGCTCTGTAAATCTGAGGTACCATCAGCCTAACTCTGAGTTCACCACACATCCCAATATACTGTACTGTGACAGATCATAACACTTGCTCAATTCAGATTCATTTAGATGAATATTTACTCTCTAAATTTTCACTTAACAGAAGGAAAATCTTACCTAAGTACTTTTCTTTTCATAGATGGCTTTACATTTGTATGAAGTTCTCTGTCAGGGCTGACAGTCCGACTGGAATCCAGCACTGAATGGTAAATTTCAGAAGATGCTTCCTCCACTTCAAGTCTGTTTGGAGCTGTAGAAGGTCTGATGTATCTGGGAGCCATTGAGTGCTCTATGTAAGAGTCATAGGGCCCTGGATTCATGACAATCTCATGGCTGTCTTCATGAAAAGTTGAGGTCAAAACCTTGACAGCACAAAAATAAAAGTTTAACATTACTAGACATATTTCAACTGGGCTGTGATGTGACATTCAGAAACAGGACATTTAATGTATGACATGTGCATTACTGTAGTAATAAAGTATAGTGCTCATACCGGTCTTTGCTGATCTGCAGCACCATTGTGAGAGTACATGTTGCAGAAACTTGAACCAACACTGTGTACCCGGACTAAATTAGAGACAAATTACATGTAGAATACATTGAAATTAAAAGATACAAATATCACTCTACATATTCGTTATTAGGCCACAAGATAGAAAAGAAAATATGCTCTTTTAATCAAGTAAACACATACCCTTTTCTTTAGTGATCACAGGTGGACTCTTGCTCACACAGCTCTGAGATTTGGGAGAACTCCATTCAGCTGAAGTCTGGCTCTTCGACTTTTCATGAGATATCAGCAAGTCAAGGTCTATAAATGTTTGGAGATGTTTTAATAGTTATAGTATTGTCAACATGGAGTTGGAGAAATCACCTGACTAAATAGTTAAACTAATCGTCGAATAACCCACCTCGTTTAAATTCAAGCAGTCTTTCTTTGGATATGTTTGTGTACCCAAGAGCAGCCAACTGCTGCTCTATTTCTTCCTCCGAAAAGTCAAGGTTATCCATTTTCGTTGCCTACAAAAGACATCAGGTAAGGAAACAATACTTCTTATATTACACAAGCAGCCTATTAATGATTATGCTTACTAACAGTAGCTTAGCCATCACATCAAAAGACGCATCTACTCTAACTAGCTTAGCTAAGATGCAGCAAAGATTGAGCCTGGGAAAAATACCCTCTCTCAGCAAAGTTTCAGTTAACTGGAATTTGACATGCATTTAATCAACGAAATAGCAAGTGGCTGTTTGTTGGGTTATTCCCGTTAGCTAGTTAACTCGCTAACTTAGCTAACCGCTAGGTAGCTAACGTTATATGGCTTTTAAAGAAAAGCAGCGAGCAGCTAAGCTAAACACAAAAGTTGAGCTTATTGTTGGAAACTTTGAGTGAAAAAAACAGAGTTGTTAGTTTTTAACTAATAATGACGCATGACCAGCCTTTATTTATTTACATTAAAAGTGCACAAAAACACCTACTTATATCACCTCCGCTGACGAGACGTTTCTCCAGCACCAAGACAACAACAGGCGGTTACCAGTCTTTGAAAATTACGCCCTCACTGCTACTGCGCAACACGGAGTCGGAGCTGGTTCCATAGCGCCTCCTACTGTTCAGGAGAAACATTAAACATCACAGGTACACTTAACGTTTTGACATAAATATACAAACTAACTTACGAGAGTTAAGTAACAATCGGTGCATTTACACGTAATCGTAGGCTTAAAGGGGAATACCACCGATTTTTCAAAAATTTCTGCGTATTAAACTGTTATGATGTAAACAAATGCAGTCAGACCGGACTGATGCACAGCGCGCGGTTGTAGAGAAACACCGAATCGGAATTGCTCACAGTGATGGTAATGGGAACTAGACGTCTGAAGCATTTAAAGATACCGCACAGAAAGCCATTACATGAAAGGTGAGAATAGGCTGCACGATGCCCTGGACGTTGTTTTACGCTGCATTTATGACAGAGCTTTTGGCCTAAACAGTACACATTTTAAAATCCATTCATGACGGAGAAGTACTTGCAGGGAGGTGTACGGCAAAACAGTACCCAAGGAAAACTTGTGTTTTTCAGGTTTACTGCTATTTCAACATTGCGCATGAAAAGACACAGAAGACGCATGCAGGTCCGCTGGTCATTTTGAATAGTAAACAAAATGTTTATATTTGTATTGTAGACAAGCAGACCCCTGGTTCCTATCCCCACCACTGTAAAGAAATCTGAGTCAGTAAGTTTATCTACCGTGTACAGTTTCACACTTGCCCACTCTGAATGACTTTGTTTACGTCTCAACGACAGGATAATGCAGAAATTTAGAAAAATCGATGGAATTCCCCTTTAAGCGCACAGCTGATTATATCTTTTTTGCTAAACAACCTTGGGAATAAATGTTGTGTTTTAACCTAATCTCATGATGAATATAACTAGATATACTGGTAAGCTCATCTATAATAGTTACTGTTTTTATACTTAATATTCACTTTTTGTCTTTGTGGTATTTCCACAGATACTAGGATAAGACTACAGACCACGCCCACCCCACGCAGACGCTCCACCGCTTTACCAATCACATTACAGCTCCGATATGAATAAACATGAGTTTTAATAGTACACCGAGCATCTCAGTAGAAGGTGCGGCGGTTCAGCTGGGGAATATTGACAGAAAAACCGTGAACCCCAACTAATAAAAAAGGACTTTTGCATTCTCCAAGACACCGGGGAGACCATGCTGTACGCCAGGACTTTCCGGGCGTCCCTGCTGGTGGTTTTACTGCAAATAGTCCTGATCTGCTCCGCTCAGGTGAGTTACAGACAAGGCAGCCCACTAGCACAGCTCAGTACAAGCTATTGTTCGGTTTCCTTAAGACGTTGTGAAGGATGTGAAGTCTTTAGGCATTGTAACTTGTGTGGAATCTCATGTGCTTTCTTCTGTAACTTGATGTGGGGAATATAGAGCTTTAATATTTTTCATGTAAATATAATTTTATATGTATAATTATTTCGTACCTGTAGCTGTATATTTTATGTCTAGCACAACTTTGCAGTTGATTTGACCTGATATCTGCACACTAGCTGACATCTGGAACATATTTCCAGCAAAGCAGTCAAGGTGTGTGCATGTGCTGTTAGTTTCAATGAATCAAAAGTGAGCTTTGTGGAGTTTGATGGTTATGCCTTGACTAAGGCTCAAATCACCTTCAGTGGTTGGAAAGCTCAGTAGACTAAACCAATGGAATATTATGAAACTATTTACCACAGGTGGCTTAAATTATTTCTGTGTGTGCGTGTGTGTGTGTGTGTGTGTATATGTGTGTGTGTGTGTTTTAGAGGGGCCCGCCTGGTCCGAGAGGGCCACCTGGCCCTCCAGGACTTGTTGGCTTTGCTGGCGTCGATGGCATCGATGTAAGCCATATATTACATTATTTTTTCTGTGCCTTTAGATTTATCCTTATCACTTTTGTGGATGGTCAGAAAAAAACAGTTTGTATTGTATTCATTACGTACATGATAACTGCCTCTAAACAAAGTTACATTTATTTTTGTGTGTGTATTTGGTTTTTAAATCATTTTAATCCATTATTTTATATTAGGGAGAAAGAGGTCCAGGGCCTGGTCCAGATGGCCTTCCAGTAAGTAAACTGTCATCAGCTCATACATTTGTCTAAAACTGGCATGAAAATATCATACTTTCTCAGACTGCACTGATTTGCTATATTATTGTAGGGCCCAGATGGAGATGATGGGAAAAATGGGGCTAATGGACTACCAGGAAACCCAGGAGCAGATGTATGTCTTTGTGCATTCTTTGAGCATCAGTTGAAAAAAATTCAGCTTTTCATCTCTAAGGAACTGGCCCAAGAGGAAAAAAGTAAAAAAAAAAAAACATCAATTTGGCCATTTAGAGCAAGGAAAGCGAGGAAAGAGTGCCCCATATAGGCTTCAGACAGACAGAGGCCTTTTTGTGTTTGTGGAGGAAAGCCTGTAGGTCTGGACTGGCACTGCTGCTGGTGCCTCATGGTAACAAAACGCCTCCTGTATGCAGTCCACCTGAAGCCTGAGCCGTGGTGCTCAGTACTAAAGAGGGATTTTGGATTAAGTGTCAAATTTTAATCCCTCTTCTAGATGTATCTTAATGTAAGTGCTACAATAGCAACAAACCAGTTTATTCTTGAAAGGATAATAACTGGTGTTTAGATGACTCTTAGTGATAAAACTAATCTAAAAATATTTAATAATGAATATCTGCAAAAGTCTATTCTGGACGAATCTTGCTGGTTTGTGTTGGTTGTTCAATGGTTGAATGCAGCATGCTCCTCTCTATATGCAAGTCTAGAACTGGGAGGAGTCTGTTACAGGAGAACTGAAGATGCTTGTAAGATTTCTTTCACCAATGTTCACTGAATGGGCCCCACCTTCCATCTTATCAAATATTATCAAATATTACGTCAGGGATTATGATTCCAGTTATCCAGTTGAGTCAAAACAACATTTCAAGTTCTGTGAGGAAAATATCCACTTTTGGGCACTTAACCCTCTGCTGCATGAATTATAAATTAAACTTGATAAAATGTTTTAATGTGTTTTTTGTTATTTTAAATGGCTTAAATAGTGGAAAAAAAAAAACAATGTAGTGGGTTACTTGCTATTTGGCAACAATGCGAAATTGTACCATAGCATAACATATTTTTCTCCAAAACAAACAAACAAAATCCAACTTATATTTAGTGAAATGTACAAGCCAATATTTACAAATATTGGAAATAAATACAATTTCAATTGGTATTTGGAATGTATGGTAATAATGACATCATAATAAAAAATCCTGGTCATGTGATGTTATGAAGTATTTGTCTTTTCAAAGTAAAAGACCCTTTTTTTCCCACAATTAAATAACAAAGCACAAATTTTAGATTACTGCTTTTTAGTAAAATTAAGATAAAGTAATCGTTGCCATATGGGTTATATGCAATAGAGGGTTAACAGTTTTCAGTGGTGAGACTTCTTTTATCATAATAAAGTAGCTTAAAGTCGAGAAATCTGTTCTTTTCTTGTTTTACTGTCTTTTGAATTATATAATGTCAAATTTTACAAATCAGGCACAGATTTATACATTGTAACTTTTTTCTTATTTCTTCAGGGTTTGACTGGGCCTATAGGAGATCCTGGCCCAGTTGGTCCCATTGGGCCAAAAGTAAGTCTTCAACAACTAATCATAGTCACATTTTCTCAATAGGACACAATTCAACACAGCCAGCTTTCATTATTTTCTGGCTATGTTTGTGCTAGACATTTTGCTTATGTAAGTAACATAGCCAAAAAGAAAGAGAGCCACATTGATCTTTTTGTCATCAGTTTGTATAATAGTTTTACGCACAGTGATTTGATCTGAGCTGTCTTGTATTTGGTGGATATTATTAGGGTGAACCTGGTGCACCTGGACCAAGAGGACGACCTGTAAGTAAACAGAATTTGAACACAATACAGAAGACATTGTCTAAATACACATATGTTAAATTTACATTAAAACAAAGTTACTGTCAGTTTTAAATCTGATGTGAAAGTTGCAGAAAGTTGAACAGTTCCTAATTTTGGCTATAAATGATTCTAGTCAACACTATAAATGTGTAAGAATATAAAGTGAAACACTGTGTATTTTATATGAGGTTTGTTTCCCTCATGTTAACATTTGTTACTTTTTTAGTGGTTTTGTGTTGCTTATTTTGAGCTGTTTTAGGATGTCTAGTGTACTAGTGAATCGGCCACTTTTGGCCTACTGGCAGCTGACTTGGAATTTGTATTTCTTATTAATGAAAGCAGTTGAAAAAATGAAAAAAAAAACAAAACAATTAAAATAGCATTTGAATTTGAATTTATCAAACAAATATATTTCAATTATATATTTTATTTTACCACAATGAACTGCATGGTAATGCCATTAAAATGGCCTAATCACTCTATTTTTCTGTGTTCTTATAATTTAATGTAATCATTTATTAATGAATCATCTGTTCTGATCAACATTAAGCATTAATGCAGTAGTAATGACTTTTTTGCTTCAGTGATTTCAGTTTTGCCTGACTTCACTGAAGTCATCGCATTGCATCGCAATGGAGGTTTGCCTGTATGTGAGGACCAAGTTGTAACAGTGGTCTCACAGTAAAAAAAATAATAAAAACATTTCAGTATTTAGATCTTAGCTCGGAAAAGGATGGCATGCCCACTCCAGGTAAGGGGAAAGGACTTCCCCCAGGTGGAGGAGTTTAAGTATCTCAGGGTCTTGTTCAAGAGTGATGGGAAGAGGGATTGTGAGATCGGCCGCAGGCTGGGACAGGCAGCAGCAGTAATGCGGTCACTATACCAGACTGTAGTGGTGAAGAGGGAGGGAGCTGAGCCATAAGGCAAAGCTCTCTGTTTACTGGCCGGTCTACATCCCGACCCTTACCTATGGTCATGAGCTGTGGGTAATGACCGAAAGAACGAGATTGCAAATACAAGCGGCGGAAATTAGCTTTCTTCGCAGGGTGGCGGGCTACACTCTATTTGATAGGGTGAGGAGCTCTGCCATTCGGGAGGAGCTCGGAGGAGAGCCGCTACTTCTCTGAATTGAGAGGAGCCAGCTGAGGTGGTTCGGGCATCTGATTCAGATGCCCCCTGGACGCCTTGCGGTGGGGGTGTACCAGGCACGGCCTACCGGGATAAGACCCCGGGGTCGTCCTAGCACCCACTGGAGGGATTACATCTTCAAATTGGCCTGGGAGCGGCGTTAGGGGTTGCCACAGCGGATCATCTGATTCCATCTTGCCCTATCCATTGCCTCCTCTACTTATACACCAACCATCTCCATGTCCACCTTCACTACATCCATAAACCTTCTCTTAGGTCTACCCCTTCTCCTTCTACTCGGCAGCTCCATCTCCAGCATTCTTTGACCAATATATCCACTATTCCTCCTCAACACATGTCCAAACCATCTCAACCTGGCCTGTCTGGCTTTATCTCCAAACTGCTCCACCTTCACTGTCCCTGTGATCTGCTCATTTCTAATCTTGTCCATCCTTGTCACTCCCAACGAAAATCTCAGCATCTTCATGTCCGCCACCTCCAGCTCAGCCTCCTGTCTTTTAGACAGAGCCACAGTCTCCAAACCGTACATCATAGCAGGACGCATTACTGTCTTGTAAACCTTCCCTTTCACTCTTGCTGCTATCCTTCTGTCACACATCAGCCCTGACACCTGTCTCCACCCACTCCATCCTGCCTGCACCCTCTTCTTCATGTTTAAGGTGGAACGGCTATTAACATGTCACTAACTTTAAGGTGAAACCTCAATTAACATAGCAAAGAATTGAAGGTGGAATTGTTATTAACATAGCAATAAATATGGCACAGTATTTAAGGTGGAACCTTTTTAAGGACGCACAGAACTTAAGGTGGAACTTCAGTTCACATAGCACAAAATTAAAGGAGGCACAGAATTTACGCTGGAACTGCTATTAACATAGCACTAAATATGGCAAAGTATTTAAGGTGGAACCTTTTTAAGGAGGCGCAGAACTTAAGGTGGAACTTCGGTTCGCATAGCATAACATTAAAGGAGGCAGAGAATTTAAGGTGGAACGATAATTAACAGAAACAAAATTAAGGTGGCACAGAACTTAAGGTGGAACTTCTTTTCAGGTGGCACAGACTTTAAGGTGGAACTTGAAATGACATAGCACTAAATTTAAGGTGGCATAGAATTTAGGATAGAACGCTCTTTAAGCTAGCATTAAATTTAAGGTGGAACTTCAGTTAGCATAGCACAAAATTAAAGGAGGCACACAATTTAAGGTGGAACTTTATTTAACATACCAATGAAATGAAGGTGGCACAGACCTTAGGGTGTAACTTGAAATGACATAGCACTAAATTTAAGGTGGCACAGTGTTTAAGGTGGAACATTTTTAAGGAGGCACAGATTTTAAGATGGAACTTTTTGTGAGTTGGCCAAGAACTTAAGGTGGAACTTGAAATAACATTGCACTAAATTTAAGGTGGCAGTGTTTAAGGTGGAACCTTTTTAAGGAGGCACAGAACTTTAGGTGGATCTTCAAATAACATAGCACGATGACGATCATACATATTTACAAGGATTATGTTATGATGTATTTAATTTGGAGCATTAATTGAGATAAATATATACAAAATCATAATTCATTATCCATAACAGCTAAATGTTTGTAGTTCTTAAATTTCTTTTATTAAAAGACCAACATTTGAAGCAAAGGTAAAAGATTTCTTTTTTATGTTTTGTTATGTTATGTTTTTATACCACTATTGAAACACAAACGATTTTAGTTTATAGGCGGTGCCTTATTTTAGCCACACCCCCGCCTTTTAGAGCAGGAAGTGAGACTGCATTCCTGTCTCTCATGGCCCCATGGTGAGCAGATAGATCAGATTGTGTTGAAGTAAATGTGTCCCAAAGTCTGAAATTCAGTGTTAGTTTTTGCAATTAAGGAAACGATTTTGTGATTTAATGAAGCATTTTATGATTTTATTTGTGTACAGCTGTTCAATGTGTGTACACATTAGGTTATTTATGAGTTATGCATAAATTAGTTAAAACTATAAGAACTAAAACATTTGGTAAAGTTTCATTACTGTTATGATTGTTTTGATAATTACAAAATGGAATGTTCAATCAATTATTTCAGTAAAATAAACATTATGAAGATATAGGGTCTCTCAAAGCAGAAGGATTTTAGTCTAAAGTCCAAGTCAGTTGAAAGCCCAGAATGTTGTTTCAGCTCTGACTTTGAACCAGTTTAGTGCAATGATCCACATATATTTTCTATTCACAGGGTGTTGGAGAGGATGGAGAAGCTGTAAGTTTGTTGTCTTTATTCTATTGATAATAATTACTGCTGATATTAATCTGCCTCTTGTGGTTGTCATGTTCTACACTTCGTTATCACACTTTCCATTATACAGTTGAAGTCACATTTACATGTTTCATATGTAATACAAACCTACAAAAAACATCAAAGAAAATACAAAGGGTGATTATGTATCAATAAAGTTAGTAAGAAAAAAATATATACATACATCTTTGAAATCAAACCTTTTGAATCGTGATGTAAACATTTAATGTGTCTAACCAGATACCTAAAAATGTCTGACTTTGATAACCCAGTCTTTTCTAAAGTCTCCAAGAAGGACATCAGAAAAATCAGAAAATAAAAAAATGAAGAAAAGCAAAAAATCTGTGAGATTTCATGCTTGAATCAATTTAAGAGGCCTATGTTGTTGAATGCTGAAGGTACTTTTTAGAGGAAACTTTTTATTTATGTGCTTTATTGTGTTTATTTACTGGTTTTCTTGGAAGGGTGCCGATGGAGATGATGGACTGCCAGGAGAATTAGGCAAAGCAGGACCTCCAGTACGTAGACCACTATCTAGTTCCAGTGTTAAACTAACCTAATAAAGAATCACTTTGAAATAATGTTTGTGATGTACAATAGGGAAGTCGTGGGCTGAGAGGGTCGTTGGGTCTTCCAGGACCAGCTGGGCCAAGAGTAAGTACTGCCCAATACTTTTTTATATATGTTTCACATTAGAGTTCATGGGCTATACACATTTGTCTCTTTAAATTTTACTTTAATTATATAAGTTATTATTGTCAGATGTGGTTAGAGTAGCCTGAACCTATATTCAAATAAAAGTATTATAACCTTTGTGAGATAGTGACTCAAATATAAGGACCTTATCCAAAAAGTAAGAAGTCAAAAAAAATTGAGTAACATGTAAAACTGATAGAACAAGTATTTATCAGCACAATAAGTTTGATAAGATCTCATCTCTTTTTAGGATTATATTGCTCTACAATAAGCCTCAATAGTCAGAGATGTGACCAGTCACAGGAGTTCAGATGCTATCATCAACACAACATAATGAAATTAGGCAGAAATGGAATTAGTAACAGAATCAAAAGTAGATTACTTGAATACAAAGTCACTGAGGAACAGTACAGCAGTTTTGGGTCACTGTGTGCAATGCTAAGCATTACCTGGAGTGACATAAAGAGCACTGCCACTGAATACTGGAGCAGTGGAAATACGTTCTCCAGAGTGATGAATCTGGGTTTAGTCAGGAAAACACAATCTGCCTTAATGTATTATACCAACTGAATAGTTTAGTGGGGGTGGAATAATGCTCAGTAAAGGGAAATCTTAATGCTATAGCAGGCAGTCAAATTCTAGAGAAGCATGTGCTTCCAAGCTTGGGGCAGCAGTTTTGGGGAAGACCCTGTTTCAGGATAACAATGTCTGTAACAATGTCTCTGTGCAAAAGCTGTGCAAATAAACAAATTGTTGTTGTGTTTGTTGTTGAAAAACTTGACTGACCTCAGTCTCATCCAGCACATTTAGGATGAATTGGTGACCATGAGCATGGCCTTATCACCAAACCAGTGCTTGACACTAATAATGTTGTAGAAGTAAAATTATTATACATGTATAAATTCATCAAAATGTTAACTTGATATATGTAATTAAGTAAAAGTAAATAGCTACTACCCAACTCTGTTGATTGTGAACAATGTTAAAATCAAAATGTTTTATCAAAATAATTATTAATATTTTCAACACTTTTAGGGTCCCCCTGGGGTTTGGAATGGTGAGGAATTGGTAAGAAATTCTCATGTTTTCTGATTATTACATTTTATTATTATTGCACAGCATCTTAACTAAAACTGCTGCTGTATTCTGTCTCATTGAGTCAGTCTCATTGAAATAACATGCCTGTATCAGAAATAACAGCTTGGGGGAAACATTGCATTTGAAGTGATTTCAATTTAGACATGCTATTGCTGTATGAACAACAAGTGTCTTGTTTGGTAACATGGTAACTTTGCAGGAGAGGGCAAACAGCGTCTCTACTTTTCATAATGTAAAGAAATTTTATTCCAAGCCATTTTGGATCATTTGTATTGGTCGAATCGTCATGAAATTTCACACTATGTAAAGGGCAGATGCTCAAATGATGTACACACACTCACACACACACACACACACACACACACACACACACACACACACACACACACACACACACACACATATTCTAAGCCACTTATCTTTATGGGTCACAGGGGTGCTGGACCCTAACTCAAATGATATGAGAGACAGAAAAATTAATATTAGTTTTTGACAGTGATGATATACAATGTAGAGGTGGTATCTTAATCTTAACCTGATTTCACCCCCCTGTGGCTTAGTTTTAATATACATGTGTTTAATACAGATTTGATTTTTAAAAAGACAATCTTCCACCAAGCTAATAATACTGGGACACTGTAATTACTGTTTATAATTAATTTACATGATTTGAAATGATGTAATCAGTTTCTTGGCTCTGCTTTGTTAGTGCCCAAATGCCTGCAGAAGTGGGCTTTCAGGCTACAGCGGACTACCAGGTATGAAGGTAAGTTAAACAGATCAATTCTCCCCTGTCTCAAAACCAAAATTTAGCTAAGCTCCAAACAGTGATGCTTTAGTGATCCTTAGCTGACACTGATTTTGATGTTAACTTTTTTATGCAGGGCCACAAAGGTATCAAAGGTGAATCTGGTGAACCAGGAAGACAAGGCCATAAGGTAAATACAGTACAATAAATTCAGTTTAGCATATTTCAGTTTCTGATTGTGGGAATTAAGCACATCCTGGGTTTGACATATTACTATCAGTTATATTGCCTTAATTTAGACAGAGAGCAGTAGTTCATAATTCATGGAGATGATGAGGAACTAGTGGCTGAACATTGGTGTGTCATTGCTGGTATTTTGTTAAATATTTTATTCTTTTTTTTCTCTTAGGGTGAAGAGGGAGAGCAGGGAGCCCTTGGAGATCCTGGAGCACAAGGACCACCAGTAATTTGTTTCTGTGTTCTATCACACACATCTATTTTAGGAAAGCCATTATCTTTCCTGTATATAAAACTGCATTTATGCATTTCATAGACAAAAGTATGTGGACAATCTTAATTAGTAGGTTCCACTGTTTTAGCTGCACTACTTGTTAACAAATGCAATAAATTAGGCATATATCCATGCACTCAGTATAGACCAGGGGTGCTCAGTCTTATTCTAAAAGGACAGGTGTAGCTGCAAGTAATTTTTTCAACCAAACAGTAGCTGCCCATATGGTCCATAAGTCAGCTGTGCTCTTGCTTGGTGAGAATGAAACACTGTAGCACCCCAGCCCTTTGTGGATAAGATGATAAACGAGATGTAGACAAACTTGGGTCATACTGAGGAGCGTTGTGGTTTTTAATAAGACATTGTCATAGGATGACATTTTTCAGCCTGGTCAGTGTGTCAGATTTCAAGAACTGGCAGTCTGACAGATGAATCTGGGTTCGGATATATAACACTGTTGTTGGAAGAAAACCTCGTATCTCCATTTTTGATGTTTTTTCAGTTTTTGATATAATTTGAAAAGGCCTGTTGTTTTTTACATCGTGTGTAAATTACATGATGAATGGACCAAAAGAACTGGCCCAGAATGACTAGGAAAAAACTCTGGTTAAAAGTAAAATAGGTTTTTCCCTTCTCCTGGAAAGCAGCTGTGTGTGTAATATATATATATATATATATATATATATATATATATATATATATATATATATATATATATATATATATATAGTGCCAACTACAAAGTCTCCATATTCATATTCATACATAAATCTCCATAGAGAATTTTAGATGTTTTATTCTGAACCCTTTCAGCTGTCTTCCATCAATCCGGATACACATCTCATTTGTAAAGTACTTTTTTCATCCACTGTGAAAATGTCTGCTTAATTTTAGGGTCCACAGGGACTGAGGGGGATAACCGGCATTTTGGGTCCGAAAGGTGACAGGGTAAGGGTCAAAAGGTCACCATATTAAGAAATACACAAAGCAATACATTAACATGATATAAATGTCTAGAAATTGTTTTCCTAAACAGGGTCCTCGTGGGTTGGATGGAAACGTGGGTCCTCAGGGGATTGAAGGCGCCCCTGTAAGTGTCACGTTCAGTATCACATTGTTCGCTGGTCTGTCACAATGAACTCCAACTTTTGACAAGAACTTGGCTGAATTATAGTTTATGTGAAGACTCTATTATAACCTCTTTCAACCTTTATGTTTTACTTGACCCTATACAGTAAAATATATGGTAATAACCCATAAAAGCAGATTTTGTCAAGCATTTGTATGCATCTCAAGTCACTCTCAGTTCATGATTCTATATAGCAAAAATCTGGAGGATACCTGGAGTGAGTTCTTGATTGCTGCTAATCATTACAAATACTAGTGTTTACTGTGCAATTGCATTAGGTCATCATAATTCATTATCTATTCTAACATTGCACCTTGTCAGTTTTTTTGCATAGTGATATCAATGATAAAGTGCCTACAAATTAATCTGCAAACTACTATGATAAGGTAAAACTGTCAAAACATTTTATTAACATTAACTGAATAACAGAATATATTTTGTTAGATGTTTGTCAATGGCATGACCCAAAATATGCATCAAGGGGTTAATTAATACTTGTAGAATATAAACTCACTATCACGAAAGTGTCTTGTGGTCAGTGTAGTGTTCTTCAACTGTCTTAGATTGACTTAGATGGTCCAGCAGCACTGGGCCCCTGTCTTTTATTACTCTGTCGTTCCTCTGCCGTGTGTTTGAACATCATATATTTGGAATATTTTTACTAATTCACTGGAATAAATGGCTTTATTATTAAGTGTTATTTGTCTTTGCCAGGGTGATCGAGGGCAAAGAGGAAAAGTGGGTGAGGTTGGACCAAAAGGAGTTCAAGTGAGTACCAATAAGTACAGCACAATATAATATCATATATAAAAGCTCATTTAATAGGGCAAGATGTTGCTCACATATCCACAAACAACCATTTCAAAACATGAAAGCCTCAATTTATGTTGTTTTCTACAGTCTGAGAGACATACTGTACCTTATGTTTTTGTGTAACTGTGTCTTTTGATACTATGTTAAGTAACTCTTAGCTTTTCTTTGGCATTTAGCTTATTAAATTGTAAACACTGTTTGACCAGAGGAGGATGGGTCTCCCCTTGTGAGTCTTGGTTCCTCCCAAGGTTTCTTCCTCCAGACTGAGGGAGTTTTTCCTTGCCACCGTCGCCTCTGGCTTGCTCACTGGGGGATATATGTTGTAACTGTGTGTTTTCAAACTTCTGTAAAGCTGCTTTGTGACAACATTGTTGTAAAAAGCGCTATACAAATAAACTTGACTTGACTTGACTTAAGGATGTTTTAGAAGTGTAATTACTCTTTATTAGCAATATCCTTCAGAGCAGGATGTCACTATACTAATGAATTTTTTTTTTATCTTTATGTCTAATTGCTTGTTTTTGGTAATGCTGAATATGATCATTTAAAAAAACATTTATTGGTCTGTTTGGCTTATTTCACAATGTGATGTTTATCTACTAAGGGACCTCGGGGGCTTCAAGGCATGTTAGGCTTACCTGGATCTAAAGGAGAAGCTGTAAGTGCATTTTTCATAAAATAGAATTATATCAATAAGCTGAAATACTAATAAATAGACTGCTCATTCATGTGTTTTTCCCAAAGGGTTTACCAGGAGTGGATGCTCGTGATGGCATCCCGGGAATGCCAGGGGTTAAGGTAATGTGATGACACTAATATATACAGCCATATACAGAGGTTTCAACACCCTGAGTGAAATGAGTCAAAGAACATGTTCCACAGGGAAAAATGTAAATATGCTATTTTTCAGCAAAGTGCACAATTTCTATTTTTTGTTTAATGTACTGAAAAAAAGCCATCTCTTTTGCACAGGTGATTTTATTTATTTAGCAAACAATGTAAAGTAAAATGTGCAGAAGTGTGTTCTCTATATAGCATGTGTGCTATGTAACTATGTAACAACAGAACATATAATTTGATTCAAGTTATTTGTCTGTAGAATGATGACTAAAATCAGAAACATAAACCAAAATGGGGTCTTTTTTCACTTTTGCATAGAGGTGTTTCTCATGTCTGTGGCTTTTGCTGTTTTAGGGTATCACTGGAAAAGTGGGCACTCCTGGTGATGTCGGCTCTCAAGGCCTGCCAGTAAGTATGACTTCTCAAAAACACACAATTAGATATACAGAGATTTACACACACTTTACAATGATAAATGTTTGTTTTTAGAATAAAAAGACTTTAATATCTGTGTTGGTCATTATCTTCATTTCCATTAGGGTTTGCCAGGCATTCCAGGGGCAAAGGGCCAAAGTGGAACAAAGGTAGATCATCAAAAGTAATTTGACGGTCTTGGAAATACTAATACTTGAGTCTGATACTAGACAAAACTTGGTTATGTTCCTCACGAACATGTTCATAAGCCTTTCTCAGTAAATAGTGATAACATGTGTTTACGGGAGCAGATATGATGTGGTACCCTGTAATAACATTAAGGCTGTCTGTCCTATGTGCTGTAGGGAAACTCTGGCGATCCAGGTGTGGCAGGACCAATTGGGAACAATGGCAAAACAGTGAGTGCAGTCTACCACTAAAAGCTGGTAGATGGATAAACAATGTGCTCATCTGTTAGAGGAGTGGAGAATGGTTTGAGAATGGCTTCAGTGGTAGATGTTTCCTCACCTGCTAAATTATTAAACCCGTGTTGCTTGATTGATTGTAGGGTGAACGTGGTGAACAGGGGGAGGTGGGACCAGTAGGACCAAGAGGTGGGCCAGTGAGTATGCTTCCATGTACACATCACTGTAAATAGCAGACAAAAGACCACTACTCTACTCTACACTACTATATGTACTGTTCTCCCATTATTTTTCTCTGTCTCTAGGGTGAGAGAGGAGAGAGGGGTCCAGGTGGGCCTCAAGGACAGCCAGGTCCAAGGGTGAGTATCCCACAAAATAATCTAAAAATCTAATACTGAAAACTCTGATTTGCTTTTTTTTCACTACAAAGCTAATATAGCTAACAAGTATTGGCATTCTGTGAAACCCAAAGGCCTTCAGGAGGCACAGACTTCATAGCTCTAAAGAAAGTGTGTTATTTTGTCTGGGTTGTTTGTCTGATGTATGTGTATGTCTGATGGTTCTTATAGGACATGCAGTGTTGAGTTGCCATAAAAAATGCCCCCTGGTGGGATAATAAAGTTAATCTTATCTAATTCAAAGAATCAAAATCATACACCAAACAAATCTTGGCAGTCCAACTATGTTTTAGACAAAAGGAAAGTTGTACACATTTGATACTATAGTGAACTATAGTTTCACTATCTGGTGTTGCTCAGAACAAGAAGTCTTTTTGTTTTGTTTTGTTGTAGAAGAATTTTGTTTTCTTTCAGTGTTACTTCCTCATGACACAAGAAAGTTCCTGCTACTGTCACCCTAAGCTTGTACATAATAGATTTGGATGTGGATTTATTAAAGCTACTTTCTGACAATGAGTGTTTTATATAAATACATTTGAACTGAATTGAAGACCAACAATAAGAAGAAGGAGAAGAATCATCAAATATAAGACTGTTAACTTTCAAATACAAAATTTGTTTACAGAAATGCTAATATGTTTTCCTGCTTGTATACATGCATACAATTTCTGTCGTGTCTGAAGATAAGAAGGTAAAGTCATAAGTTTAAACACCCCTGGTCAAATGACGTGTTTTGGTCATTTAAGTGAAGGTAGCACATGCTAAATTAATGCATAGGGACATTAAATGTGGAATTTTTTTGCACATTTTAGTGCATAATTTATATTTATTTGCTATTATATACTTTATACACATATATATAAAAATGGGTCACACACAGGTCACATCTAATGCTTTCCCCCCCAGTTAAATGAATCAAATAAACAGTAACTGTACGATAAATTCTGCGGAATTGAGTTGTGTGTAGAGAATGTATACTTATTTTCACTTCAAAAAAACATAACATTATGCATACAAGTGTATAAAACAGTGTTTATTCATCCTGTTTCTCTGCCAGTATCAAAGTATTCTCAGAAGTCTTGGACATTGTAGTATTACACAGTCAAAATGTTGAACAACGAATGCAACAATAACAAACATGTTAGTTTTGGCCTTTATTTTCAGATTCTTATGTAGTGTTTGCCCAGAGGATCTGCTTTCTGGTCCAAATTGTAATGAAATCTCCTTATAACGAATTGACCTGCTGTACTACAGTGATCTGCTGGTAAAGGGGCATGAATAGACTGTTGTTACTGAGGCCTAGGTGCTCAGGAGTATTTTCTTTGGTAAGGGGATATTCTGAGTAGGAGGGGGGTCTGAAAGAGCCCTCTGTTCTGCAGGAATTCCTCAAACCAGCCAAACTGAGGGCATCAGGCAATCAGGACCCACATCCACACACCTAAAGACATCTACACCTAGTACCCTCTCTCACAAAGTCATGTTTTCTTTTCTTTTTTTTTTTGAGTAAATGTGGTTTGCAAGTTTGCAAGTATAAATGTGTGTGTGTTTATGTATTCTGCAGGGGCCTAAAGGAAATCTCGGCCTACCTGGTCTTCCTGGACCAGCTGGTTTTTCTGGTCAGAAAGGTGACAGGGTAAGACATGGAAAATGATCGATATGAAAAAAGGAATAAAGAGTAGCAAAAGAAACCTCATAATGTACGTAAAGTCATAATATCTGGTGTAGCTCAAAATGCTGTTATGTCAGTGTGCTCTCCCAGACCTAGCCATGCCATGCTAACAGTGACCACACTTTCATTTCTCACTCTTAACAGAAACAGCAATGCACTTAGCATAATTATGCATTATTTCCATTAAGTTAGCTCATAATAAACCTTGGGTTTGGGCATTTAATAGTGCAACTGTCTACTCAGCAAAACAAACTTATCTTGGCAAATGGAATAATCTTAAATCTAGTTGATATATCTAATATTTGTCATTTTGAGATAGTTTAAGAACGTTGTGAGATTATTTAACTACTAGGCATTTTCTACTTGTTTCAAGTGTTTTATTAAGTGAAATTATTGGCAGATGATTTTGTTGTTTTTAGAAATATGCTTTATCTGCCAATATAATGAGCTAATTTGATACAAAATAACCACAAGCAAAGTTAAAAGTAGTAAGATCATGTCTTGGATGACTTTATTTGGACTTTATTTTCCTCCTCAACACCCAGAAAATCACACATACTGTAGATTATCACTTAATTATCTTGTTCATACCAGTCTTCACACTGTAGCATCATGTCACAACATGAAATAGCCCGTTATAACTATTATGAGGTGGTGAAGCTTCATTACATTTGCTGAAAATGATCACTACGATCACTAATAACATCTATTTTCACAATCTGTATTTATAGATATTTCAGAAAAGATTATTTGACATTAACATGATACGTCTATCTAATTTGTATTTTCATAAGGCTTTGGGCAGCTTTCTGCAAAGACCGTCCCTATGTTTTGTGCATATAAATGATCTTTACAAGAAATTGACAATACTTTCAATTCTATTACTAATCTATGCAATTGTCCGAATGCTGGGGCTTTCCTGCACCACACACTTTTGCTTTTCTTGCTTTACTAAACCTGAGTTTAGTAAAAATCAATGATACTCATCAAGCCCAGCCGTATAAGTTTTACAGCTGGGAAACAATAGGACTTCCCCAAACTCAAAATGAGAAATATACACAGCAGTAAAAGAGCTCACAGTGTTAGTAAAAACAAACAGGAATTCACCATTTGAACATGGCACACAGCTATTTCTTTTACCAGACAGTAGATTCAAAACTTTGGATTCACTTGCCATAATATTTTTTAAAATAATTGTATATACAGTAACTAATGGAGTTAATTATTACAAACTATTCATCAAGAAGCATTTAAAATGGTGTATTCAATATTTAAGGTGAAGAAAATTATAAATAATTTACTGTAATGGTCTGTTTACATTCTTTTGTTGTCTTGCTGGAGGTTTAAACTCCATTTTTGAAATATGAATTATTGAATTCTGTATAGTAATTGTATTATAAATTATGCAGCATTTTAGAATCTTCTACAGCTCTAGTCATCATTTGGTACACATCTGAAGTTTATTCACTTATTTACAACTTTCAAGTGAAGTGAAGAAGTATAATCAAAAACATTATATATAACTATAGTACAAAAAAAGATTCTACTTGCAACAATAGCAGAACACTTTTTTGCTATATGTGACTACTTTTAGAAAGTCCTCCTTAGAACCACAAACAGCAGATTTTCCATAGTAGAGAAAAGCCGTTTTACCATGCAAAACATTTTTATGCATTCAGATTGTTCTCTGAATGTTCATGGTTCTATATATGACTGTAGCAGCATAGAATCATTTTATACACTAGTCTGTAACCAAAGTGATATCACATGGTTTGAAAACAGCAATTTCAAACTTACAAATGCCAGTGTGTATGGAACTAAGAGTTCTTACTTGTGGGAAATAGAAAAAGAGCAAAATTTGTCCTTTGAGTTTTCTTTAAAACAGACTTACTAACTCAAATGAGTAATCTTATCTTTCTTAAGTCTTAACATACTGCTTTACTTTTATAATGTTTCAGGGTGCAGTTGGTCTCACTGGTCCAAAAGGCGAGCAAGTAAGCCCACATTAACTGGACATTTTTGTCTTACATTTAAAACATAGGTTCAGAATTTGTCATTATTCCTCATGCTGTTTGATCTGTTTTGTGTTTTCATGTGTTTAGGGACCAGCTGGTGAGGAGGGTACCCCAGGAGATAAAGGAGATGTAGTACGTAATATTACCATACCCAAAATAAAAATGTATTTAAACGGATGTAGGTTTTATCGTATTTGATGCTGTATTTGTTGTAGTAGGATTTCTGTTGACAGCCAGTTGGTTACTGATGCTGAGTGCAAGTGTGTGGTTATACAGTAACCCTTAATGATCGCGTTCAATTTTTCTTACAGGGTGATGAGGGAGAACCAGGCGAGAAAGGATCGGTGAGTGTGGCCTCATATGTCCCTTCAATTCACTTTCTGACAGCTGGAAAGTAGGGATGTAAAACACATTAATGTATCTATCTGAAGGTGGTAATTTAACTGCACTGATTTTGAAATGTTAGAATCTGTTCAAATCAGTTTGTATATTTATATAACACTGATGTGGGAACAAAACCTTGTATCTCGTATTGTTGTTGTTTATCAGTTTTTGACATAATTTGAAGATGCCTCACAATGAATGGACCAAAATATGAAAATATGTTTTTTCCTTCTCCTGTAACGTTACCATTGTGGAGATATAGGGTTTTGTTCCAACAGCAAATGTGGTGGAATGTAACTCACTCACTCATGTTGAGCAGGCTGAAGACTCTCCACAAGTGGGCACCATTAGCACTCAAGTAGAACATAAAGCTTAAAATGAGTGGTGCAAAAATAAAAAAATATGTGAAAATCTGTATTGTACTCAAGTGATTTTTTTAAAAAGAAATATTCTAAAGAAATTTGTTTGCTAAAGAATTATATTCAAATAAACCTAACAATCAAATCAGTCACTTAAACTGCACTTAGAATTAGATTAGGATTAAAATGTCAATATATAGTTTCCCATGTATGCATGTGCCACTTTCCAGACAGGAAAACCAGGTGACACAGGAAATAGAGGGCCAGAGGGGGCACGTGGGCAGGTTGGGCTTGAGGGCCCGCCGGGCGAGCCGGGGCCAAGAGGCATGCAGGGAGACCGTGGAGCACCTGGCTTACTTGGAGCACAAGGACGACCAGTACGTCATTTACTTCAACAGTTCCTGACCAGTTTCAAATACCCTTATCACACCTGATCCAGCACATGTAAGGCTTCATAATTAGACTGTTCTGAGTTGGGTCAAGTGTGTTGTGACTCTGATGTCAGTGGTGGACGTAGTACACAAAACATGTACTTAAAGTTAAAGTAGAGACAGCCAAGCTAAAATATTACTCCAGTAAAAGTAGAAGTTCCTCCCTTTAGACCTCCACTTGAGTAAAAGTAAAAAAGTTTTTGCCTTCAAATGAACTTAAGTATCAAAAGTAAAAATACTAAATGATTAATTATGACTCTAATGTCCTATTACTGTTTTTGTAACAAGACTCGCTTCATTTACTCATTTTAGGTGAAAATACTCCAGTGTTACTCTTGGTAAACCAGTCTTTTAATAGAATGTCATTAATTAGTGATGCTGGCGTTTATTAAAATGATCATAAGCACAAAACACTGAAGGCAAACAGTTTCCATCAGGTAGAACCGAGTGGCTCTGAAAACACTTTTTACAAACAAAGTTTCTGTTTAAGATTTATTTGCAACTTAGTTACAAGTTTAAGCTTAATAAAAACTTCCTTTAATCACAGATTCACAATTGAGTTTCCTTTACTATATTGATCTGTAGGTCTCTGTTCATAAACATAAACTAGCAAAAACTAATTTACTATAAAATGAAAGTGTTTGTATAAATTCAGAATAAAGAAACATGCCAGTCACAACTGCGTATCTGTACATATTTCTATATTGTGGCCTATTTACACAAAGTTCTGGGATTGCACTGGGTTGGTATGTCCAACAAAGTGCACTCTGTACCCTGATTGGTGTGTATGCTTTGTGCTATTTTGACATATGTTTTTATATATGTATAAGCCAAAAAGAACAACAGATTTTGCATAATGTAGTGGAGTAAAAGTAAGATATTTGACTGATTTGAAATGTAGTAGAGTGGAAGTAAAAAGTCACCCAAAATGGAAATGCTTCAGTAAAGTACAGATACATGAAAAAAACTACTTAAGTACAGTAACGAATTACATTTACTTCATTACTGTCCACCACTGTCTGATTTCTGTATGAAATAATGGTGATATATATATATATATATATATATATATATATATATATATATTTTTTTTTTTTTTTTTTTTTTTTTTTTTTAATCTAAAAACACCTGTGAACCTACATGTCCTCACATGTCCTACATATATGTCCATTATAAGAGTTTCCATATGTAGTGTTGATTATGTTAAAATAGTGGTGAATTAAAAAGAAAAATGTTTTCTTTGAGGACTATTTTGCCATACAATGTCCTACATGTACCTCTCCATGTTGTAGGGGTTTTAAATTATCATCTCAGAACTAGCATAAAACGATGTCTCAGACATCAGACAGCATATTTGTAACGACTTTCTGTGATGAAGATTTTAGACATCTGGCTCCTATCACAACCACTGTGAACAGTTCTCTCAGTTTCTCTAGAACAGAGAATATCACATCAAACCACTGACTTTACCTCTAAATGACCAACTTATGCAGAAATGTGTGCATGTAAAAAAAAACGTAACATGGCCACAGTCTATGTTTTTGCTCTGACTTAACTCCCAACACTTCTGTTATGTCTTTTAAGTGTTTGTGATGGTTTGGTTCAGAGGTGTTGGATACCGAGACTGACTAGTTATATTAATATAGAATTGGTCTTTACATTAGTTGATTTTGAAATAACTGAATTAACTGAATTCTGGGCTTCTAGTGTGCAAAGCTCCTTACTTGGCCTATCATCAAGAATTTTGCTCATGTGGATCATGTGATTGTGCATGCTCAGATTTGGGTCACTCTAAAGCCCTGTTGCAATGCTTACTCCACATTCAGAAGTGAGTGACATGGTGGAATTATAGCACTCGTATCACTGTCTTTCAGGGTCGGGGACCAACAGATCAACACATCAAGCAAGTCTGCATGAGGGTTATGCAAGGTCAGTGTTTGTCATATGAGGTAATATAGTAAATACAGCAGAAAAGGGCTATCAAATTTCATCAGGTTATAATAATAGAAGTGTGACTGAGTGGTGTATTTAAATCCCTATATATGTTGAATCACAGAGCAGCTTGCTCAGCTTGCAGCCAGTCTGAGGAGGCCAGAGTCCGGCATTGCTGGATTGCCAGGGCCTGCTGGCCCTCCTGGACCCCAAGGGCCTGCTGGAGAAAACGGCTTCCCAGGACACCCTGGAGCAAGAGGCTTACCGGGGCTTAAAGGACCTCCTGGCCTTCTGGGACATAAAGGACCTAAAGGTACAGAAAGAAACACTGTTAAAAGTTGGTTTGTTTCTTTCACTTCTGAAATTAAAATAATGTGGTTGATTGTATATTTAGATAAATTGACCGTTATTAGTACAGAGACAGTGATAAAACTATCATTGATTAAATTATTGAGACAGTGAATTATGTACACATTCACTGTCTCAATTGTTTGAACTTTACAACAAATGCACCAGAAGAAATGGCCCAATATTTTTGCATTAATGTATATTATTAATAATAAATCATCACTTTTAATTTTAGTTTAAAAAGTACTTGGAATTAAATAACGAACAGGAGAAAACGAGCTGCAGCGCAGACCAGGGGCACCAAACTTTTTGTCTTAGGGCCGATGGCAATATTTGTAGTGGGCCAAGGGCAAATTAGAAATAAAGGTGGTAGGCAGGGTTCGAATTTTTAAAATGTTATTTAAACATTACACTACATTACACTTTTGTCGCTAAAATTACAAATTGAAAATGAGAAAAATGTTATATGACGTATAAAAATTCATTTGTTCTCTCGGGGGGGGGGGGGGGGGGGGGTTATGGTAATTGACTGGGGTGCCTAATCAAATGTCTTCATGTGCCACACCTTGGGTATCCCAGCTCTAGGCATATTGCTGACCTAAACAACTATAGTTTAATCTTGATTAAAAACACTTTTTGAGTTTGCATTCTGAATATTTTCTGGCATACTATTCCAGACTTCCTGACCAATACATGAATATGATGTGCCACCAGCTGTGCTGTAAGGGGTTTGCATTTAGCTTGACTAAGCTGAGGAAAGTGGTTTGGATGGGCTATAACAGATTAGTATCTCACCGCTATCAGAGCAAAATGGTAATTTTACAAGAGAAGAAAAAAATTTGATTATTGGAAGTTGCTGTAAATAGATACTAAAGGAATATGACAATTTCAATACAAGGAGATACAAGGTTTGTACTGCTTGTCAAAGAAGATTTTGGAACTTAACAGAAAGCCAGTTCTGACTGAATGAGACTGGAATGATCTGTTCAAACTGTCTATTAAAATTAGGAATGCCCTTCTCCTATAATGGTAACATTTCAGTGACAAAAGGTTTTATTACAATAGTAGCTGTATAACATTATTGCTTTAAACGACAGCAGTTCTACAAAACCACTGATGTGATAAAAATCTTAAGACTTAAGACAGATGATTCCTGCATAATCCAATTATCCTGCCCTAATAAAGGTGACACAGGAGACAGGGGAGACAGAGGGCCTACAGTACAAGGCCCTAAAGGCATACCTGGACCTCCAGGACTTCCAGGTGAGTTAAAACTTGCTTTTTTTATTTGACAGTCACTGAAATGAGTAATGACATGACTGCTTTGCCAAGGCACCCGTTGCTTAAAAGGACTCACACCGAGCTCTCTGTGTGCCCGTCTTCATTCTCATTCTCAGGTGAGCCTGGCCAGCCAGCATATGGCAGTGATGGTCGTGACGGTATGAGAGGGCCTCGTGGTGTACCTGGAATACCAGGAGTTCCAGGACCTCCTGGTCCTCCTGGCCTTAACGGATACTGTGAGCCGTCCCAATGTGTTCTCCAAGGCATCAATGGACCACAGTCTGTCAAAGAATCCAACATGAAGGGACCAGACAGCTTTTAATAGAACACATGATTATACATCGGCTGCAAACTTGAGACCACAATCTGCAGCCATGAAAAGTTCAAAGACTAAGGGACAGAAACTTTTTCAGCAAGGGTTTGCTATGCAGTTCATTGCAACCATGACAGCATGACTCATATATTGCATTCAACACTTTTCTTTAAAGATGCACCATGTAAGATTTTGAGCCATTTGTTTTGTGATAGATTTAGGGCTGCATAGGCTACAATGTGCAAGGCTTTTTACATAGGACAACAGCTGTTCTTCACTCATAATACTGTGAAATTACAAAAGCCCTACAAAATCTTGCATTGTACATCTCTGAGTGTTTGCTAGATGAGCGCATTTGCACTCATTAAAAAAAAGAAACAAAATAAAAACTAATGCTGTTCTCCTTACATAACTCCTGTATAGTCACATTAGTCCCAATGTAAAAGGTTTGTACATGATTTAAATGTGTAGAACTAAATGTAAATATACAGTATTTTTGTGACCTCAAAATTACTGCTATACTATATACTCTCCTCATCTATCCCCTAACTTTCAGGTGGCCTTACTTTCAAGGACCAACAGAACAAAAATTCAGAAATACACATTTGCAAACTCTGTAGCTCCTCTACATGTACATGTACATTTAACTGCGTGTTAATTTCTGTCCCACCTGATAAGGACATTGTTATTGTGGAGTTACACTGAATGTGTGGTTCGGTGCAATGAGAAGGCTTAAAGCCTTTTCTTTGTGTTTGGAGAAGTAGCTAGAACTTTTCTATTATTATTTATTTTACAACACGTTCACTGTTACACGTACAATTGTGAAAAGGGGGTAAATAAATGATTTTGATAAAGCTCTGCATGTTTTTGTATGCGAAACATGGACGCATAAACACTGTCTTCACATGCAAACTGCAGAGACAACTTGTCTTTTCAGTGTATTCTTTATTTCTTTAATGTACTCTCTCAAGTTGGTGAACAGTTACAACTTCTCACTATACTAAAACACATACCCACTGATAGTATAAATAGCCAATCTAATAGTACACATTTCACATACCGTACATAAATCAAGTATCCAAGTATTAAGTTACGCACATCAAATAAAAAGGCATACAAAATATCGCACAGGTCCAGTTTGAAGCCAAAACACAAACATCACACTATTGACATGGCAGTAATTAGTAAACAAAGTCTGGATAAACAACAACACAAACTAGATCCCAAACCTTCCATTTACACTTCTGTCACCCCCCCCCCCCCCCCAACAATCCAAAAATGATTCTATAGATTTTTTTTAAACTCATGATTTTCCTGCTTTACACATCTCCAGCTGTTTCACTTCTCCAGATGCCATAGACTTAGCCCCATGAAATGGCCTCTTTCCATTTTAGTAAGGCATTTAAATATGATCCACTGGAAGGCAGGCATCATTATGGACGCTCATCAAAAAAAAGGACAAAATACTAAATCATACTTGTGTTGTTTCATAGATGTGTTTTTAAAAAAAATAAAAATCTTTCATTTGGCAGAGGGCACTCCTGTGACAACTTGCCGAACAAAAAAAAAAAGCCAATGGCTGAAACAAGAGATGTAACACATTAACATCCTTCAAATTTTAACAAGCATACATAAGCACTCTAAACTTGCCAACAAACCATACAACGTGGCCGCGTTGTAAAATCAAGACAGAAGGGGATACTCACAGATGAATAAGATTCGATTCATTTAGCAGTATTTTCACATGTTCACCAATTAAGAGAGCAAACTCCCCACATTAGAGAAACATTTGGATAATGCTACTCCAGCAAGGTTAGTGTGCAAACTCTACTGAATACAGCAGTTTTTGAAGCGAAGACGCATCTTTGGACGATACTTCTCCAAGTAGAAGAGCTGCTTGCTGTTAAATGCTCCACGGCGCTTCCTGATACATTTAAAAATAAATAAATAAATAAATCACTGGGCTGATATACATTCTTAAATCAGACTAATTTTCACCTGTACTGTTGTATTGTAGCCTTACACTCTAGCAGCACAAACATAAAACATCTTTTTTAAACAAATGCAAGTATTAAATTAAGGATTTAAAGCTGCTTTTAAAATATGTATATGTATAGGGGGGGACAAAACCCAAGAACAACTTACTGTCGGATAAATTGGACAGCATCTTCATACTTCATACCACACTCGATCATAGCAAGGGCAACCAAGACTGGAGCTCTATGAAAAAACACAGATAACACTGTGCATAAGGACTTTGTTTAAATCATTTTCTAGTCGGTGCAAAAGTACACGCATTCAACATTGTACTTTGAATATCTCAGAAATTGATGAATTGTAGTCCAACACCAAAAAGTTTAATACTCAGCTGTGCTCTCAAACATAGTCTTGAAATTTTGATGCAGATACAACACTAAAACCATCTCTCCTGTAGGTTATATTAGCTTTTGGATCCTACACAAAAAATGTACTAAAAATGGCATGCTAGTAAAACCTGTTTTCCACATAACATTACCTTCCAAGGCCAGCCACACAGTGGACAGCAATGCAGCAGCCTGGCTCCTCTCTAAACTTATTCCTCAGCAGATTTAACCAGTCATCAACAATCTGGTTAGAAGGAGGAGCTCCATCATCAAATGGCCAATCCTACAGGTTTTGAGACAAAGAGAAGATTAGTTGAAACGTCTGCTTCGAAAGGCTTATGTGAAGTCAGTTTCTTCCATTTTATGTACTATATTAAGTATGTTATTGCTTTCAGTATTATGCTTTTAACATTCCTTCGACTGGACTCACCAGAACCTGAATGCCCTCTTTAGCCACCAGGTTGGCATCGTACGTTGCTTCACACACTCTTACAACAGTTGTCACACCATATTTCTTCAGTTCCTGTTAAAGAATAAATCCGTTTAATCGTTTTGGAATGTCTTTCAGATGGCTGCACAAATGAGATTTTAACATTTCATCAAACAGGGAATAGGGCTTGGTTTTAAAGACTTATGGCTTTCTTTTTACCCTCTAGAATATTACTTTATATTTTATAAGTATGTATAATATACTTTATAAATATAAAGTATATTATATATATATACTTTATATTTTATATATATATATATATATATATATATATATATATATATATATATATATATATATACACATACATACATACATACATACATATGCTTTGTATAGGCTTTGGAAGTCGTCCCCCCTTATCCTCATGGCTACATAGTAATTTTTTAAAGGACAACTTTTTCATTTTGGCATTAAAAATCCAGGCTTTGAACAGAACCTAAGGGGGCACTTCAACCAAAACCTGCATTTGTCAGCTTTGCAAGTTACATAGTTGTGTGCAAAATTTGGGAACACATTGTCAACTTGTTTTATTGATTTTAAACATGAAAATAAGTTAACGCTGACTAAATAGAACACATTTCTGTACATTTTAATGCTCAATAACTTTATCTGTTGAATTTAACATAAACCGATTTATATACAAAATATAAAATGTTGAGGCCAGCAAGTAAAGAGAACTACACTAAAATTAGCAGAAAAAGCCATATCCCTTGTAGGTTCCCTATCGAGGTGTTAACTTACTTCCACTTAGAAAATCAAGAAAACATGTAATGAGTGTCGAGTTATATACAACTGTGTAAAGCGTAGTGACAATATATAGAGGCTATATAGAGGCTCACCTCAATGAATTTATTTAGAGTGGCATTGGTGGGGTTGTGGGTTATGAGGAACCTCATGTTTTTATAGGTGATCTCCACAGGGGCAGGTCTATTCATACGGGCCATTGCTGACGATGAAAAATTAACCAAAATCGACTAAAAATGGAGGATACTTCAACAACCCAAAAATATAAAATTCTGCCACAGACAGTCAGAAAGAAATTAATCACCCAAATGATGGTGTAAAGAGCAAATGTTGGGAATGGAAAAGAAAAAAGGGAAAACAAACTTAAAAAAAAATATATAATAATAAATTAAAAAAAGGCTGGTCCTCGGATGAGCGAGGAGACGGAGGGCCAACGAGGGCAGTGCACTTCTGGAGATTTTTTACCCCATCCAGACCGGCCTGGCTGCTGTGGACGCCTGCTCTCCGTGTCCAATCCCGCCAACGTTAAAACACTCACACAAGTCTCTCTTCCAGTGAGGTAGCAAGGCTCGCCGTTCACTTTTCTGCATATACGCCGTGCTGAGCCTGGCAGTAGTCTCCACTGCCCTTCAGAAACTCCATAAATGTGTGACCCAATACACCACAGAACTGCTGTAATGGCAAAACCAAAGGGGTAGAGGGGTCAGAGGCAGGTAAACAAACAGGGTGGTGCCGTTGCTACAGGATCACAGACCACTTTTATCTGCGTGAGGTCAATATATTGTTGCATATACCATTTTGAATCGAATAAGAAGCAGATATCATAGCGGGAATGAGCTATTTACGCCGTCGTGACTCGCTAATAGAGGGCAGGGACTGTTTTTTCTGTCAGAAAACGACGTGTAACCGCTTCACTCCATCTATGCGTTTGTCATTTGTATTTTACGGCAAAAGGCTAATCTCGGTGGTTGAAACTAAGCTTGATCTTGTTCTCATATCTCCCTTTGTAGTTAACCTAACTACCTTAGATTGAAGTCACGTTAGGACTAACATGCACTGAACTAGATGGGGAATTCTGAAATGAACTTGCGGCTAGTAGAACAATAAATTAACTAACGTTAGTTAGCTGAAAGCTAATAGGCCAGTTAGTAAGCTCCCTTACAAAGAAACAAGACTCGGATGAAAGAAGAATTTTCTAACCCCGACCCCTTATGCCGCAGGAAAGCTAGCTAACGATAGCTAACTGACAACCTGTCGGGCCCAATGTGGGTGACGTGAAAAAAGAATCTGAGCTAATAACTTGAAAAATTTAAGTAACGAACAACATCATCCTCATTTAAAATCGCGTAACTGTTTGTTCTCCACGCATACAACGAATGGACAATCTTTCCGTCCAAGACTAATCATTCGTCGCACCGACATTCTAGTAAGCTAAAGCACAAAGCTTCTCAGCTAGCTAACGAACATAGCACCAGTACGATACTGCGGTAGAAAAAAATCTGGTAAATACTACATCTCACAGAGTACTGTAAACCGTCCATAAATATCAAGAAAAGCTAGACATAAACGTATTTCTTTCTCACAACACGCTCGTGTGTCCAGGCCGTTGACGCTAAAAGATGCTAAGCTAGTTAGCTTTCAGGCTAACACAGTGACCTCGTTTTGAGAACACTTTGCAGAAACTAAAAAACCAGGGAAAGGAAGGGACATCTTAATTGAATAAAGTGAGCACGCTTAAATCTAGTTCGTTTTTACTTACTGGAATATGCTTACTCATTGAAGATTGTAGCTTAACCATAAAGCCGGTCCCAAGAAAGCCGTAAAATATTTGAAGTGGGTTTTCACCATACAGCCGCAGCGCGAGCGTCGTGTCTAATGAGCGACTCTCGGCTTCAACCAGTTACAGCTAGCCTGGGTCGTGCTTGCAGTAACCGCACCCTGGAAGTAGGGGAGGGACGCGTTTCACAAAATCAGGTCACATAGCTACTGTACTTTGCCTACGTAGTGAAATGGCAGCGCGAATTAAATGAGAGAATTTGATAGGAATTTGTTCCATTTACTTCTCGTTTCTTATCACGACTGAAATAAAAAAGACCAGTGCACAGGACTGGCGTCCAGCGCAATGCTTAGCGCAGTGAAGAGGAGAGTGGCCCCTGTGCATGTAAAGTTACGTAAAGTCTCCAATCAAGGCACATTTACAGTGCATCTACCGGAAAGTCACTGTGCATGTGAAGCCTACATTATGGGCTGAACAATGGCCGTGAGATTTTCTTTCTCTTTGTATTGAAATACATCATTCTAGAAAGTTTGACAAATAACGTTTAGTGATCTGTGCAAAAAGCTGATGCACTGCATTGTTTTCACCAGTCCCTGCCTATACAAAGGGTCACTGAACAGCCTAGACGGCTCGTGGGCTTGGCCAATGGGAGGATGAGCGTGCGCATTTCAGTCATTGGTTATGAGGTGTGTGAACCACTTTGCTCTGGTGTGTTCCAACCCCTCATCATTGTACCAGTGGCCTATAAAAGATGTGCTCGGCCATAGCTCTTGTTTCAAGTTGGAGCTCATAAAATTTGAAACCACTGGGATTAAGAAACAGAAGAGAAAATGCAGAAATCAAAAAGCTCTAGAGAGAAGGTACAGTTTTCTGTTTTCTTTGTGGATGTAATGCTATTTGGCATTTGAGTGAGTTTTTAAACGGATTTCATTTGTTTTTTTATGCACGGTAGTAATTAAAGTCACTGTAATATGTTAATTTTAAGAAAGGAGTTATCATGCTAATAATAAAATATCATCATATTGGCCAAACCCTAGCTTATGCTAAAAATCTGCTTGCATGTTTACAATGATGAAAACCTTTAACCATTAATTTAGGAAACACCCAGCATGGATTCAGACCAAGTAGACGGAGGCAGTATGAGCCATAGCAGAAAGGGCGTCAGGGTAAGTGGTAAACACGTAGCCTCTTCGGACTGGGAAAGAGGAGGGAAACCTGTGCCCATAGTCCAGACAAATTTTTCTGCTCCAAGCCCTGCTGAAAACCCTACAGTCATTTCAATCGGCCCACACTGTCGACCCACTATCTCTACTGAATCCCAGTATCAGGACTACGTGAGAAATGATGAGTGGAGTAGAGAAGACCACCAAGGCCGCTCACCCCCCACAGAAGGAGGTGTTTCTAAACAAACAATGGAAGAACTGAAGAGTCTATTAAGAGAGAGTTCCCTGCTGAGTGCAAGAGAGAGGGATGAGGCCCGGCCACTTAGTCCCAGCAGCCACAAGCCTGGACAGAGGCTGGATTGCAGACCTGACGAGGTTCCATCAAAGTCTTTCACAACTTTCAAACCCATTCTGTCAAGCAGCAGAAGAACATCAAGACCAAGAGAAGGTGTTTCGTCTGGCTGGGATTCTGGTGGGTCATCTAGGACCGATGGTCATACAAACAGGCCATCTGGTTTTAGATCACCCACCAGTGAAAGATCTCACCGGGTAGACACTTGGTCCTCACAGACAGGTCGGTGTGCCTTACAATGGAGCTGTAAAATGAAATACGTTATTTTGAAACCTTTTGTGTCTCACAGCCTTTTTGCTGGTCCATATATTTAACGCTGGTCGTTTTGGTACTCTCCATAGATAACAAAGACAATACGCAGACAGAATCTCATGGGTCACAAAACTTCATTTCGGAGGTTGAACAGATAAAGCAGCAGATTTCTCGGGAGAACATTGGCTTTGTTCGCTTTGAAGCAACAGATCTCCATGGTGTGTCAAGATCCAAGATGGTCCCAGCTCGCTTCTTTCAAGTAAATATCTTCATGCTTAATTGATGTCATTTGTCTTAAAATAGTTTTATTATTAAAATAGTATTGATAATCTATAAAGATTCAGTTGTATGCTACATTTTGGGTGCTTCTGGCTGAATAACCTATTTTGTTGTTTTTTTTAAGGGAAATATATATATATATTCAGTTAGCTATGTAATTGTAGGATGTGCAAAACACTGGACATCATTCCAGTTTTATATCTCCAAACTGTATTAACGTTTTAGGCTTTAATGGACTTGTTTGGACAGGTTAGGCAAGGGAAGAATTGTCATTAGACATTGAGTGCCTATACATTATTATTCAAATGGTCACGTAAACAACGTTCTCCAAACTAGAAATCCATTTAAGAAATCCGATCTCAGATTCTCAATGCATGTATACTCATAATCCGATATCTATCGGATGTCTCAGTCTCCACATATGCAAAAACAGATGGTGGATGTTGTGACATGGCAGCAAAACAATATTGGAGAGGCGCTGAAACCAAACGGGGAAAAAAGGATTTAAATATTCTTCATCTTCTAGATGATGTAAATACATATTTTCAGGTAAATAGGTGCAATGTTTAAAAAAAGCCACGGTATGAAGTTTGAGTTTTACATTATGTCCATGTCACATCTTCTTCTGTAAGTTTATTGGTCGGTTGCAAAGCAGAAATCATGTAGACCTGGAGTTCCCATTGTATGATTACTCAAGTACATGTAAATGTGTTGATCGAATTCGGATTTTCTGCAGTTATCGGATTGTTGAGTGCATGACATCTCCAAAACATTATAAATTCTCTGACTCTTCCAACCTTGTGCTAACACTCAACAACTATGTCCTCCTCTAATCAGCTGCCTGAGAACCTGAAAATGAAGCTGATGCCCCTAAAGCAGAGGAAGGCTAGAAAGGCAAGGCAGAACCCCCATATGACAGCAAAGAACTGTAAATAAGGTTTAGCTGACACAGGAGTGGTGGTGTACTGTTGTACTGTGCAGTGTTGCTTGAACCAGCATGATCTGCACAGTCATCAGAAGGAAACCTTACCTGTGACTTTATTACAAAAGTCAACATCTGAAGTATGCAACAACATCTAGATAAGCCAGGAGTATTTGAGTATTGAAAATCTTAAATGTTGTGTGTAGGGATGCAAATTATCGATTAATTAATTAATCATTAGTTGATTGATCTTATCGATCGACTTTCAATTAATTGATAACCAGCGTTTTTCACCTGAATTTCAGTGTTTCAATAGGGCCTTTAAAAATATCAGCTAAATAGTTAAAACGCTGAGTTCAAAAAGTATATTATGATAATTATATTGTATTGTATTATATTATATATTCCTCAAGTAATTATGCATTAGGAAAAGAAAGCAGACATGTTTTTTATGGTATAACAAAATACATTCTTTAATTTAAAAAAAATTAATTAAGGACTGGCTCAGTTCTTGCATTTGAAACATTAGACATATTTTTTTTTTAAATAGAAGAAATTAAATAGAGAGCCAAACAGAATATTAGATCATAAAAATAATAATAGATCATGAAGAAACTGCATCTAGGCTATTAATTAGGAAATCCTCAACTGAAACATCCACAACTGCCTTAATTTGTATAGGGTTACAGCAAAATAGACAGGTGGAAATGTTTCACCAACCTTCCCGCTGCCACTATTGCTCTGCTTACCCCAGCAGCAGCAAAGCCATCACTGACTGCGAGATTTAGCGTGTGTGCAAAACATGCAGCTCATTTCCAGCTGACCCGTGTGGGGCTGTTTGCTTGGACAATGTTTCTAGCGTTGTCGTGAACACACGCTGGAACGCGACCGGAGAGTCCCCAAGTCTCCACAACATCATTGAGCTTGTCAGCTAAATTGTCAGCGGTGTGTCTGTCCGACATGTTCGTCGTAATCAGCACTGCAGATTTTAGCTGCCAGTTCTCGTCAGTGTAGTGGCACCTCACGGTGATTTAACTTTCTGTTGTTAGAGCCGTCCAACAATCTGTTGTCAGGGCTACAGCAGTAGCAGTAGCTAGCTTTGTTTTTAGCTCACTCTTCTTTTTTTCGTAGCGAGCTTCGAGGCGGGATGTTATTGGTGGCCTCGAAGGGATATTGTAGCCTGGCTCTAGGAACGCAATGAGATCGAAATCCTGCACCGTCAACTGTGTTGATTGGCATCAAATCTCTCTCGATCCTGCTGCATATCCTCTCTGTAACGCCCTCCGCCCTTCTCTCATCACACGCTCGCCTTCCCAGTGTAGCTGTGATTTTAGGTTGACCAGGTGCACTGGTGCCATGCAGGACAGCTGCATGCACGCTGTTCAAATGATAACTGAGTGAGCTAGTGGAACTGTTGTATTTCAGTACCGCTTTACACAGAGAACATTTGACTTCTTTGCCTCAATTAACAATGTTGAAATGGTCCCACACCGCACTTCTTTTCGCCCGCTTCATTTTGTTTTCAACCTTGGTCTCTCGCGACACGTGTTCACCTCTCATTGTTACGCTCTGTTCAAGTTACTACAGTAGCGCCCTCTAGCGATTAATCGCGATTAATACATTTTGTTCGAGCAACCACTTGATCGACAATTAATCTAAAGTCGATTAATCATTTGCATCCCTAGTTGTGTGCTCATAAGACGGTCAAAGAATATTGTAGGACTAGATGTGTCCTGCAAGGAAGAGTCTAAAAATGCCTGAAACAGCTTGTAGTTGACTACAAAAAGCATTTCCATGCTGTGATATCTGCCAAAGATGTGTTACTAAGCACTGACTTAGTAGAGTGTCCAAACTTTTCACATAATACAACTAGTATTTTTGTGTTTTTGTAAGTTAACCAAGTGTAAAGGAATACGTCAAAAAAGTAAAAAATGTACTCTGGCCAGAGGTGCCCAAACTTTTGCATGCAACTGCATTAATCATTTCATTACTGGTATTACAGGAAAAAGCTGTTTATGGTGTGCCCATGCCTAGAAGCTACCTGGAGCTGACATTGAGCCCCAAAGACAATGAGGTTGATCATCCAACTGCTGCCAATTTTAGTAGTGATGTTCTTCTGATCCCTGATCTCTCTACCTTCCGGGTTCTTCCTTGGGCTGAACAGACCGCTCGTATAATTTGTGATCCTTGCACCATCACAGGGATCCCACTGCGCACCTCTCCTCGCCTCATAGCTAAGCTGATGATTGGTCACCTTCAAAGCATGGGGTTCTCGATCCATTCTTCCTTCATATATGAATGCTGCATCTTAGGGGCTCCAGAACGGATGGGCCCCAAGATTGTTTTTTTCCCTGCCACTACTTTGCTGAGCAATCATGACCTGCCCTTCCTACAGCAGCTTGTGAGAGGGATGTACCACATGGGTGTTGATGTGGACAGTTTTGCATCTTCCAGCGGTCCAGGACAGATGGAGATCTGCTTCAAGCCTATGTTTGGAATTGATGCTGCGGACAGTGCCTTCACCTTTAGAACTGGAATTAAAGAGATGGCCAGGAAGCATAACTACATTGCCACCTTCCTCACTGATGAAACCATCTACAATTCGGGATTACTCTCCCATAGCATATGGGATGCCAACGGCCGGAGAAATCTTTTTCATTCAGACACTGAGGAGCTATCCGATATCGGCAAGAAATGGCTTGGTGGGCTTCTCCACCACTCACCAGCTTTGAGCTGCCTAATGGCACCAGGCATCGGCTGCCGCAATCAGCTTACTAAAGGCAAAGATTCAAAGCACCCATTCTACGCCACATGTGGCTGCAATGACAACAGCTGTGCCTTTAACGTGAAGCTCCATGGTGGACGGGAGACTTACATCGATAATAGGCTCGGCTCAGCAATGGCAAACCCTTACATAGTTTTGGCAGCAACCATAGCAGCTGGTCTGGATGGTGTTAAGCGTAACCTCAGCATAAATCATGGTCTTAACAGAGCTCCAGCCCAGGAGAAACAGTTTGTGGTTCCTGTTAAACTAGAAGATGCTTTAGAGGCTCTGGCAGAAGACGCCGTGATTCGTGGAGCGCTTGGTGAGCCATTTGTGCAGTATTTCATTGCCATGAAACGTTTTGAGATTGAGAAACAGGAGCTTGATACAGACAGAAACAAAGGCCTGGAATATTTCATCTGATGAATGAATGATTTTACTGACTGAAGTGTTCTCATGTAGAATAGAACGAGAACCAAACACACTCATGTATTTATATCACGTGACCTAAAAAGAGATGCCAAGATCCCTATTTAATGACAGTGATGAAAAATAAAAGCTCATTATGATCCATCTGGGAAAATGTGTTTTCTCTGACACTTCTGTATTGTGATTAGTGAAATCCTTCTTTCATCTCATCAAGATAAAGTAAAAAAAGTCTAAGTTCTCTAAATAATGAATAGATAAGGATTGTTGAATTGCAGAATTACTTGCTTTAGGGTTGCCCAGAAAGTTACGCTAACCCCACCCCCTTACCCAGTGAGAAAACAAAAATATCTGTATACTATCATTAACTTGTTAAATACTTTTTAAAGTATATTTTTAATAAAATACAGTAGATTTTTATAAATATATTTTAAAACTTGATTGGAAGCCTTTTTACCTTCTAAAGTTGTATACTGGTTTTAACTGGTATGCTGGTCTTATGGAGCATCACAAAAAAAAATAAAAAAAGACAAGAAATAAGACAGAGGGAAGTTGATCACCGGTTTTATTGCAAACACAAAGCTTAAGGCAGCTACAGAACAAGATGAGAAAAACATGGTGTCTGTTTTAGTAAACAGCACCTTTTAGTTTCAACTTCATAATCTTTATATTTTTAGCTTGGCTAGTATAACACATACGAACACAAACTTGCTGACCAAAGCTATGATGACTATTTGTTTTGCATTTTCCTCTAGGGTGGGTAAACTGTAGACCCAGATTTGAGTTCTCTTAGGGTGACCAAAGAGAATTTACTCAAACCCATGTTTCTGACACTGAAAAATGGCTTTATGAGTCAATGAGCAATTTATTCATGAGCCATTTCTTTTAAACACAACAAACTAATGTGGAGGTCAGTGTTATTAAAATGTTGTTATCAAGCACTACGTTTGCATTATCAATATCTGAAACATAACTTTAAGAGCAAAAGCCTTTTGTTTACTTTTTAGTGGGAGTAGGTGACCTCATAAACCTGGGTGGGGTGGGGGACTTGGCACTTCTTGGTGGGGTTGGGGATTTTGGAGTTGGGGTAGGGGACTTTATGGATGGAGGTGGTGTAGGGGTTGGGGATTTAACAGATGGGGATGGAGCGGCTGTTGGGGCCTTCACAGATGGTGCAGGAGTTTGGGGTTTGGAGGGTGGTGCCTGTGAAGTGGGTATTGGGGTAGGTCTAGCCATCTGTCCCAGTTTGGGTTCAGGGATTGGCTCGCCTTGCTTGTAGACGCTGACAGTGATCTCCACAAACTCACCACCATACTTGTTGCGCACATTGATGCTGTACTTGCCAGAGTCCTCTACAGTGACATTCTTGATGGTCAGGCTGGCGAACTTGCCACTCTCAAAGGATATCTGATTGTGGTCATCAGACAAAACTTCCTGCTCATTCTTAAACCAGGTGACTTCTGGCTTAGGGTCACCCCACACTGTGCATGTCAAACTCAGGGTCTGCAAAGGTGAGAGGTCACATTAAAGTTGATATGGTTGGGGGGTGGGGGTATACACGAATTGAATTATTGCTATAATAATGAATATGATAAACAATTACTATTTCTCATGAATGCAGTTGACAGGGATATACGTCAACTAATTGTAACTCACCAGAGAAGTGGTATAATTTGTTGTAAGAAACGTTCTTAAGAAAGATAATATTACCTTGTACTCCATAATGGTCACAACATCTGGCAGTCCACCCACTACTCTGCCACGGTCTACAGAAGATAAGGAGAAAAGACATTTTGGCAAATGTATACACATTCCAGTGCCATGTACTACAAGTAGTAATTACTCAAAGCCATCAACAGTAAATTAGATCAAAAAGTGCTGCACTCAGCCAAATATAATGACTAGAACTGCATCATCAAGGAGCCGAGTCAGGCTGTCTTAAAGTACATTATTTCTGCAGACTAAGCATTTTCTTTTGATGTCATTCTATGTATACTCACTCTTCTCAGCAAATGCAGCAGCCCTGAAAAAAGGAAATCAGCTCATTAGCAAAAACACTGGTGGGGTAATCATGATTAGACAAAACAAAATGTATCATATTTATATGCATGACAATTTGCCTTACTTGAGTCTTTGGAATTCTGCATAGGCATCATTGTATGCTATAAAAAAACAACGATAACCATGAATACATAGATGTTTCTTCATTGCATTATAGGTTGCATTAAGTCTAGTATTTAAGTGTTAAAATGAAGGAGTAATGTGGCAGAATCATAAGTATTAACATGAATGTACTGGATCATAAGACTAAACTATAAAAGAAGGCAAGTTAGAAGCATCTATTTAAAATGTAGCAGTGACTTGCCTTGTCCAGAGAGGTCGAAGCTACGGGTGTGGGAAGATTTGCCATCGTGGATCTCGATGCTGTAATGGCCCTTCTCCTTATCAGTGGGCTCACAGATTTGCATCCAGGCCATTTCAGATGTGCCTCCAATTCTCATCTTTTCTGAGGAGGCGATCTTACTTTCCCTAAAACCCAGAATAACAACTGCCATTTTTAGATTTAAATTCATGTAATGACTATAACTCAGTTTCTCTGTATGATTCAGCTGTTAAGACTGATGTAAACCAATATAATTTTTCATGGGGATGCACAATGATGATGAATCAAATTGGTTTCAATATTTGCTTACAAAAATCATCATTGGACATATACAGTGGGGCAAAAAAGTATTTAGTCAGCCACTGATTGTGCAAGTTCTCCTACTTAGAAAGATGAGAGAGGTCTGTAATTTTCATCATAGGTATACATCAACTATGATAGACAATATGAGAAAAAAAATCCAGGAAATTATGGTGGAAAATAATTATTTGGTCACCCACAAACAAGCAAGATTTCTGGCTCTCACAGACCTGTAGCTTCTTTAAGAAGCTCTTCTGTCCTCCACTCATTACCTGTATTAATGGCACCTGTTTGACCTTGTTATCTGTATAAAAGACACCTGTCCACAGCCTCAAACAGTCAGACTCCAAACTTAACCATGGTCAAAATCAAAGAGCTGTTGAAGGACACCAGGAAGAAAATTGTAGACCTGCACCAGGCTGGGAAGAGTGAATCTACAATAGGCAAGCAGGTTGGTGTGAATAAATCAACTGTGGGAGCAATTGTAAGAAAACGGAACACATACAAGACCATTGATAATCTCCCTCGATCTGGGGCCCCACACAAGGTCTCATCCCATGGGTCAAAATGATCATGAGAACGATGAAAAAAAATCCCAGAACTACACAGAGGGACCTAATGAATGACCTGCAGAGAGCTGGGACCAAAGTAACAAATGCTATCCTCAGTAACACACAACGCCAAGAGGGACTCAAATCCTGCAGTGCCAGGCGTGTCCCCCTGCTTAAGCCAGTACATCTCCAGGCCTGTCTGAAGTTTGCCAGAGATGATCCAGAAGAGGATTGGAAGAATATCATGTGGTCAGGTGAAATCAAAATAGAACTTTTTGGTAAAAACTCAACTCATCGTGTTTGGAGGAAGAATAATGCTGAGTTGCATCCATACCTACTGTGAAGCATGGGGGTGGAAACATCATGCTTTGGAGCTGTTTTTCTGCAAAGGGGACAGGATGACTGATCCGTGTTAAGGGAAGAATGAACAGGGCCATATATTGTGAGTGCAGTACAGTGTGTGCAAACCTGGTGAAGACTTGCAGGAAAAGTTTGACCTCTGTCATTGCCAACAAAGGTTATGTTACAAGGTATTGAGTTAAACTTTTTATTTTTTAACTTGTTATTGACCAAATACTTATTTTCCACCATAATTTACAAAAAAAATTCTTTAAAAATCCTACAATGTAATTTCCTGGATTTTTTTCTCATATTGTCTCTCATAGTTGAAGTGTAGCTATGATGAAAATTACAGACCTCTCATCTTTCTAAGTAGGAGAACTTGCACAATCAGTGGCTGACTAAATACTTTTTTGCCCCACTGTATATTGACTGCTATAAACTATGTATTGATTATTTAGATTTTTATGATGTATTTATTGCATGCTGGAAGGGCAGAATGTTTACGTGGCACTGGGCTACTATGTTAGAATATGTGCAATTTATTTATATTACCGCATTACTACATGCTAATTCAAGTGGATGTATTCCCAATTTCTACATAAATATTTGTACTGGCATCAGTACTGGGGTCAGTAGATACGTTGTACATAGAAAGCACCAGATATTGGTACCAACATGAAAATTTTTCTGTAAACCAAATACAGATTCAATAATGTCATGGGAAAGGCACTGCCATATGCAGTCTTATTCATGTAATGTTCGCTGGTAGATGCACTGGAAGAAGCAAGGGCATACTTGTGGAACCAGCTGGTCTTCATCTCTTCTGTGTAGTATTTCATGTAGCACTGCAGCCTGATGCCCTCTGGAGTGCACTGCAACATTAGTTCAGAAGCAGAGGACCCTGCAACAAGCACACAGTATTCAGAAGCCAGACTCAGTTCTCCAGTATATCTCCCATTCTGAACATTCATGCCATTTCAGTGCACATCTTGTGCATTGCATAATGGTCACTGGGTTCCATTATCCATGCATTTACAGCAAATAGAAATACACATGCAACACCAAACACATTAAGTTAAAGTTAAGTTAAAAATATAAAATATAAACTATACAAGTTAGTGAACCATGGTGGAAAATGTCTGTAAAATTCACCCTTTAGGATAATGACAGATGAATGAGTATAAGCTCTTGGACACATTCTGGGCAGACAAAACAGCCTGATGCTACTATTATCACAGATGCTGCAGTTACAGAACTTGTAACATTCTTTCACTTGACAGTAAAAAAACAGTTAACATACCAGCAATGTGGGCAATGGCATTGATAATATCCTCAAATACTGCAAAGCAAAGAGAGAAGCAATTAAATACCTTATCCTCGGCAATATAACAGACAACCCCAGTAATAAAAAAAGCCTGACGTAAATACATTACCTTGGCCAGAAATTTCAAACACAGATGTATCTTTTCCACGATCATCACCTAGTACAGCTTTATAAACTCCTTGGTCTTTTCTGGAGAACTTTTTAACAGATCAAATGCATGAGTCTAGAAGTACCTTTCAGTTCAGAGTTAAAATACTTGACATATTCTACATTAAGGAATGTTTCATGTTCAGTTTCATATAAATCACTAAAAATACATACCAGGGGGATAGGAAGAGCACAGGTTCCAGACATTGGGTTAGGTGCAACATCAAGGGTAATTTCTTCATCATCTTTAAACCACATAAATGTGGTCTCTTTCTTCACATTGGCCAACTACAAAAACACATGAACAGCAACTTCATGTCTGTTTTCTGGTTTACCAAAGTATGCCAGTAAGATGTTGTCAGTAAATGCATTTCTAACACAAAAACGATACAGACTTGTGTTATGTGGTGTTGTTCTACATGGTAATGTACAAATGAGTGGTAAATTCAAAAGTTTGACATCTCAGTTTTCAATAGAAGAAAAAAGAAATGTTACAGATAAATGAATGAAATGGCTTTTTCGTGATGAATAATAACTGATCCTCTATGCTGCTTATCTCAGCAGTCATTGGATGGAAGGCAGGATACATCCTGGACAGGTTGCCAGTCCATCACAGGGCAGACAAACGGACATATACATTCACACGCACTCACAGAGTACCTAGGGGCAAGTTAGCATGCTTGACTGCATGTCTTTGGACTGTGGGAGGTTAACTAGAGGAAACCCATGCAGACACAGGGAGAACATGCAAACTCCACACAGAAAGGACCCTGGCCACCTGGCAGGGACATATTTCAAGCAATATTGAATAAAATATTTTAAAATATATTTTTTGTATCTAGCTTATAGTATTTCATTTTACATTGTAGAAAAAACTAAATAAAATAACAGAAATTGTTAATATGATGAGTGATCCCTGACTTTTGAATGCTAGTGTACACTGTCTAAAGAAAGGGTTCTTACCTACCTTGCAAACAAGCATAACTGTGCAGTCATCATTCACATGGAAGGTCAAATATTCTGAGAAATGAGGGCCTAGGCAAAACAAATAAAAATAAATAAAAATAAATGCAATTTCAACATGGTGAAAACAGAAAAGTCTGGGTTTGGCGACTGCATTGTGCCAACTGTAGTGTTTGGTGGAGAAGGGACAATGTTATGGGGCTGTTTTTCAGGGGTTGGCCTAAACCCCATAGTTCCAGTGAAGGGAAATCTTAATTCTTCAGCAGACCAATGCATTTTGGACAGTTGTATGCTTCCAACTTTGGGAAACAGTTTAGGCAAGGCCCTTTTCTGGTTCAGGATGACTGTGCCCCAGTGCACAATGCAAGATCCATAAAGGTTGTGGAAAGACTTAACTGGCCAGCACAGAAGAATGACATCAACCGCACTAGAATGAACTAGAATGGAGATTCTCATCCAACATCAGTGTTTGACCTTACAAATGCTCTTCTGGATAAATGCATAATAATTCCCACAGACAACACTCCAAAGTCTAGTAGAAAGCTTCCACAAAGAGCTGTTATAGCTGTAAAAGGGGGACAAATATTAATGCCCATTGATTTAGAATGGGATGTCATAAAAGCTTCTGTACAAGTAATGTGTAGGTGTCCCAATACATTTGTCAATATAGTGTATGTTATATGAATATAATGGAACATTATATAACTTTGTGTTATGTGACCACCATTACACAACACAGAATTATAGATCTACTCTTTATAACCTTGCTTCCTGATGTGTTCCTTTCTCTGGAATTCAGCCTCTTTCAGTGCAGCCTTGAAGACTGAAACAAAACAAAGAAAAGCCGTAGTCATTCAGTGAAACCTGCAAGGACATTTAGATAACATGGTTTTATCACTAAAGCTTCAATGACAGCCATTCAACATGTTAAAACAAGCTCTCACCATCTCCCACAAGCACCAGGGAGCTTTGATTCTTGGCCTTTCCATCATGGATCTGAAGGGTGTATGTGCCTTCATTGGCCCTGGTGAAGTGTTCAATGGTCATCTGAATGAGGCCTGTGGAAGCATTGTGGCTGATCTTATGACCCTAAACACATACACACAAGACATTGCATCAAAGATCTGCTTTGTGGTAGTGATGGCTATTTAACATCAGTGGTTGAATTTGAAGAGACCATTAAAATGAGGTCATTGAACTTTACCTCACCGCTGGTGACCTCCTTATCATTCACAATGAATCTGTAGGATGCAGCAGAAGACATCTTCTGGACCTGCAGCCAGAAACGCACATGGCCCTTCTCCAGAACCTCATAGTTCAGCTCTGTCTTCAGGGGAACAACTAAAATTGAAAAGAACAAAGTAATTTTTACAAAACAAGAACGCATACAAACCAGACAGAAGTTAAAACGCTGAAAACAGTCAGAAGTGCGTACTTGGATGTCTGATATTGTAGCTGAGTTCAAGCACTTTGTTGAGCTCTACAAAGAAAGAAAAGAACAAATATGCACTGAATGAAAAGCTGAGCCATTCCATTTGAAAGGTAAAATAAAATACTTGAAAGAGTGTTAGAAACAGGGACAAACCAAAATGGACAAACCATACCCTCCTCAGTGATAGTGTGACTGGAAGAGAGTCCATCTGTGTCAGATACAGCCACAGAGTAGATGCCCAAATCCTCCTTATCGGGGTTAACAAACGTCAGCCTGGAGCTGGAGGCAACACAATTGCAATGTGATGGTTAAGATCACACTTTGGTTTCAAGATTTCACTGCACTTTAATCCTTAGACACAGTTGTTGCAGCTGACATCAAAAGCATGCTGTAAATGTATAGACTGTCATAAGCATGATTCAGATAAAAAACATTCATATCATTTATGTTTATGTCATAGCAAAAACATGGAATTTTTTTTTGGATTTACATTGATTTTCATTACCACAATGTGTACATATACATGTTTCTCATTATCTATATATAGCATTTTTCCACTTTTTTCAATTAGACAAAAAGAGTTTGTATTACTTTTAACTGTTGTATCTCTAATGCTTCCCTGTAAATTATAAGAATGATGATCAAAACAGCAAAAGATTATATAACACAAGTAAAAAGAAACACCTAAATAGCTGTCAATGTGTTGTGGGGAAATAAGATAAAATTATATATTTTGCAAAATATATAAGTATTTTACTAATTTGCTTAAAATTACTTAGTGCAATTGTATACAGATTGTTAAAAGGAAAGTTGAGGGGAAAAGAAAACATTATTTACAGGTTTATCTTACTGTTATGGTAATGAGAATTTGGTCTTGTAAATTGGAAACTGTGCAAAATTTTGAAAATCTATTTAAATTCAACTGTAAAAATGATTAATTGAGACTTTGTTCATTGTTTCTACATCCAAAAAGGAAACATTCCATTTGTCATTTTAATTTTTTCAAGATGGGTCCCAGTATTTTTCATGTTTGAGAAAAAAACTGAAACGCATCCTTGAACCTGTCAGTTCAGAATGTAAATTAAATGTAATTCCGTGTGTCAGTAACTATGTAACTAAGTTTGCAATTCTGTATAATTATGTTATTGCATATAATTACTGTCACACAATAGCTCCTAAGGGTTAACACAGTTTGACATATCCAAGCATCCACAGATAAAAGGTAAGATACCGTCTTCCCACAGTTGAGACAGAGGCTCTGTTGGATTCACTGATTTCTTTGTAGGACTTTGACCAAGTAAACTTTGAGTGCTCGGAAATCTCAGAAGCCTCAAAGGACAGGAAAATATCTCCAGTTTCCTCATCTACACCACACTCAATCTCCTTGATATCTTAGAAAAGATTACATAAGGCAAATTAATCGATTAACACTGAAAAAAAAAAACGGATGCAGCTTATTTTTTTATCATAAAATGCAAAGATTATTACCTAAAGATAAAACATGGAATGATGAAAAATACATATAACATACTAATAAAATGATACAGCAGCATGTTAGCAGTATAAGTTACCTGGCAGAGCCTTTGCACACACAGCATCAGATACATCTGAGGCCTTTCCTTTCCCTGCTACGTTCACAGCACGTACTTTAAACACATACCAAGCTCCAGTCTCCAGACCAGTTATCTACACAACAAAATACAGTCTCAATCTCCAGGCAATTGATACATAATATTTACAACAAGAAATATGGAATGTAGATGTTCCAAATGATGCTCATTACCTTCAGGTAACAATGTGTCACAGGCTCAGCATTCACCGTGACAAAATCAGACGATCCCTTCTTGGCCATTTCCACAAAGTAACCAGTGACAGGGCTGGCACCGGAGTACACAGGAGCCCTCCACTGCAGCAGGAGAGAGTGGTCCCGTACCTCCCAGAAACTGAGGTCATATGTTGGGCCTAACATGGAGAGCGAACATTTGTACTTGTAGTGAAAACTAGTTTCTTCTAATGAGAAAATGAATCATTTGATTAAATAGTTTCAACTTGATTGTTGTTCAATAAAAGAAACATGTGAATATGTATCCAGTTCTGGCATCCTATATAGGCAGTTCTGTGAAGAAATCAGATTATTTATTTGATTTCCAGTCACAGACGTTGGACTGGCCACCCCAGAGTACAGACCTCAACATCACTGAATGTTTGGGATTACATGGTTCTTGAGAAGCAGAAAATGCAACTTTTAAGACTGGACTTTTGAAGGTGTGGACAAATATCCCTGCAGAGTTCTTAAAAAAACTGAAGTTTCCTGAAGCAAGTTTCCTGAAAAAGAATGGAAACTGTAACAGACTGCACTGGTGGAGACACTAAATATATCGAGTTGTTGCTGCTTCTGTTAAATATGTTACCTGCTTTTTTCCTAATGCTGAAAATGAATAACTGGAAATGAAATAAATGGATGGAGGTCTCTAACTTTTGCAGAGTACTGTGCATATGTTCTCTTGCATCTTTAATTAAATGTGCCTTCTTATGTATTTATATGTTTTAAAGCTTGTGTACACAATATGTGCATGCATTATTTGTAAAATTATTCTTCTCTGTATTCTCCTCTTAGGTTGTATGCCTGACAGGATATAGCATCCTTAAGGCCACAGGCACTCACCAGGCTCAGGCATGGTCCATTCCTCACAGGCAAAGGCTTTGCTGGGTTCAGATGGCAGACCAACGCCAGCCAGATTGCCAGCCTGGACCTTAAACTCATAGAATACTCCAGCGGTCAGGTTTTCCACCTGTGTACAAAAAGCCAACAGAAGGTTAGAGAAGTACAAATCTCACATTTAGTCTAATCTAAAGTGTAAAAATCACCTACAGAATGATCTGAATTGACTTCTGAAAGTTTAAATAAAACCACACAGTGTTTAAGTCATAGAGCTTACCTTATATACCCTACTAGTGGCTGGACTGTGGCTGACCTCTTTCCAGTTGAGAGAACCTGCTTCACGTTTGTCCACATAATAAGAGGTAATCCTGGTTCCTCCAGTGTTTTTAGGGCGTTTCCAAGCCAAGGTCATGGAGGATCCATCACAGCTGAGCAGAGTGATGCCATATGGGGCAGAAGGAGCAGCTGGAGAGCACAGAACCACAGTTTTAGCTTACTGAGGAAAAGGAACAGTACATTCTTTTGATGTGGAAATTGTTGCAAGTAGCCAACAAGTGTATAACAACATTATGATTCAATGACTGTAGCCAAAACATACATGCATTGATTTTAAGTTGGCCACAGTTAGTGCAGTTTGATACCATACTTGCATTGTGAATTTTTAATTATGTTGATTTGTAGATGATAATAAAAAGGAGGAAAGTTCAGTTACTGAAGTGTGAAATGGAACAGTATACTGGAGAGTGTGTTAATTTGTGCCGTTTAGGAAAACAACTACACATACATACCATAATCGACTCCTCTCTCTGTATGAGACAACACAAGGATACATCTTTATCTCCACTTCATGAATAGCACTCTATTTTTAGAGAACTGCAGTTAATTAGGAACCTGAATTACAATGTCAGATTAGAGATGAGCGATATGCACATAGTGATATAATATCAAGATATACATTACTCAAAAAAATAAAGGGAACACTCAAATAACACATCCTAGATCTGAATGAATGAAATATTTTTACTGAATACTTTGTTCTGTACAAAGTTGAATGTGCTGACAACAAAATCACATAAAAATCATCAATGGAAATCAAATTTATTAACCGATGGAGGCCTGGATTTGGAGTCACACACAAAATTAAAGTGGAAAAACACACCACAGGCTGATCCAACTTTAATTTAATGTCCTTAAAACAAGTCAAAATGAGGCTCAGTATTGTGTGTGGCCTCCACGTGCCTGTATGACCTCCCTACAACACCTGGGCATGCTCCTGATGAAGTGGCGGATGGTCTCCTGAGGGATCTCCTCCCAGACCTGGACTAAAGCATCCGCCAACTCCTGGACAGTCTGTGGTGCAACGTGGCGTTGGTGGATGGAGCGAGACATGATGTCCCAGATGTGCTCATTCGAATTCAGGTCTGGGGAATGGGCGGGCCAGTCCATAGCTTCAATGCCTTCATCTTGCAGGAACTGCTGACACACTCCAGCCACATGAGGTCTAGCATTGTCCTGCATTAGGAGGAACCCAGGGCCAACCCTAAGCAGCCTATGCACCAGCATATGGTCTCACAAGGGGTCTGAGGATCTCATCTCGGTACCTAATGGCAGTCAGGCTACCTCTGGCGAGCACATGGAGTGCTGTGCAGCCCTCCAAAGAAATGCCACCCCACACCATTACTGACACACTGCCAAACCGGTCATGCTGAAGGATGTTGCAGGCAGCAGATCACTCTCCACAGCGTCTCCAGACTCTGTCACGTCTGTCACATGTGCTCAGTGTGAACCTGCTTTCATCTGTGAAGAGCACAGGGCGTCAGTGGTGAATTTGTCCATCCTGGTGTTCTCTGGCAAATGCCAAGCCTCCTGCACGGTGTTGGGCTGTGAGCACAACCCCCATCTGTGGACGTCGGGCCCTCATACCATCCTCATGGAGTCGGTTTCTAACCGTTTGTGCAGACACATGCACATTTGTGGCCTGCTGGAGGTCATTTTGCAGGGCTCTGGCAGTGCTCCTCCTGTTCCTCCTTGCACAAAGGCGGAGGTAGCGGTCCTGCAGCCTCCTCCACGTCTCCTGGTAGCGCCTCCAGCCTCTGGACACTACGCTGACAGACACAGCAAACCTTCTTGCTACAGCTCGCATTGATGTGCCATCCTGGATGAGCTGCACTACCTGAGCCACTTGTGTGGGTTGTAGAGTCCGTCTCATGCTACCACGAGTGTGAAAGCACCACCAACATTAAAAAAATGACCAAAACATCAGCCAGAAAGCAGAAAGGTACTGAGAAGTGGTCTGTGGTCCCCACCTGCAGAACCACTCCTTTATTGAGTGTGTCTTGCAAATTGCCAATAATTTCCACCTGTTTATTATTGTTAATTCCATTTGCACAACAGCAGTGAAATCATTTGTCAATCAGTGTTGCTTCCTAAGTGGACAGTTTGATTTCACAGAAGTTTGATTTACTTGCAGTTATATTGTGTTGTTTAAGTGTTCCCTTTATTTTTTTGAGCAGTGTACAATAATTATCACAAAAATACCCAATTTCCAAGTAATTTGCAATTTTATGCTGAGGAACATTATTCCTGCATTGTTTTTGCCCACGCAGTCTTACAGTCACTGACCTGTTGCCAATTAACCTAATTAGTTAGTGAGTTTCCTTAGGTATTTTTTTTATTACACTTTACTAGTCTTCTGTCACCCCTTTCCCATGTTTTTTTAAACACGTTGCTGGTGTCAAATTATAAATTGACAAATATTTTCAAAAAACAATAAAATATCTAAGTTTCAACATTTGATGTGTTGTGTTTGTACTGTTTTCAATGAAATATAGGGTTTGAATGGTTTGCACATCATTGCATCCAGTTTTTATTTACATTTTGCACAGCAATTTATTTTTCTTTGGAAACGCAGTAGTATTTCATTTGGTACAGACAAAAATCAAGTAGTGCCACATTAAAAAATACTTTCAGTGATTTTTGTTTTAACATTTCAGATTTAGGACTGTATTAAAGTTAATTAAGTTAAATAAGTAATAAATACATTAAATTATTAAGTTAAATAAGACTAATTATCATTTCTTTGCAATGAAACATGCATTTGGCCAGTATTTTTAAATGACTGACAATTTCCACAACAAGCTCAGAAATGTGTACTGCAAGGTAATTTATGATTATAAAGATAAATATTTTCATACTGCATACTCTCACGTAAGCCCATCTGGAATAATGTTGGTGAATAACAAGGGTGAATACTGATCATATTGGCAGTACACATCACTCAAATAATAATACATAAAGGTTATTTTAATGCCTTTTCTGCAGCCCACCTAGTGATATTTTGACTTAATATGATCGTATAAAATACGTTCCCCTGTAACTCAGTTCTCAGATTAACAAGGACACGGTGGCTCTGTGTTTCAAATGTTATGACTGTGTTGAGCTGCCAGCAAGCAATGAGGGATGAAAGGGGAGGTTGCGTTGAGATAAGCTGGATAACTAGACTTTTCCTCATATCCAAAAATTGTGTACAATTGTATACTGCCACAATAAAAAAGCATTTCAGTACTATTAAAACCCTTTTATAAATATTGATGTGCTTGCTCACCTATGAAAATTTTAATCTTGCTTCTGGTTTCATAAATCATATCTGATGACTGAAGAAAAAAATGCATAACAAAAAAGGACTTCCTAACAGGTGGAAATTGCATTTATGGCTACTGTGAAAAGGGGTTAAGCCATAATCTGCCAGTACCAATTGGTAGTTTTGTTACGCAATCTCAATAAAACCTTTGGTTTACCTTTGTTGTAATTGTAATAGCAGGTTCTCCAAACATTTGTTTGAAAACATAATCCAATCAAGCATGACCTGGTCAAAATGCAGTTATGACCAGGAACACTATGGATTTTAGCAGCATATCTCTACATTGCAACTAAATTAAATAACTACCTGAATTAAATAATTACCAAGGACTTGGGCTGAACTTGAAATTAAAAAAGGACTAAATATATTTCAACCTAAGTTTGTTTACTTACTGAGAGCAGCATCAATGAAGAGGGGAGCAGATTCCTGAGACTCCTCACTCAGGCCATAGGCATTCACTGCCTGGACACGGAAAATATAAGTTTCACCAGGAATCAGGCCATGGACCACAAATCTGTCCAGACAGAGGTAGGGTTAATTTTGAGTTCTTCGGGCACTGGGACACCTCAACCATCAAGCATTAAAAACCTGTTAAGCCTGCTACAGTGAAAAAGCTTTGACTTGATAACATATATGTAAAATTGTACATATATGATCACATTACCTGGTGTGCTTATAGGGTCTGTGATTACAGGGGGTCCAGACTTTGGAGCCAACAACACAACAATCCACATAGTAGCCCATGAGGTTGCTCAGGTTTTTGGGGGGATCCCACTGTACAAAGGCAGAAGTTTTGGTGTTTCTGGAAGCTATCACCTGACCTGGAGCCGAGGGAACTCCTGCACACAACAAAGACATTCTTTAGAACTTGGAGATATACTAGTAGAAAACTATGCCCATACAAATTCAAGAAAGACAAAAGAGCAAAAAATACCAAACATTCATTTTTCCTTTGCAGGTAGTGTATTTTTTCTTGCTTGACTTACCTTTTACTCCAAAGAAATAGGGGTACATGACATGCTGAATCACAGGTTTTAAAGCAAAGCAATAATGTGCAGTCAATAACAAACATTTTCAGGGGGTGATCATAGAGGTTTGGGTAATAGAGGCTGATGGAAAAAACTGTGACTGTGTATATCTGTGTGTTGTTGCCCTCATGCTGTAAAGGAATTTTATGCTTAATGTGTCTGTGTCAGGCAACAAAACACCATATTAGTTAATTACTGGTGACATTGCTATGTGGTCACAGAATTATCTATCATATAGCGTGAGTAATGCTCTAGTGCTCTGACATTCTTCCTCTCCACAACCAAAGAGGAAATCTTAGTGATGATGTTATTGTAATCTATACGTAACCCATACATACCAATGCTTGGAACAGTGGCTGAAAAATATGGCATGTTACATGTTTATCAAAGAAGCTTTCGAAGTTTCAGTACATAATATCATCAGGACTTTTACAAAGGATTTTGTTTAGGATCTCAGAGTAGTTAAAAATGGCTGGATTTTCTGTATTCACTTCACAAGTAAATTTTCTACATCATTTCCAGTTGCTGGAGCACGCATTAGCCAAAACCGAACATTTTTACTCCCACCAATGCAGTGGTATTCCCAATATTCAGTATAAGCAGTAGTAAACCCGCTTACCATGAGGATCCACCTTCTGGATGAGATCTGAGGGCTCTGATGGCTCGCTTGGGCCGTACTTGTTGACTGCGATTATGCGGAAACGGCATGCTTTCTTGACGTCCAGGTCAAAAATGGCGTAACGGGGCGAGCGGATCTGCACACCTGTGTTGACTCTCTGCCACAAATTACTGTTGCCCTCTGACTGAGAGGCAGGCCGAGATAGCCAGAGCGAAAAGTAGGTCAGGAAAAAGGAGGATTATTTTTGTAGACTCTCAGCCCTCTAAACCACTTCAACCACACTCTATTCCAAATTAAGTTAGTGAAACTGGCTACAATTAATATGTGATAAAGGGTGATTCATTCTGACTCAAATTCAAACTTTATAGTACATTTGTGAATTAGTTTTAATGACAAACATTTTGTTTTCCCTCTAAGCATCATAATGTTAAGATCACATTATTAGTCGAGGGGTTAAACATGGTAGCTTACAGGTTCTATTGTATTATGATAATCTTTTAGGCACTGGTTAATGCTTTATTTGATTCTAGTTCAATGAAACACACTCACTGGCCACCTTTGTGAGGTCCACTTACCATACAGGAGCACTGTATAGGTTGAAGTCTGTTTTTCTGCTTAGTTTGTTACCTTTACCCCATTCCTCAATGGTTAGGACCACCACTGAGCAAGTATTATCTAGGAGGTGGGTCATTCTCCACACTGCAGTGACACTGAAGTACATTGAAGTCCAGAGTTTGGTTTTTCCTGACACTGTAGCTTTTCTTGGTTTCACATGGCACTGACTAATGTGCAGCTAATTACATACATGGGTGCTTATTGGTCAGAAAGTTTGGTACACAAGCTTCTGCTAATCTCACATTTGCCACCATGAAAATAGAAAATAGAGATGCTTAATGCTCAACCTCAATGTGTATCACAATCAAAATTAAATTTAAATTCAAATTGACAATGTAAGTAATCATAAAGAAACAGAAATCAAGTACTGTTTATTTTCATCCTCAATTTTCATGCCACATAATGGGAAGGATATTACATTTATTTATTTATTTATTTATATTATATAGTAAGGGATACATATAGATTTTATACAATAATAGACTAGTGAATTTTTTTTGGCACTAATGGATGCAAACATGAAAGTAACAAGGCATTTGTATCCTCATCAAATTTTTGACCCATAGACATCTGTGTGTATAGTTTGGTGTACTTTAGTCATTGCAGTGTGAAACCAAATAAAGAAAGCTAACATAGAAAGAAGATGTGAAAAAATGGTATGGTATATGATAAGTGCACAGTGAGTGCAGATAAAAGGTACAATATATGGCCATAAGTATGTGGACACCCCTCCTATTTATAGTTTAGGTGTTTGAGTCACAGCTGCTGCTACCAGGTATTACAAAAACAAAGCACAGTAGTAGTGAAAGGGTTGTACTGAAGAGCTCAGTGGCCTTAAACATGGCACTGTCACATTATGCTACATTTTCCACAAGTCAGTTTGTAAAATTTCTGCATTGCTAGATCTGCCCTGGTCAACTGTAAGTGCTATTATTGTGAAACAGAAGCACCTCGGAACAACAAAAACTCAGCCATGAGGAGTTACAAACATCAGCATTGGGACTGTGCAAAGGGAACTTCATGAAATGGCTATCCATGGCTGAGCAGCTGCACAAAAGCCTAAGACCATTACTTCATTATTATCAAGTGGACTGAATAGGCATAAATTCCATTAGACTCACTCCAAATCTTGTGGAAAGCCTTCCCAGAAGAGCGAACACTGATATATGTGATGGTGATGGTCAGATGTCCATATACCTTTGGCCACTTAGTGTAAGTGTACCTAATATAGTGGCCAGTGAATGCGTACTACATACTTCACTCTTCTAATGTTATAGACTGATAAGTTAAATATCCAGCACACACACATAAGCCTCACACACCTTCTCGATGAGGTACCACAGAGGTGCCCGTCCACGGAGGCTAGGCGGTTTCCAGCTCAAAACAACATATGCTCGATTTATTTCTGTAGCATGCACTTCAGTTGGGGGCTCCAGCAACGTAACATACACTACATAAGGACACATCAGGAATTTATTTAAAAATACAAGTTCATTTTACACACATCTTTATTATACAATATGTACATTACTATGAGACAAGGTGAATATTTGGCAAGAATTACTACTAAATAAATATATTACTACTAATTACTACTAAATAAATACATTACTACTACTAAACTGAAACCTTTAGGTTTCTGTAAAGAAAAAGGCTGTATAGCACATGTACAGGAAAACCATTTGATTACCAATACAGAAGTTAAAGATAAAAGGTTACAGCAAAGTTACTGGTGAACATACATCACCAACATTTAAGTTGACATATTTTAAGAATTAGAAATTAAACCAAAAGTAAGATTTCTGCAACTATCAACAAACATTCACCTTGCCACAATTTGGTATACTACAGTTTAAAGATGGGTAGCCATATGATTGCACTGTAAAACAATTTTAGGAAAGCATTAATGATGAGGATTACATTTTTAGGAAGTGAGTCAACTAAAGGGTCAACTTCTATTTAAAAAGATTTGGTAGTCTTCATAGTAGGGATGTGGTTGTTAGTTAGAAAATGTGATGTTTAGCTATACAAAAACAAACCAAAGTCCTGAAATTTACAATCACTAGACCAGCCAAGACCTACTGATAAAAATAACACTTTGCAAACTGTATTTGCAGACATAATTTCTTCAAATGCTTCTTTGACAAGTGATGTGAGTGGGTGGAAATCATTCATAGAAGGGCTGTGGATTCAGTGAAACAATGTGTATGCATTTAAACAGTGTACTGTTAAGTTAACACAATGAAGAAGATATGTCTTGCTATATTAAAGAGTGATCTATGGATCAACAGTGACCTGCAGCATGGTTACAATAGGTAGTGACTGTTCTTTAAGCTATACAGAAGAGAATATGTGTGTTAAATTAATTCCTTTAAAACAGTGTTACATAATGTTATTCATGTGTTTTAATGTACATGCAGGGTGGCTGATGAAGAGGATAGAAAGACATGATGTTAGGTTGTCTATGGGAATGAGTTAGTTGACATCATTAGCATATAGTACCTCCTTGCAGTTCCTCCTGTCGAACCACAATATCATATTTCCCCTCGATTTTAATCACTGTTGTAACGATAAAGATAATCTGTAACTGCCATATATCAATCTGGCTAGACAGATAACTATCATAATGTTATCATAACTATATGTGAGTGCAATTTATTATGTCAGCATGCACATACAAATATACTGGATATGATGTGATGGATTTGCGAGATATACTCCTCAAATCATTATAATATAACAGCTCACAAAAGAATAAACACAATATTTTGCTGTATATTTATCTAAGCCAGGTAACTAACTCATGTCTAACTAGGATGAGTGCATGAGTGTTGCCTGTCTGTTTCCACATCTGTTTGGATTTGTGAGGAGAACAACACTGCAGTTCCAACCACACATTTTGGTTGATTGTTATATATGATAGCAGGACCTTTTTTCATCATACCTCTGTTGTTTGGTTGGCCACAGTTACAATAAATACGATATTGCAAAAATAATTTATATATTTATAAGATCATGTGGAAATAATTGTCTTAAAAAAAGGCAGTGAGGTGAATAAATAAGAGATGGATCAAATGAAAGAGATGTTATTGGGCCCTACCTTCCACATCACTTTCCACCTCTGCAGCAGTCACTCCAGAAGACATTCTGGAGGGCAAACTGATGCCTGCACTGTTCACAGCCCGGACCCGGAAGTGATAGGAGGCCCCCTCGGTAAGCCCATCCACAGGGAGTTTGCACACTTTAACTGGAGAGCCATTGCACTGGACCCAGTCTTTAGTTCCAGACTTGCGCCTTGTGAGGATAATGGGAAATTCAGAATTCCAATACTCTGGAACAGTAACTTTACAGTAGAAGAAAAATAACATTCTCACTTTTTATGCATGCAATTGTAACAAGATTGAATTAAATTTAAAGTAATTTTGGAGCATTTCAATTCATCATAAAATGTTTACACAATGTAAAAGGTTGCTGCTGTTTTCAAATGGTGTAAATATAAAAGCAAAAACTGAGAAAAAATGGAGTTCCTTTTTTTATTATATGAGAGCAATAATATGTACTTAAAGCAGCTCTTGACATTGTACAATGCTGCTGGTTCAATAGGCAACTGGCATTTTGACATGACAGCCATTAAAGGTCATTGGATTAGTCAAGGGTGCTAACCTGTCCACAAAATAACCAGTGATAAGAGGTTCATTGGTAGTGTTCGGAGGTTTCCAGGAGACCAGAACATAATCCTTATTGACATCAGAGACTGTGACATCCATGGGAGAACCCGGGGCCCCAACCACTGAGGGAGCAGCATCTGGTGAACACATGGTGCACACAAATGCTTACTTTATTTTAATGGAGACACTACAGATCATACAACATATCATAAATGTGGAACTGGATTAGGGTTAGGGATACAAAATGTGCACTTTTGAGTGTAGTTGAGGGGAATGAGTAAAATGACCGACTGAATCTGACCGATTGTATCTGAAACATGCAAAATAGAATTGTTGATGCTGCTGCTTGAAAATCAAAGCAAAAAAATGTGACTGCTACATCCAAATTGATAATCAACTATGACATTTTATGTCTTATTGCTTTATTCATCTTCAGCATAATGAACAGTATTTGTATATGTGCCTCCAGAAGGCAAGTATAATGAATTAGACATCTTAAACAAACCTTTGACAAACAGGTAAGCACTGTGCTCAGTGGTTCCATCCTTGGTCCAGATGCGGAGGGTGTACAGACCCTCATCATCCTTGTTTAGATGAGGAAAAGTGAGCTTGGCAGCACCACCACCAACAGACATCTCAACCCATCTGGATGGCTTCAGCAGAGTATCTACACATACATGCACACATTTAGAGTTCTGCTGTTTCTCTTACAGGATGTAATGAACAAAAACAATTCTAGAAAGTTATAGAAAGTTCAACACATTCAAGCACATAAAGATGGCCTCTTACCATCTCTATACCACAAAGCCTCTGGTGGCAGATTAGGTAGGTCGGGCACCACAACCATGGTGGCCACCAAGGTCAGTGACTCGCCCTCAGTGCCAAATGTCACTCCAAACCTATCCAGAAGGGTCACCTCCAACTTGCTACGATGGATACCACTCAGCAAGGGCACTGCACAGAAACAAATACAAATACAACTTTTATTCCTCAAGTTTCTTCTTCATACTATTAAAGAGTTTCTCCTAACAATATTGCCTTTACTACTGCTAATTCAGAGCCTGGACTATTAGATTTCTATAAAGGTACTTTCTGTCAGTGTCTCTTGGAAGAAAATAAAACTGAATAGTAGAAAGTCAATGTTTTTCTCTGTCATAACCACAGTAGCGCTATCATCTAAGCAACACATCTAAACGTACTGCATTGATGATGAGCTTAATTTACAAGAATGCAATACATTTGGTGGGGGTAAACAGACATGATGTATAATGTGCCTTGATGTGTTTAACAGAGAGTTCTGTCTCTATAGAGAAAAACTTGGCATCAGCTGTAACCATTACATAGGGCTTTCCAGGGCTTATGAAGCCATTGTGACTGAGACAAGGGTTGTTATTTGTGGCTTAAGATCTCAAGAAAAGTCCTAAGCCCTACCCAAAGCCTTTCACCCTTTTCTCACCTTGGCCTGGCAGATGAGCGCTCTCTGCTGCTCCGGCTGGTCCTGAAATAAATAACAACCCAAATTATGACAAACAATGCCAAGAAGTGACATAAATAAGATAGAAAGGAAATAAACTTACTTCTCACACACACTGTGGCTTTAGAGGTGACCTTTCCCTCAGGGTTGGTAGCCACAGCACTGTACACACCAGAATCTGCTACTGAGCATCTAAAGAAAAAAAAGTTAAATACCCATAAAATTAATTAACAAAGCTCACATACACAACAAAACAGGACTTCATGCGGTTGTAAAACTAGTATGTTGATGTTTAATTAAAATGTGTTTCTTTCCAAATTGGTAAGATAATATTACAACAACACAAGTGACCATTTGCAAAATTATGATTGACAATCCTCTCAGCCAATCATCTGTAAATGCTACTTCCTTCGTCAGGTGAAGAAAAAATGTATAGCGAGACCACACTTATAGTAAATTATTGTCAGGATGATTAGGTCAGGAAATGGTGGAAAGGTGTTGCTGAGAAGCATATCAAGCATAACACTATATAATCTATATGAACTATATGAGCATCAGGAAAGGTGGAGTTGTTTTTATTTCATTCCTGAAGCTAAGCAAGTTTTGGATTAAAGACCCCAATCACAGCATTCATCAAACCTTTAAGGTGAGCTAAACTTTTAAAAGATCAGTTATCTAACAAGTTCATTAGCTTCATTCATTGGCTTAATAAATCAGTGAGACTGGACAGTGCTCACATATGTGATTAAAGAAACCGTGTTCACAGTCATTCCTTGAATTGTTTTATTAAAGTTTGCTAAAAGACATTCAGCACATAACATTGCTTTGCCTAGCTCCAGTGTTAGCTTTAGCCTTGGATCATCTGAAGGGGCAGATTGCGTTGCTGAAATCTGCTCCAGATCAGACATGAATGGACGGATTTAAGATGGATTTAAGTGGCTAAACTATTTTGATGGTTTGATTAATGTAAACATAGTTTCCAGAATCCTTTCATTGTTTGCTTTAATTTGGCATACAAGCTGTCAGTTCTTAAACATGACTGCACTAAACAATGAGTGAAGAGTGCTTATTTTTGAATAATAAATATTTCAAATATACTAGCCCAAGTGCCTTTAACGTTTTTAGGCTGTCAGTGTAAGAGTTAAGGAAAAACTGGAACAAATATAGTTGACGCTTTGAAAAACTGACACAAGATTATCTCCAGGTCAAGTGTAGAGCTGTAAATGTTAAAGGTTGATGCTTTAAAAAAGTAACTACAACAGTAATTCCATGTTAACGTAGCAAACTGGGTGTTCCAGATATGTACCAGATAAAATGGCCAATGAGTGAAGGCCAAGGAGTGAGCATTTTTCCTTATCTAATGTTAAACTGTTAGCTCAGTGGCTCATCTACCAATTTAACCCACAAAAGTTAATAAATGTACTCTAATCTGTCTGCTTCCTTTCTGCTGATAAATTTATTGTACAACTGTTATGCCCTATTGGACAGATGACTGACAAAAAAAGGTTACAGCAAGCTTCAAACTATAAACAGATTGCTATTTATGCAAAAAAAAAGAATAATAATTGTGGACTTTTTTTAGTTTCATGTCAACTAGCTAATTTTTTTAATAGGATAACGTGTTCCTATATGTCCTAACTAGATAAAATATTCTCCTCTACTCCTTTACAGATTAGCATCAGCTTTGTATATGTGCAAACTTCTGTGAAAGTGAGATTAATCTTAATGCATCTTAATTGTTACAAAAAATAGCCTGAGCTCTTGCAAATGGTCAGTTACTGGCAAAAGTAAACCGAAAGGTAAAAAGCTGATGATGTAACATATTTTATTAATCTGAAAATTATATTGGAATACTGGAATCAAGTACATTTAATGCATCAAATTTTTCACTGTAACTATCTTATAAAGCTGAACGAAATGCTCATATGTTAGGAGAATAATCAAAATGTTAACATTCTATTTAAAAACGTACTGGAACATATGGTATACTCATTCAGGTCAATGCTGGTACTGGATCTAAGTTAGTTAAGAGATATCCTCATGTGTCTTCTTTTTAGATATCACTCAATTTATCACTGCAAATGTAATGAACACCTGCTAGGACAAAGTTTTTTGAAGCAGATTGGTGTTCTGATGAGCTCTGCTAAACACTGGACCAAACTAAAACAGACTGCATTATATATGTATTATCTATCTGTACACTCTTTGAGCACGCAAGTCATCTCTGTCGTAACACTTTGCAAAGAATAACATTATTAAAGTATGTGACAGAAATTGCTTTCCATAATCCTTAAACCTCTGCAGTAAGGTCCCACAGTGTTAACAGAATGTTGCCTAGGTGCAAGAGGAAACACAGTACAGAACATGATCTCTTAATACTGTAGCATATTGGACTGGGAGATCTAAGAAATGCAGTGCTGGTCTTGAAGAAGAGGCCAGGGAGTGAGAATAGAAGGAAGAAATGTGACCTTCAGCCTGCATGAACTATTTTAAAGCCTCTCAAGCACCTTGACATAAAGAACAAACAGTTCCTCATGTACTGGACTCTTCCAACGCTTTTCCTACAAAAGTCACCCTGGCTCTTTCAGAAAGGTTTAGAGGAAACAAAAAAGTCTCTTTGAAACGCAATGAGTTTGATTTGTATTTAGAGCTTTATGGTTAATAATCTGGGAGTCTCTTGCTACTGTAATGGCAGTGCTGGTGGGACTCAAATGGCAGGCATTCCAGCATCGAATGACACAGAGCTCAGCAGTACGGCACGAACAGCTGAGGCGTCTTGGAGATGAGGGCAGGCCCTTTCTGAGACCAAATAGGAAACTCTCACTGCCACCAGGACGCCATTCACTTTCACTGACTAATGCAGAAAATGATTCAATGAACTATGGTTGTTTACTCTTTTAATTTCAAGAAAGTGCCATAATCACAATCTGCTGTGGCCGCAGAGTTTGACTACTTTAGACATTCGGTGTGAGTAGTACATATGGCTCTGAATGATTTTGTGTGATTTTAATCTGTTTAGATCATTTTGGGGATTTGTCTTATTGATCATCAGGAAGTCTTTTGAGTTATTTCAGGTGTGAGTTGCCGTAAGGGTTGATAATTATTTCATGTAATTTAATCTTGTCACATGCCATTTTGGCCAACAGGAAACAAATGTTCTTATTTACAGTTGTGGTCAAGAGAAGGATTTTATAAACATTATGTTTAAGGATGTTAAAATGTTTGTTACCTAAATGTCCATACCTGCTTATAATCAGACCATGTACTCCATATTTTTTCTCAATTTTGTACTTTCCAGGTGCACTCAGAGGGTCAATGGGAACATTATTCTTATACCTGCAAATGTAGAGAAGAAATATTTAGATTACAAGAACCACATGAATAGGTTACTGAGGAGAGAATATTAATAATCACGATGACTCATTTTTAATGATGCATGAAGTATTCTTGAAAAGTCTTTAAGAACATTATACATGGAATTTCAATATGACATTACAATATTACTGCATTGCAACTGAAAAAGCAACTTAAGATCATGACATGATGTTTGAGAAAGGATGACTGAATCAAGCTCAAACCATTTGACAATGGGGGTGGGGGAGCCAGCCACAGTGCAGAAGAGTTTAACTGGAGTCTTCTCCCACACAGTGTGAGACCTCAGACCCACCAGAAAATCTGGGGCTTTGGGTGTGTCAGTATGGTACTCCCTCCTCACTGACATCCTCTCCCTCACCTGAGGCAGCACAATGGGGGTTAAGAAGCTTGTACAGTATCAACACCATTAGCATAAAGAAGCATGTACAGATATTATTCACTAACACAGCTTTTGAGGTTCAAACATTTTAGTCTGTTCAGTCATCAACTGCTATTCTGATAAAGTTATTAAATCTTCCTCTCTTTTCTACTCTAAAAAAAATAGTGCTTTGAGCAGATTTGATTGTGTAAATCAGCTAAATACGAGTAACAATTGCTGTTTTCAGTGCATTTTAGCAAGGATTGTGTTGATGTAATATAGCTTCTTTATGTGCAACCCATTTGAATCATGTAAATTCATTGTGAAGTGTGGAGAAACTTAGAGGGGTAGACTAGGAAATCCTTTATGGATGATCAAATGGATCAGAAGAATGTGGTATTCACCTCTCTTGTAATCTCAATATTCTCCACTTGTTCATGAGTGGCAACCCTCATCCTGTGCAGCTCCTGCTGCATGGTACTCAGGTCTCTTCCGAAATGAGCAGCCATGCGCTGATACTCCTGCATTCCTTCAGGTTCCCTACACAACACACAGGTGGTCTGAATTGTGGGTGCTGAATCTGACATTTGGATATATTCAGGTCAAAACCATTAAGAAAAGAGTAATAAAAATCATTTACAATGATACAACGGAGGACAATGTATTAGCATCTCACCAGAAAAACTGACAGCTAAGCCTGTGACAATTATTTACATAATCACCTGCTTGCAATTATTTAAGGTGACATCAGTACTGATGTTTAATAATAACACGTTTAGTATTTGTTTTTCTGATCTGGAGCTGTACCTGTCATCAGTTGGGAGCTATCGACAGCTAGGAAGCAAGATAGTTTATCAGCCACTTACTACTTTAGGCTTGTACGTTAATAAGATAATTTAAGACAATTAATTTCTTAACTGGCAGCTAATATTCCCCAATCATGACAGGCCTATAGCAGCCTATTATATGTCATTATCTATTCATAAATCTGTTCAGATTACTTAGGCTATGTGACATTTAACCTTCTTATCAATCCTAATACAAGTAGCTGCCACTATTCATGAACCAAAATCAAAAAAATCAGAAAAATCATAATTTAATAAACAGCCAAATTCTGTGACTGAAAGTCCCAACTTTCCAGTGTAGAAGGGCTATTTTTTTTATCGTACAGTGGATGGGCATACTGACTCAGGTACTCGCTTACACTCTTACACATCTTAAAATAGCTCACTGAACGGTAGTGGCTACGTCAGCCCAGAGTCTCACCTCTCCCTGAAAGTTGGCACCTTATAGGCTGGTTCCGCCATAGCCTGAGTGGCCTCGACCTGCTCCTTCTTCACTGACTTCACCGAGCTTGATTTTCTGTCCAACAGCAAATAACCATTCAGAAGAAAAACATGCATGATGCATCTTCATACATTAGCACACTATATAAGCAGCTAAAAGGAGGCAAATTGTCTTTAAAGCAGCTTTTATTGCAGCCATCGCCGGTGGCCAATATCTGATAGTGAAGCATTGTTCTACCGAAAGGCCGTGCTTTTGTTGTCTGGATTTCAACTGAGATGTTATAAAGTAGTTGATTGTGTTTTTTGTAATACCTAATGATGCCAATCCCTGTACAGATTTTCCACCAGTTAGCTAGAAATGTATCCACAACTTACTTGCTAGCATCTGTTAGTACAAATTCAATGAAAGGAGAAGAATTCTTAAGCATGAAACTTATTGAAGCTTCAATAACAATCTGCTTCAACTGAGAATTTGCAAAGACTGACCCAAATTCAAACCCAATTCTTTACTAACATCATGTATATTCCACATCTGTTGAGTCAGTGCCTTATGATTTTGGCAAGCAAGAAAGATCCAAGTATCCAAATATCCATGATATCTCCTATTTTGTTTTCCCCATAAAACTTGATTTCTTTTGCTACTTTGTTGCTGGGAAGGATTTCCCAGACAGCCTTACATTTACTTACATGCTAGTCCTGAAAAAGCTGGACACGCAAACACTATTAAGCAGGCAGCCATTTTGCAGTGTTAGTTTACCCTGATGGAAAACACCAGCATAGACTAGCATAGCAGGTCACCAGCAAAACCAGGATATGTTTGTTGTATGTATGTGTTTTGGATGCTGGTGTAGTGGTGAGCAGCAAGGGAAGTTAAACTGCTGGTCACTATCAAAACTAGCATATGTTGTGTTTTGGTTGCTGGCCATGCTAAACTAGTACTACAGTAGCACAAACCAGCTAAGACCAGCATGGAACCCATGTTGGTCTGTGCTGCTTCTTCAGCAGGGTACTCAGTTTACCTGTACATACAGCTCCTTAAAGATGAACATTAGCTTCTAGAACAGACTTTAAGAGCATCTGGTGTCACAACCGAATGGTTTCCCTTCACATCACAATGCTGAAGAGTATTGAAGAGCTTTTTAAAAAGCAATGAGCATATAAGGCTTTTCTTTAAAAAAAAAAAGCCTGCAAGCTTACTGTCATTTGTCAGGTTAATATGCAATAATCTGGAGCAGCATTAGCAAAAGCCAGAGCTGCATGAGGTTCGTGGTTGGGCCCACTGGCCTCCTAAAACATCTACCAAGTTGACACACTGCCTATCGGCACACTTGAGAGCATTCAGTCACACCCGGGTAATGTCTTGTACCTTGATGAGATTTGCTGGGTAACATGTTTAGAGCTCTGACATTCTTGGCAGACTTGTTTTTGTGTCTGTTGATATACCGGCATTGCCCTCGTAGGCATGGTGGGAAAACTTAAAAAGACACCTAAATGTCACATCATGGATCAATTCGTTAGAGTTCACATGTACAGTGAATAGATATTAACTCTTTTTGGTGCTATTATAGAAACATTTTCAAAAGGGTCTATATAGAACCATATAAAACACATTCTCCATCAATCTAAAGAACCATTTCACCATGCCAGGAAACATATAAATATGAAATGGTTCTATAAAGAACTCGTGGTTCTAAACAGAACAACTGAGTTTACTAAAGAACCCTTGAAGAACCGTATTTTTTAAGCAGGTACGGCACATCCAAAGGGAAATGGCCCAGTAGCACAGAAACAGCGACGGAGGTGTGAGGAAAAGTGCAAGTGAGCCAGTTGAATCCCTGACCTCTGAATTCTAGAAATAGATTAGACTGTTAATGGAGAAAGTGTTTTTTTGTAAATGTACACGGTTTTATCTTCACAGAAAATGTTTAAAATAATAGGTTAAGCAGAACAGACCCTGAAACAAGGACAAAATAGAGCGATAACAATTTTCCAAACACGCTAGCCATCTTTTCCACACAGACTGGTGAGATAACAGAAGTGCTAACAGAAGTGCTAATCCAGTCCAATAGAAATATGAAGCCTTTCACCCCAAACATGGGCGTTGGTACCACAGAAAACCCAACATTTCTACATTTTTACAGGTCGTACTTTGATGCAGGTATCAAAAAGTAGTGCCCAGTGGCTGAACACAAGTGGAGGGAGCTTTATTAAGCAGATACGTTGATGGAATAATGAATATAAACTGCGACTTACCCCAAGAGAAATGAACAGCGTTGAGCGTTGGAAGACCAGCCAGAGAGCACTTGGAAGGCTCTTGCTGATGGTCACAAAAATAATGCCCTCACTTAGGGAATGCCTTCTCCCTCTTCCATCCCATGTATGGATACCCTTAAAACTATATATAGCATTTACCTCAGTTTTTAAACTCATTTTGCTTAGTTTGCCAAGGGATGAGCAGAATCAGTGCTGGGCTGATGAGGGAACTTTAACATTCGTATAGGATTTTGTGGAAGCCGAACAGAAATTCAGTGAAAACAGGATTTTAAGATTTGTGGATAATGCTAGCGGTAAGGTGAGAAGGCTGATGTGTAGCATGTAAGATGTTCTCTGGGTAAATACTTTTCTCATATATTCCTGATTTCTCTCACAAACTCACAGAGTCACTGCCTATCAGCATTTTAATTACAATTACACAACGATATTAGAAAAAAAAATAAAAATAAAAACAGAAGGGAACTTCTGAAAACATTAAGATATTTTGCTTTTTTAAAATAAAAATGTAATCTCCTGGAAAATATCCTTGCTTCCAGTTGTAAAGTCCTTTTTAGGGTTCCTTTGATTCACCCAGCCTCCTGCAACAGTTGCCAACGGCTATTTTTAACACGAGATAAAAGTTTCAGACACAGAGAGGGCCTGACATCCTCACTTACAGTACAGCAGTACCAGACGAATTATGAGCAAGGTCTATGCAAAAAAATAATAACAAACTGATAAATAAGACACGCATGTCTTATTTGTATGGCAGATTAAAGAGGAAAATTCATCATGTGGAATGTCTTGCTCCTATTAGCCCAGGCTTTCGAAGTATGAAAATAGTCCTGGACTAAACAGCTATGCTGTGAATTTTCCATTGAAACGCTTTGGAGTAGTTTTAACAGGGTAAAGACAACCAGCTACACGAGGCCTCTTTAATGTCGGTCTTGAAGGGAAATCAACAATCTGGATGTTTTATCAAAAAAGTAGAAGTCTTGCGCCCCCTAGCGGTTAAACTTGCATTAGTCACCGTGTTACTCATTAGACCATGCAATAAAAGGGGAATTCCGCAGATTTTTCAAACTTTGTGGTTAATTCAGTCCTTAAGATGCAGAGACTTACCAACTCGGATTTATTCAGTTTCTAAAACGAGCAGTAAAAACAGGCGCCCTCTTAGTTTTATATGTAATGCCAAAAATGCCCTAATTGTTATTTTCTTGACATTTCCCGTCTTTTTTTCCCCCCATGAATTTTCTCTCTATCTCTTAAAATTAAACTGTTAGTGTGCCTTTAAGACTGGTAATGTAAATAGCTCTGTAATGATTGGCTGTCATGCACTGCGCCTCATTTTAAAAGTAGCCCAGGCTGAAACTGCTGTAGACTGAATAGGCAGCCAAATGCACTGCTTTTCATGACCTCACAGAACCAAGCTTAGATTTCACATATGGACATTGGAGTAAATAATTTGTTTTAAACTGTGCTGTTTACATATTACATTATAGTCTTTTAATAAAATATATATATATATATATATATTTTCCCTGATATGGGCCCTTTTTAAAGGTTTTTTTGTGTATAATTGTGCCCCACAACACCCTGCATGTACCTCTCTGCCATGGCAATTAAAATGATGTGAGAGGCCAAGCTCTCATCTCCAAACAATCATAAAACAAAGTTTAGGCATCAGGCAATGTATTTAAGAATGATTTTGTGGAGTAAGGTAGCTTCCAGGCATTCAATTCTTCAGACAGCTGGTTCTTAACACCACCTATGTAAAATACTCTGGTAAATTTCTGTAGAACGACATTTCATATAAAACCACTCTGAATGACTTGTGTGATTTAATCATACAGAATGTCGGGAAAAAAAATCTGGAATTCCCCTTTAAGAAACACCACATTCTTTAAATGACATTCATGCAAGAACAGAACACAAACAAATTTCACATCATGGTGACAGCATTTTATTGAGTGGTGGTCAGTGTCTTCTTGGAGAAACAACCTGGATCCATACAAAGTTAAACCAAAGACAAAGATATTCTGTTGGGTTACTTTTTTTTTTTTCATCAGGGGAAAGGTAAATCTGAATAGTTTACTATCAAACTATTTGAGGAGTCTCTTTGGTTTATATATCTAAAAATCCATCTAAAAGGAAAATCACAACAGCATGAAAGCATAAAAGATATTTACAAAAATTACACACACAGCACCCAGCGCTGTGCTGTTGGAGTGCCTTTTAAGTTGCATATTTTCTCAAAAACATAAAACACCCTCCCAGTGTGCTTAAACAGTTCAAAAGCAAAAACATCTCTATAAAGTGCTTTACATATCAGTAGTTTGAGTGCATAGAATATCAGAGGTAAACTTAATTTTCAGCGCAAGTCTCCTCAGCTCACATTAACTCTGTTAGATCCCACTTTACATTAAGCATTCCAGACATTTATCTTATGATGTATAGCAATGAGACATTCAGTGTACTGTAAATAATGATGTAAGAGGTGTTATAGATTATTTATAGCAACCTGTAGTTGAATGTTGGGGTGGTATGTAACAATGTGACTGTATAATATTTCTGCAGAGTACCATGTGGACATGTGGTTATGTATGTTGTGCTGTTTAGATAATTAATGGCACTTCAGATGCACATAGTGAAGTGGGACCTAGGCACTTATGGAGTATGTATATAAGCAGTAAAAGGTTTGTCTAATGTAATGAATCGTTTGGTTCAGAAGAGCAGTTAAGTATAAATTTTACAATCTGCCAAAAACAAAACAAAACAAAACAAACCAAACAACCAAAAAAAAATCCATTCTTGTTAAGAGTTATGAACCAAGGAAACAGTAAACAGTGACAAAGACAGATCCAGCAAAAACAGTAAGTATCTGTTTGAGTAGGCTGCACATTAGTTTGAAAATGTGTAATGCAGAAAGTGCATGAATTTAGTATTTGACAAATGAATATTCAAATCAAATAAAGAACGTAATTAGATATTTAGATGGAAATCAACAAAAACCTAAGTCTCAAAAGAAATTTGTTGTTTCCCAGTTTGGCGTTTGGAAAAAGAAAAAAAAACAACAACCAACAAATCATTCCTATTTTGAAAGAAGCAAAAGAGAAACCCTGTTGGGCCTAAAGAAAAAACCCAGCGCTGCTTCAGTATACCCAAAACAACACAAATACCATAAATACTGCAGCACAATCAACATTTTGGAAGTCCTCTCATTAAAACAAACAAAAAACCCCAAAACATTAAGACAATTTAAATAAAAATAACACCACCGAGTTTAGGCATATCTCAAAAACCACTGGCATCCTTCAGAATATTAATTAGAAATCAAAAACCCGTAAACTGTGTCATACTGAGCAGATACTGAGATAATTAATTGACTCCTTTTGTTAGAACACTTATGTTTGGATGTTCTTGTTTATCATATTAGTGCTTATATCGAAAGGTACAGAATCCTGCTGCTGTTGCTTTTGTTTGCCAGCTGCTTGCAGTGCAACATTCACTCAGTCTCAGAAATGATACTGGTGCTGTCTGCTTCATCAAAGTTCCTGTGGTAGCGCACAGTGAAGAAGCGGTGCTTGTTTCTCTTATAAACGATGAAGACCACCACTGCCACGAGGCACAGGAGCACGATGATGAAAAAAGCCAAGGCCACAGGAGCACCGCTGTGATCTGAAGTGGAAGAAATGAAACCAGTCAGTAAAAAAAAGAGCAGTGTAATTTATCTCAAGGTCTGACAAAAATGAATTATACAGTTTTCTTTTTTGAGATAAGAGTTTAAATTACTCTCCAGTCCATACAAGGAAATTAAGCTGAAAACACAGCCTCTTTTGAACTTACCTGTGATGTCCTAAAAAAACTATAGCGATTTAGCCCTGCCCATTCAGCAGGCAAATCAGAACAGAGCTTATTTACACATAACAGTCTTGAAAGGCACAGCCTTTTCAATTCTGAAGGGTAAAGAGAGGTTGGTCATGTGAAAATGAATGACTTCTTTTGGTATACAAACCCACATAAATGTTAACAGACTTTAGGGAGGGGAAAAAATAAAATACAAGGAAAATGAACAATATGGGCCCTTTAATGTTTATCAATATAACTTTTCAAAAATGTAAACACATGGTTTAAAAACCATATAGAGTTCTAAGGTTTCTTTTGACTGTGACACTATGCATGTCTGAGGAGGAGAAAACACTCACTGGCATCCATTTTGCAGACGACGCTGGCAGCGGCTTTTCAGTGCAGCTGGCGCTGCTCCATGTTCCATTAATCGACACCAAACATGCACAACCGGACTGAGGCTTAGAGTGTCCCCAATTAGAGAAGCCCAGTGCACTACCATCCATCCATCCAGCAGCTTCAGCTGAGAATTTTACAGAATTAACATTAGCACCTCACAACTTTGCTTAAAGTCCATAATATAACAAGGATTTGTAGAACCCCAACACTGCTCAGTCGCACCGCTAATTTGGGTTGAGATAAGGGTATGTTCTAATTGTAGGTGAACTCTGTAGATGAACTAGAGTTACCTGTGTTGAGACCCAGCCATACGCGACTGGTGACGAGGGGATTTTCAGCAACATGACGTGAGACAAAATCATTCTCCTCCTTACTTTTAATGGTCAAAAGCTGAGAGGCAGGATCTGGCAACCACAGAATACAAATAACACAATGAGAATGCTCTTATGCTAGAAGCTGACAGAGATTTTCTTTCATACTGAGTTGATTTCTGTTTCAGTTGTTTTTTTCTGAATCCCATTTTCCCCCCTGTTTTATCCTAAAGGATAAAGAGATGTTGGGTAATGGTCATGTAAAAATTCATGATCACTGTTTTTGATACATAACACCACAAAATGTTATAAATGGGCCTCAGGCCAAAAACAAATACAAGAAAACTGTAGGACATAGACCATTTAAGTGATTAAAAGGTCTTTTTTTAATAATTACAAGGTTGATTTAATAAACAAATGAAAGCTTGTGAATCACTGAATGCATTCTGCAACATAAGAGGAATTGTATTCATTTTATAAAAGCTGATTTGGTCTTGTAATGCATACCAAGACGCAAATACGTACTCAGTTTCTCACAGATGCCCTTGGCAGCCACCATGGTGTAGACAGAGTAGTTGTAGTGGGTCATGTCGATAGCATAACAGTGGTTTTCAAACTGGATCCATGCAGCGTGCCTATCACTCTTAGGACAGTCATTGCTGGACTGAGCAGACATCCTGAGACCCTGCCACATAAGACATACATGCAATGTGTATATATGAGGTGTAAACAAGTGCAGCGCTTTTCTAATTACTTTATACCAGTTACTTCTTTGCTTTAATGTGTAATAGAAGTTTCCTCTTTTCTATCTACAACTGTCCATCATAATGTTATTTTACATTTCTGGCAGTGTTATTTCTTGAATTGAATGTGACAAAATGAATGTCCTCACACAAAGTCAGTCTTCTGTTTTTCACTTCCTCATGGACAAACTGAGAAACTCGTTCAGCCTGAATTCATAACGTGACTATACAATCTAGTGCGCTGAGCTGTGTCATTCTATTTTAAAAACCGACTAAGCTCAAACGCATTTCAAAAAAGAGAACTAATATTTTTAGCAAGCCATTGTAATATGCCATTTTTTTTCTGGCAAAGCTGCATACTGGCGATGAAATCAATTTTTACAACCTAAGAAATACACCTGCTCAAAAAAATAAAGGGAACACTTAAACAACACAATATAACTCCAAGTAAATCAAACTTCTGTGAAATCAAACTGTCCACTTAGGAAGCAACACAATCAATTTCACAGCTGTTGTGCAAATGGAATAGACAACAGGTGGAAATTATTGGCAATTAGCAAGAAACACTCAATAAAGGATTTGGTTCTGCAGGTGGGGACCACAGACCACTTCTCAGTACCTTTCTGCTTTCTGGCTGATGTTTTGGTCACTTTTGAATGTTGGTGGTGCTTTCACACTCATGGTAGCATGAGACGGACTCTACAACCCACACAAGTGGCTCAGGTAGTGCAGCTCATCCAGGATGGCACATCAATGCGAGCTGTGGCAAGAAGGTTTTGCTGTGTCTGTCAGCGTAGTGTCCAGAGGCTGGAGGCTGCTACCAGGAGACATGGTCAGTACACCAGGAGATGTGGAGGAGGCCGGTAGGAGGGCAACAACCCAGCAGCAGGACCGCTACCTCCGCCTCTTTGTGCAAGGAGGAACAAGAGGAGCACTGCCAGAGCCCTACCAAAATGACCTCCAGCAGGCCACAAATGTGCATGTGTCTGCACAAACAGTTAGAAACAGACTCCACGAGGATGGAATGAGGCCCGACGTCCACAGATGGGGTTGTGCTCACAGCCCAACACCGTGCAGGACGCTTGGCATTTGCCAGAGAACACCAGGATTGGCAAATTCACCACTGGCACCCTGTGCTCTTCACAGATGAAAGCAGGATCACACTGAGCACATGTGACAGACGTAACAGAGTCTGGAGACGCCATGGAGAGTGATCTGCTGCCTGCAACATCCTTCAGCATGTGGCAGTGGGTCAGTAATGGTGTGGGGTGTCATTTCTTTGGAGGTACCGAGATGAGATCCTCAGACCCCTTGTGAGATCATATATATGCTGGTGCGGTTGGCCCTGGGTTCCTCCTAATGCAGGACAATGCTAGACCTCATGTGGCTGGAGTGTGTCAGCAGTTCCTGCAAGATGAAGGCATTGAAGCTATGTACTGGCCCGCCCGTTCCCCAGACCTGAATCCGATTGAGCACATCTGGGACATCATGTCTCGCTCCATCCACCAACACCACGTTGCACCACAGACTGTCCAGGAGTCGTCAGATGCTTTAGTCCAGGTATGGCAGGAGATCCCTCAGGAGACCACTCGCCACCTCATCAGGAGCATGCCCAGGCGTTATAGGGAGGTCATACAGGCACGTGGAGGCCACACACAATACTGAGCCTCATTTTGACTTGTTTTAAGGACATCAAAGTTGGATCAGCCTGTAGTGAGTTTTTCCACTTTATTTTTGTGTGTGACTCCAAATCCAGGCCTCCATTGGTCAATAAATTTGATTTCCACTGATGATTTTGTATGATTTTGTTGTCAGATTATTGTGCTGTTAACTTACTATTAGAAGTTCAATGAACCAAGTTATTTTCTAGCTGTTTTCACATCACTGTTGGTCTATGTGTAGCTAGCAGTTGAACTGAGGTGTTAAAAACACCCAGCAGTGCTGAGGTGCCTGATACACTTGCACCACCACAACACATACTACCAAACCAATACCATGCAAGTGTCACTGCTGTGCTGAAAATGGCCCATCACCGAAATAATATCTGGTCAGCAGTGGTCCTACAGTGGTGCCTTTCAACTAATGGATGTACTAATAAAGTGGCAACTGCGTGTATGAATGCACATTTGCCTTACCGTTACTGTTGTAACAAATGGCTCCCTCCAGCTCAGCTTTGCAGTTTACTGTTGACCAGCTTCCTTTATTGTCTATATACACACATTTCTCCTCAGATTTAGAACCTGCAATCTCAAACCCTTGGGGATGGAACTGTAAAGGTGTCCCATCTGACCACTCATAGGGCCAATCGCTGAACTGAAAGAACAGATAAATCTTAGTTAGCACACTTGCTTTACTTGCGCACTCACATTAATAACTTACTTTTTATTAATGCTGACAAAACTCATTGTTTTATTTGGCTTTAGAAAAAAGGACCTAAAATACACTGCCAGGCAATAGGAATACTGCTATTTTATAGCCATTATATCTTTGATGTAATGTTCATGGGCTTCATCAAATACATTGCTAAAAATACTGCTTCAGAACCATAAAAGGAATATCATGGCATGTCAAGGTCACAATATATCACGAGATTACCTAGCACTACAACCATCTGCGCAATATTAAAATGAAAACATGAAAGCCTAAACCTGATTACATACATCTTGCTTGGAAAGGCCGATCCAAAGAGGAAATCCATCTCGTCTGGCAATCAGGGCCATGTTCACATTGGCCGTCTCATTATGTATGCTCACAAGATGGCCACCATCACTACTGCATTCCTCCAGGGCCTGATACCAGTTCAGTTTCTTGGCAACCAAACGAAAACTGTAGCCCAGTGGAGCCTTCACATCAGTTGGGCTCTTTCGAAACTCATCTTTGGAATCTTCAGGTGAAACAAAGACACTGAGAATGTGTCTGAGTTGCCTTGGATCATACTTTGTCTACTCTATTCGTACAAAGATCAAACAGTAACTCTTGTAGACTGATGTCTTACCTCGTTCAATCTTGCACACCACAATGGCTCTCTGCTTAAATGGTGTAAAGATCGACACGCTCTGAATCAGCTCCCACTTTCCGCTCAGATCCAGTCCAGCCATGAAAGGCTCTGAGACATTTGGTCTTCCATATTTCCAGTTGGAGTACTGAACTTTGGTGTCATCATACCATTTCAGCTGATGACCTACAATAAGCAATAACATTGATCAGAACCTCTCCAGTGTTTATTGCTATGACAGTTATTATAAAATAAAAGTGTTAGAACAGTCTAAACAAATTCCAGAAATTCTAGACTGACACCTACTGCTCTGGTCTTTGTACATCCCCAGCCACACAAACTTGGCCAAATTTCTGAAAGGCTGGAGCTGCGTCTTTATGAATTCATTCTCTTCCTCATTTCGAATCGTCAGAATATCTCCCATTCCAACTAAGATCAGAAAAAAACCCCACAAAAAATAAACATAGCTTAATGGGTGCTAAAGTTCTATACAAAATTACAAAAATCATATATCATAGTGTGCAAAAGTCTTAGGCATCCAAGTACATTATTTAAAGACATTTATCTTGGCCATTTATAATTATAATGAATGCAAATAAACATAATGTAGTAAAAAGAAAAAAAAATCCTTATCAGTACTTGATATCTTGTGAGCTACTTTGAAGAACAACTTTAGCTGAACCAAGTCCAGGTGCTAAATTATAACTGAATAAAACTGGCCCGTGTCAAATTTCACTACTTATTGCATTAGTATTTAATTGCATGTATTGTAATAAGTGTCTTTTTTTCCTGAGCAAATAAACTTTTACTGCCCAGATAAACAGCTTTTTAAATGTAATTTTCTCAGATGCCTAAAACGTTTGCACAGTAGTGCATCTTGAATCAAATGTGCGAAGAGCCCAAGAAAATAACATTTAATACATATACAAAATATCACATTTAAACAACTTGACCAGCTCCAGTGGCAGATGCATCAAGGTACTCTGGTTAGATTTGAAAGCTCAAATAAATAAATTCAAAACTTTCCATACCAAGAGCCTTGCACGTCTGCTGATTGTTGTTCTTGTCATGCTCCTGCCATCTTGCAGACTGCAGCAGGAACGTGTAGCAGTTGTTTTGAAATGGGATCCAGTTGGCTCCATTGTTTGTGTGTGGACATTTATTTGCATCGTGAGAAGGTGGGATGTGTTCATCTATTTTTAACATGGAGAGAGAGTTGTGTAAAGATGAAATTTAAGTTATGTGCAGTCCAGTGCAGTCCAGATGTGTCCCAGAATCCAGAGAATTTCAGCTACACACTCATGACACAGGTATGAAAACCAATAAAATGTATGAATATCAAATCAAATACAAGTCAACTTTTTACAATTAGCTATAAGTGTACAGGCAAACAAAGTAACTGATTGACTATTTATACATTTGGATAAAGGATGTCTGTAGAATGTGGCTCCAAGCAGTGAGAAGTTTTAGTACAGCTGTGCCATACTGTTATATAGCCCAAATGCTGTATGTTTGCATGGTCAATATGTGCAAGCTGTAGCTGCCATGCTTCTCATATACTGCAACGGTAGTGTGTGTGTGTGTGTGTGTAAAACACAGTAGTATTTCTAGTCTTTCAAGTAATGTTATATTAATAACAAACTTTATAAATAACAAAGCCTTTCTTCATAAAATTTGATATACGTATTAGATACAGGTCGGCCTTTACAAATCGAGTCAAATGACAAGGACTGCAGCAAGTGTTAGTAATTGGTATCTTGCATCATAACTTACACAACTTAATGTTTACTTAATTCAGAAAAAAAGCTAATTTCAACAGCACTGATGTTGCGAAGTGTATCACAAATAACAACTCTACTCTTTCAGAATAACTGCATCATTTCACTGACTCACAATGGCTCACTTTACTCTGCAGCTAACACTTCCTACTTTTCTACTTTAGCACATACAAAAGCTAGAATGTTGGGTAACTTCTTTAACACAATATTTGACATGCTGTCTGTTTGGTCTTTCTAAAGAATAGTGTGATAGCAGGACTACATTAATTTCTGAACCTTGCAGCCTCTAGCAAGATTTTTGGCCAGCTGCTGTGATCACAGAACAACTACATAAACTGAAATGAACAAGATGCAATTCTGCAAATGAGATGGGATGCAATGCTTTACAGTCTGACTGGAACAAAAAAGACATTCAGCTTAATCTGGAAAGCACTAAAGTATTAAAAAAAAAATCCGACTGAACCTGATTTAGTAACTGGTTTATGGCTCTACCTGTAATGCAAAAGGATACTACTATTTAGGCAGAAGAAATTGGCCATTTTAAAGCACATTTGATATAATATTTGCTTCTTTGCTTTACATGTCATCTATTTTTCTCAGAACTGCTGTAAACCTGATAAAAAAATAATTGAGTTTGTGCATTACTGCAAATAAAAAAAAACACACCGGTGTAAATTAATCATGTTTGAGTTGTGCCTGTGACAGAATCACTGCTGTTTTCTGTTGCTTAAATGATAATGGCAATGTTTAGAATAGCTGTTTGGCCTTATCTAGTTAGATCATGGCTATGTCAAAAGAATCAATCAGTGTTTAACCTGTCTTTCGCACTTGATATGAGGATAAATGTGTCGTTTTAATGTCCACACCTTGTGGGATGTGGCAGATAGCTCCTCTGAGCTTCTCCCCGCATTCTGTGGCCTTCCAGAAGCCGTCAGTGTCCAAGTACACACAACGGCCTGCAGTGACCTCTGGGCCCCAGCGACTGAACGCAGTATGGCTGTGATCTGTCCAGCGGTAATGTGTCTCCTGGACAAAAATTTAAATGTCCTTAAGAAAATGCTCTAAGGAAAATGTACTGGAGGGTTTTCTTGAGCAAGTTATGTACAAATTGGTCACAATCAAATGTGCCTATTTATGTATGTATGTGAGTTGCAGGTTCTTACATCTTCGCTATACAGTCCAATCCAGAGGGGATGTCCAAATTTGCTGACATTTACAGTAAGCACAGCCTGTAGGTACGCATTAGCCACGCTAGCTAGGTCCATGCTATTGGTCTTACACAACTCCCAAGCCTCCAACCAGGTCACGTTATCCTTTAAAAACAGCTTAAATGTGTGATTGTTGACTTGGAACTCTTTCTCAGACACCACAGGGGTCTCTTGCTTATCTGAAAAAAGTGGACAAAAAACACTGAAAAAAAACTCATCTAAACAAATCTTGAAGTAATCACTGAAAAAACAGTGAAGACTGACTACCTGCATAGTGCTGGCAGATGGTGACACTCTGCTCGTCAGTGCAGGACGTGTAGTCCCAAGTGCCCAGCAAGTCTGAGTGGGCATCATTAAGCATAAAGGCACACAGCTCCAATCCATCCTGCTCAAAGGTCTGATGTTAAAAAAAGAAGAATATAAACATTTGCAATCATACAAGATCATTTTGGGGCATATAAAATGGTCTGATTAACTATATATGAACACTAAAATAATCTGGGAAAAAAAAATGTTATTGGATAAATAATTATGTCCAATCAAAATGGCCAATGAGCACCATGTTTTAATTTTTCAAGACATATTTTGAGGAGATTAGATACAAGATAATAGATTTGCAAAAGAAATGGGAAAATAAGTGAAAAGCATGACTTTTCAAAACTGTGGTTCAATAAATGATTAAAAGATTTTAATAAATTGTGAGAAGCAGAAAAAGCAACCAAATTCTATGAATGAAGTGTGGAAAAACATCCCAGCAGATTTCCTTGAAAAATTGAAAGTAAGTGTCCCGAAAAGAATGCCGACTTTAATACAGGCAAAGGGTGAACACCATAAATACTGCACAATTTTGATATTATACTCAGTTGCTGAGGCTACTGTGTATTGTTTTTGTTAAATATATGTCTTCTGTCCTTTTTTGGATTGTGAAAAATAAATGAAAAATTTACTTGTGCTTGATGTTCATTTTGATTATAGATTAAGTAAATGAACAGTGGTGCCTGGCTTTTGCAAAATACTATACACACATTAAACCAAACAGGTAACTTGTATCTTCCTTTACCAAACATTTTGTCAGCACAGAAAAATGTTTCAAGGTCAAACATCATTTCAATATCTTTTTATATATTAATCCCTTAAAACTGCATACTAGCAGAGTTATTCTTAAGATGCACAAGCATGTATTGGAAGTTTGAACCTGGTGGTGGGTCCTGGCCATTTAAGATGTTAAAGTTTCTAATTTGTAAAAAGAGCAAAACACTTGCATTGATGAACACGGGTCGCTGCTGGCCATGGAGCAGGGGATTAAAGTTGAGGTATGTGATGGGTGACTTGTCAATCCACTGAGTATCATGAAGCCTCAGCTTCAGACCAATCCAGAGCTTTGGTGGCTGTCCCGGTATGAGTGTAGTGACAAAGTCTAAACAAAGAAATGGTAGGTTGTCAATAGTACTACTGTACCAGTTAAACACTGCAGGCAAGAGCAACAGTGTGCCAATGAAGTAATTATATTTTAAGGCTGAAGTTGTAAATATGTTAAATTATTGTTACTCTGCACTTATTGGCATAAAATATTCTGCACTGTACCAAACATACAGTACTTTAAGGTAATTTGTATGAGCTTGAACAAAGTGTCGAAATAAAGCTTAGAACAACTAACAGCAAGAGTTACTGTTTTGAAGAATGTTATTACCAGGGATTCACTGATGCACCGACACCAGATATTATCATGTCCCCAATATGTAAAGTTTATTAAATAAACAGTAATTTTGCATTACAATGTGCAGAAGTATGTTCTCTATAGAGCATTTATAGTAAAACTTTAAGTGTAGCATAGTATAGTACAGAATTGTACAGTTTCTCCTCTGTAAATTGCACAACCTGCACACTCGATGCAATTCCCTCAAAATTACTCAAAGTAGTATTACCAGTTATTGTAAACCCTCTTTTAACTATAGTAAACTCATCCCTTAGCCTGAGCTATGTACCCAAAGCTTTTAAACTAGCAGTCATCAAACCTCCGATCAAGAAACCAAATCTTGATGTTAGCATACTGTATAATTACAGGCCTATTTCTAATTTACCATTTATATCTAAGATCTTAGAAAAAGCTGTGGCGAAACAACTTAGTTCATATCTACATAAGAACCATATATATGAAAAATTCCAATCTGGATTCAGGCCACATCACAGCACTGAGACAGCTCTAGTTAAGATAACTAAGGACCTTCTTATTGCCTCTGATCAAGGCAAGGACTAGAGCTGGGCGATAAATCGATTTTATCGATTAATTCGAATTTACAGTTAAGGACGATGTGTTTTTATGAAAATCGATTTTTCTCAGATTTAATTTCCGCCACTGACCCTTTGGGCTCCCGTAATTCAGAATCACCTTAGCCCCTCCTCCCGCGCGCTTGTACAAACAACATGACGGCGGTTGGGGGTAAGACAGAACTTGTGCCCAAGAAAGGAGTAACCAGCTCCGTGGTCTGGAATTGGTTCGGTTTTGCGCCAACGGACGCAGACCAAACAAGTCCTCGCTGTAAGGTGTGTTTTAAAACGGTCGTTTCCAAAGGAAGCAGCACTACAAATTTATTCCAACACCTTAAGCAGAGGCATGCAGCGGAGTGGGAGAAGAGCTGCTCCCAGCGGAGTGAAAGCAGCCGCAACACTAGCACGCCATCCAAAGTAAAGCAAGCGACTGTCCCTGACACGTTTTTGAACTGTGTGCCATATGATAAGAATGGAGCACGGTGGAAGGAATCACAGATGCTGTAGCGCTGTTTATTGCAAAAGACATGGTGTCCATATATACTGTGGAAAAGTCAGGATTCATTAACATGTTGAAAGTTTTAGACCAGAAGTATGCGCTACCAAGCCGTAAATATTTTTCTGAAGTTGCCTTGCCACACCTGTATAACAGCACACGCCAAAGAATCACTAGAGAGCTGGAGGAGGATGTGTCGTATTACGCCGCCACTACTGACCTGTGGTCCAGCCGAACGATGCAGCCCTACATGAGTTTAACTGTGCATTTTATTAACCACACCTGGGCTCTACGAAGTGTCTGCCTTCAAACGGCGTACTTCCCCGAGGATCACAAGGGCGAAGTAATCGCCCAAGGAATAAAAGATACTCTAAGCTCTTGGAACCTAGCCGAAGACCGACTCAGCTGTATGACTACGGACAGCGCCACCAATATGATCAAAGCGCTGAAAGACAACGAGTGGCCAAGTCTCCAGTGTTTTGGACACAGACTGCACAATGCTATAGGTAAGGGTCTAGCATTCAAATTATTCAAAAAATAAGTGATTAAATGAATTGTGATTAAATGAATTGAACAGCTCAATTAATGCATATTATAATTGATTCATTTTATCATGTGTAAAATATACACAAAATGTAGGCTACATGCATGATTATAATATATGTATATAGATACTTTATTTATCGAGAAATAAATTAAGGTGTCCAGTAGCTTATACACAACATACATACTGCAAAAAATATATTATGATTAATCACAATGGTAGACTATAGTGTGTGTGTGTGTGTGTGTGTGTGTACGCACAGGTGTGCGCGCGCATGCATGTGTATAGGGCTTAAAGCAAGACATAATTTTATCCCTAAATAATATGTCTTGCTTTAATCCCTGTACACACACTAATTGATGTTTCAAATAAGTTGTGGCTATCTACAAACAAATGTTAAATACTTTTAGAATGCCTGATAGCAGGCACTATGCCTGAGATTTTATCCGTGTGTGTGCATGTGTGTGCTCGCGCTTTAGTAAAATACTGAAATAGCATGTCTTCATGTTTGTAAACACTCTCCAAAATGTTTAGTTTTTGTATTCTTTATTTTACAGAGAATGGTGTGAAGGACCCACGAATTGACCGTGCCATTGGGATTTGCAAAAAAGCTGTCTCTGCCTTCTCTTACAGCTGGAAAAAAGAAAAGAGATGACTGAAGTACAGGCTGAGTTAGGTCTTCCCGCTCATCAACTAATAACGGAGTCCACAACCAGATGGGGCTCACGGCAAAAAATGATTGAGAGATTCCTTGCACAGGAGAAGGCTATAGTCCGTGTCCTGGGTGCTGACAAGAAAACCCGGCACCTTGTGCCCACCTGGCAAGATCTTGACGTGCTGGAGTCTGTAAACAAAGCCGTTGGGCCACTCCAGAATTTTACAGATGCTCTTTCTGGGGAGGATTACGTCAGCGTTTCATACGTTAAACCAATCCTCCATTTATTTAAAACCAGTTTGCTCCTAGCAGGAGAAGAAGACACCGACCTCACCAAAACAATAAAAAGGAAGATAATGAGTTATCTTGCTGAAAAATACAGTGACCCTAGGCAGGATGAACTGCTGGACATGGCCTCACTGATGGACCCAAAGTTCCGCACAAGCTACATTGACCCAGGCAAGGTTGATCATGTCAAAAAAAGAGCGGTTACTGAGCTTGTGTCTGTTGGCATGTGTGCATCAAAACAGCCTGGTCCATCTTCTCAGGGGTGCCAAAGAGAACCACAGCCTCCACCCAAGAAGAAAATGACATTAGCGACCTTTTTCAGGAAGAGTGCACCAGTTCTCTCTCCACATCAGACAGAGGTAGAGAAATTGGAGACTGAGCTGGCCACCTACCTCTTGACCCCAGAGGTAGATCCTGATACTGATCCACTTGAGTGGTGGAAGCGCCATGAACCAAACTTCCCAAGGCTGGGAAATCTGGCAAAGAAATACCTCTCAATCCAAGCTACAAGTGAGGGTTTTCAGTGTGGGGGGTAGCATTGTTACATGCCACCGGGCAAGCCTCAAGCCAGATGTGGTGGACAGACTCATCTTCCTGACTAAAAATGTTTAAAAAGCAATGAATAACAGAAGGTTGTGTATGCACTACAGTTTATGATTATTTGTTTACATATTTAGGGTACCAAGTTTTGTCTAATCCATTGGGGGAAAGGTGCTTACGCAATAACAAGCTGGCATATTAAATTGCCAAATTGAAAAAAAAAATTGTCAGTTTTATCAAAAGACATTTTATTTATTATTATTTATTATATATTTTTGTTGAAGATGCATTTTAATTTGAAGGTGGAATTGTCAGGGCAATTTGAATCCAAGCTATGTTGGAGAAGTTACTGTATGTTCATTTACAGTGTTCACTAATTTCCATCACTGTTTACAATGGGATGGTCTGCCATCTCATCTACAAGCTTGTTTTTTGGCTTGTTTCTGTCAAAACACAAAAAAGATAAAACTGGTTTTGACCCAATTCTTTGTCATCTGTAGTTTGATTTTTAGCAAGAGAAAAAATCTATTAAAATCAAAAATCGGATTTTTTGTGAAAAAATCGAAAAAAAATTTTTCAGGCCATATCACCCAGCTCTAGCAAGGACCATTATTATTTGCACTATACATGTTACTGTTAGGCACAGTTATAAAAAACCAATGACATTAACTTTCATTGTTACGCAGACAAAACCAACTGTACATATCAGCCAAGCCTGATGACTAATACAGATTAAAGAAAACAGAGCACTGTGAAAAAGATATGAAATGCTGTATGTTACGTAATTTCCTCCTACTAAACAGTAACAAAACAAAGGTTCTCCTTCTGGGTCCAAAAGTGGCAAAAAATAAATTATGAGATTTAATTTTAAATTTCGCTGACTTTCCAGTCACACCTGGCTCAGCAGCAAAAAATCTTGGCGTCATAATTGATTCAGATTTATCATTCGATCAACACATAGGTAGCATCACTAGGACAGCTTTATTACATCTTCGCAACATTGCCAAGATAAGAAATGCCCTAACCATGCGTGAAACCCAGTCTACAGTGTAGAAGGCAGAGGTGTTAACCACTACACTAACCAACCACATGCCTTTATTACTTCTAGGCTAGACTATTTTAATGCACTACTGTCAGGATGTACGAGCAGGAATCTAAGCAAATTTCAACTAGTCCAAAATGCTGCAGCCAGGGTCCTCACTAAAACAAGAAAATTTGATCATATCAGTCCACTGCTATCATCACTTCACTGGCTGCCTGTTAAATTCCATATTGATTATAAAATTTATTTTATTGACATATAAAGCCCTACATGGGCTCGCTCCTGAGTACCTGCAAGACCTTATTTCTTATTACGAGTCATCACGACTACTCAGATCGCTAAGATGGCTTATTAATAGTTCCTAGAATTCATAACGCTGCAGCTGGGGTAAGAGCCTTTTCTTATAAAGCCCCCAAACTCTGGAATGATCTTCCAGAAACTGTTCGGGACTTAGACACAGTCTCAATCTTTAAACCTAGGCTGAAAACTCACTTGCTCAGTTTAGCTTTTGGTAGGTAATGTTCCCCCTTAGATAAAAGCGGCAGATCCAGGGAATTATAGTAAACAAAGACACTGGTGCTGTGGTCCTGCTGCTCGCACGTGGTCACTCAATTTTGTGGACAGTGGAGCGGAGGGATGCCAAACTGTTTCAGAGTGCTCTTGTGTCTGTGTGTCCTTCTGGTTCTCTCCTTTTAGCTAAGCTGTCATAGTCAAATCTGCCGGAGTCATTAGCCACACTCTGAAAATGTTCACATTCCCCATTTCACGTACAAACAAACAGAATAAAACTAATTCCATCCTCCCTGCCTAATTCCATCTTTATTGGAATTCTGTGAAGCTGCTTTGTGACAACATTAGTTATAAAAAGCGCTATACAAATAAATTTGATTTGATACAGTATAGTACAGATTTTGTTACAGGGAGGAAGTAAATGAGGAATGTTTAGTTCCTTGGGAATTTTTAGATCAACTCACCTTGCTCAGCTTGGTCTCTGATCGACAGGAGATTGCCCCTCAAAGACATACATATCTCATTGGCTTTTTTAAAACTCCACAATTGAGGTTTTATCACTGTGTAACACTAAAACAAAACATAAAAAGGTATTAAAAAGTGCCAGCTGTACTAAGCTGAAGTTCTGTACAACCTTGTTTTCAAAATAGTTGGGATTCTGTCCAAAATGTCAATGAAATCAGAATGCAATGATGTATAAATCATTTAAACTCTGTATTTAACTGAAAACGGCACAAAGACTTTGAAACTAATCATTTGTATTGTTCTTTGAAAAATATATGTTCAATTTGAATTTGAAGCCATCAACATGTTTCAATAATAACAACGCCATATTTCCAGAATATGGTTAGTCTTGCTGAAATAAGCACAACCTTCTCTGAAAAAGACGTCATCTGGAAGGCAGTATATGTTACATATATCATTCATCATTAATGGTGCTTTCACAGATGAGCAAGTCAGCCATGCTTTGTGCACTACTGCACCCCCACATCATCACAGATGCTGGCTTTTAAACTGTTATATTTTGTACTGTAGATGACGTAATCCATATGTTCCTTGCTGTTACACATTAGAAAGGTTATTCTTGAATTGTTGGTCTATTTGCCCGTGTAGTCTTTTCACAGAGTAGTGAACGCCTCCCTAGCTTTACTTCTGAAAGACAGCCTCTCTGGGATGCACTTATACCGAATCATCTTACCTATTGCCAATTAACCTGTTTAGTATTACACAACTTTTGTTGCCCCTGTCTCAACTTTTTAAAAATATGTTGCTGGCATCACATTTTACATGACACATATTTTACAAAAAACATCAAATGTTGAAACTGAGAAATTATATGGTGTCTTTGTACTATTTTCAATTAAACAATTCACAAGTCATTGCATTCTGTTTTTATTTACATTTTGCACAGTGTGCCAACTTCTTTGGAAATGAAGTTGTAACTGGCTGAGGGCCTCTAGGCAGCGATTAGCAAACCTTGTCTCTGAAGGCCAGGGTTCCTTCTTCACATGATTTGCCAGGTGGGTGAGGGACTTGTGTTCCAGTTTCTGCAGATGTGACATTCAGTGCCTCACACACAAAGGGCTGTTTGTTGCCACAGCTTACCCGGTAATCTGTATAATCAGAGTGATTAAGTGTTAGTGATAAACAATTCACTTGAATAAAAAAAAGAGAGACAAACAAATCAGTTACACAAATAGGTAAACTATAAAGATCTAGAAAAGATGGTCATTTTACTAATATAAGAACCATTTTAAAACATAAATGCAAAAGTACAAAGACTATTATCAAGTATTAAACTAGAATTTAAACTAGAGAAAAGTAAAATAAAATACAATAAACAAGAATAAAATAAATAAAAAGTACAGAATAAAGAATAATAATAAAAAAACAGCCAATAGGAAAGAAGCTCCAAAGATGTGGGATGGGACAGCTGTACATATGCAGATATGAATACCTGTATGTACACAGTTAAAGCAGGTAAAGACATATACTATAAAATGCACTTGAAGTCCATTTTCACAGTCGCAGATGGTCACTTTTAAAAAAAAAAAGAGACACAATCACTGGTGTAGAGACTGAAGAGAAGGGGTGAGGGCACACAATCCAGTACTGAGTAGGGGTGAGGGGAAAAAAAAAAAAGATTCCTAGATGCATTGTGACGCGCACGTGAACGAATCCAAATCGATTCACAAATGTCAAAAATCGATTTTCTAAATATTTAATTTATAATGTAATTATAATGTTGAGGGAACACAAAAGGCGGAACCTGGAAGCACGGAAGTACAGCGCTCGGACACTCTGTGAGGTGGACATAACAAAAACACAACTGGATGAGTGAGAAAGCCGACCGACTCTGCACAAAGGCCAGGTTAGGTCAGGAGTCACAACCCAAATGTTAAGAGCCATTTTGACCTTTCAACAACAACAAAAAAAAAACAGCTTAGCAGCCACGACATTTCCACAACATGTTCCATTTCCATGTCCAGTTTGTCTCAGTGTGTGATAATGTCCTAGTAGTTAGGTTTCAGCTATAGCCACTTTCTGCCTGTGTCCGCCAGAAAACCTTTCCTCTAAAGTAGATCAGTTTCTTGTAAAACGTTTCTCAACGTGAGGCTGAAGTCGCTTCTTGAAGTTGCTAGAGCTTCTTGTTCAAATTTTGATCCAGCTTAAATTCTGACTGAGGCACAGAATGTAAACTCGGCACCATTTAAGGTGGAACAGGAAAATTTCAAAGAGAAGCAGCTTCAACTTCTCAACTTTTTAGTGTTTGAAAGTCTCTCGTTGCAGATTTAACTTGCCAGAAAACCAACTGCAGCGCTTATGAGTACAAATAACACTGCTAAGTTGCTAAGTGACCTGCAGTCTGAGTCTCAGTCATTGCAAAACAGGGCTTTCGCGCAATATTGTACACGTCCTGTTTCGAAAATATTTTACTGACACAGCGATCCCCCTACTCTCTACAACAAGACCAAAACCTAACCTATAAAATCACTAAAGAAAACAGGTAGGATGGCTGTAACATGCTGACATTCACCGCCACTGGGTGACCTAATTTTACTGTGCATTTTATCACAGATGAGCGGCAGCAGTGTCTTATGTGCTCCAAGCAATAGCAGTGAATGAGAGCCTTTTAGTTCACTTGCTACATTACTTCCATTTGATTTATTAATAAAAGACATTAGAAGTAAATTCATTATGGATCATTACAAATACAAAAAAGATGCGTGAAGTTGCAGCAATAATTGTTTTATAATCATAACACAGCCCTCTGAATCATATCGAATCGTGAGATTCAGATTCAGATTCCTTTATTGATCCCAGGGAGAAATTGCAGTTGTTACAGTTGCAGCCGCTTATGTAAAAATAAACACTTTACTAATTTAAGACAATATAGAGAAAGATGCCTAGAGATTCCCACCCCTGAGGGTCTAGGGGTATGACATGTTTTCTGCACCTGCTATTTCGTGTTTATGAGGAAATCCATGATCTCCGTGATGGTATCTGGCACAACCAGCTGGAACAATCTGACCTGCAGTAGCTCTGGCACTATGGTGTTGAATGCAGTGTTATGTCCACAAACAGAACAGAAGCATAGGTTCCAGATGCTGCAGCATGAAGTACAGGGCCATGTTTGACCATGTCATTGACAGACCTGTTAGCTCTGTATGCAAACTGCAGGGGATCTGGCACAGGGTTTCTAATAGTCTTCAGGTGGGCTAAGACCAGGCATTCAAAGACCTTCAGGACTACAGAAGTCAGGGCAACTGGCCGGAAGTCATTTAGTCCAGTGATGTTAATTTTTTGGAGATTGAAATGATGATGATGATGAATGCTTTGAAGCATGTGGGAACAGAGAGTTCCAGTGATTTGTTGATGTTGGTAAAAATAGGAGCTAGTTGGTCACAGCAGTGCTTTAGTGTGGATGGAGAGACTAGGTCAGGTGCCAGGGCTTTTCTCACATTATTTTATTTATTTTTTAATACAGTCAATGTTTGCCTATGGAGATTGCATAACTATATGATTGATTTTATATACCTTTTAGCAATGGGTGTGACCAAGACACCTGAACTTAATAATTAGGAGTGTTCACATACTTTTGGTATATAATGTATATACTGTATATTACCTGGCATGAACGAGTCTGGACTGATGGAGGTACATCTGCCTAAGAACGCAGAGCGATAAAAGTGCAACCTGAGAATACAATCATAATACAGGTATATTAGTGCAATTCATTGCTGTTCTGCATGTTTTTGCTCAACTTACACTGCATTGTGCATATGTGGGTAAAGGAAAAAGACAAACTTACCTTAGAGGAACAAGAGGACCTGGTTGACGAAGATCCATCCACCAGTTCACTATTTTTGAATCTGCATGCTAGAACAAACCAAAGATTTTTTTTTTAAACCAAAGACATGCTTTTTATGCGTTATAAAAATATATATATAAATGAGTGTTCTTAAGGTTTCTTACTATAAACAAGACTGGAAGGAGAATTAAAAATATCTAAAATATTTTAAAATGCCAGCTAATAGTTGCTAATTCATTGAGAAGGTTTTAATCAATTATTATTATTATTTTTTTTTTTTAAATGGAGTGACTTCTCAATTAAATGTAATCATGACAGGCCTAAGACACAGTAGTGCTTGGAGATGGAGAGTGGTACTTTAAAGAGGTGCTCCTGCAGATGTCTGGCAGCGTTGATGGTCAGAGGAGTGGCTAGTTTGCTCCGATTGCTGCTGCAATAGATACTGGCTTCCTCATAGGACAGCTGTGGCTGGGTCACAAACCAGAACTCCTGACCATCGATGAATACTGAGGTCTCATGGTGTCCATCTGTGGTGTACAGACATAAATTAAAGAAAGTTTGATTCCAGAAAAACACACAGTGTAAGGGGAGACTGGACAAGCAAAACTATAAAAAAAAAATTTAACACTCCACCTGGATTATACCACTCAGGCTTTTTTGGGGTTTGACCTGGAATGGAAATAAGAATAAAATCACTTGTGAAAATATATTTTTGTTTTGCTAACATTTGAATTGAATTGGATAAGCACTGCTGGGTTCCGGCTTCACATACAGGACCTTTCCATATTTTAAAATTACCTGTGGAGATCATCAAACAGCTTACCTCTAGGGATCTGACACACCCATTCTAGCTTAGCGTCACAATGAAAGGCACTGGAGTAAAATGGGCGTGGAGGAACATAATGTAGCCAAAGGAAAAAAGGGAAGGCGTTTCCTTTCAGTGACTGGTTACAAAACAAAGACAGAACACATGAAATTACTTATCAGTAATACTTAGCTGCTAAACTGCCAACACCCCTATTGTTTAATCTAAAGCGTGTTTTTAGGACTCGTACAGGGTTATTCTTGAGGGTTGATACTTTGATTATAGCTAAGATAAGACATTTCCAACCAAACTTCGTAGTATTTTAGATAGGATTAATCTTACATTTAGCAAGTTTTCCATTCTACAGACATATACTTTGCCAGAGTTGTTTACAGTTTGGTAACAAGAAATAGCCTCAAAAAGCTCTCTCACAAAAAGCTATTACAGTAAATGGTTCTGAAAATGCTGCTTGTTGTCTAAGACAATATTTTACAATAATTTTGACATAAGCAAGTGGGCTAAAATGTACTTTTTTTTAAATAAATATATTCATGACCGAGAGGGATATTCTGGGTGTTCAGCCTTTTAAAACATTGTTAAAAACTTTTTATAAAGACTTTTTAAAATCCTGTGCTGCAAAAATGAGAATAAGATATCTATTTTATCAAATGATTCAAAAACATTAGCATATCTCCTGTTACTCTGTTGGATGCAGTTATATGTGCCTGTTCTGCTGCATAAAGTGCTTGGACAGGAACAGGGTTCCTTTTATTCAAACACTGTTTTTGTAAATGTTGTGCAATTCAACAGATCAGAGCCCTTACTCAGAAACTCCTGAGACACAGAGGCCATAAAAAATTGGTGGTGGTGGTGGGGGGCCTCATTCTAGGCCCTCACTGTTTTTTTTAAGAGCCTGCGTCACAGAAAACCTGATTTTCTTGCTTATTTAAACCAAAGAGATGTAATAATATGTAAACACTCTTTAGTCCACATGATTCAGAAATGGAAATTTAGTTGCAAAGATAGCCTATTTCACGTGTATTTACTTATGTCAATTCAGCTGACAGCAGTTTATAATATTCAACCACATTGAAAGTCGATCACAAATCACAAGAGCTGCCATTTTACTTAACTGTAAATTATATTATCACCAATGTTGTCTTAAGATTTAGTGGGAAAATTTAACCTAATAACAGAGAGCTTATAAACTTCCTGTAGATGACTTGGATAAATCAGAAGCAACACTCATGTGATGTGCACATGACAATGCAACCACAACTAAATGGCACACTATGCTCAGCGTACAGACTTTAAAACTAGAAAAAGTGGATTAGCTAGTCTTAAAAAAAACTGGCCTGGGAGGTATTTCAGAAACCAGAATTTCTTGGTTAGCCTGATAACGTAGGCCAAAAAAAGTTGTTTTGAATACTGGGTAGCCAATCAGAACACAGGTTATTTATATTGGTGTTAAAAGGTACCGTAAAAAAAAATAGCATATTTGAAATAATTCAAGAATAAAAAGAGGTAATAAGTGGTTGTGTAAATAAATATTATATATATATCATTGTCTTTGGTACAGAAAAATCACACAAATGTCACAAGACACAAAACACAAAATAAAACAAAACACAAGACAAATGTAGGAAGTGGGTCCTACACAGAAAACTCTACTCTAGTGTGATGATCCATCATGACATCTTAGCATCTGTTCAGTCTTACTAAATGAGACTTTTCCTTAACCATCCACTCACAGTTGAGACCCTACATAAAGCATGGCATAACTAAGCCTGGGCTGACATTTGCCATAAGCAAGAAACTGATTTATATCAGTTATATATATTATAATTGCTTCCAATAAGCCAAACATCTAACGGAAGATTAGTGCAAAGCATATGGACACTAGTGACACATTGACATCCCCCATCAGTTCATTCTAAAGGTGTGTAAACAGTTTCCATAAGCTACATATATACCTATTCTTCACAGCATGTTTTGTCTTTTTTTACAGTATACCAACAGTGATTCTATAACAACAATTACAACATGAAACTGTAATTTATTTGTTTACAATAAATGGCACAACACTCATGTAAATGTTTTAGAGTTTTAGAGTTTTAGATCTATGGATCTACCTTAAAGGCAGCACAGTCTCTGTTATAATCATCATCTCCATGAAACTCTTGGGGAAAGATCATCACTGACACCTGTTACAGAGTGGAAACAGCAGTGAAAAAGCTAATTGCTTCTCTTTATATAACACACATATGAAAACTATGCAAATGGTGAGCTTTTGGGTTTTTACTGATTGTGGGAGACAGTGTTAAAGGTAACTCACAGGCCGTCCATCACTCCATTCCCAGCTGTTATCATAGTTCGGACTTCGGCGATTTAATCCAACCCAGAAAAACCTATCATCACTGCGTAATACAAAAATGTATGAGTCATTCTGTGAGGTGGTGTGTATGTCAGGTCTGAATATTTTATCTGGAAAAAGAACTGGGCACATCCTGTCCAAACCTTAATTCATCAACTGGAGAACCTCATGTTCCTAATGATAATACGTTACACCTTACGTACCTTAGCACACAACAGTACCAGCCATTTCAGATAATAGACTAAAAAGAAAATCCTGTACCCCAATTATCAATTATACTAATGAAGCCTGGATAAACTTTTCATAATGTGTTGCTTGCATGCTGGCCTCATGGATGTCGGTGAGGGTAAACACTGAATGAATCCAGCATGCCAGAAAAAAAAATGAAGGGCAGGGACTCCAAGTCTGGACAAAATGATGAATAATTATCAATATTTTTATTATTTAAAACCCATTGACAGTCATGCGTTTTAAATAATACTCTACTCGGGCCCACTTGCACACCTACAAGTTATCCTTAACTTATTATCCCCCTTTATTTAGTGCAGTGTTTGTCTCTGTGTTGAGAACCTGAGCTCTGAGCCTGATTCTTTGTATTATTTCTCAGTTTTGACCTTCGCTTTGTCGCCTCGTCTGTGAATATGAAGTCTTTCGATTGCCTGCTCGTGTTTTGACACCTGCCTGTTATATGGACTCTGGAATGGCTCTAATAAAGCCTCTTTGCATTAGGTATTTACTTCAGCTCCTACATTGTATATATATGTTATAGTTAGATATTCAGCATATGTAGGACAGTTTTCACTTATAGCCTTAAAAACATGCGCATTATATTATATTAGATTTATATATATAAAAGACTCCTTATAACCTTCACTTCGAATGGGTGGGGTAAACTGCTGAAGGCTGAATAAGCAGACATGATTCTCATGTCTCTATAAAAGCAGTAAATAAAGAGGTGAATGATTTTCTCAGCATACACAATTTGTTTGAGATGACCCCAGAGATAAAAGTCGATAATAAAAAATAAAACCTGTCCTGTGACTTTTGACTCACCTTGTATATCAAACTCCTACTTAAAAGCAATGAAGAAACTTCAGTTTTTCTTCACAGTGGCCCTTTAACATCTTGTCAAACGAACTATGTTCGCCAGACAGACTGCATAAAAGTAAACCCGGTCTGTAGTGTTTGTGTTTGGTGAGGGGTACCTAATGGAGTCTCTTATGATGTTCTGCAGGGTTTGCATCTCCTTCATATCTGTAAAGCTTGGCAGGTGAGCTCCCAGAGCTTCACAAAACCGTTCAGCCTCTTCCCATGAGCGCTTACGACTCAGCCGCTCCTCGTGGAAGACCTGCGTGTGCACACATATATGAAAATGTGTAGACATGAATCTAATTATCACTAAAGCAGAGAAACTCACACCTACCTTGTAGCAATATCCGATTCCCTCTGCAGAGACCCATCCTGGGGGACAGGTGGCATTGAGATCCGGCTCAGCTGCCGTTGGTGCAGGTGCTCCAGCAGTAACAAGTCGCTTACAAATACTACCAGCTTTAAACACAGTGCAGTTCTTCACAGACCACTGACCCACCGGGCTTGCTGTGGATAACACTGCACATCCTCCTACAAGAGCTGTAACAAACATATACACTTCAGGAGAGTTTCTAACTATTGACCAATGCTTGGTTTCCCAAAAAACATCTTAGCACCAAGATGATTCTGAAATGGTAATGAGCATCACACCAAACAATCTACCAGTTAAGTTGATCTCAGCACTAAGACGCTTTTGGGAAATGCAGTCCATGTTTTGAAAAACATAAGCAAAGCACAGATTACACAAGTGTAGCTTTGGAAACAGTTACACAAGCTAATACAGCTTAAAGAGAATGGAGGTAATTAGCAGTCACTAATTAGCATGATGGTCTTTGCACAATGCCACCTGGCCATTTTCATAGTTGTACAAAACTATTCTTTTAAAGAGAAATTCTACAAATTTTTAAATTTTCTGTATAATGAAATGGTTAAGAAGTAAAAGTCATTCATAATAGTTTGATGTGAAATGCTTTGTTCAAGAACAACTTGCAAAGACAGGACCATTCACAGTGGTGGTGATAGGAACCAGATGTTCTGAAGAGTTTAAAGTTACCTCACAGGAAGTTATTGCATGAAATAGATATGAATATGCTGATGCCGGAGACATTGTTTTACAATCATTTTAAGATAAGCTTTTGGCGTTTTACTACTGTGCACAATATATATGGCAAAATAACATTGACCAAAAAAGGGCACTATGATTCTAATTCATAATAAGCAAGTAGGGTCAACCTGGTTCATTCCATCTCCAATTGGTAAAAGTAACTTTGTCTCCTTGTCCAGTTGAACTGAACCACTGATATTCTCTAGTGCCTTTAGAGTCCTGCAGTCCAGTCCAAAAGTACAGTGGTTTCTTGCTGATATGATCCTTCAGGAGACTATTAATGAAGCTCTGCTCAAATCTACGCACACACAGAGAGAGAGAGAGAGAGAGAGAGAGAATAAGAAAAACAAAAAAATTTGTTCATAAAAAAGAAATTAAGAAAGTAGAGAACAAGAGAGAACTGTGTGCCTTAACAAAAAAGAAGGAAGGAAATAAAGAAAATAGTGAATAGTATGGATAAGTAACTGAAGGAGTGACAGAAAATGAATGCGATTAATGTCTTAAAATTTCCGTAAACTCTGAGTAATTCTTTTGTTTAAGCATCAGATGAGCTTTTGTTTTACCTGCTGTTTATGCTAAGTTTACAGCTGTTCTTGTAGGATACCTCCTGAGTGTCGATTTTATAACATGCATTTCCATGCCTCCTCCAGCCCTACACAAACGAAAAGAAAAATACAGAGACAGAGGGTACTCCTCTCATCATCTCCTTTCATGTGGCTTTTTGTCTTCGAGCCTAACCATGACCGTGACTCACCCCATCTTGTGGGCAGCCCTCCTCTGGTGCACTCTCGTTCACTGTGCCATTCTTCTTGCACAGGAAGGGCCTCGATGTGTTGCAAGGTACTACAAACCACCCATGGTCCTGAGGGGTGAGGGTGGATATTGCTTGGTTAAATATGCATCCTCTTTGTCATGTACACCTATTCTACCCCTATCACTGTGAACTATAAGGGCAAAACACATGGACCCAGACTGAGGCTATCTGAAGTAAAAGACATCATTTTATATAGTAAAATTCTATTGCATTAATGTATTACACAACAGACACAGGAAAGCTGAACTGCATCTGCACTTCATAATAGCAGACAAGTAGAGCTGCTGCAAACCGTTTCTAAGGAAGCCACACAGCTGTCAGTGATGAGGTTCAGCAGTGGTGGCTGCATTCGTCCCCAGTACGTAAACGACACTTCTGTTCCATCCTCCCACTTAAAGAGATCTGTGTTGTGAATGGCCTTTAGTCCTATCCACACATTCAACGTCTCTGATAAACAAACACAAAAACAAACATACTTAGTGTATATGGGTTAATCAATGGCAAAATTGTCATTTTCAAAATAGTATTTCAGTTCTAAATTGTTAGTGTCCATCAATCTATAAATATCTTCCTCTACACAGCTTAAATCTATGAACATAAAAGACAACAGTAGTATTTAAACAGGATTAGTTTTACATGGAAAGGTGAGGCAATGTAATTACTACTGGTGTTTCTGTGATAAAATCCGCCATGTAAGTTATTTTTACCAAACAGCTGATATATGAAAACGCACTGGCTTTTCAAAAACAATGTGCATATATGTTTCAAAAACGCAAAAACATTTCCCAGTTTCAACATTTGATATGTTGTCTATGTACTACTTCAATAATCCAGAGGGTTTAAATGATTTCCACATCACTGCATTCTATTTTTATTTGCATTTTGCACAGCGTCCAAACATTTCTGGAAACATTCTATATCAAACTGAAAAAAAAAAAGTCAGGTAGATTTAATTGCCCAATACATGGACCATGCTAGCATTCATGTCTATAAATATTCCATCACACATTGTGGAAAATGAGTTTTTACTGCTGTGTTTGTACGGTGGCAATTGCATTCTCTGTGGCTGAGATCAAGTGGATATTTTTTGCCTCCCCTCAAATGTACGTTTTTACATGTGAGCAGCTGAACAACTTTTATGATGGCAATGTGGAAATCAGGCAGCCAGTCCCCTCTCTGTAAAGGATTTAAACGAAAATGTTTGTTTTGAATATCACTCCATGATGGAGCACCAGTAGAAGTTAAGAAATGACGGAATGCATTAAAGTGGACTTTCAGGGTGTATATTTACTTCGTTTATCTTTTCACTTTTCATCTTTTCGTCCTTAGATACAAGAACGCAACTTGCCGTATTATTATTATTATTATTATTATTATATTATTATTATCAATAAACAAAGAATTTGACAGAGGTTATCTTTAATTCAAATTACACTTTTAGACAACTAAATAGACTACTGTTAGCAAAAGCATTATTGCAAAATAACATCCAACTGTTGATAGCACATAATTGAAACATTTCAGTGCATCTTATTTGGCTTTCATTAAACAAAGCTTCAAGTCCAACCTTGACTGACCTAAGTAAGTATACATTCACCAAGCATTTTATTAGGAACACCTGTATCATAGGAACACCGGTAATATTCATATGAAACATCAGAATATGGGAAAAATGTGATCTCAGTGATTTTGACCATGACATTGCTTGTGCCAGACAGGATAGTATTTCTATAACTGCTGATCTCCCAGGATTTTCATGCACTACAGTCTCTAGAGTTACTTAGAATGGTATAATAAAGAAAACATACTTTTGAGTGGCAGTCCTGGGGAGTAAGGACGACAGAGAATGGATTGGTTTGAGCTGACAGAAAGGCTACGCAAGTTAGATAACTACTCTGTACAACTTAGGTTAGCAGAAAAGCATCTCAGAGAGCAAAGAGAGGACCTACACAGTATTAGTATAATGTTCCCAATAAAGTCCTCAGTGAGCGCATTTCACAGAAATGCACTACATGTCAATATATTTTCAACTTGCAAGTCAATCAACCATTGTCCATTTGTGTTCTAAACTAGGCAGGACAGATAAATCCATGAGAACAGAAACAATAAAGCAGGTAGGTGCAGACTAGGATGTCTAAGGCTACATGTAAACAAGAACTAGGAACTAGTTTGTGTCAAAGTGGACAAATGCTGGAGGGCTTAACTTAGAAGGTGCAGGTGGGTGAAAACAGGACTGACATTAGATTTTGTGACTGGTGCAGACAGGCGTGGCACTAGATTTTGCAGCCACTTGTGGGGGTGATTGAAGCGGACAGGTGCAGGTGTTAAAAATCAATTCAGCAGACCTCTACTTTATAGTTCTTTTTATAAGGTGTGCATCTTGGTAATCTCTTACCATGATAATCCAAGACATGACCTGCCAGGCTCTACGCGAGTTGGTGTAAAACAAGTCATGTCTTTCGCGACCAAAAAGAGTGCACTTCAAAACAACACTTTCGCAAGTCATTTCACAACTATTGCCTCGCATGTGCATGCACATTGCATAAGGTGATAACTGGACACTGGTGTATACTGGAATGTGTGTGTGTACCATTAAACTGAGTGTTGAGCATCTCGATATCCTCCAGGCTGTGGAAGCTGGCCAACTGAGCTCCGTTCTGCACACACACCTGCTGGGCAGCTGCGTAAGCCTTCTTCATCTCTCTCTGGGTTCCATAAAGCTTATAGCAAAAACCCTGCCATGGGATCCAGCCACTGTCACACTCGGTGGATGTGTACACCACTTTACCTGTACAAAAGGTATTCCGTATATAGAGACTGAAAGTGCCTAGGTCTATTAATTTATACAACACATCCTTTAGTGAACACTACAAGTGCCATGTCTATGTCTCACCTGCAACCTCAGTCTGTGTGTTGTTCTCAGTCTTCTGACAGATATATGGCAGCTTCAACTCGCATATTTCACTGCTGAAGCGCATTTTAGAGTGCATCACACCACAGTCCGATGCTAGCAAGATGGACATATCTGAAAGGGAATCTGACAAATAACACTTTGTTATTTTCTACACTAAAAATGCACGAAGTTTTATTTGACAGTAAAAAAAATACATGATACATGAAGTAATTTTCACAATATATAATGTGTATTATTTAGTTCTTCTGAAGTTTGTAAACAAAACAGTAGTTCCACATTTATTTTATTTAAAAAAAAACACACAACACAAAAAAACAAGGATGGCACTATATGGGAACTGTAGGGCAATGACGAATTTTTCATGTGCACACAAACATTGACAATATATATGTATGCATGTATGTATATATAGAAATTGGGACTAAATACACCCATATGAGCATTACAGACAAATGGAACATTTAATTCTACAGGGTTACAAATGCAGTAAAATAGGTATAATGAAGTACCTCAACATAAATAAAACAGGTCAACATATACCAGGTTTTAATGTCAGTCAAATATACAAATCTACCTAATGTTTATATTTTTAAATGGCCCATATCATGTTAAACCCAATTTTCCATTTTTTTTTTAATAAAGGAATTTGGGAAGTGTTCTAAACGTTCTAAGCATTTAAGCTCTTTCTAAAGGTTCTAAGCATTTAAGTGTTTCAAATGGGCTGATACAGGTCAATCAGCCAATCAGAAATTATATATTACTCTGTTTGAGACAAAGAGGTGCTGAAAAATAGTTATATCAAAATTAATAATGACCATTGTGGGTGCATAAAACATCACAAATGCTGTAAAATGGCCCTCAAAGGAAATACACAAGAAAAGTGTAGGATTGGGCTTGTTTAGCAAACCATCTGCTAATACCAATATGATTTCAAATAGTACAATAACTATTTAAGAAGAAATAGACAGAAAAACTGCTATTTGTTTTTTGATGCACTTGATGCATTTCATGTAGTTACTATGCACTGCTGTTGCTGTTTATAGTGATGTAAATCTCTTCTACGATTCACTCAGACACACACTCAAAAAAGTGATTTGAAATGTGGTTCACCTTGAGAAGGACAACATGTAGTAATACCGTCCACCAACATTTTATTAAGCTTTTAGCACAGGCAGCAGAAGGAAGAGAAGCTTGCCTTAGAGTGAAATTATTTACCAAACAATGTGCATTGTGTGAACAACCAATCTTCCCCCACACTTTCTCAAAAGTCCATGGGACATTCCCTCACAAACATATAAAGACCCCACTGAAACAGCTGACTTGTTATCTAAATGCAGTGACACTCTCAACATGAAGACAGCTGCACATACACACATATCCAAATCAACAGCGATCTTGGTGACAACAGTAGCCCATTGTTTTTGGGGCAGAATGCCACACTTTCACCATAAAAAGATGGTGGGGCTGTCCCATCTCGAGCCTGAACAATAGAAGGTACTGTCTGCTTTTTAACAATAGCCAACAATAAAACAACATGGTGGCTATAGATTCAACAATTACAGATTAGACCGTTTGGAACAGGATTCTTTAAGGTTTTAAGTTAGGTTGTTGTGTTGTGGATACTGATTACACTGTGTAAACAAAACCTAGATCCAATTTCACAATACTGGATCAAAATGTACTGCTGGGATAGGCTCCAGCACCCCCCCACGAGCCTGAGGGAGAAGCAGCTTAGAAATGTGTATGTGTGTGTGTGTGTGTGTATCCAAATGTGGAAAGCAGCAGAATGTACAGGCTTCCAGATCTCAGTGTAATTTTAGGTTAAATATGTTTTCTGGATTTTTTAACAAAACAAAATAATTTATAATCAATAGTATTTTTGACTGCAAAGTAAATAAATTAAGGGTAGTCTGTATGTTTGGCAGTGTACTGTCGTACAACTTTAATGCAGCTGTGAAAATGAGATCTCTTGGTAATTACTGCTTTTCTCATTAATTGAGTTCCACCTAATTTGTCAGGTCTTGTGAAATGTTAGTCTCTGCGTACCTGCATCCCATGGGGCATATGCAAAGGGTGATCCATCTGACCACTGCCACCCCTGCATCCAGTCCAGATCGTTCAAACCAATCCACATCTTCTCTGGTAGATCAGTTCCTGCTTTAACTACAAAAATGATACTACAATTACTGCTGACTATGAGAGACATCTGTAGTTATTTAAATGGTGTTTTAATGCCAAACTATACATTGCAAAAGCAACATTTTAGTAATATTCAATATTATGTTCCACAAATTGTCAGTACAATAGATAAGACTATATTTACAGATACGCAGTTCCTCTGGGCTGGAAACACTGAGCAAATCTCCGCCCTGACTACGACAAGCATCCCTCGCCTCGTGCCAGGTAACCATTGCCGTGGAGACCACCTGGTAACAACGACCATTCATAGAGATGTTCCATAAGGCACCACAGCCCTCCTCTGAGTGACGCACAAAGGGGTGAGAGAAAGAGACACAATAAACATGAAACCCTTGAACTTTACCAAATTATTTGCAATTCAGAATTTCCTGTTTAATTGTGTTATGCTGCTGGCTTGATCATTTGGTTTGTATTTTTTCCATTGTTTGCTAACTCCAGCCAGTTTTCTATCAAATATTATGATTATATAAACTTCTTATACAATTATTCAACATGTCAAACCACACAGAAAATAAATACATTAAATAAATAAATACATACCTATTCATCCTACTATTATTTCAAAACAAAATACAACTACTAAAAATGTAAAGGAATGACCAGCCAGCTGAAATGTAATTACTTAATTGCTTGAAGCAATCCAAATTTTACCACAAAATATACAGAACTGTCAAGGAGAACATCAGTTGTATCTTTCAGCTTGTCAACAAATACATGCGTACAGCTGTCCATGAAGTGGGGCTCAAAGCACGATTTGTATTCACAACAGTAAAAGCGAATTACACCCCACAATTGGAGTGGGGACCCAGTAGCAAAAAATACCAATTCTCACATACTGCTACTTTAAAACACACTACTGGATAGCTTTATAACCTGTTCTGGTTACACCTAAAACAAGGCCATACATGCATGCAAGCATGAACTTGCTGGTGTACACAAGTCTGGCTGACAGTGTTGACATACATTATGGTTTGTCATTCATGGGGCTAAGGTGAAGGTTAAACTGTCCAAGACTGAATTTGCCTAGGAAAATCATAAACTACTTGGCCAAAAGGATGTTGAAACCTAACCATCACAGTTGTATGAGCTGTATGTCCCAGTGGCTTAGCCATGACTTTGTAACACTTTCAAGACTGTTAGATTTTAGTAACTTTGCTTCACATCTGTACCTGAATCTCTTTAGAACGTGGCATCATGTGCTGTTTTTGAGATCTCCTAGCTTCACATTACCAGACAGGTTCTATTTAAGATATGTTTAGATTCAACAGGTCTGGCGGTAATCACGCTGTTTGATTTAGTAGTTAAAAGAGGCAATTACTTTTCACACAAGGCCAGGTAGGGCTGAACAGAATTTCTCCTTCAATAAGAGAAATCATCATTTAAAAACAGTATTGTGTGCTTACTTAGGTTACTACAGCTTCTGACTACTTCCCCAGCTAGGCTCAAGTTAAAGGTGCCATAGAATGAAAAATTAACGTTGGCATAGGCAAAAAGGAGACTTCGGTACAGCCCCGGTTCTGGCTGCTTTTGCTTGGGGGTGCAGTAAAAACCTAATGAGGCGGGCATGTTGATAGTCATGTTTTGAAGCCAGAAAATATTCAAGGCTTGATTTGTGCATGAATGATGACAGCCAAGCTATTGATACTGGCTTAAAGTGATGTATGAGGTAAAGAAATAAAAATGCATGCTTTCGAACTTAAACTTAAAACCCAATGATTAAAAAATACATGTTGATTATGTAAATGGAGAAAAAGATTATCTAATTGTATTAATTTTAATATGCCCCCTTAATTAAATTGCCATTACTAATAGAACAACTCTATTCTTGAAAGGCTTTAATACAAATTTAAGTCAAAGCTGACAAATGTACCTACACACAGACTGAGAATATTCAAACGTGGAAATAGGAATGAGTGAGAATATTTATATTATTGGGAAATTAAAATATAAAGAAAACAAAAGAATACAAATTCTGTAAAAAAAAAGGGGGGCGGGTATTCGTCACATTTCTATTTTGAAAAAGAACAAAATATGAAAGTACATAAAATAAGGAAAATTTTCTTATCTACTGCACTTTAATGGTAAAAAATCTGGTAAAGTATTGAAGTTTTTATTAATGCTATGAAACGTACTGGTACAATGCAGTATTTATGCACAGTATAACAAATTATGTAAAGACTATAAGTGCAAATGAACAACAGTAATCATATTTTCATTGAACACAACTATAAACCTATATATTGTGGCTGTAACACTCCTGCCTTGCAACGTCATGTAAAAATAATGTCAAGTTAAAAATAACATAACCAAACAAACTATATACAAAAAATGAAATCTCTATATGCACACTGTGGATACAATTATCTAAAACCTTTAGCTGCAGCCTGTATTCTAAAATGATCTCAGAACAAAGAAATTTACAGAAGCAGTCTTCTGTTTCTTTTAGCAAATAATCTGACAAACTCTTCCATATCAAGCCTATTGGTTAGCCTATTGACTTTTCATGGCCCAGAATCACTAAATTTCTTTTCCGTCATGCAGCATTGTGCGACGAAAGAGAGTAAGAACTCTTGGACAGTGTAGAGACGAGCTTTCACATGATGCTGAGGATACACCTATCACCAGTGCAGTCACATAAAGAGAATGCAGGACAGGAAACGCTTCTTATAGGCCTGAAGATGATTGCACACTGTTGAAGGTTTGCTGATCTTGTCAAGACATTTATTCTGCAACATAGGCTTTGCCACGTGCTATTTCATTTCTCAGGATGTTGTGTCAGTACCTATAAGTTGCTGTAGGGGCTCTAATATGGCCAGATCAAGAAAAGAGCTATCGTGAGGAAGAAGACCATTAACAGCTGTCATCAAATCCAGATTTCTTTTACAAATCTGTTCTCCATTTCAGCAATGGCTCTGTCTAAAATTTCCAGAAGCGACCTCCTCAAGATTGATTTGGTGTATGACATGAGTCACCAGGTCTGTGCCCTACACTGGAAAGCACCACGCTGTCAGTCAACTGTGTGTTCATAGTCCTTTTCCGCTTTGAAGGTGGACTCTCTGACATAGCCAGATCATTCAGGGATTCATCAGTACGTAGATCTTTTAAAGCACTCAGAGATGCACAGATGACCTCCCCAGCCTTACACAGGTCTACAGAATTGGCTTGCAAGATTGAATTGGCCGTCTTCAAAATGGCAAGGACTTTTAAAAGGAACTTTCCAATTTCAAAGAAATTATGTTTTCTCATCTGCACTAAGAGCCCTGATGCCTCTGTGCATAAATCCACAGGTGCATCAGAATCTTCAGACACATCAGACAGAACATTAAAAATGACATCTTCATTCTGCACTAAGCAATTTGTCACATCAAAAAGCTTTTTGAGAGGGGGGGTGTCATAACGCCGAACCACATAATGTTGCTGGAAAAATGAATGAAGTGTGCTAGAAAGTGCAAAAAAGTATTTAGCACGCGAATCTGCTTGCATTGCATGGACCACTGTGAGATGTAGCTGGTGATTATAACAGTGAATGTAGGGAATTTCTCTACCAAGTTTTCTTTGAAGCAGTGTCTGCACTCCACCTTTCAACCCACTCATTACAGCTGCTCCATCATAGCACTGACTTATGATGTGATCAGAACAGTCACCTCCATCAGAGAGATGCTTTAGTATTTGATCAGTTATGTATTCAGCATCTAGCTGATCTAAGTCAAGTAAGCCAATAAGATGCTCTTCTGGAACAGAATTACAGATGAACCTGATCATTAGGGAAAGGTTCTCTACATTACACCTGTCTCGGGTTCCATCACTCTTTATACAAAAGCCTGCTGTGTCTGCATTGTCATATTTGTGTTTAATCTCAATCAAAGCCATCTTTGCTAGCGTGTCAATGATCTCATTTTGCATATCTTTCGATGTATATTTTGCATTCTGAGGAATATGTTTTGCTATATCTGCCAATTTAGGGTCTTTGGTTAAAGTATATTCAAAAAGCTTGATGAAAAGGCCAGCTGATATGTCGTCATTTTGACTCGACTCCTGAGTCGACTCCTGGGTACCACGAATAGCCAATTAATTTACAGCCAAAAACCGAACCACATCTGCTATGCTATTCGAACATAGTAGCGGTTTTTCTCTGTCTGGGTTGGACCCAATAGACCAGTGATAGTGTCACCGCTTGACTCTCTCTGTTTCTTTTCTGCCCACAAAGCCATAGCTCGTACATGACTCTGACTGGATGCGTGCTTCTGAAAGCCTTTATCATTGTCAAGTGCCACTTTCCAGTTTGTATAACCATGCTTTGTGAATGCTAAATCTCTATCATTTTTACCCTCAAATATACGACACGGAAAGCAAAAGCATGCATCAGTTCTTACAGAATACTCAAGCCATGGCCTGGATCAATACCAGCTCGGATTAAAAGCCTGTGCTGTGTGGCCAAAAGTTCGCTTCGGAAAAGCATTTAATACTGGCTGTAATTGCGAGGAAGCGTTTAAACCATGAGCCACAACGTCTTGCGCGGGGGAAAGAGCACAGTCAGCTAACGCTGGTGGTGATGTTTGACATGGTGTGGAGGAGCCCTCAGGTGTGACACTCACACGATTTTTTTTAGATCAAAAAACGATGCATAAGTGTTTCTACAGTGTATATTTATTAAATGAAAAATGCACACAGAAAGACATCAATAAACTTAAGCCTGTGTTAGGAGAACCAAGTTAGCCTAACCGTTAACGGCTAATAAAATAATTTAAGCAACACCTATGTAAGAGGTAAGTAACATTAAAGCAACGAAAAACCACAGTTAAGCAAATATTACCATGTGGAAGTCAGTTTAAACTCAGAAGAGTGTTTACCAGTATATCTGCCTCTCGCTCACACTAACAGAACATATACTGCCGAACTGAACTGTTTGGGGCAGTCTGCCGATTTTTATATGACTCCCAATCAGAGCGAATTTTATATGAGAGCCAATCAGGAATAAGCAAGGAAATATCTTCATGCTGTAAAGCAAAATGCATTTTTGTGATTGGTTCAGAGATAATTTTAAAAATAGCCATTGCTTGCATTGTGCTTGGGGGGGCAAAGACACAATTTGGGTAGGCAATGCCCCCCTCAGCCCCCCCCTAGCGCCGGCCCTGCTTCGGTACATGGAACAGGCATACCATGAACCTCAAACACTTGTTGTCTTCTTATACAAATGTAAATCCTTCTTTTGCAAAAGAGGGCAGTAAAATGGGCAAATTCCAAAATCCTCACCTGTTATTTAACAATCGACTATTTAATATTTATTACTCCCAAATTTAAATAAGCCCAGCCTAAGTTTTAACCAAGCAATAGAATGAAACAATGATAAACAGAGCAACAACAATGAGCACCTGATGAAGTAAAAGACAACTTTCCTGAAATGGATAAAAGTTCTACTCTATTTTATCTTTACTGAACTCCTGTCACTTACCACTAAATATCTGCCACTAGAGCAGCAGGAAAAACAAAACAAAAAAAAAAAACATCAAGCAACCACAAATCATTCATAGTCAGCTGCATAACTCACCATACTTAAGACAGTTTCCCCATTTCTGATCCTGGTCATAGTTATCTAACGTGGAACACCAGTCTAGAGGATGAGCGTCGTCGCTAGGGAGACAAGTGTGGTGCCTTGTGTTGTTGTACAAGAAGGGGTATGTGCAGGGCGCTCCACTAGAGTTACCACCACTGGTGTGAATCACTGAAAACACAAACAAACAATACTGTGTTAGAGACCCAAAAAAAAAAAAAAAAAAAAAAAAAGAGGAGAGAGAGAGAGAGAGAGAGAGAGAGAGAGAAGAGAGAGAGAGAGAGAGAGAGAGAGAGAGAGACTGACTATCAATTCTAAAATTTCAACCATTCAACAGCAACGATATGCAAAGGTTCAACTACAGACATACTATAGGGTAAGGTATGGTCAGAGGTAGAGAAAATGATTGCGCATGTGCACACAGACAATTTCACTGGAGAATTTAATATTCATATAAAGTTGCAGAAACCCCACAAATTCAGGTCATTCAGAGCTAATTTAACTTACTAGAATGAGGAGCTTGGTTTGAATAAATGGACTTGTGCCTGCTACAGTAGAGCTGGAAGCGAAAAAATGAACTATAGAGTGAAGGAAAAGGAATGTGAGCTTTTCAGTTTTTTTTTAAACCATCCCTTCTCCTTCCCAAAACATAAATAAATACAATAAAATATTTTACTAGACATTTAAAGTGATAATACACCAATTCTTCAAAATGGCTGCATAATAAACTGGTAAACATTCATTCGAAGTGGTCTGATGTATAATGATTCATTTTAAAATAAACTTCTCAATATTAATGGTGCCTTCACAGATGGCATTAACACACCCCCAGACCATGACAGAAGCTGGCTCCTTAAACTTTGTGCTGGCAACATTGGGATGGTCATTTTCCCGAGAATATGATGTTAGTTATTCCTAAAAACAAAGTAAAACTGTGAAGCGTTCCACTTTCCATCTCAGATGCGCCTTAGCCAAGAGAGGTCAGCGGTGCTTCAGGATGTTGTTGATAATGGCTTTTGCTTTGTGTCTTGACTTGCATTGTGCAGCGAGAAACTATTATCTGGCAAGGGGATTTCTAAAGCATTCCCGAGCCCACATGGTTATATTCATAACCGAAGCCTGTCAGTTTTCAATGGCATTGCTGCCTAAGGTTCTGAGCATTCAGTTTAAGTTCTCAGCCTTGCCTTTTACCTTTTAATAATATTATGGATTGTAGATGGTAAAATTCCTAAAGTCTTGCAATTGTGTGTGAAACACACTTTTCTTAACTGTTGGATTTGCTCACAGTTCTTGCCATGTGGTGACTAAGCCTGTAGTGAAAGATCCCTTTTATACCCAATCAAGATATATATATAGATAAAAGGTGTTATCGTGCCTCTTTCTTTAACTGGAAAGTTCAAAACAGTTTTGGATCATTTCAAATTTTCCCAGTCTTTCCCAGTCCCAACTTTTTTGGAATGTGTTGCAGGCATCAAATTTGGAAATAGCCGATATTTACAAAAATCAATAACGTTAATATGGTAAAACATTAAACATTCTTTCTTTATTGTGGTTTTTCAAATAAACACCTATAACGACAGTTCACAGAACACTGCTTTCCATTTTATTTGCATTTTACTACTGTCTCAACTTTTTTGGAATTGTACAAACTCAATCACCACACCAGTTAACACTGTGCAGCACCATATATTCTTGTAGAATAAAACAAAAAATAAAGTAAAATCAGGAACTATGTGGAAACAAAAACAGTAAAGAGAGTTTGAAGAATAGAGCTTGTGTGAAGATGAAATTATGTGTGAAGGAGAGAGCAACGGTGTTTATAGGCATTTTATAATTTTAAAACTTCAGAAAATCACATTTGACCAGTAATTCTTTCAGTTTGCATGCATGTAGGTCATCAGATAATGGGGTCTACATGAGTCAGGCAATAATCATGTTGCAAGAAGTTACACACATATTGCAAAATTCAAACTTCATACTGCAGCTTTTATAAATTAAACAGTCACTTTACTGATAAATATGAATATACATAATCTAGAAGAAGAAGAATATTAAAATTTGTCTTTTCTATGTACAACCTCAATTCCAATGAAGTTGGGATGTTGTGTAAAACAGAAATAAAAACAGAATACGATGATTTGCAAATCCTTTTCAACCTATATTCAACTGAATACTCTACAAAGACAAGATATTTAATGTTCAAACAGATAAACTTTATTGTTTTTTGCAAATATTCACTCATTTTGAATTTGATGCCTGCAACATGTTCCAAAGAAGTTGGGACAGGGGCGTGTTTACCACTGTGTTACATCACCTTTCCTTTTAACAACACTCAATAAGCGTTTGGGAACTGAGGACACTAATTGTTGAAGCTTTGTAGGTGGAATTCTCTCTCATTCTTGCTTGATGTACAACTTCAGTTGCTCAACAGTCCGGGGTCTCCTCTGTCATATTTTGCGCTTTATAATATGCCACACATTTTCAATGGGAGACAGGTCTGGACTGCAGGCAGGCCAGTCTAGTACCCGCCACTCTTTTACTAAGCCACGCTGTTGTAACACGTGCAGAATGTGGCTTGGCAATGTCTTGCTGAAATAAGCAGGGGACGTCCCTGAAAAAGACGTTGCTTGGATGCAGCATATGTTGCTCCAAAACCTGTATGTACCTTTCAGCATTAATGGTGCCTTCACAGATGTGCAGGTTACCCATGCCATGGGCACTAACCACCCCACACCATCAGAGATGCTGGCTTTTGAACTTTGCACTGATAACAATCCGGACAGTCCTTTTCCTCTTTGGCCTGGAGGACACGACGTCCATGATTTCCAAAAACAATTTGAAATGTTGGACTCGTCAGACCACAGGACACTTTTTCCACTTTGCGTCAGTCCATCTCAGATGAGCTCGGGCCCCAGAGAAGCCGGCGGCGTTTCTGGGTGTTGTTGATATCTGGCTTTTTGCTTTGGCATGGCAGAGTTTTAACCCAATCATGACACTCACCTGTTTCCAATTAACCTCTTCTCCTGTGGAATGTTCCAAACAGGCATTTTTTTGAGCATCCTCAACTTTCTCAGTCTTTTGTTGCCCCTCTGTCCCCAACTTACTTGGAACGTGTTGTAGCAAATTCAAAATGAGTGAATATTTGCAAAAACAATAAAGTTTATCTGTTTTGAACATTAAATATGTTGTCTTTGTAGTGTATTCATTTCAATATAGGTTGAAAAGTGATTTGCCAAATCATCGTATTCTGTTTCTATTTCTGTTTTACCACAACGTCCCAACTTTATTGGAATTGGGGTTGTAGTAGTTGCAGTTGGTTTTAGTATCACTCCAAAAATGTTTTTTTTTGCACTGCTTGCTGTTTCCAGGAGAAAAAAAAAATCAAATCAATTTGAAAAATCAAAACACTTGAACAATCAGACCCCAAAATCTGATAATGGTCACATTATTTATGTGCATATAAACACAGTCCATACAAAGGAGAGAGTGTGTGGAGCAGAAAGAGAGATAGAAAGAAAAAGAGAGTGAAGGAGACAGCAGCTACACGTCACGTGAGATTATTGGTAGTGGCAAATCGGCCTCAAAGTCAGGCATTACAGAAAGTTAACATTTACAAATAGGTTTCCTGTTGCCGAGACACTTCCAGTTTTGAGATAAAGTTTTGATCTAAAACATTTTTTTAATATACATTCAGGGAGGACAGTTACATGTTTTGTAATTACATGTTTTGTCAATTTTCTTAGTGAAAAACTGTATATAACATACCATATTAAAATGTCATAACTTTTGCACAAAGCATTTAAGATATTTCCCTGATATTTTAAATTCTGGAAATTAATAGTATTTGTCAATTAAAAATGTACATAGGTGTATTCTCTGTAGAGCACGTATTAACTTATTTTCACTTACAAAATTCAATAACATATGTAACTAGTTGTAAAGCAAAACAATATCCAGTGCAAACATATTTTTTCAGATTTTTCACTCTTTTATCATTAGCAATATTACATATGAAAAATCAGGAGACATATGTAGGTTCATTGGTCATTCTGAATAACAAATACCATTCCGGTAAGTTTATCTTCGTCTTCATTTACACCTGAATGACTGAACTGTGCAGAATTTATGAACAGCTGGAATTCCCCTTTAAACCCATTATTTTGGCTTCATTCAGTTATAAACAAAACAAATATAAATTATGCAAATTATAAAACTGTTCTTACCAACTAAAAAATCCCTGTTAGATCAATCCAAAAACTGGATCTTTCTAAACAACAACATACCACAGAAAACTTTACTGTAAAACTGTCCCCACACAGCAAACACGCCCAAACTTTCTGAGAAGAACGAAGCAAGGCCTACGCAAATGAAACCAAAGTAGATTAATCATGAACAGCCCTTAAGTCTATGATTGGTTTTATAAGGAAGAAAGCATTGTGGGATAAAAGGAATTCCACATAAACTCTGCTATAAACTAGCAAAAGTACATTTGCTTTGTATAGAATTAGAGGTATAACAAATAAAACTAGACATCTAAGAATCACACCTTTCACAACATACAAAAGCGCTATAATTTGGGCCTAGACAGACAGACAGACAGACAGAACAGACACTTATGAGACTGTTTCTGCAACTATGGCCACTTAATACTGTAGTTCCTGGCAGTGGATTTTTGGATATTTATTTTATTCACTAACATTTTATTAATGTCACAACAGATTTTCACATACTAAAGCCAGGATTACATGGAATTTGTTATTGTAATTTGGGAAGTACAAGAGTGTGGGAGCAACCTAGAGCATAATTTATGTTATTCTGGGGTAAAGCAGCATGTGCTTCTAGCCACATTACCACATTTTCTAGCTACAGTCTCTGCAAAACTTCAAGAGCAATTCCATCAGTTTTAAAAAGTGTGGAAAAAATGTGAGTTTTTTTCAGTTACTGAGCTGTATGTATAAATCACAAAACCCAATGTTTTTATTACACAGCGTTACAACCAAGCCATCTTAAGTAAACGAAGGCAAATGTCTTTTAGCTCCATATGTTCACACAGATAAAGAAACAATGAAAACAAGAAACATCTGAAAACAGGAATTTCTTCTACTTTAATAGTATGTTTTGGATGTTTATTTCAGTTTTAAAGAAATATTTGAAATTGCCATTAACAGTTGGTAAAGCTGCACTTATTAACAATGTTCCATATTTACATTTATGGCACTTGGCTGACGCTCTTATCCAGAGTGACTTACAATTTGATCATTTTACACAGGTAGGCCAAGGTGGTGTTAGGAGTCTTGCCCAAGGACCCTTATTGGTATAGTGTAGGGTGCTTGCCCTGGTTGGGGATTGAACCCCAGTGTACAGCGTAGAAGGCAAAGGTGTTAACCACTACACTACACCAATATTTTAATGATGTTTTTTTTTATTTGCCATCCTACACTGGATAAATTTGTCATTGTTTGACACACAGTCCTGTGTCAGTTTTCATATATAATGTGTGTCTGTGTGTGTGTGTGTGTGTGTGTGTCCAGTGTGTTGTATCAGCTGAGCTCTCTCTCTGTCTTAGAAAATATAGGTAGACAATATATAATGCAGTAATGGTTGTAAATTTGTATTTGTTTCCTACAAACATTCAACACATTCAACGTTAATTCAACACAATTCTAATTCATCAGACTCTAATTCATAACCCTCTGCTTGTTACAATTAACTCCACCCATGGGGTAAACTGTAAAAACTGCACTTGATTTTCAGTGGAAAATGTACATGAATGGTAGGTGCTAGAAACAAAGGTCAAGAGATTGTTTGTAGCAGAGATGTATATGTTGATTGTATAAAACAGGATAATTCCAGGATAATTAAGCAAATAACAAAATGTTGTTAGGTTGTACCCTGCTCTCCCCTATTTTTGGAGTCAAAACACCAGTTATATCCAGATCCCAGTGGCATACAAATGCACAAAATGTTACTCTGTGATGTTATTGAATGACAAAATCTAAATTTTGCTCCGAAACTGCACTGGAGAGTAAATGTCATATTACATTTTGATATTTTCTGTACATCCTTACTGTAGTGTTTATAACTACTGTATTTTGAATTTGATTAAATTTTTAAATTTGACTTTTCCATATATCGCTGCTGTTGGAACAAAAGTTCGTAACTCCATTTTTTTTTTATTGTTGTTCAGTTTTGACATCATTTTAAAATACCCATAGTCCTATATATTGTGTGCAAATGATGAATGGACAATAGAAATGACCTAAAACTACTTAGAAAAATTCTGGTTTCTCTGATTTACATTAAAGTAGACTATGTTTGATAGCCATCTCCTGTAAAGTTACAATTTGGAGATACAAGGCTTTGACCCGACAGCCAAAGCTGCCTATTTGCCAAAGCTGGCTTAATAAGCCAATGCTGTTAGCCATTTATGCTCAAACAACCCTCAATAACTATGTTATCCGTCTATTACTCAAGAAAATGTCTTGACTGCAACACCTTCGCTAACAACTCAAGAGTGTTAAAAACAAATTAAATTCAGATTAAATTCACTGTAAAGACCCCCTAATGTGTACTGCAGCCTCTGACAAATATAATATAATATATATAATATATATATATAAAATTTGGACAGCCAAAAGTCCCTTTAGCAATAATGGGTATATTTTTCTGTTTCTTACTATAATAGACCAGCTGCAGTTTGAAATCAAGTTTACTCAAGTACATGTGGTAGCCCGATGCACAAGCCTGTATCCATACAGTTTAAAGTCTCTTACCCCGATACGGCTGCTGGCAGATGTTTTCAGATGTATCCTCCCCTGATCCAGGTATCTGATGAGTCTCTTTTGGTAGATACAGTGCCGTTGGCAGAGGCGCTCAGCTTCATCTGATAGACAGTGTAAATGTATCCCCTCAAAGCAGTGCCATTCCATCATGGGCTGTGCAGAACAGCTGGTAAGGGACAGCGTTTTGGTGGAACATCCATGGCCAAACAAGCAGACAAACCCGTGTGGAAGAGCCGGTGGCCTGAGCCCCACTTCCACAAGTGGGCCAGCTCTGTCGAACAGTCCCCTAGCATTAGAGAGTTCTGCTGGGCCTGGAAACACTTGCCTGTGCCCTCATGCTGGATGGTAAAAGTGTCATCGCCTGTGGCACAACAGAGACAGATATGAGTGCACCACACATGAAGGTTCTAGATACTTCTCAGTAGACTGCAAGAGAGCTCCATGTATACAGTTTCCTCACTTTTAGCACTTTGAGAGGGCAGATTCATGATCAGACTCTCTCTCAGAGCACAAGCTCATCAGCCAGAGAATGATCATTATCAAAAGACTAAACTACTTCTAAAATATCAGCAAATGAGTAACACATGTAAGGAAAGGTCTCATAAAAGGTCCCTCATGGAGCTTGACACATGTGCTGAATACCTCAAAGTGAAGTGCTACACAGTTAACACACAGAATTTCTTTGTGCGTGCAGGAACCTCCTCATGAACTCCTTCATTTTGAAACAAGGGGAACAGTTTAGTTTTGGTGAGAATTACAGGCCTCTAACGTTTTGGGTTTAGACCCAGGACCTTTCTGAACACGGTTTAAGAAAGAGGAAGGAGAACTGAGGGATTATTTAATTTTTCCTGAGGCTTACCATGCTATTGTACAGCAGATTACTGAAGTAAAAAGTGATCCGAGTCTCACTCTGCAACATCTCGAAAAAGCCGGAAAAAAAACACAACACGCCCTATAAATAATGCAACGCAACATCAGTTAGACACGCAGATATTTAAGGTCTGTTTTTATCGCCATGCTTAACACTGCAGGCTCCATTTCGCACGTTTTAGCCATCTGGTGTCCAAACACTCGCGCGCAAGTCACGATCATAATAATAGCACACAAACTTTAGGGAGTTTCTACCCTTTACGAAGAAATGAAACTCAAATGGCGCAGAGAGCTGCCAGGGCTTCTAAAGTCGGGTTACGACACTGTTGTTGCTGTACTTCCAACGTTAACCGAACCGGATTCAGAGTTTAACGAGCTCTGGAGACGTCGCGTGAACCGGCTAGCCAACGTTAGCCGTCTATTAAAAAAGATGAAATTAGGGGATTTGTTTATTTCGACCCAACTAGTGTTCCACCCGTGGGGAAACAGGGAACACTAGGCGACTTCTTCCAGAGATTTAATCAGTTAGGAGACCTTCGTAAAAGGCTCGGAGAACGAAAACAACAACACAAAAATGATCAGAAACAGTGTCAAAACCAGGGTACAGCAGGAATGCAACCTTACCAGTGACTATCGTCGACGCATAACTTCCTAAGGTGAACAGTGGTTGTCTCCCAAAAGCAGGCACAACAACGTGCAGGAACACAGTCTTTTCAATCCAATCCATGACTTCAAAACAAAATAAGTCTGGCTTAAGTCATTCGTCTTCTCAAACTACCAGAATATTTAACGTTACAGCAATAACGCCCGTCACTCAGCCGGACACCTCGAGCATTCCCCTCACAATGACTTGCAGCTCCTGAACCATTTTCTGTTTCTGTTATAGCTCTCCCGAATGGATCTATGTGATTGGTCAAATGTCAAAAAGGCCACGCCCCAATATGTCGATTATTCTGGGCCCAGAGTGGAAGTTATTGACTGGCATGGGAACAATGCACGACTCTCAGCCCGTTAAAACATGCACCATGTCACACGATCGATTGTTAAGTACTGCATATGTTTTTAAAAGTTTGTAGACATCTGCTCGTTCTGGGGAAATCAAGGCCATAAAAGGGAACCCTCCTCCCTTTCCTGCAGTAACTTATCTGGAAACGTTTGGTACTAGACGTTGTGATATTGCTATGAAGATTTGAAAGCATTCTTGGCCCCTTTACTGCAGTAAAGACTCTGCTTATCTGGGAAAGCTTTGTACTAGATGTTGGGACATTGCCTGTGAGGATTTGATAGTATTCAGCCTGGGGTTTTGAATACCAAATACCATCGCTGGACATAGAGTAGTCCACCAACCAAACATATCCAGCTGTCAGCCAGAAACCGGCCACTGACGACGGACTTGAGGTCGAGTAACACAGGCTGTGCTGCAATATACGGGCTATCATAAACACACTATGGATTCACACATCACTCTATCAGAGTGCACTCTATCACGAACACACCACATAAACCTATATCTTATCCTACCTCTAATTAATGTGCAATATCTGCTGCTGATAGACTGGTACAAGTGCAATACATACACAAGTTCTGTGCAATATCGTTAATCTTAACTGTGCAATATCTAACATTTCTGTGCAATATCCAGCCATTACCTGCTCAGAAATGTGTATTTTTTTAAATAAAATTTTTTTCTGCTAACAGACGCCTTGTTTATTTATTTATTTCTATAGTATCTCTTATATTTTGTATGATGCACATCTTTGTCTACTTACTGCTCTTTATCTGTCTACTGTATATTCTGCTGTAACAATACAAATTTCCCCCAGTGGGATAATAAAAGTCTATATTATCTTATCTTATCTATCGTCAATTTAACCTTATGTGGTAGACCAACAAGATGGGAGTGTCTAACAGAATGGATAGGAAGTTTGCACCGTGTTTAGAACATCCAGTAACACTGCTGTGTGCTGTGACTTCCTCTCAACACCACTAACATGCCACAACAGTATCAGTGTCACTGCAGCGCTAAGAATGCGACGGTACCTGACTACTGTTTGATGGGGTAATAAATTATGCAGAGATACTGATGGCCTGCAATATGTAGCTGTAGAACTAGAAAGTGCAGTGAATGGACCTGATCAAATGAACAAATGACTTCATACACAATCATCCTACCCAAATCATTCAGACAGCACAACATGAAAAAAGGAAATGTGCGCAGCTGATGTCAACCACAGCTTCACTCAACATTGCAGAATGGTTTTAGATCCATCTTCTGTAACTTGCCAACCAGAAAGAAAATTCCCACTCCCTCTTGGCTGGAATTTCTGCATTACGACTCATTTGCTGAGTATGCAAAGAAACAGAATCAGGGCAGAATGACGCACATTTCCTTTATTTCAACAGACAGAGAATAAGACATTGATCACAAAAGTGCTTGATCAAATATAAAAAAATGATGCACAAACTACCTGTTTAATACAAATGAGTCCCCTGCACATACTTGCACATGGTGTAAAAATACATGAATAACAAATGTGAATGTTTCCCATTCAAGATATCATCATATTGGTGTTCAGAACCTGTCACCTCTTTATAAATGGAAATGGCAAAAGGCTTACAGTGGGGTCCAAAAGGTGACAAGTTTGGCTACATTCTACTCACAGAGGCTTTTTCCACAAATTTGAGTGGAGTGCACACTGACATTAAAGCTAAAGGAATAAAGGGTGTGCTCTTTTACGCTTGGCTAGGTTAGCTTCAATGAGCTAATCAGCTAGCCATACGTATAGCTATATAATACAAAGCTTTTGTGAATACGTCCTTTGCCAGGCTATGAACTTGGTGTAGAGTTGTGATGTAGAGCCTTACTTTGTTGTTTTTAGCTGTGTAGCCTTTTAGCATGCTAACTAGCCTGCTAGCAGGGGAAACTGTTGAAGTTATATAAGCAGTCATGTATAAGTTATTTAGTTTACAACCTAATGTCTAATAAAGCAGATGTTACAGTTTTAAATGTTTTAGAAAGCAATCCCTTCAGCATCTTTCACTTGAGCTAATAAAGTAATGGCAATAGACCTTAAAATGGTGCTGGGGATTCACCTGAAGGGAAAGTGTCCACACCAAGTGAACGAGGGCATGTAAAAACTGGCACTGAAATAGGCGGTAAAAAATTCCAAAACTGATTCAAAGATGCTACTTTTATCTCAAAACACCTTATGCTGCTAATATCATGTGAGGCAAAATGTTGTGTTAAATTAGAAAAGAATGCAAAGTAGAAGCATTTTCACTAGTAGGCTCAGACTTTTGGACCCAACTGTACATTGTAAACTGTGACTTACAATACTGTACAGATATTTCATACCAAATGGCAGGCAAAAATAAGTCACTCTCTTAATACAAAAGAACATCCAAGCAGAAAAATGTTGAGGCTTGAGTCTGTTAACACTTTCAATATAGGCAGTGCATGTACTGTATGAAATGAGAATTATGACTGTTGTGTGTTGTAGGCCAACACAAGATTGCGGAAAAGACACAATGTGGTTTCCCCTGCGTGTCTTGGCACAGAGACATCACTCAAGGCGAAACTGAAATTGAGCATGTGAACAAAACACATCATTCTATCTTTTCTGCCTATACAAATTAACTTCAGAAAGTTAATCTCAGCACAGCTGATCTATTACTCTTTCCTTCACAGATTAAATGTATTTCTATAAGGCCTCAGTGGTTATATACACATTCTCAATTACAAACCCAATGATTCCGGTGCACCCCACCCAGAGCCAAACAGATCAATGAACATAATATAACCACAGGTAATAATAGTTATACCCCTCAATATCTGCACTACTGCTTAATGTAAACAGCGCTGTTTTGTGCAGCAGCGTTTTGTAATTTGGAACTCATTGGAGTGTAGGGCATGAGGGCTAAAGTTGGATTTGGACAGCATCCATGGCCTTTATTCCACTTATGCTAAAACAGGGTGCAGGGGGGTGAAGGGAGATAAAGTGCTTGTCAAAGAACAAACATGCAATTCCACAATATTATTTCCAATAAACCAGGATTCAGAGTTGAAGAAGAAAAAGGAGGCTCACTGAAAGAGTGTACAAATACTGACAAGCAAGGCTGTGTTGTCTGTCCAAAGTTTAAAGCTATGATAGGCCATGTTTTCCTGAAGGATTCGTTGTTTATTGTTCTAACCCCAGCTAGAGAAACTTCCTGCCAGACAAGCCTTGTGAGGAAAAGGCCTTCTGAAGGCCACAAGGCATTGTGTGACTGATCTACAGATGAACAAAGGACTTCAAAGATGCATAAAAATCCTTTGCTAATTTCATCAACATACAATGTTCCCTGTCTTATCAGTCTGATAGATGTGTCTACAAAAATGTCCCTGATATTGTAAAAACAAGAAAATAATTACTGTTATTTAGGACATCCCTTTCTTACTTTCTTATTTATGATACTTCATAACACCTATATGTGCATAATCCCAGATTGAGCACAGAAAAGAGGACCACACAGATTCCATTTAGATATAAGATTCATCAAGTTGGGCCTTTCTGCAATATCCCCAACTAAACTTGCACACACATGCACACATACTCTCAGTAGTCCCCTGTTTGTGTCTCCAGGTCTGTGAGAAGAACATTTCCATCAGAGTCTGTGGCCTGAGAACTGCTCTGTCTGTAGTATGCGCTGCCGAGCGACGGAAGTCTATGGAAGCGCAAAGTGTTTCTTTTATACATGATCCAGAGACCACCAGCCAGCACTGCGAAGAACAATATGGCCACCAAGACCGCTGCCGGGACAATTCCGTGGTGCAAAACTGCAAGAGAAGGATGGTAAGGCAGAATATTTTAGTAATAGTCTTGCACACAATGTATTTAATGATTAATTATTCTGTTCATCGTTTTTCACTTTAGTGGTTGGTTCCATGCACACCAAAAAATAAGAATGATGTTTTGTTTTCTGTGTATCTATCTAAAGTCCTGCACAAATGTCAGAGACCCTCCGTAGTTCTTTTTGTCTAATTTCAGTTTTTCAGAAGAAAAAAAAACATGCAGGGTTTGGCTGCACTTTCTGCTTCTCACAGTCCAAGTAATCCCAAAAACATTCAGTGATGTCTGAAGTAGCAGGTCCATTGTTCTGAGAACAATAGAAGAGTTTTTTGTCAGCCACACATTCTTTCAGATCCATAGCATTGAGCTGTCTTCTCACAGTTAGACAGAAACACTTGAGGATTTTTTTTTCTTCTTTAGTGAGAGTGAAGCCCTCAAGATGAGGGCTTTAAATACTGTTCATCTGACAGTGACAGTTTTGGTTGTCTTCCAGGTCTTATATGGTTCTTAGGAGTCAAATTTTCTATGTATTTTTAATGATTTTAAACTCCAGTTTTGGAAACTCCAGTCTTTTCCACATAGATCATCTTACAATAAATATTTCCCCAAAAACTTGCTTTTAATGGCTATTTTGATTGTAAATGAAATAAAAGAAGGTTGGTCTCTTGTGGTCTGTTGCACTGTACCCTCTCTCTCTCTCTCTCTGTTTATCTGACTGACTTTTCCATTCAACATCATACATACATGCACACGATAAGATCAATAAGAAGTCTGACTAAAAATTCCCCTTACATCACTAAGTTGCTAACAATCTATGATGGTACCCAAAAATATGGCCTTGCTCTTGGATCACTTTTTATGGCTCAACTTCAATAAAGGGAATAATTACCAGTAGCAGAGTGATTTAAAAACACTGTTATGCATAATGAGCTAAATCTAGTCCTAGTCTGGAATCTGTGACAAAGCAAAAGCCACCTGTTCCACAAGCTATTCCTCTCGCCAGCACACTCCCAACAAGCAGATGGAGTGATGCCACAAGAGAGTCCAAATTAAAGAAAGTTCTTACCATTTACTGGCTCTACCTTCACCTCTTGGACGGCCTCTGTTATACAACACACAAAAGATGATATGGCTTCAGTCATGCATTTAAAAAGTGATTCAAAAGAAAAAAAAACAAGGAAAATCTAGGATAGGAGCAGAAGAAATCTATTAGAAATCTTTTGAATTTAGTTGTCTTGCACAAAATAACTCTTGGATCCTTAAAATAATCAGCCTGATTGTGCAGATACACCAAAAGTTAAAATCAGCACCAAAACACCACCTCTTGCCTTGGATACATGTGAACATTTCTTTGTAAGAGGAAAAGTTAACTATATTTTGGATGACTGGGGAAATGCAATAACCCTCTCCAAGTCGCACTACTACTTTTGACTCCTGAAAACCCTTTTCTTTACAGAACATTTCCCTCCTTCTTCTACCTTGCAGTGCAGAAGTTTTTGGAGAGGTTATTGTGAAGCAACATTGACCTTGCACAAGATGCTATAAAATAACACATTATTATTATTATAATTTTTATTATTATTATTATTATTAGTAGTATTTCACATTTTAGAAGTTTGTCATTGGCATTCAGGTATGTTTGTAGCTCTGCTCCAGTGTATATAATACTCTCCTCCACAAACATACATAAATACATACATGCATGCATGCATGCATGCATAAGTAAGTAAATAAATAAATAAAAAACACAAATCTACAGTAGGTGACATATGGCTTGAAATGTACACTCTAAACCAATCTATGGTCCTTAAGACAAAACAGACCAATTAAGTTTATATCACTGAGCTGGAGTTTTCAATATCATCTTGTTAGAATCACCTTAATTAGTAGAGAGAGTATTCATTGCTATACTCATTCTACCATGTAAGAATTACCTTTGTGCTAAGATGCTTTTGGAAAACCCAGCACAGATAGTGGCCAAATTTTAACATGCAGGTTAAGCACTGCATTTTCATGACTATTCAAAGAATGCGACCCATCCCTAGTGTGTACCTGAGCGGGTTTTGCAGATGAAGCCCATCCTGTCTCCGCAGTTGGCCAGGAGCCACTCAGCGTCTGATACCCGCATCGACACACACGTGTCCGACCTCAGTATATTCCTGTCCGGTGCCTTAAAACGCCAGTTTGTATAGCTTAGTGCAGAGCCATCCACCCAGGATAATGCATCATCTGCATAAGGCACAAGATACTACACTGATTTCCTGTTTATCTGTCAGAGAATGTCACAGCTTTACATAATATCACAAATATTCTATGGATAAATAAGAGCTTAAAGGGATAGTTTGGCAAAAAAAATTATCCAATTTACACAAATCCCCCTCCTTCAAATATCTATTCTAATTAATGAGTTCAGGTGTTTCGACCACACCCATTGCTAACAGGTGTATGAAATAAGCACATTGCTATGCAATTGTTTTAGGTTTTTCAGGGTTTGGACCCCTTAGTTCCAGTGAAGCATAATGCTGCAGCATACAGACATTTTAGATTATTCAATGCTTCCAATTTTGGGGGGAAGTTTGGGGAAGACCTTTTACTATTCCAGCATGACTGTGCCCCTGTACACAAAGTGAGGATGAAGACATTCTTGACAAGTAGGGAGGAACTCCATGGGCTTGTGCAGATCCCTTAACTCAACCCCGGGCCAGGCCTTCTCATCCAACATCAGTGCCTGACCTGAAAAAATTGTCTTTTGATTGAATGGGCACAAGTTCCCACAGACACACTCCAAAATCTTTTGGAAAGCCATAGAGGCTGTTATACCTGCAAAGGGGACTCCAAATCCATATAAATGTCCATGGTTTTGCAATGGGATGTCCAATTAGCTCATTTAAGTGTAATGGTACTTGTGGCCATATAATCTATGTTGAATAGCTAAAAAAAATAATAGTGGCCCCTTGAATACTGAATTTGTCAGGTTTACCTTAGGTTACTTAGGTTACTAACACAGTTTGGGGTAAGTGTGTGATGGTTTAGGTATGCAGCTTGCACAGTGCTAACTGGCAGAGCTTCAATTACTTGCTAGCTACGTCAATTGTTGTAGGGCAAACGGAAAGAATCCAACAACCTTGACTATCTTTGGGGTGAAGGGAAAATTTTGTAAATTTGAAATCGATTCCTCAGTGAACAGAACAACATATTTTTGGGGAAAACAAGTGCATAAAAGGTTGCTCATACTGTCTGTGTTGTAGTAAATGCCCAACCAGACAGTCTGAAAGACATTGTAATAGTTCTTCATCTGCTCCAAGAAGAAGTGGTTCTCCTCCTCGTCCCGGATTGTCAAAACATCAGATGAATTCTCTTGAAAATACAGAGGTAATAGAAAATTAACAGAGTCCACAAATTGTGAATCCACCTCAAATCTAGTTGTAGTAAAGCAGCAACTCCCTATAACAGCCACTGGGGGAACAATTGTAAAGACTTCCAATAGGCCAGCGATGCCCTACCTTTTTTCCTGCAGTGTTCTCTGGCGTCCTCTAGTGGCATTGTCAGGAGAACAGAGTCAAAATTGTAGCAGCTCCCACGAAACTTCACCCATGTTTTTGGGCACAACACATCGTAGACGAAGGCATTGCTTTCTAAGGGAAGAACAGGGAATATGGCAGAAGGTGTTCAGCATGGCCTAAAGATTTCCAAAACAATTAACAGGATTTAATATATGTTTGTGTGTAAAGGTCTGTAAAACAGAGAGAAGAGAAAGCCGGACTCACTAAGCGGAGGTATGTAGCACAGTGCTCCTGGCCGAGGCACGTCACAGTCCGCTCTCCTCCAGCCTCCTGTGACGTCCATATACACACAGTTCCCCAACACAAAGCCTTTATCACCATCATCATCCTCAGCTGAGTCCCAGTGTGTGAATACAGTGTCACTTCCGTCAGACCACTGGTAATTTGTCCCATCCTGTGGAGACAGGGCTTGTTCAGTGATAGGCATTTGCTGTCTGTACAATGTGCAGTATAGGTTACGGCTCAAATTTGGGAATAACATTGCATATTAATAAGTGGACCAGATGCGAACTAAACAAAGTATTTCAGTGCACAGAACCAAGCACAGTCTCGTCTTGCATTGCAGTTTATCCAGTCACATGCACTTATGTAAATGGCTCAGCCAAAGATGGCTCATTGGCACGGAGACTGCAAGGTGGGATATTAGGTCAGAAAGCAAAAAAACAAATCTTATAAAAACATAACAACTGTAAGATAAGAACTGTGTCTTTTTCTCATCGTTTTAAATTCAAAATCAACCTGTCTCAGAGTATGTGGCGCTTGTCAAATATGGAAACGTTAAGTCTCAGTGCCGTTGTGAAGCCATTCACTTCGAATTAACCAACTGACAAAATCCAGCTCTGCAGACTAATAAAATAAACCCAGAGCTCAAGAAGAATGAAGAAAGAAGATGCTCGTCCATCCCTGACCGTGTAAGAGTTTGATGTGCTCATTAAGACAAGCCTTTACTGTTTTTTTTTAATGTTTTAATATTTATTCTTTTTCATTTGTAACTTTTTCTTTTTTCATTTTTATTTTTTTTACAAACAGAAAATGACCATTTTAATGTTACAAAAATATACATTTCATTTTGCTTATTTAAATGTATTAATTAGCTCAACTAATGATTAATGGTTAAGCCTTTAAAGGTAACTGTTGTCAATATTCACTTATGTTTGTTTATCTGGACATAAACAAGAACTTTTAATCCTATTCTGAAGAAAATTACAAATGATTTCCTAGTATACTGCTCATATCTACATTTATGCTAGGGTCTGTACAACAAAGTCACCTGAAAAAGGTTTTATAATAACAGTGCTCAGTGTTTTCTAGATTAACCAAAACAAAACAATGAGATTTCAGCAGACTGTGGTTGAAGTAAGTTTGCAAAATGAAATTAACATTTAAATTCTAACAATTCCTCTCAATTCCTCACATTTTTTGCATTTTGCATATATGTAAATCCATTTTTTTACTATACAAAACATGCTTGTAAGAATATTACTACTTAATAACTGACACCTATTGTCTTAAAAAATCCTTCTAAAACTCTGTCTAACCTAATGCGTATAACCTTCATTTTCCATTCTTGATGTTATGCAGCTTTCTCTAATATGTAAAACCCTAGACAATTCCTGAACACATTTAAACTGGACATTTAAATCATCTACAGCTCCTGGACATATTTCAAATTTCATAAATTCTTAATTTTTACAGATTCCTACATTCAACAAAACCACTATTATACAATCAAAAATGAGTCTAAACTTTTGAATAAGCAGCAGGCTTACGTCATCGCTGTAGAGTCCAATCCAGTGAGGGGCTCCCAGTCTGTTGACCAGCACAGTGAGGTAGGCCTGATGGAATGGATCTGTGATGCTGACCAGCTCTGCCTTTTTCTCCAGACAGTGATTTTGGGCTTCATCCCAGCTTATGTTGCCGTGAACAACATGGTAGCTCCGGTTTCTGTACAGAGAGATGTCTAGAGAAGCAGTGTCACGATATGGGCTGGATGGGCGTTTGGTCATGTCTGAAAGGAAAAGAGGGACAGAGAGAGAGAGAAAGGGAGAGACATGTAGAGAGAATTTAGATAATGTTTAAACTGATGAACATACAGTGCTTTGCAAAAGTCTTTTTTACTTCATTTATTTAATTTAGTCAAACTGCCAATAAGTACAAGTAAGTTTTCAGCAACATGGAAAAATAATTTAACAGAGAGTTACACAAATAAATATAATATCAAATACAATTTCTTTTTTTTTAATATTTAGGGTGTCCACCTTTCACCTTACATTCTTTTTTTTTGGAAGACTTGCTTTCAGTTATGCAGAGAAATCTGCAGGGATATTTTTTAAACCTCCAAAGTTCAGTCTGTTTATCTGATGGTGATAGTTTTGGTGGGCTGCTGGGTTGGAGTTAATAGTTCTATTCATTCTATAAATTTTTAATACTTTGTTGAACTTATTTTCATTTGACTTTCTCCTGACTTTCCATCTAATCTCAGAAATCTCCTGAAAAATGTATATCTTGTACTTTTTTTTTTTTTTACTGCAAATTATACAAGGATGGTCTACTGATATTTCATATTTTTGAGGGTACCTCTACTGTTTACTTTTAAGTGCTATACGCTGTTTTCGGAACAAAACCTCGTATCTCCAAAATGCTAACTTTACAGGAGAAGGAAAAAACATACTTTTAATGTAGGTCAATGGAACCAGATGTTATTTCTAAGTTATGTTATACCATTACGTTTGGTCCATTCATCATGACATTTATACACAGCGGCAACATACATTTTAAAATTATATCAAAACTGAAAAAACAACAAAAATGGAGATACAAGGTTTTGTTCCGACAATGATCATGAACAATTTGGGTTTGACATGATATGTGAATGACATGATATTGAACGATACAATAACAATAATCATTCAGGTACCCTCCACTGCTTTCTGTTTCTGTTCACTGTAATCATAGAAATGAAACACACGGGCAGACAGACATCAGAGAGTCACCTGATCGCACCTTGTGATTTTTGACAGACGAAGCCGTAGCCACTCTGGGTGCACTTCTCGTCGTACCATTTCCCGTAAAGTGAAAGTTGTGATTGTTGGATAGAACAGTGCATATTGGTTCTACACCTACATTTGCCGTGTTCACCCAATCATCCTGCTACAGACACATACACACACACAGATTATCGCTTAGCAAATCCTGGAAAATCTCATAAATAAACATGAAATGTTTCCAGTAAAGGATCTCTCCACCTACACTGAGGGAGCTCTTCGGCTCTACAGGAGACCAGTTCGTGTAAGTGACTTGTTTGCCGCTCGTCCACTTCATGGTGTCTGCATCCCTCAAGCCAATCCAAACTCCCACAGACTGGCCATGGAGCAGCATGGTGACGTAAGCTTCAACAAAAGAAAAATCATCAATAAAAGAGCAACAGGGCTATTGTTATAGAATAGTTTGCTAGATATAAAAATCATTTGCACTCCCTATTTACATCACTAAATAATAAACTATGACTAAAAGAGGGAAAAATAAATGGCAGAGGCTACAGTACAGGTTTACACATGACTCAGATAGTAAAAAATATGAAAACGTCACTTTAACATCTAAAAATAAGACGTGTAAAGTTGAGCTCATGTGACACAACGACAAAGCTGTAAAAGAAGTAAAACTGTAGTCAAAACTCAAAAAAAGGCATTGTCTGCCTTACAGCCAGCTCTGTACACTGTTTAGTCGAGCAAAATAAACACACTGGCTAAATGGATGTGTGCATGGTGATGATGGTAAGCTTTGATTACATGTTACTGACCTCACAAAATAAAACATTCATCTTTGCTTTATAATCAGTGGAAAATAAGATGCATAGCATGCAAAGATTTTTTTACAGAATCAAACTGCCTCCATAACAATAGTCAGGCAGCCTTGTGAGACTTGTCTTAAGCATTGTTCCTTTACTGTTTTTCCACATGTAATGCTGAGTAAAACAGCATTTTTGAGGCCAGGGCAGAAGATATGTTGCTATGCCCTTGATAAAAGTTTTTTTTTGGTGTTTTTTGCAAACATGATAAAGAAGATGACTCTTGTATTTTTAATCAAAGCCTTAATGAACCAATTAATAAATTATGGAAATCATTGTTAGTTGCAGCTTTTGAGGGACGATATCTCAAGAATATATCACCATGCTTCAAGACATGTTCATAATACACAATACACATTAGCATGTTTAGTTATGTGAAGCTGACATGAACAAAATGCACCATGGTACTGTAACTGTAAGGTGAACAGTACAATAATTTTGTAAATTTAATGAGAGAATAAACTAAAATGTAAAAAGAAAGAAGTAAACAAATATCAAAAATAAATTAATAAGTTAGTGTATAATCTTCACCATGGACCTTCAGTCAGCTGCTTGTTACTGTACAGTCTATAAAATGGCTATACACTTGCTGTTGTTTCTTACAAGATCCATATATTTGGTCTAAATCTATGTTTTTGTAATACAGGCACCTGATCAGTGTTTCAAATCTAACTGATATCCATTAGGCAATACTATTCAAAAGTTCAAAGGAATCCTTGTTTTCAATAGTACAAAAGCAATCTGGTTGCAGAAAGATTTTAATATGAATTCTCTGTACAACTTCACAGATTATAAATAAGTAAATCTAGCAGAATTCTAGGAATCTATACATTTGTTAGTTTTATTTTGAAATGATTAAAATGACTGAGAGTATCGAGAATTAAGATATAGACAAAATAACATTTACATATTTCAAAAATGATAAATCTTAGCTTGGCAAAAAAAAGGTCAATAGTGTCTAATTCTAATACTAGAATGTAGTATTATATTGACAATAACACAAACTGTTAATATAGCAAGTGATTACACACTATTGAACAGTAGGTTATAGTCAAAAAAGTGTTCTATGATGCATTTACCACAATAACAATAACATCATCATATTGCCCAGCTCTACTCCTCATAGTGACAAGTGTGTCTGTGCTGAGTCTTTGCCTCACCTTGCTCAATCTCATTCTCGATGGCAACAAGTGTTCCATGGAAGTTAGAGCAGATGGACTGAGCGTCCGTCCAGCTCTTCCCCTCCTCTGGCCGGGCTGGGAGGTGCAGCAACAGACACTAGCCAGCAAATTAAAGAATCTGTTACTTTTAAGGACGGGCATGAAACACAGACTACTGAATTCATCATACGGACACAGAATTTAAGTATGAAGTATGTTCAAGTTATTTTTTCAAGATATACTTAATATCTTGAAAACATTACCAAAAAGTCATAGTTACTGAATAAGAAGTCTAGAAAGAATAATAACCCACTTAACAGAGATTGTAATTTTATTCTTTGAAAAAAATCAGTCAGATTTAAAATTGCAGTGAAATTTCATTGAAGTGGATGGTCATGGCATCACAGCATCAAGTTCAGTGTTTCCAAATAGCACCTAGTGGATGTACTAATTAATGTGACAAAAACATGAACTGCTGTATGAATTGCTGTTATGTCATAAAATGATATTTTAAATTTGTCCAGATTGATGGACAGAGTAGTTGATCAATCCATAACAGTTGAGAACAATCAGCATATTGTAGCTGTTGCCCAAAAAACTTGTATCTCCAGTTTTGTCATTAAATAGTTTTTTTCTTTGCATAATTTTAGAATTTCCCAACCTTTTAATTGTGTCAAAATGTTACAATGAACAGACCAAAAGAAATGGTCCAAAACGGCTTGAAAAATAATTTAGCTTTTTCTTCTGTAAAGAAGTTCTTCCTGTAAAGTTACCATTTTGGAGATAGAAGGTTTTGTTCTGACAACAACGATATACTGCAGTTGTTGCCTCAAATGAAAACATAATTACTGTACATATTTTCAATTTGTAAGAAAACAACCCACTTGGTTGAGTGTAAAATCATTTTTCACTAATCACTGTCAACCGCTGGGTGACTTACTTAGTGGTCATACTTTCTTTTTTTGTATTTTATACATTTTCTCCCCAATGTACTCATGGTCAGTTCCACCCACTAGCTAGTCTCCTTGTCACACAATGGCAGCAAGCTGGTAGGGTGAAGGATAACACATGCTTCTCAGAAACACTAGAAGCCGGCCAGCGCATCTCTTTGTCGCTGGTGCTAACGCAACGCTACTCGACAGCTAAACACACTTGGAGGCAAACGTGTTGCGCTGAGTGAGGAGGCAGGGCCATCCAACTCAGCCAGAGGCAGTGAGGCCAATTATGCTCTCCTGGACTCCCAGGCATTGATGGCTGTGGCATCTTTAGGGATCAAACTCACAATCTCCTAATGACAGAGCCAAGGCTTAGACAAATGGGAATGCTTTTAAGAGAACTGGACTGTGACCACAGACGATGTTTCAGAGTTCAGAAACACAAAATGACATGTGAAATTGAAAGTGTAAGAACAGTGTGGGTGAATGTGTGCGTCCCACCTTGTGACCGAAGTAGAACCAGTTTTCTGGGCAAGCACCGATAAAATAAGGCTCCCGTGGAATCTCCATCACCGAAATAGTTCTGCGTTTACACACATACCCGTGAAGATCCGTACAGAAGCCTGTTGACCACTCCCCTACAGTGAAAGTCACAGCGTGTGGTTAGTGACACTAACCACTAGTGGTTAGTATGTGAGAATAAGCGTTGTGCTAAAATGTTTCATTGAATCGTTAGCCTGTAAATTGTCTCTGTCTTCCTGTGATGAAACGGAAAGCACACATTTTTTAAGGTGCTTATCCTTCTGGGATGCGGAGATTGCTGGGACCTATCCCAGCGGACACTGGGTGGAAGGCAGGAAACAGGAAGCAAGCCAGACACAAAGACATATACATTCACACACACACACACACTCACACACCCACAACTAGGGGCAATTTAGCTTGTCCAATTAGCCTGACTGCATGTCTGTGGATGGTGGCAGGAAATCAGAGTAGAAACTGAACAAGTATTTGTAAAAGCCTATGTAAAATTTGTAAATATTAAAGACTGTTGACAGTTTCTCATATTAGCCTAATCAGCCTACAGCAGTTTAGCCCTGCACAGGCCAGTGAGGCACAATGCAAAGCAGCCAATCAAGCCAGAGGATATTTACATATAACAATCTTAAAGGCACAGTAACCAAACCAAAGCCTTTTTAATTCTAAGGGACAAAGAAGGTTTGGAAAATGGTCATATAAAAATTATGTTTTGTTACAAGTGAAAAAAATATAAACCAAAAGAAATAATGTGGAATATGCACTTTAAACATCTGCATGGTTTGAGCGCTGATGACAGGTGACGTCACAATATGCAGATAAAATCCATGGAATAGTTTCTCCTTTCAGCTTTTTTGTTTTTGCAAAAACAAATAACAAGTTCTACACACTTTTCTGTTTACTATAGTAAACCATGGCAAAACGAGCAGATAAAAAATGCTCACTTATTAAAAACACTTTGAAAAACTAGGTGTCCCAATATTTTTAACAGGTGTGTATATGAGAGGGACAAGTTGGTCTTGCTCACCTGTCAGAGAGGACATAGAGATGCACTTTTTTCCGGTTCCTTTGATGGGTCTTCTATTTTTCCAGTTCTCATAGTCTAGAGCAGTTCCATCAGTCCAACTATAGAGACACTCACACACCAAGAGCAAAGGCCCATGTTGAGCAAAGGTGCAGTTACTCATTCAGGCAACCTGTAATAAATTCTGGTCATAGTGTGAAGCATAAATCCATTAAGCTTAGTAAAGACACAACTGCACCTGAAGCCTTCATGTCCACTGACAGCTGAGAGACCAATCCACCACTCCGCAGAGCTATGAGGAGACTGTAAAAGAGCAAAAAAAAAATCCTCACTATTTTGCTCTTTCACAGATTTAAGCAGCTCATTCTTAGAGAAACCAATATGGCTTCACACCTCCCACTTATGGCAGTTTCTATGTGGGTAAAACAAGGACTGCTTCAGCTCTATCCAGATGCAGTGTGGGAGACCAGTGAGAGCATCTGAATGCATTTGATAATTGTATTATTAGAGAATTTCTAGTGAGGAGAATTAATAATGTCTTGAGGGTTAGTCAGCCACTAGAGGGCGAGCAAGACTCCTATGGAGCTCTTGTGCAAAACTGTAATCTGTAAACACACACACACACACACACACACACACATTTTCTAAGCTGCTTCTCCCTAAGGGTCGCGATGGGGTGCTGGAGCCTATCCCAGCGGTCAATCTGTAAACAGTTAATCCTTTTTCTAAAGAATGTTTTTTCAACAAATGCAAAAATACTCATATTTTTGAACTCCAGTAATAGGACTTTCTAACAGTGTCTATTGTACATTCATGATATCAGTGAGCATAAATGACCAACTCAGTCATTGAGCTGATCAGCTCACCAACCAATCATCACTCAGCAGCAGTAACGATACTGCCAAAAACCTGTTTTTGCTGTCTGCTGTTACCACCTTAAAGTGCACTTGGATGGGCTTCAAAAATTAATTTCCTATTCTGTATTTCATCGCTGTCATAAGAAACATACTACAGAAATTGTAACGCTGTAGAAGAAGAATACGTTCTTAACAATTGTTAATTAGTGGTGTAATAAATTAACGTGTCATATTGTATTAACCTTTATTGAGGCTAGCATGCTGGTTCATGGCTCGTTTTAGCTCGTTTGGCTGGTTTTAGCTTGGGGTGAATGTGACATCCTAGATTAGAGCACTATAAAGCAAACATCCAGGAGAGGGTTCTCTCGCTGATTTTACTCCTTAATAAAGATGCAAAGATGAAACACCACACTTGAGATTCTTTTCAACATAATTCTATAAAATAACCTCAAAACTTCACTTTACAGAAAAAATGTTTCTTTAAAGACCAAGTGAGGTACATGGAGGGTGTTATGATGAAAGGTAATACCAAAGAAAACTTATTTTTCAAGATTTACAACTATTTAAACCATAAATCTATAACTATAAAAACTCAGAAGACACAAGTAGGTTCACTGGTGGTTTTGGATAGTAAATCAAATGGCTGCAGACATCATGACCCCTTGTTCCTATCACCACCACTGTAAAGAAATCTGAATATTTAGGTTTCTCTACAATGATCCATCTCACATCAAATCACTTGAATGACTTCCTTACATCTCGACCATTATACTGCAGAAAGTAATAAAAAAATCAGTGGAATTGTCCTGTAAAGCTTGCTGTGACTAATTCACACCTAACATAGACTGAAGCTTCTCCCCTTGCACAAACCATCAGAATCAGCACTGGTCTTGGCATCTGAATCCAAGCCAAGCAGCATGTGAGTTTGCGGGCTGCTTGGCCAGTTTCCACCCGTTTGAAAGAATCAGGGAAAACTGTGCCGTGCCATTCTAATGTGTGAAATACTGTTGAGTGCTCTAACAGATTACATATGGAAACTTTCATATACTTTCTTTGCACTATTGTTTTTAGATCTTTTATCATTGTACCAGAGAAGAAGCCTGACATTGTTTATCTTGTATTGGTATAATGACAATAAAGTTGCAATTAATAGAACTGAATTAAATTGAAATAAAGCAAATTTTCAGTATCAAAAAAATTACCAAAAACTCTAAAGACCATCATGAAACGTATCAAAAAATGTACCAACCACCATACTGAATCAAATATTGAAATTTGTGTATAGTAACAGCTCCTATTTTAAATGTAAGTAATTACAAAAAAATTACCTTTTGTCCATTCACTTTGAAACGTTTACATTACACAAACCCCAGCTGGCATTTTCAGCCTGTCACTTTTGTAACTATCACTTGTGAGACCTATTAAGAAGGTTCTACATGACAGTAACCTTTTTTCCCCCAACTGCAAAAAATTCACTCTGGCATTATTTTTCTATGTGTGTGTGTTTTAGATTTCTATGTTTACTCACTTTTGCCATGCGTTCTATGACAAAGTCCAGCTCTTTTTTGGAATGTAAGGATAGAAGGTCTGCTCCCATCATCTTACACGCCAATGACACAGAGTCCCAGGGGAACGGCTGGCTGGCGAAAAAGTACTCTGCTCCCTGATAGAACACCCACGGCTCGTTCTCTACACACATCAAGTTTTATATAGTTTAACTATAAAAGCAGTATCAACATGGGAGCTAATATAAGTAGCAGGGTCACTTACGATCGTTGTACCAATAAGGTTTTGTTAATTCCACACCTGGGAAAAAAACCCAAAGGTAACAAGTCAGGCAATTTGCATTATATAATAATATAATATAATATAAAAACATAAAAAAAAATTGTAAATTATGAAGTTCTGGAAGACTGAATTGTGGCAGATCCGGATGGCTGATCGAGGGGATTCACAGAAGACTAAAGCCGCAATCACTTATCAGTGTATCACTTATCATTAACAGTCATGAAAACAAGACATCTCATCTATTGTCTGAAACTCCAGTCTTAGCACTTTATACACACAGCCGTGAGTTACCTTGTGTCACGAGTTTCCCCTCCCAGTCCTGTCCATGTGCTTTTTGTTTACTTTTTCATCAATGTGCATTTGTTTTGGTTCAGTCCAGCCCCCTTGATGTCTGACTCCACCCCTGATTGTTACCACCTGTTTCCCACCTGACCATCATTAGCCCTCTTGTATTTAAGCCCTGTGATTTCCTTAGCCTAGTGCTGGTCTTTGTTTGATATGTTTGATTGTGTTGGATATGTTGTTTGATGTTTTTGGATGTTTGTAGTGTTTGCTTCCTGTTTGAGGTTCTGTGTTTCGGTTTGTCTGACCTGCATTCTCTCCGTAATAGCTGTTTGAACCTGGACCGTTTCGACTATGACCCTGGATTTGCCCTTAATAAAAGTCGCTTATCTCTGCATATGCGTCCGCGTCCTCGCTCCCCATTACACCTTGTAGGCTATATTAGGGAAATGCCATCTAAACTGTGGTAGTAATTTACTTTCTCACACTGCATTCATGATGCCTAGACTTTTCCAAATTGGAATCTTCTCCTTCCCATCTAAATGTGCTCATGCAATTTCAGCTGTTTGAGGTCAAATAAAATCAGGAAAATGCCCAAAGGATTAACACGTCCTCTACAGAGAACAAACTTTAACATGGCACTCTTTTTACACAGCGCACAACTTCTAATTATTTGCAGACATACTGCAAAAAAGTAAAACATAAAATGTGGTATAACTTTTGCACTTGCCACATTTTATTACTTTTATTTATCTTCCACTTTATCATGTTTTAAATTCAGTAAATAACTGCTAATTGCACATTAAAATTGTGTTACTTACAAAATCAACAAAACATTATCATGAGATCATTGAGTGTGACCAAAACCTTGTGGTACCAAAACATTTTTTTTGTGACTTCATGCAGCAAATTTTTGTCCCAAATTTGCCATATTGTTTAGAAAATATTGTTGTGAGTTTTATGAAAGAGCCTGCTCATGTATTTAATACATGAATTACTTACAGGGGGTGTTTTGCATAGGCTCAGAGAGGAAATTTTTACTACCTCGGGGCACTTTGCAGATCCACTCGTATTTGGCACTGCAGGGTCGAGGTGTGAGTGTGTTGATCAGATCACTGTACGCTGCACATTCATGACCACTCGCTTCCTCATTCTTATCCTCTATGAACGATGCCACCACCTACAGGACAACCGGCAGAATGAGAGAAGTGCCTTTATCAGCACCTGCAAAATTAACTGAACTATCCATCCATCCATTCTCTAAGCCGCTTCTCCCTCAGGGCCACTGGATTAACTGAACTACTTAACCTTAAACTACTCTAGGCTAATTCTTTAATAGTTATTCCTCAAAGCTCCTGTCACATTTACAGTGGGGTCCAAAAGTTTGAGACCATTAGTAAAACAAATGCTTCTATTTTGCATTAGAGCCCATTTAATACAAATTTTCACTACAAAATACATCATTAGCACAACAATCTGTATGAAAAGTAGAAATACAGAAATTTTAACAAGAATGTACGAAATCTTAATATTTAGTATGACCACCTTTTGCTTTAATGACAGCATGCATTTAAGCTGGCATGAACCCTGATCACTAACAGTGACAAAAGTCCCTGATCAGTAGATCAAATCCACCTTAGAGCCATCTGAACACAAGCTTCAACAGCAGGACTAAGACTAGGCCTGAATCTAGACAAAACCTGACACAAATTATTTGTTAATAAATAAAAAAAAAATATATTTTTCTTTTATTTCTCATAATTTTCTTTGTTTTTGATTTGTTTCAACATTGTAAAATTTTCTGTTGTTTATTTTTAGAATAAATTTTCAACAATGAAAGATTTTCAACAATGGTCTCAGACTTTTGGACGCCACTGTAATTTGTAAAAAACATGATATAACAAAAACAAAAACTCTAGCACAAGAAAACAAATGCAAAAAAATATACAACCGTAAGCAAATGTTTAAAAACCCCTAGTCAAATGAGATGTTTTGTTGATTTTCTGGGTGAAAATACATTAACACATCCTCATGAGAGAACACACCTAAATATGGTATTTATCTGCAAAATTGTACTGCATTTTTTTTTTCACTTTTGAACAGGTTAATTTTATTTTTTATGTTTTTGCCCAATATGTAAAATTCCACAAAAGATCTGTTAACTTATTTTCAAACCATGTCAATTGAACAGGGGCACGCCAAATTTAACATAAACTTCATTCTTAAGGAGACTTTCACTGTTACTCTGATAAAACCAAATCAATTATAAGCTCTCAATAATGTGAACTCAGAACCTATCATAGTGGATCCAACAATAAACACAGCCTCATGCCTTTTTTAAGCAGTGATAGGAAACACAGTATCACACATTCATTCTTTCACCCATCTCTCATTCCCCCTCTCATTTTATTCATTTTTACCGGTGTGCCATCTGACCACTCCCAGGCTCCAGCGGACTGTGGGTCTCTCTTGGTAAATCCAACCCAAAACCAATGGACCTCTGTACTGGAGAAGAAAAGAGCAAGAAAAAGGATAGAGAGAGTGAAAGCACGAAGCAATCTCCTAGCTAAAGAACTTCACAGGTTTCATTTTTGGTACTCCTGAGGCCGTTTTGTGTCATTTGTGAACAGATCTCACCGTACCGCCCTTTGCATCTTCAGGGCTAACGCAACAGTACAAACCAAAAGGAGATGGAAATCAAAAAGCCTGGTGTCGCTGTGAGAGCCAACCTGTCGAACATCTTAGAGAGGAGCTGTTTGACGAACGCCTGGTCCTCGTAGTGATGGAAGCTGGCCAGGTCAGCGCCAAGAGCTCGACAGAAAAACTCTGCCTCTGACCACGAGCGACCCATCAGGATCTTCCCATCGTGAAACACCTGAGTACACCAAAAACCAACAAACTATTACCACCTTGCAGCTAAAAACAGGTAAGCAAAGAAAATAACAGCAAAGTAAACCTCAACAGTGTGCTTAGACCTGCAAACACCAAACTAGCTTGTATCATACTGAGTACCCTTTCTTATCCTAGCACAATCAAGACAGTCTATGGAGCCAATACAACTTAAAAAACATAATTTCAATTATGTTTCCTAAATAAAGGTGCATCCCAAATGTGGCCAATCGACAAAGAGAATGAGTGATATTAACTTGAAAATTGCTTATTGAAAAAATAAATATGCAAGGTAAAACATCGAACCTGGCGAATGAGCTGCAAAAGCAGAAGACCATGTCAGGTTCAATTCCTGTAGTCAAGAACAGAAAGCTGACGCTGCAATGAGCACTGGAATTACCAAATCTAGAGAGTTGAATACTGGACAAATGTATCCTTGTCAGATAGATCTAAATTTCTGCTGAGGCACACAGATTCTAGGGTCAGAATTTGCCACCAACAGCCTGAAACCATGGACCCAACCTGAAAGTGTCAACAGTCCAGGCTAGTGGAGGTGTTGTAATGGTGTGGGGAATGTTTTCTTGGCACACTTTCATTGCCACAGCCTGTTTTGTGTATTGTTGCTGACCATTTGCATCCCCTTTTTTTTTGCAGGAACTGTCAACGTGGACCAGAATCTCAAAGGAGTGTTTCCAACATTGGGATTCCATGCCATGAAGAATTTAGGGTATTTTGAAAGCAAAGAGAGGCCTTAGCCAGTATAAGTAAAGTCTTCCTAATGAAGTGCTCAGTGAGTTAAGAGTTAAGAAGCAGGATTTTCTAATGTTAGCAAGTTACCATTAAGCCTTTAATTTAACGATTATTATTGAACGTTAGTATTGGAGCACATACTGCTTTACTCGGGAAATGATTTTAGCCTTCAGACAAGTAAAATGTGCATGTAGGTCAACTTGTGCAAATCCTAAAAAGCTTGATGTCAAGCCCTGCAACACATGCCTGGAAACTAAAGTTCTTTAGCTTCTTTAGTGTTGCACTGGCTAATATATCTACAAGTAATGAAAGCTTATTAGCAACAGACTTGTTCATATTTGGTAAAAGGGCCAAAACTATGTTGCATAGCTACAGCAAGAATCTCCACTTTAGTCATTTACAGATAATGTTTTGGATTTGGATTATGGTTATACAGTTTGTACCATGCTAACTAGCAGCTGCAATCTTCCATTATTTGTCAGTGACTTTAGCCTCATAACGTCAGTGCAAAACCAAAGAAGCAAAGCACAGACACCAAACATATCTTGACTGAATGCATTTTGGGTTATCAGAATGTTGTGTTTATCAGATTTTTCACTGAACTCTTCTGTTCACAGAAGCCAAAGAAACTTACCTTGTAGCAGTGAAGCAGACTGTGGTGACTCTCCCACCCTTCCTTACAGGGCGCGAATACATCTACATGGGACACGGGCATGAGAGAGTCATGGTAACTGCTTACGCTCTGCTTGCACACTGCCAAAGCCTTCTGGGAATCACAGTTCTTCACTTCCCAATGGCCCAGAGACTGACTACCGGACATCACCACACAGCCTCCTCTGCTCGCTGCCAATAAATAAATAAATAAATAAATAAATAATAACATAACATATTCCTTTATATAAGTGCCACATATTCCTTTATAATCCTCCTAGGTGTAAATAAATACAATTCTCTTATAATGCTACTACTTTACAACTTCACATATTTCAACTAATTAGTCAGAAGCTGTAAGTGAAAAAAAATCTGTGTCTGAATGATGAACAGAGCTGTAGATGATTCCTTAATGACTGACAAAGCTGTAAAGCCTTGAGAATGAAGTTACACTAAAATTAACATTTAGAATGTCTTGTATTTGAAATGTGGTAATCAAGCTTCAGGCAGATAAATGAATAATTACAGTATAATACTTCTCACTTTAACCACAGAATTTAGTACAGACTTTTATATCCTATGAATAGCTCAACCAGTCTTCATCGAAGTCCCTGTAGTTATTGAATAATAAGCCTTAGTATCTAATAAGCTTGGGATTTTAAAACATTTTGGTGTTTCAAAAAAGCTTAAGATATTTACTAAAACCTCTTGCCAATCAAAATATTAATATGAACTTATTCCAACATTAGTGTATATGCCACTCACAGCACACTCTTAAAAGATGGATCTTCAGTAGTTCTTAAGTAAAAAAAAAAGCTTTTTTATAGAAACACTCAACGAACTTTTTTCACGACTAAAGAGTTATTTGCATTGTGACAGCGTTCTTCAGACTGATGGAGAATGTGCTGTATATGGTTCTATATATAACCAGTCGTGGGCTGGAGGTTAGGGAACTGGTTGCTGGTTCGATCCCCAGTGCCAACAGCATTTGATTGAGGTGTTCTTGAGCAAGACACCTAACCCCCAATTGCTCCCTGGGTGCTGTGGATAGGGCTGCCTACCACTCCGGGCAAGTGTATTCAATGCCCCCTAGTGTGTGTGTATTCACTAGTGTGTATGTGGTGTTTCACTTCATGGATGTGTTAAATGCGGAGGTGCAATTTCCCCATCTGTGGGATTAAAAAAAGTTACTTAACTTAAAAAGAACCTAAAAGGTATTTTTATATATATATATATATATATATATATATATATATATATATATATATGCTGCAAAATCTTGTATCTCCATTTTTCAGTTTTTGACATAATCTGAAGATTTCTGTTGCAATTCATATTGTGTGTAAATTTGATGATGAATGGACTAAAAAAATGGACTTGATAAAAATTCCGGTTCCATTTACTCGCATTAAAAGTAAGTTAGTTTTTTCCCCTCTCCTGGAGAGTAAAGCCAGCATGAACACAATAATTGCCATTTTCAGTGTTTACATCAAATTATCATCCTGGTTTATTTTTTTGACCATATCATCTTGCTATCTGCATATTATCTTGCTATGCTATGTAGCAGCAGAGTATAACAATAGGAGTAACTCCAGACCTGTAAAGTTAGTGTTGCTGCAAGTTTAAGTACTGACCGGGCTGGTGCTGGTTCCAGTTGGTGTAGGTGAGTGGTATTGTAGAGCCATTCTGAGTCAGCCAGCGGTACTCTCCACTTTTGTTCTGGTCCTGCAGAGCAGTCCAGTAAAACTGTGAAGCTGACCTGTTCTGTGCATTGATCAGGCTGTTCAGAAAAGCCTGTTCAAACCTGCAGTAAGGAAGCAGTGAACTGCAGTAAACTGCTTTATAGCACAGTGGCTGGGTGTTTGTGTGTGCATAGAGGAAGGTTACACTGTAAATTTTACCTGTCTCCAATGGTAGCCAGAGGTCCCTTACAGTAATAGCCCCTTGATGCATCTTTGAAGGTCTGCTCTTGGTCAGCAATCTTATAGCAGAAATGCCCTTTCCTCTTCCACCCCTGCAAGGAAAGAGAGGATTACGCTATATCAGTGAGGGCTGGTGCTTTCTGAGACAGGGGAAGCAGAGGTGGTGATAATCTAATAAAAAATACTAGTAAATTAGTGTTTAAAAGTTTGGAAGACATTTTAAATTGTTATTTTATGTTTAATAATTACTTATAAAATACTGATTTATATATCAATTACACACCCAAATATATGAAAGGATATTTTACTCAATAGTAAAGTATTTTTATAGAACCATAAGAAAGTTTGAAACAGTAAACAATTTTGCATAATTATATATTGCCTGTGTGGTCTTAAATCAACCGTCACTGCTATAAATGCAGTGAGTCTGATAGACATCACATACAAAAACAAGATTATTTAACCACCTAGATTCCCCATAGTGTATATGCTTTGAAATGCTTCCTTTTTTAAAAACAAATCCTATTTTTTTTAATTTAGGGATGCACAGAATCTGTGGATTTTTGCTTCAAAGTCATGACTGACAATCCCCAAGTTCGTTATTTTGATTTTGGTTGATCTGCACTGCAATTTTATACCTTAAGTAACACAAGCATTCATGCTGTATTTGAATATCAGTGCTACACCTATTCCAAGATGTTGCAGAATAATTGTGCTCGTTTAAAATACCAGTTTTATTAACAGTGCAATTATAATATTACATCTGCCAATAAACATTTATAAGCCAGTTTGGCAAAAAGGAAATAAGAATTGGAAATGGACACAAAAACTTAATGTTCAATGCATCCTTAGTTGAACTGTTTCTCAAATGTAGAGTAATTCTGTATAATTATGTTTGTAAATAGGGATGGAAATTGTAAAAGCAATATGAAAATTGTGGGTTGATACCAATATCTAATATTTTTCACGTATATATCTGCCAATGCCAATTCATAAAGATAAATTTATAGAATGCAGAAATTGCTACAACCTTGATTAGCATTCCAAAAAAATACAATGCTTATTTATATATGATTACATAAAAAAATACATTTTGTCATAGCTGCCCAGCATCATCCAAAGATTACGCTCTTAAGAGCAAAATAAATATATCATACAATGCTGGTTAAAAACATCAGTCAAATCTGAACATCTAACAGTTGCTTAAAGCAAATATCTGCCAATAGCAATATTATGAGGTTAGATATTTTATTACATTTGAATTTGATTAACAAATACTGTAAAAACAATCAAAAGTCTTCTTATGAAAAAAGAAAAAAACATTCTTTACATTTTTGCCATGATTTGAATATTTTTTCTTTGCAACAAACACAAGTATGTCAGAAGTGGTAACTTGAACCTGTTAATAAAATGTAATTCAGTAAGCAGCTAACTGTGATTAGTTATGCAATTACATTTAAATAGTAAAGCAAAAACAGCATTAAATGCTCAAATTCACAAAAGGAAAGATAAAATATTCTTATGTATTTGAATCTCTGGTACACATGCACAAACAAAATTGCCTCATGAGAGGGTTCCGGAGGTCTCTGACTGGGTCCATCTGGCGTGAATTGACTGGTTGTTGATGTGTATGACTGCGCTTCACAGGGTTAAGGGGAAAAGCATAGGGTTGTGGCAGACCTCATCATACTGCCCAGCTTTGTTTTCACAACTGCTCTCCATTTGGCCTTAATTCCATTGACCCTTATCTTCCAGACTTTGCATACACACATAAACACACACACACACACACACCCAGAGCTAACATGCCGCCTGTAACCTGAGTCAGCCTGAAGTGTTCTGAAGCCATCTGCCACCATTTACTTACTGCTTTCACCTCTTCTCAAGTAAAGCAATAAGCCACATTGGGCCGGGTGTTACAGTGATTTTACTATGGTTGAGGATTGTTGTTAAATTAAGCAAAAGAATCCTTGGATCATGCTGAATAACATCATGGCTGTGATTAGGTCACAGATTATCACAGCTGTGATGTTACTCAGGTTCACATATGACCTCTATAGTTTTTATAGACATAACAGTTTTGCAAAACAGAACAATGTTAAGCAAAGAAGCCACAAACATTGCATCAAATGTGCCTTTTATGTCATCGATAAGAGCCACAAAACTGCAGCAATATGAGGATGAGTTTAGCTTTTTCAGTATTTGCCAGATTAACCTGAAACTCATTTTGTTAAAGCCAGATTGACAAGCATTTCACAGCCAATCCTGTTTGCTGAACTGTATTCTGTTAACTTCTGGGTGATGCCAGTCTGTTTTGTTGTCCTGCCATCACACTTTCCGACAAAGCACTTGCTTAAAGGCAGCAAGAGAGTCAGAACTTAACTGCACCTCAGATATCATCTTATGGAAGTTACCTAATATATCCATTTTCTGTTTTGTAAGCTGGTGGAAAAACTTTGTCATTTTAGCTGCTGATGTAAAGTGTGTTACTTAGCAACCAGTATTAGTGGAATGATACAGTTACTATGAAGAACATCCAGAGTAAAAAATGAGAAGTCAGCTCAACTTAGAAGTACAAGGTAACTGATAGCACAGCTTTTTTTATTAACTGACCTGGGGGACACTGGAGTTCACTCAACTTAATCGTCTTAGTTTAGTCAAATGTTAGTAGTTTTACTGAGTCAGGAGAAAAATGTGTTTGTTTTGTGAGCTTTTCGAACGACATCATACAACTTTAGGTATAAATGTCTCACACAACAACTCAAAAAGAAGGTCTAGCTTCTGACAAAAGTAGATTTGACTCTTAATGATCAAGTTTGTCTGCTTGGGTCCGCATGCAATTACACATTTCCACCAAATTCTCAAACCTTACACAGTGTAGCTTTAATTTTGCATTAAATACAGAATTTTATTGATGTGTGCCGTATGTGTGTATATTAATATTTTACGTTGAAAGTGGCTCAGCCAATGAGATTTTTAAACCATAACTATCTGTTTTACACTGATGTTTTCAAAGAGAGAGTGTGTCTGTGTGTAGGAAGGAAAATGCCAGCGGGCCAGGGCACGACCCTGCACATGAATGGAACAACTAACAGAATACTGCTTTTGTATGTGTGTGTGTGTGTGTGTGTGTGTGTGTGTGTGCCTTTCTTCTCTGGGCATGTTGCTGCCCATGTCAGTTTCTCATTCTCCAGGCGGGTGAGTCAAAAGGCCAATTTCCTGTCCAATAAAGGCTGAGGCTGACACATGTAAGTCTCTGAATCAGGCCGTTGTTCTCTGACCTGTTGACCTTGCCCTGTTCACACCTTTACCGTGACTGGTTTCTGTTTGAGACTTGACTATTTTGCAATATCAAATTGACAGAACAGGTTTAAGAGGTTTCAAGAAACTGACACTGACATTGACGCTGTTTTGCTTTCATGCTTGTTTTGTTTCTAGGTGCCTTTTTTACTTGAGGCTTTCATTAAAAAACTGACCTTTAAAGGACTTTAAAGCCCCCATCAATATGGCTTCAAATGTTCTTCCATTATTAAAGATATGATGTGGAGTCATAGTTAATTCAAGAAATCTATATAAATGAACACATTTCAACACTGGGTAAATACTCCAAACTGCTACCTGCTCAAAATTGTGTGGGCATGTCAGAACTTATAATGATTGACAGTGGCATCTCCCTGGCAGCGTAAACAACATAGCACTAGTGATGGAATAACATAAAACTAAGCTAACATACCATTTAATTCCTACACTGTATGGACTGCACTTTCATAAATGAAGTTAATTAGGATCTTTCAACAGATGGCTACTGCAAATAGGAAGCAGCATCCAACTACAAACAACGGTGTAGTAAACGTTCATAAGAAGAAGAGTAAAATTTAGAAAAAAATAACCTATTTACTGGGAATTTTGGCTGAGACTCTGCACAGTGAGGGAGTAGCCACTTTATGTGATGGAGAGGTTTACATATTACATACGTGTAACTGGTACTTTGTCAGATCTGTCATCACCTGTGCCAAAGTTAATCCCAACCAATGAAAATCAAAAATCTCATTAAAACATACAGATAAAAAAACTGTAGATAAAAGCTAGAAGAACATCATGCAAATGAGTATACATAGATGGAAAAGAAGACGATTACTTACCCCAAGTGTAGTCAATCAGCCAAGGCATGTTTTTTGTACAAAGTTTGATTCTTTAGCTTTGTGCAGGAGCTATGAGGCTAATGTAGCTCATAAGTAATGGAAGCTCTTACTTCAGCAAATAACACTGCAAGCTTAAAAATGTACTACTGCAAATCTAAAGTGCCTTGTTTGTGTGGTTTCTGAGACAGTTTCAATAAAAATGAACAAAGTCAGTTAGCTTTCCTTTAGTTTTATTTCTTGTATCATCTGACATTTTAGGCACAATTATGTTTATTTTATTTTGCTTATATTCACAGAGGTGGACGAAGTACACAAATCATGTACTTGAGTTAAAGTAGAGACACCCAAGGTAAAATACTACTCCAGTAAAAGTAGAAGTCCTTACTCTAGACCTCCACTTGAGTAAATGTATTTGCCTTCAAATGTACTTAATTATCGAAAGTAAAAGTACTAAAAGATTAATTATGACTCCAGTGTCCTGTTATCATTTTTGTAACAAGACTCACTTCATGAACTCTTTTTAGGTGAAAATACTCCAGTGTCACTCTTGGTAAACCAGTCTTTTAATAGAATGTCATTAATTAGTGACGCTGACATCTATTAAAATGATCATAAGCACAAAACACTGAGGGCAAACAGTTTCCATCAGGGAGAACCGAGTGGCTCTGAAATCACTTTTACAAACAGGCAAGGTTTCAGTTTAAGATTACTTTGTAAATTAGATACAAGCTGAAAGAAAAACTTGCTTTAAACACAAGTTCACAAATAAGTTTTCCTTTACTGTATTGATCTGTAGGTATAAACTAACTGAAACTAATTTACTATAAAATGAAAGTGTTTGTATGAATTCAGAAAAAAAAGAAACGTGCCAGTCACAACTGCGTATGTGGACATATTTCTATATTGTGGTCTATTTACACAAAGTTAGGTTCCATCATTTAGGTGACGTATGTGCTCCCAAATGTTTACACTGCTGCGCTGACGTTGAACCGTGTGCTTGCACTGGGTCGGTATGACCAACAGGTCAAAACAAGCTCAGAACAAATTGACCACTGTGCCATGATTGGTGCTCTTGATTTGCACTTCTTTTGTTTTGACATGTTATGTTTTTATAGACACAAAAACCAAAAGCAACGACAGATTTCTCAAAGTGTAGTGGAGTGAAAAGTAAGATATTTGACTTTAAAATGTAGTGGAGTGAAAGTTAAAAGTCGCTCAAAATGGAAAAGTAAAGTAGAGATACACGAAAAAATTACTTAAGTACAGTAACGAACTACATTTACTTAGTTACTGTCCACCACTGTATATTCATTTATATAGTTAATTTTTCTATTTGTATATATATTTTTTTTAAAATATGAATGTCATTAATGTCAAATATGTATCTTTTATTGTTACTTTATCATTTTTACTTCTCTTATGTTTGCCTTTTTCCTCATAAAGCACTCTGAGCTGCATGTTAATGTTCCAAAGGTGCTACATGAATAAGGTCCACCTCAAATTTAGGCATGCAGTGTGTATGATGTTAATTAGTGGAGTACAGGTGGAGGATAACTTTTTGTTAGCTACAATTAAATTCACTTGTAGCTACAATTCAAAACTAAAGAAGAAAACCCTGGATATCTACCATGTCTTGACAGTTCAATCACATTTAAAATAAGGAATATTGTGTAAATTTCATTTCTTGTACAACTAGCACTTTTAATCATGAATCCTATTCTGCATTTTTGTGGCGCGTGTGAGATACCTCTGGGCAACCTTCGTCCCATTCTCCTGTTGCGTGAAAGGGTACAAGACCTGACGTCCGACATAAGGCTGGATGCTTCTTGTCACAGTCCTCAAGCTGCCAGTTACCACCCTAACGCACACAGGTGAGATGAATATTCTATTCAGATGATTCTATGTTTTGTCATTTTTTGCATTTATATTTTGCTTTTAGTATTCATCAGTGCTGTCTCCCTGAGGTCTTAAAAGCCCAATTTAAATAAAATGTTTAATTATTATTGTTGTTATTTTTTATCTGCCTTCTTTCCAGCTTACCTTCCTGTTGGCAGTGACACACAGGCGCCTCTCTTCATTGTGAAGAGATGGCTCTTGCCAGTGCCAAGATGTAAAAGTGACCGGTGAGCGATCTGACCATTCGACTGCTGGAGAATCAGCCTCAATGAACAAGCCAATCCATACCTTTGGGTCAGAAGCTGGAACATAAACAAACACACACAGCACAGAGAGTGTGTCCATTAAACTTTGATAAATGTGCAAATCTTGAAATCTTGCATATTTTGTGCTGATAAACAATTGAAAACAATGTCTTCAGGTTTGCTTTTTACAGTATATCATTGTGAATTTTACAGTGAAGTCTTAAGATTGGACTTTATATCCCAGAAATCATAGCAAAAAGCAATAAAACATAACCTAAGAAAACATTGTTATTTTAGTGTTTAGACTGCAACAATGCTAACAAACAGCTAATATAATCTTTTAATTGACTTTTTATCATTTTATGAAGGATGCAAGCAAACCGTTAACAATGAGCGCCAGCAGCAGCTCCAGCTCAGAGAGGGAATGGATGGAGGTTAGTTGTGCTCCGAGAGCACTGCAGGTATTGGAGGCATTATCCCAGCTACTCCTCTCAGACACATACTGGTAACAGAAGCCATTATGGTCAAACCAACCATCTGGACACACAGTCTGCTTGAACTGCCAGTTATCTAAGAGACAGACAGAGAGACAGAGCAGAGCAGAATTGGAACACATTTTAATTCTGCAGTACAAATTTCAGTGCTTGTGTGTACATGCAGAGAGGTCCTGGATTCAGACTCTAGGTAGGCCAGCGGTTGAGCAAAATTCACAGCCTTGGTCTGTTCTCTCCCATCAGGGTAGTTACTAAAGTCTGATGATGCTTCATTTGATAATCAGAGTATCTTGCTGTGATGGGTTACTTTGATGAGGAAAAGGACGCTGTGTCCTTTCAGCAGAGCTGCTCTGCAAGCATCATTCTGACGTAAGCTATTTCATGGTAAGATGTATTATCTAACAAAAATAGACAGCTATAATCATTTGACATGCTAATTACTTTTCACAGCCGAATACAACCATGTGTGTTGCAGGCTAGATTCATAAAATTCATAGAATCCAAGGCCAAGTGGAATATGTTTGCACTCAAACTACGTAATGCAGCCTTTTAGTTCATTACATTACCTTATACTGTGCTGTCCAGCTAGCTTTCTAATCATTAGACTCATGTGTAATCTGTAGCAAGGGTAGCATAAATTAATAACTTATATGGCCTTTCTTCATTAAATATTGTACTTATTTACATTACTTTTTTACAAAAAGTCAAATGTGTAAATCCTTCCCTGATGAATTAATAAAACACAGCAGTTGCTGCTGTTGTATTTTAATAATGTGGAAATAATGTATAGATTCAGTTGTAAAGAGGTACAGATGTACAACGCATCACTTTTTAAGTTGTTATAATAAAGTAGCGCTATTTCATTTTGTTCTGAGCAGAATACCACCCCAGTAAATTCTCTGGGTCTAACCTACCATCTCTTTCAACAAGTTCTAGCTACCCTCCCAATTTATTCACAAGCAGGCAACCTATTCACAAAAAGACACAGATGTATTGCCTGTTACAATGCTTCTATGTTTTTTTACATTTGGCTTTCAGCAGATTGATTTAGGTTTAGTTTTTGACACTAAATGCAATGAGTTGACAACGAAAGCCTTAAATAGCCAAACAGACTGGCTAGTTAGCTAATCTGACATGTTAAGTGTGACTTCTTAGATTTACTTTTAGTAAAGCATTCTCCCTCCCACGACTAGTTACAGTTGCCATGTTGCAATTAGTCAGTCATGTTTAGGGGCAGGTTTTAGTAAAGTGTCTGTGGAAATGCCAACAGAAAGGTTACTCTTCATGCTCAGAATCATTCAGCCATACAGTGGAGAAGAAGTTGTAATTTTGCCACCACTATAATCATTTTGCTATAGTATATAATTACAAAATGAATTTAAAGTAATTAAGTTAAATTCCAAAATGAATTACATTTATTTCACATACATAATGTATGAGTAGGTTTAAATTTATTTTTTCATTTGTGTCAATTTCAAACAATGATAAAAACATGGCAAAATGTAAAGCATACATTTTCTTGCCACAAATGAATTTACAAGTTTACAGCCCACAATTTTGACATAATTTTTTCCACTTATAGAAATGATTCATGTACAAATATGGCATGCTTTTGTTAAACAAATTGTTTGGCTGATTTAATATAATTCAGTGATATAAATGAGCTCAGAAGATTTGGGTTGTTACCAAGAGGTTCAGCTCTCCTGCTGATGTTGGGGGTCTTCTTACAGATGTAAGGCAGAGCAGACTCACAAGACAGACTCTGCCAGTGCCCACGCCCCAGAGCAGAGTTGAACACGCCACACAGCTGACCCTGCTGCACCGCCGTCGACGGTATGTCTGACCAGAGAGCAGAAAAGGAAAGAGGACGAGTATTAAGATGCATAGAACCTATTAGCATTAGGCTCTTAGTCCAGTGGTGCATATACACAGATATACAGCAAACAAAACAAAAATTCAATGTAAAGGAAAGACCCTTCTCTCTAACCTGGCATGTACTGCAGCAGAGCCAGGGGATACCCATCTGACCACTGCCACCCCCCTGTATCAGCCAGGTGGTTCAGTCCAGTCCAGACGATCACGCCCATGTCTGCAAGTCTTTCTGTGGAGAGACATCTCACAGTCATTTTGGCCTCAGACACCAAGACATCCAATTAGACACATAGACGAGCACTGTCAAGACATGTTTATGTTTTTTTTTTTGTTAAAAAGTTTGGTGTGTATACGCACACGTGTGTGTGTGTGTGTGTATGTTTGTGTGTGTGAGCACCTCTGATGTAGCTGTGCTCTGCAGTGTGTGTGATGGAGAGCAGGCTGCCTCCCTGTGACTGGCAGGAGGTCAGCGCTTGGCTCCAGGTGAGGAGAGAGTATAGGTTAAACTGGTAACAGGCCTTCAGGTCACCACTGCTCTCCCACAGTTGACCACAACCAGACACTGAAAAAAAGCACAACACACAGCCAATCATGCTATGGTGATTCACAACCCAGTATTGCCAATATGTGCTGAGTGGCACTGATCAAATTAAATATCAAAAATATATCACACTTTTAATGATATTCACGTTTGCATTGATAATGTTAATGAATCTGAATATGACAGGGAATATAACAGAATCCATGCATCATAAGTACTGCCAGGATTTTTTTTAAATACTGACAGAGCCTATTTTAATGTTTTCTTCTGTTTCTCTACATCTTTACATTTAACTGTAAATATAATAAACAGACAGAACACCATTTCCAGAAAGGGAACTTTTCTTCTCTTTAGTTATATATTTCACATCAGTGGACAGATATTTTATTGTTTCTTGTTCCCTCATTAGCTATTTAATTTCCCTCTTCTCACAGAGTAAACTGCTGCAAGTTGTTCCTGTTTGTACTAAAAGACAGCCGAAAAGCCCATGACAGATACTTTGTGCTTTGCTGTTGCAAATGTTAAAACTGTTTCAAGTATGCTGTCTGATGTCAGAAACATTGTTTTACAAAAGTTCTGAGATAAGGGGTGTTCTGAGGTGTCTTATCACGTTATTGTGGTAGAGTGGACTCGAAGTGGCCTTTAGGTTACCGTGTTGGCATGTTTGGAAAAGGTTCGAGCAGAAGGCTGGTTAAAATATTCTCTTGCCCTGTTTCTTTACTGCACACATTATCAAAAATCCAAACAGCACTATAAAAGGTCCATCACCATGGTACTCGCACACAATTATTTTTACACACACACACACAAAGAAACACACAAAAAAAACCTCAACTGCAAGACAGGCATTTTGGTATGCTCCTGTGATGTTCTCACTTAATTTCCCTATCTAATTCAGGGTGAATATCAGCAGCAAGACTAACCATCTTACTTGCAGCAGTTCAACCTCATAACTAGATGGGGCCTCTCATTAAATACCCCCTCCCAGTGGACCAAACCAAAGTTATATTCAGGTATTCGTAAGGCAAAACAGTCATGTTCCCACTCACAGTACACACATATTCAGCACACACCTCAAGTACGTCTCTAGTAATGTCATTCATAGCCAGTGTTCAATATTTGCAATTAATTCATTAACAGTTTTGTTTTTCATTCTCCCCAGGTCGAACCGTGCTCCACCTGTCCCTGTGTCTCTCCCAGCCCCGCAGACCTACAAGGGGACTGAATGACTCGTGCTGTCACTCTTTCCAGGAAACAGGTAAGTAACTGTCGCTTTACATTATTAAAATAAATGGCTTAGTCATACCTTTGTCTCTTTCAGTCTTGTTCATGGCTATTGGTGATGTGCTAGACCACCTAGCATCATCACAGTTATGTATAAATATATAAATACTGGAATACTTGGAAATACTGGTCCTTTTGGAAAATGATGTATGTATATATATATATATATATATATATATATATATATATATATAACTGCATATATACTGCTGCTGTTGGATCAAAATCTCATATATCTCCAAAATGGTAACTTTACAGGAGAAGGTAAAAACATACTCTACTGTCAATGGAAGTCAATGGAACCAGACGTCTTTCCAAGTCATTTTGGCCCGTTTGTTTTGATCCATTCATCATGAAATTCATACACAATGTAAAGGGCAAAGGGCATTTTCAGATTATGTCAGAAACTGAAAAACGGCAAAAATGGAGATATGAGGTTTTCTTCCGACAGCAACGAGATATATAAGCATATATATATATATATATATATATATAAAATATGCCAAAAAATCTGCTTATTCAGTGCATCCCTGGGCTTCATCATGCTGTTCATAATACTTCTTTTTGATGGACTTAAAAAAAAAAAACACCAAGGAAAGTTTTGAACACTGAGACAAAAAACAGGACATCTGGAACAATGTGGCTTCGACATATGATTCCAAAGTTAAATATTTTGGGCACAGTAACAGAACACATACTTGGCGCAAACAAAACACAGCATTTAAGCACAAGCACCTCATACCAGGTGGAAATGTCTTGGTTTGGGGCTGTTTTGCTGCAGCAGGACCTGACAAGCTCTCCATCGCAGAATTCACTATGAATTCCTTATTGTATCAAAGTGTCACGCATCCAACTAACTCCCGAACAGACTTCTTTCATCACTTTTTGGCCTGTATCTCGATTATGATTTTGTCTTTTATCCTTTTTGAATTCTAGAGATTAAAAATCTCTTTTATTGCGATCATGCAACATGACAATGACCCAAAACATTCCAGTAAACGCACCAAGGAATGGCTCAAAAGAAATAAATGGAGAGTTCTACTGGCCACGTCAAAGCCCAGATCTTAATTCTACTGAGTTGCTACAGGTAATTTGAAACGGTGGCTATGCATGCAAGAACCCCTTCAAACTTCACACAACTGAAAGAATTCTGCACGGAGGAGTGGGGAAAAATGTTGTCCTGGTCAATGTCAGACTGGTTGACTGTTTTAGCCAAAGAGGGAAATACCAGCTATTAGGTCATGGGGTGTCCTCACTTTTCTCCCTAGTAGGAACTGCCATCTTTTTTGTTAAATAAATGACACAGTCACAGTTTCATTGTTTTTGAAAAGGTACGCAATTACATCACCATCTACAGATATTGGTTAAAAGAAGATCAAATACAGATTTATCGATATTTCATAAAAAAGAGCTAAAATTTACTGGAGTGTCCTAACTTTTTCATATTACTGTATGACAACAAATGAAGATTTGGAATACAATCTGCTTAGACTGAAGTGTGCAACTGTATACAGACTTGCGTACCTGCAGTTGGGCAAAAGCCCCACTTCTCGTCCTGATCATAGCGACTGGTGGTAGCACACCACAGATGCAGGTCCTCTCGGCCCTCTGAGGTGCAGTCCCAGTACCACTTGCTGTTGTACTGGAAGGGCAGGGCACAAGGCATACCGTGGGCATTCCCCAGCAGAGTGTGGATGTCTGCCAACACAGAAAAACCCACATAACTAAAACACAGCTGTTCAGCACAGCCGCAAATAGTATGTCCTAGTCATTAGAACAATAGAAACTTCTTCAGTAAGATCAAAAAGCTCCAATTTCACAGTTTCCTGAAGAGTGAGCACTCTGACTGTCCACACACATTAACATAGTCTGACAAATGTGCACCATTTCACACATCACTATGTAGTTTTCTCCCAGTCATATGGAAACATCATATTACACCTCAGATCACAATAACTGAGAACACACTATCTGTGCATTGTAGTGATTTCTCTATATTGTAGGATCCAGGGATACTGCAGAGGAGCAGCATGTTAAAAAGTTGTGTCTTTCTGTAATTCAGCAGAACAGAATGTGCTACGTCCTGTGAGTAATGCAAAACAGCACTAAACCAGGGGTGCAGGAGTGGGCATAGCCCCTCTCACTCAGAAGCCATACTCTTCCAGTGCACACTCGCTCTCTTCACTCACCATTTCAAACAGCTCAGCTAACCATCAGTCCATGGTAGACAAGGCTGCTTGTTATTAGCCAATTTTTTCTTAGGCCAGAGTGGCTTTTCAATTAAGTAAGATAACATAACATGTCTATTTGCTAACACTTTACATACATTCTGCAACACCCTTCCATAATAATCAAATATGAAGAGTTAATGTTCTCTAAATGATTTATTTTTCAAGCTGTTATTTAGACAACTAATCTGGCCCAAGGGTGGTTTAAACACCTGAAACGGTGAGTGCTGAAGAGTGCTGACATCACAACAAGGGGATAAAATGTGGGAGATTTAGTATTATTCCTAGTATAACACGGTCAAAAGTATTGTTGCAAACACCTACGTGAAATACAGTTTTTTTCAGAATAAAACCTGCTTAGTCTTTAACATGTTAAGTTATTGCAAATGAGTAAAATATTCTAATTTCCACTTAAAACATTTAAGTGTCCCCAAATGTTTCATTGCTTGTCAGTCGCCCGTTTGTCCGACTTGCCTTCATAAGGGTAAGCACAGGGTGCCTCTCCAGCCGCCCCATAGATCCTCCACTCATGCAGGATGCCTTTATTAACCACAACTTTAGAGTCCTTTACTGAGAGCTTGTTGTGGGTGGCTCCGTACAGTATGTTGCCTCGACAGCGCCACCACATGGTGTGGACCGGAATGTCACATTCAAAAATGCCCACTTCAGGCAGATGCCGGGTGGTAGCATTGACGCCCAGGCACTGGCTGGTGCCCAGGTTGTAGAGCCGATGGCGGGAAACCCACTTCCAAAGCAGGGCAGCAGTGGGACGTTCACAGCTGGTCAGAGAGAGACCAGAGGAGTCAGCATGGAGACAACTCTGCTGGGATACACTCTCAAGACGGAAAACACCTTTATCTGAGACAAACAAACACACACAGCAAATTTAGTAACTGAAAAACAGCAAGGAGAAGCCAAAGATCATCTTAATATTTAATGTATGTTAAGTTTTAAATGCAGGAGGGTTAGGTGAAGCGCGTCAATTAAAATCAGCACATTTTAAAGGATGGTAGGGAAAAAAGTGTATATATATATATATATATATATATATGCATATACACTTCATACATACACATATTGCACATAAAAGCACATAACATACACACAGTTATACATACATAAAAGCACTTCACACTGGCCATTAAATATATATGTCTCTATATATGTATATTTACTATATTTACAAAAGTATTCACTTGTCTGCCTTCACACGCATATGAACTTGAGTGAAATCCCATTCTTAATCCATAGGGTTTAATATGATGGCGGCCCACCCTTTGCAGCTATAACAGCTTCAACTCTTCTGGGAAGGCTTTCCATAAGGGTTAGGTGTGTTTATATGGCCCATTCTTTCACAAATGTTTACAGAAGCAATGTGCATGCCTAGGTGCTTGGTTTTTACAACTGTGGACATGGAAGTGATTGGAACACCTGAATTCAATTATTTGGATCGGTGAGTGAATACTTTTGGAAATATAGTGTATCTGTGCATCAAATTGGTATTGGATGATAATCAATGAGTATCTTACATCTCTAGGTGCACATTTAATGTTAATAATATGCACACTTAAGACACACAGTTATTTTCAACTCTTTGAATTTCCATGTTGTGTTGTTGACACATCCTCTACAGGAAACAAACTTAAGTATGGCATTTTTGTGCACACTTTAGTGCACAATCTCTATTTACTAAGCTTAACATATTGGGAAAATAACAGGTAAAATATTAAATGTGCAAAACTTTTTCACAGGTCACAATTCATGACTTATTTTTAAATAAAATAACCAGTAACCATACATCAAAATGTTCAGAAGTGTGTTCTCTGTAGAAGACATGTACTTTCACTTCAATGTGAAGTAATGCTTTTTAAACATAGATATTTTCAGGTCTGTCCAGCTCTGGTACTTAAGGGCCTTAGTTCAGCAGAGCTTCGTCATTTCACTGTACAAAGACACCTGATTCGACTCAACAGTTTAATTATCAGGTTTAGTAGGTATGTTTATGAGATATATTAAGATATTTGAGATATTTGAGACATTTCTAAACTGTGTTGGACTGCAGCAATTTAGGTCCAGAAGTGGACACCTCAGCTCTATCCAAAAAAATACATTACATACCACAAAACAAAAAGTGTTTTCACCTTAGACCATGTAGTATTGTATTTGCAAGAAAGCGCTGATGTAAAGAATTATTTAAAAAATGACTTCCTGATGACTTGAGGCAGGATATGCTGACCAGGTCAGACAAAAAATAAAAGCACCAGTCTGAAAAGTCAAAAACGCTCCGTCTCTCTGAGAAGCCAATAGGCCTGAGAGTGAACTGGCTGTCTCTGCTCCAGCAGTGGGAAAAGCTCTTCTTAAAGAGTATTCCATGGTCATTTAGATGCAGGCCCATGTTAGATGATGAGAGCAAGTGTTATTGGAGAATGGGAGCCATTGAAGAGCAGTGAGGTATCAGACAGGCCTGATAATACACTGCACAGATAGAAAGATAATGCAGATGGTTCACATTTCGCTTTACCAAAAAGGAGCCTAATATTTCAGAGCTCTGGAAGCCGACCTGGGGTGAAGGTCTTTGTGGACGATGACATGAAAGAGTAACTGAATACATGGAACAGTGACGAATACACAAAGTGGCACCACTTCAAAGTGGAGTTCTATATGCAAAGCTCTGTAAAAAAAAGTCTGTCCTGGAAAGTAAAACCATCCGAGTTTTGACCATATTTCAAACCAATATTTATGTTTTTATTGTACTTCCAGAAAATGTTTAGGCGACACTGGGTTACTTTGCTAAAATGACATTCTATTCATTTTTCTGTATTTGCATTTTCTGTATTTTTTTTTACCTCAAATAACTGAATATTAAATTTATATACTTGCTAATCCAGGTGGGTTTAATCACAATTTGCACATTTTACAAAAGATTATACATCTGCAACAGACTTGTATATAAAAATGTTAGATAACAGCATTGTCTCACAATCCCCATATCGGTGAATCCTTAATAGGGGTGGGCAATATGATGATATTTATCGTTGTTGTCTTAAAATACATCACAATATGGTTTCTGGCACATATTGTGTATATTATTACCACTTAAAGCTGCATTGTATATGTTAATTATTAAAACTGAGAGAAGCATTTAGAATTATTCAAACTGAGAGAGCATTACTGAGTCAAGACAAAATAAAACACGCTAAAATATTAATAATATAAAAATTCCTATATGAAATATAAAATACTACAGTATTTGAATTTTAATACAATTCACTTTTTTTTCTTCTTTTCCAGTTTATTTACTAAAAAATCAGAAAAATATTGCAATGTGTATCACTGTGTATCATGAAAATGTTTTGATATCACCCACCCCCCAATCCTTACTATTACTTCTTATTAGGATGCTATTGTAAGACTATTCTACACAAAATTGTAATACATTTATTTACATAAACCAGTGCAATAATATTTCAGTCTCCTATAGCTTGATAAAATGACTTTATATCCTTACAACATATTAGCAATTACCACAGGCAGTACATCTGAAGCATTTCTATGTACTTAGTTAAAGAAGAGAAAAGCTGCTGACTCATAACAGATGCCACCTGGCAGCTGCTGAAATAAGTTGAGTCAATAGGTTTTCTGTTCTTTTCTAACTATAGGAAAGTTATTGTCATAATTAATCATATGTTCCTGATGTGGCAGACGGAGATTAAATAGGGAAGCGTTCCTGAGGGCCAAAGTCCAGCACAGTTTGGTGATTTCCCTGCTCTAGCACACCACATAAACCTGATAATTAACTCACGTGTTGAATCAGGTGTGCTTGAGGAAAATCACCAAAGTGCACAGGAACCAGCCCTCCAGGACTGGAGTTCCCCACCCATGTCTAGAAAAAGGTTACAACAGCCTTACAATCAAGCAAAACACCCTGCAACTGTTTTACTTGATTTTATTCAACTTATCAATATAATTTTGGTAAGTTTTAGTTATTATTTCACTTCTGTTATTATTTATATTAATTGCCTTATTACCACATTGTTTTATATCTGTTTTTTAATGTATTTTATCCTTATTCGATGTGTATTAAGATGTTACACTGTTGCACTTTTAATGTTTTATTGATTGTTTTTTTCCTATCAAATTTAATATTCGGATTATTATGACTTTTTTTAAGGGTCTGATATGTTTGTACATTCCAATTTCTCAATCCATGTTTTCTATATTGGCCTGGCCTCACTGTAAATGAGGGTCTCCCCCATTGTACTGAGAGTTTAAATAAAGGTTGGTTGGTTGACTGACTGACTGACTGATTGATTGATATAATATATAATAAGAAGCATTAGATATATGGCCTACATTTAAGATGCTTTCACCCACTGCTTTCACCAACCACAAGGTAACACTTCTTGCAGTGCTGCCAAACAAGAGTTTTTCAATGGAGCTGTCTTTCAACGCAAGTCTGTGGCATTAACAAGATCTCCAGATGAGGAGACGTCCTCGGGCCTGCCTCTCTATCTCTCTCTGCACTAAGCAACATTCTTAGAATTCTAGGAAATCAACATGGGCAATCAGTGCCTTAACTACATAAATTGGCTTCCTGGTCATCTAAAAAGTGCTCTCAGAAAACTTAAAGCTGTGTTTTGAGGTTTTGGATGACTTGGTAAACAGCTGACTCATGTGAAGTGAAATCATGCACATTACTGAAACCGCATAAGCTCAGTGGAACATGCCAGGACCTGCGACACAAGCTGTGTCTGTGTGGGGTGCGGAAGAGAATCTGTTTCCATGCAAATATTCCCCTGTATCTTTCAGTTTGCCTCGGCTGGCCCTTTTTGGGTCTCCCTTTGCAAAGCAGCCGAGTTACTGGCCGAACTCCAGATACCCACCGAGCCTTTCAGTCCAGAGGGCAGAGACCACGGTTCAGCCTCATGGACTTAATTTGATGAGACACTTATAAAGGGCGTTCTTGATGAGCGGTTTTCTGGCCTACACTCTTAAAAAAAGATGGTTCTACAAGGGTTCTTTAGTAAAGAGAATGATTCTGTTTAGAACTATGAGTGCTATTTCAAACCATTTCTTTGAATGGTGAAATGGTTCTTCAGACTGATGGAAAACGTGTTGTATATGGTTCTATACGGCACTACGAAGGGTTCTTCAATTGCCAAGCTGTGAAGCTTGATCTCAACCCTTTTCAGTTCTATACTGAACCATATACAACACAATCTGCGTCAATCTGAAGAACAATTTCACTATGCCAAGAACCACGTGTAATTATGTAATTGTTATTGCTATAATGTTATTGTAATTATTATTATTATATATATATATATATATATATATATATATATATATATATATATATATATATATATCAGCATAGACTACACAGTTTCCATCCATGGCATTAGCAGCAGGTACTGACAAATAACATCAATAACAGCTTTTTAAACGAGCTTTTTACACTAAACGACTCTGAAACGCATTGCATGCACTTTTTGAGAAGATCATATCTGGCATGAGGCTATCATGTGATCTGCTGTGGCCTATCAGTGTATAGACGAGGGTTTCCTCGCTGTGTGTTTCAACATCACCCTGTAAAAACAAGTGTCTCGCCCTCAGTCCATAGTTTTATCGACGTTAAGTTTCAGTCAGAGATAAGGGAGGTGCGTGGTGTTCGTTTACCACCACACAAGCCTGGTAACACAGGAGAAACTTTATCTTAGAGAGGAATGAGCCACTTTATCGCAGTTCTCGAGCAAGCGGACTGTAGACTATGCGCTGTACGTGCTAATAGGTTCTTCAGTCCACAACCGATTCGCTAGAGTCTGACTGACAGACGGTTAGCGTGTTAGGCTATACGTTAGGCTACTCAACGACGACCAAAAAAACATAAACAAAGTACAACAGTTGTCTGGTATGTCGTGCTTTTTTGTGCAGAACGAACTCACTGTGCAGCTCGGCAAGACGACTTCTGTCCAAAACTTCATATTCTGTAACAGCATGGCCGTAGCTGTTCATAAGCAGCGCCGCACAGATGGTAAAAATCGCTCCCTTGGACAGTGAGCGAACACTTAAACGGGGTCCTCGCATTTCCACAGCCGTCTGAAGAGAGAGCGCATTCCGGACGACTGCAGCCTGGCTTCTCTCTTTTTTCCTTTCTCGCAATTTTCCGCAAGTTCTGGCTCTTCTACGTCACGCAGCTCTCCGGAGCAGCTAAAGTATTTCTGCTCCCTCCGACACAGCGGTTCTGGGCGGGTTCCACTCGCATCATGTGCCACTGGCCCGAAAGTAACGCTGGAGTAACCCCTTCCACGGCTTTCATAGCTGCACTACAGGAATGTTGGTACTGCTCGCATTTCAAGCTTCGCACTAAAACTAGCATTAACTTTGTTATAAGTCTGTAATGTAATATCAAACATAGCACCATGACAGTAACGCTCACATCTTTTTTAATTGTTTTTTTTTTTTCCAGCAGTGTCACTACAATAACCAGCATGCATTACGCATTACATGTTAATTTATGGATCACATGCACTTATGGACAGATGAAAACAAATAAAGAGGAGATATTCTGCGTCCTGGCTGTATTGGCTTTGGCTTCCTTTTTCATTAGCCAACAGGAAATAAACAAACAAACAAATAAATAAATATTTTGAAACAGCCTATCAACGCTCTAGTACTTTCTCAAAAGCCCCTTCCACTTTCAAAATACATCATCACAAGTTTTTCCTAGTCCTAAAGCTGTTAAATCTCACTCCCACGATGGTTGTGGCATCGCTATAGGAGGTGAGGAAGCTTGTTTACAACAAATACAGTGATGGTTACATTTTTAATTGTTGAGTCCCTTTACAGAAAAAGTGAACTTGAGACGTATGCTTGACCCAGCAAAAACTTTATTCAACATTAAAAAGTTAAGTTATTAAATCACAGCTCAAGGCTCAGCCTCAGTGACTAGTTTCACAAACCCATGAAAAAAATACACATCACACAATATAAAAAACGTACGGAACTACTATGAAACAACTATTATGTCCAGTGCTGCTCAGACTTTCAGTAATTGCAGTAGCATATATTAAGTCACAGTCATATGCAGAATTTTCAGCATGCCTGATTAAAATACAACGAGCTGTAAATGCTGTAATAATTGTCTATTCAAAGCAGGTCATCTCAGCTGTAAGGAGCTGTATTAGGGCCTTACTTTACTCCTATAGTACATAAAAAAGAAAAATTTGGTACCTCATGTCAAGATGAGGAACGAACTCTAAATAGTACCACTGCCTTTTAACCAAAAAGAAAAATTAGTTGATCTCGTCAGGAGGCTAAGATTTGGTTGTAAGTTTGACAATCTACAGGAATGCATTAACACAGGCTTCATTTTTAAAAAGTTTACCCTCTCTACTTCAGTGCTGTGACTTGTGCTTTTCCAATATCTCTGCTCAGACAACAATCTACAGTACAAACATACAAATTGAAAAGATCATAAAAGGCTCTGTATGGACAATATTACGAGTACACTCATACAGCAATATAAACTTTTTAAAACAGTTATAACAGTAAAGTTATTTCTGTTGTTAAATTACAAGATTTCTCAATATCATGTACAATAATGACTGTCTTTTTCAGTCCTGAAGGTTGCCAATAATTCTGTATCTGACTGTATTTGAATTTTCAAAACTGTTTAGCAGCAAATGTGTAATATAAACGATTTCACAATGCATTTTATGACATGTAAACATCACTGAAAATAATTACCACTGAAAAAGTCAAGTCTTTCACGTGCACTCTCACACACACACACACACACGCACGCATGCACGCACACATTCCATGAACAGTGGTCTACATTCTGTACATCAAATCAATTTGACAAATGCTTATTCAACATATATCAACTTTCTGTCGACCTGTATTTTTATATGCCACATTCTTAAATGTTGATGTTGAACTTCTGAAAAGAGGGTTTGTGCCCTGTAAAGAGAAATATGGCACAAAATATACAGCTTAGAAATAATCAGCGCAATAATGTGTGATAAACAAACATATATTGCCAGTTACAAAGGAATCTGTAGATCTCTGAAGTCAGGTAATCATTCTGTAGTCAGTAGCCACGTTTACATGCAGCCTAGTAATCCATTAATAATCCAACTAATAACTCAACTGGTATACGTCCATGTAAGCCTCAAATGGAATAGTCTAGTCTGATTGAGGCCATTTGGAATACAATTTCTATCCCATTGAACGAGGTGGATAATCCCGTAAATAATCTGATAAAGAGAAGAATAATAGCCACATAAACACCTGTAATTGATTACTTTCCCAATCAGAACTTGTAAATCTGCTCTGCATGTGCATCGCATCATAGCGAAAGTTTATAAAGTTCAACATGGCGGGAGCAAAAACTGGTCTGCAGAGGAGAAGAAATTTACGCTGTGAACTTTGGTGTCCACCTTATGCGTCTCAAAAAAAAAGACTTCTCACTGCTTCCTTAATAAGTATATGTGAAGAACGTCTTTCTGAGTCTGACATATTTAAAGCAATTTAAAACACAAGCGCACCAACAGAAAACTCTTCTCACTCGGACTGGACCTCACATGATGTTCACTGTCATGGTAACGTTTCCTCTGAGTGGTACTCCATTTTGGATCAGATTACTTGTAGCGTGCATGTAAACAAAGATGTTCCATCATGTTCCAACAGTCTTGAATAGACTGTGCATATAAACCCCTCAGTCCAAATCTGTAATCGGAATGTATTCAACTGGACTGGTAAAAATCTTTGCATGTAAAATGTATAATGCATGTCTTGTCCATATTAGAAACTCTGGGTCTTTGCAGTTTACCTCTGAGAAAAGTTAGTATCATTTTTGATACTCGTGTTCACCCTGTAGTAAACTGACATGTTCCAAACTCAAGACATTTCATCCTGTGTATATTTTCCCCATATATAGAATAATGCTACATAAATGCTACAAGCAAGCTAACACTGCTGCGCACTGAAATGAAGTTGCAGGTAAATTGCTTTTAAACTTCTATAACTAAACTTATTACACTATTATATAACAACACCAGCAACACACTGTAGGCTATCACTACCAAAGCTACCTAACCACCACATTTGACACAGCTTGCTGGCTTGTATGGGAAATTTTGCAGAAGTGGCCAGTCTTGTAATGTCCATTCATTGTGCATCAGTGTTAGCTTGCATGTACAATATTCATATTTTGGCACTTTAATGACTTGATGACCAGAACAGATAGTTAACATATCTGGGATGTTCAGAGGAAAAATACACCTGCTGGAAAACTTATTGGCATTGGAACATTTTAGTTTACCACAGAGTGCAATAGCTGCCATTTTCCAAAATACAATTTTATACATAATTTTCCCATAAAGACACCCAGCGCAGACACGGAACAAACCTACAGAATGATAACACAACTTCAGAGGTATGTTACTCAGTATCAACAGCCCAAAACTCTCTGGGACAAAAACAATGAATAACTTACTGATTGCCATTTTGCTTTAGCTCTCTCTGCTTCAAACTTGGCAACCTCTTTTCGGTCGTGGACGGACACGAGAAGCTTCCAGACCACCAGGAGTGTGATGCCAATTGTGAGTACAGACATACAGACACCCAGAGCAATCATCGCGATGTTTGGGGCCTTGGGACATTCTGGAGAACAATCAGACACACACACACAAACACCAACATATAAAAAGCCCAGTTTTAGTACTGAATATTTGAGTGTTTTGTGTACTGTACTGTGCATAGGCTGACCCAACACTCACAAACCCAATTCTGAGCAGCCACTGATATGAAATTGTAAAGGTGTCCTAAAATGAGAGTCATGGGAATGTATGGGTATTACATATTACAATGAGGAATGCTTCTGCATTGCAAAATAAATGTGTCTTGCCATTGCCTAGCTTTTTGCTACATAGCTGTTTGCTATAATTCAAACTATAATGGTGTAAATTTCAATACAGAATATGTACGTGTAAACTGTATCACCAACACAGCTCTTGATCTCTTCTGGGAGACAAAGTTACATACTACAATCTGCGTAGTATGTAATCGAAGCTAACAAGGCATTTTAACCCCTGCAAATCCCAGACTTATTGCTCAGTAATTACAGGGACTTTAGTGTAAACTGGTTAAGCTATTCATAGGATATAGAAGTGTGTAATAAAACTTTGGGCCCACCAGAGGGCCATGGCCATGTAAGGGCTTAACACATAAAGCATCAAAACTCAAATCAAATCTCAATCTCAGAATCTAAATTTGTGTATTGTTATACAAAAATCTATATGTAAAGATCTGTAAAAAAAAAACACTTTCTAGCTCCATGCGAGTTAAGTAAATTGGCCCCATAATGAATTTAAATGAAAGTTAAGTTAAAAATACTTGATGTATTTAAAATGAACTTACAACATACATCACTAATGGATTATAGGTAGGTTATGTATGTAGCTAAGTGTCCTCACTAGTCAGAGTATACCCACTACTTCAAGCTTGACTACATCACTGCATGGTGGGGTTTGTAAATGGGGGTGAGGGTTCTCTTACCAAGCCAGGGCTTGTAGACAGTGTTGCCCTTATCACTGGTCGCCAAAGCAAAGGAGATCAGACATTCATTCTCGTTCTGAAGAGTACACAAAACGGCACGACTCTCTTCAAAATCTGACAAGAGAAAACACAGCTTTAATCTGTGGGCTTAATCTATACAGATAGCTGTATGCAACAGTTTGGGCACCTTGGCCAAATTACAAATTTTGTTTTTTAAAGTGAGAAGAAGAAAATACAACCTCTGCAACCTCTAGTACTACTACTACAACTACTTTTTATCTGAAATAACATTTTCTATAAATGTAAACGTAAATGCACATTTACTTCATGTTTGATTGACTTGAAAGATAAAAAAAATAAACAGCAATTGTGGCATATGCAAATGTTTGTTCTGAATCGAATTTAAATCAAATCTCTAAATACTCAGTTTGACCAGTCAGATTTATTTATTTATTTATTTGATTGATTGATTGATTGATTGATATTTGGAGCATAATGCTTCTTTACGTCAACAAGAAACTTGCCCTGCCATAAACAGATATGCACACCTGAAAGGTTATTATTACAACCAGTGTTGATGTTGGAGCAAAGGCCTGACCTTAGAAATTCTATTTGGTCACTTGTACCTTGCAGGGTGGACATTCAGTCTACATGCAACTTCCCCTTGCAGAATCCTATTCATTTCAACAGAGAGCTCTGCTTCATTGCGTTGTTCAGCAGTTCTCAACTTGATGCAAAATAGTGCAGTCATTGCATTGCATGTAATCAATCAGGTAATGGTAGCTTGGTAGACATTAGTTTGGATGTAGTTTACATGGTTGGAGGGGGAAGCAAAAGAAAATTTAACTCATATAGAGCTTGTAGGTTACTTGCTAAGGAGCTGGCTCTCTAGTGAGACAGAGTGAGCTATCTTTTTAAACTTGTATGAATGACTGATGCACTTAGCACTTAGAAAACAATGTCTTTTAACCTCCTAAATGTTTTAGTCGCATAGTATAAGTATTTTAGTCTCATTGCAAGCGTCTGTGCAACAACTAACAACAACTAACATCATTCCCACATATGTTCTGTATGGTTCCTTCATTTCCATAAAGCTATAGCAGAGAGCTTACCAGCAGAGAGCATGGAAGGCCCGGCGCGGCAGAATGCAGCAACAGAAAATGCAAGTGGATGTGTATCATTGGATAAGTACATTGCTTGCTATAGACTTGATATAACCTACTACACATGCAACCAATTTTCTGATTCCAAAACTCAGATTATAGAATGATGGCAAATTTCACAACTGAAAATCAACCCCTTTTGATTTCCCCTTCTGCTTTCGTCACCCCTCTGAATACCTTTCCTCGATGGAATCTCTCGACACAGGATCTGTGACGCACTCTACTAAGCCCTTACAACTCACAGTTATTCATTATAAAACTACCACCTTTCTGGCCTCCAGTCACTAAGTCACAATTATTAAAGAACTTCAGTGGTTACAAAACCATTTTATGTCCTGGATGTCCTTGGTCCAAGTGTGTCCTAGTGAAGCCCTAGTGTGATCTTTACAATGTTTTTAAACCTGTGTATTCTTCTAGTGGTCCCCTTTTTTTGTGCAAATGCACAGGTGATGCCTAAAGGTGATGCCTGAAAAGGGAAGGATATAAAAAATTCCACTAAAATGTCATTATGAAATGGCAATTAGATGGAATTGTAGAAGTCAAGCCAAGATCTGGACTGAAGCAATACCCTCACGTGACAGCAAAGGGCCCGCAGAAAGATTTAGCTGACAGAGGAGAAGAGCACCCGCAGAAAGATTTAACTGACAGAAGAGAAGAGCACCATTCTACTGTGTAGCGCTGCTTGTACTAACATGATCTGCATGGTAGAGTGATCGAAAGGAAATTTCACTTGCAACCTCATCACAAAATGCCTTGGGCTTGTCCGGCAGCTAGTGGTATAGGAAGGTTCGGAGTGTTGCTCCTATAGCAGGACAATGATCCAAAACATACCCCAAAAAGCATCATTAGCTACTCCAAAAATATGAGCTGAAGCTTTGGAACCCTCACAGTCACCAAACTTAAATATCATTGAAAATCTGTGGGTAGATCTTACGGGTACACATGCTGTCCATGCAAGACAGCCCAAGAATATTACAGAACTAGAAGCATTCTGCAAGGAAAAGTGTGTGAAAATTTCTGAAAGAAGAGGAAGACTTCTAGCTGGCTACAAAAAAGTGTCAAAAAGGGGTATGAGTAATGTACAGTATCCAAAAGTTTCCCATTGCCTTTTATTTAATTTTGTTCTACACTTTAAGTAAATCAAAGACAAAGACAAAGAATTCTTTATGTCACTCATGATGTTACTTTGACCTGATTAAGGATCCATGACAGCCTCTAGACTCCATCAAGCAAGAATGAAACCGAACACCATTACCTTCCCTTGCTCACAAGCTATATACGTGTGATATTACACTGTGCAAAATGGAACACTTTTTACTTTTATCATGGTAAGAAGATACAGCTCTCATCTTTTCAGGCTTTCAGTGATGTCCTCATCAAAAGCTGATACTGCTTTGTGTCTTTCTATTGAATCTCTCAGCTGGAGACTAAAGACGTAGTCTCTCATTGCCCTCACCAACTGAGAACTACAATGGCAGTGTCTCTGCTAAGAGACGTGAGGGTCCTGTTCACTCAATGAAGCTCAACAATAGCCTTGTCTGGAGGACAGGCTAAGTGACATGTATGTCTTTGTTGAGTGTCAAGAGGCTAATCTAAAGGGACAGTGTCTGTGAGTGGGATGCATGTATGTGTTTATGTGTGTGTGTGTGTGTGTGTGTGTTTTTATCCCAAAGATGTTTTCAGACAGCAGTTCAAATCTGATTTCTTGGCATAACCGTAAAATCTTTCGGCAGACTGACAATCAGACATTTACATAAAACCTTTTCCAATGAGATTGAAGCCACACTTGTATGCTGCTATGCTGCTATAAATCTCATTCAAATCAGATCTCTGGACACTCAGCTTGACCAGTCGATATGAAAATACAAACACGGTGTGACCACATACATCAGATTTGGTCACTTGTACCTTGCAATGCAGACACTCATTCTAAGTGTAATTGTGGTGTAAAGATTTGCTATAACCTACTGAGCATGGGCCCTTGAGCATTTTCAGATTACAGAACTCTGGATTCATAGTTCAAGTTCTATGGAGTTTCACCAATGAAAATTGACATCTTTGGAGTTCCCCTTCTACTTCAGTCACCCCTCTGACTATACTGCCTTTATGAAGTCTCCTCATGGCACAGGACTTGTGACTCACACTACCAAAACTCTACAACTCACAGTAGTTAAAAAATGACCGTTTTACTGACTACCATTTTACTGATTATTCAACGCAAGTATGTCCTGAAAGGAAGGTTTTATCCTAGTGTGATCCTTACAATGTTTTAAAACTTTTATCTCGTTCTAATTGCGCATTTGTTCAAAAGTCCATGAGTAAGTGATATTCCTTGTCTACCAGCACTCTACTAAGAAACAAGAAAAGTCTGTAGTCAAGATAGCCTCTTAACAGACAATTCAGATGATTCTTAAATTCTGTGCTAGGGCTACTCAACCACAAACTCACAGTTTCTCTCTGCCTCCACCTGAAAAAAAGGTATAGGAAGAGTATATCCAGAAAATGAAAACAAAGCTTTCTTGGTCCTTTGACACCTCCAGCTTCAGGGAAATTCCCCTTTGTCAGAAAAACCTGTAGCTTCTTGTCCATGCAAAGATTGCCAGGGGCTTAACGTATTCACAGTAAAATGTAGTTTTCACTGGCATCTACTCCTTCTGATACTGACAGCCCTAGAACATCTCTGTGACTGTACAATCTTCACTAATGCTGTGTACAGTCTCATCAGAATTGAAAAAGGAGGTAGAAGGTAAAAATCAGGATTCAGAATACATGTTACTTCCTTAACGTAATGTATTTCTGAAGGAAGCAGGCTACTCAGGTGGGAAATAATGTGTGTGGGATATGATTTTATTCTTCAGGATGTAAAGCGAGTGTTTCAGAAACAAAAAACGAGCCTCATTCTGATGGACAGCAGAATCTGTATGTTTTATCTAAAAAACAATAACCATATTTTGTCAAAAAATTAAGGGCTACTATATTTTGATGTGTATTAGCATCTAGCCTGTAATCATCTGTGTTGCTTTCAGTTTTCTTACACTTTCACTGCAAATGCAAAATACTTCAGGAAAAAAACATCGGAACTAAAGACGGACTGTGTGCATGTGTGTCTGTGCATATCGCTCTTTCACCAGCTGACCCGCTCTCAGCCTCGCAATGTGGCAGAAAACGTGAGAAAGAAGATCAAATACTGCCAGATATCTGAACTTCCACAGTCCAGTTAACATGTACATGGGTTTTCAGTGTAAACAAGCTGAAATAAGGCATAAGTGATTATTTTACAACAGGCCAATAACCAAAAGTGAGAGAATAGGAGGTTATCTGCTGACATACAGGTTTGTGCAGCTGGGAGCTGAGGTGATGACGGGGGAGGGAAACATGCTAATATTTTATTGGTTAGAATTGTACTTCTCAGTCGTTGACATCTGTCAATGCAACCAAACATCATACAGCGTTTAGAGGATGGTAGAAATCACTACACTTTGATCAAAGATTACAGAGAAACAAGAATTTTCTGTTTTGAATGGTATGCCACAATTGTGACCAAGGACATAGGTCAATAAGAAAAAAGCTCCATTTACAATTCAGCTTGACTTTAAGGTGCTGGGGCTTATTTGTCAAGGTAGAAACAGTACCCGTTTTATCCCAGTACCAAAGCAGCCTGCCTGATTGTGCCTATTTTATCAAAAAACATAAATCCGTTGAACACAATTCAGGCAACTGGGAACTTCTAGCAGTGTAGATGGTACTGGAGGATCAGTTACTGGTTGGAGGAAGCAACAAAACCATGGTGGTATTAAAGGACCACTGTCAGTTAGAATACTGATCTGCCAAGAGAAAAAAACCCAAATGAGCAAGGAGGGTGTTACTTTTTCATGTTTAGCTTTACAATGTCTTAACACCAAGGATCAATATATTTCAAAGCAGACCCTTACTTCTGCATCCAAGAGGGAAATGAGTACTCTACACCTAGCACCTAGCCGGTAGAAGTGGGAGGAGGACCAGCAGTCAAAAACCTACCCATCTACATGCAAAAGTTTGGGCACCCCAGTGATATGTTTTGTTGATTTTCCAAGTGAAAAGTTATCACACGTTTACACAAAACACACTTCTGCACTTTTAATCCACAATTACTACTAAAATCTATTTGAGGAATTTAATTGTATAAAAAAATGAAAGTTTTAAAATCAGCAAACAGACAAAAATTTGTTTTAAATGTCTTATTTGTTCCCTTTAGAGGATGTTTGATTTTTACTTAGAAAATCAACAAATCGCATAATCTGAATGGGCATAATCAAGCTTTTTCATACTACTGTATGTGCCCTTATCCGTAAAAAACGAACCACTTACCTTCTATAAGTGCTGATGGATTAGGTGTAGGTTAGAGGTGTGTATGTAATACCCATGTATTATAGTGCCATAAACATTTCCAAAAACAACCATGTGTTCTCTCACAACCATGTGGTAGGGGGAAAAGAAATGTGCACTGACCTGTAGAGTTGCTGACAGTGGTATGAATAGTGTTACATTTATGGACACACTCTTCTGAGAATTCATCATCTTTCAGGTAGCACTCCACACAAGACCTTTGGGACACACACACACAAAGGATGTCAGCTCTTCAGAGGATTTCTCTCAAGAGAAAGGCTGGTTTTATTTTCACTGTAAGGAGAAACGTCTGGACTCTTCTCTAGGTCCTTTTTCCATTCTTGCTCTCTCTATCTCTTCATCAGGGAGGTGAATGGCAGACAGGGTGACAGGGCTTTTAAAAGGAGGAAACCAGATACTGAAAACATGTGACATGCTTAGCCCTGGCTTTATATGTGGAAATAAACTAGGCAACTAGAACATGAGACATACAAACACAAACACATATACACTCACAGGTTTGCTTTCACAACATCAGGATGCGGGATCACACAAATAGGGTATATTACACCTGTATAACATGTGTGAATGTAATAAGCATCTATCGTACCATATCTGAGCTTTTATTTAGAGCTTTTACTATCGATTATACTAATAATTGAGTAATCTACCGACTATTTTAATGATTAATTGAGTGTCATGTTTATAAGGTCAAACAATTCAGTTTTATAAGGTCAAACTATAAAAATGGGCGTAACTGCAAATTAATATACTATACAGACTATCCATCCATCCATCCATCCATCCATTTTCTAATCCGCTTCTCCGTCAGGGTCGCGGGGGGGTGCTGGAGCCTATACTAATTTACAATTACAGACTAAAGATCTTAAAATACTTTGCTGAAAAAGAGAAAAACTTTTCAAAGCAATGCTTTTTAATTCATAATGCTGCTTTGACCAAGTAATTTCAATAATTTGACACAGCCATAGATACCCATACAGCCTAGGGACCACCACTAAGGTAATGCTAATTTACACTTATGCCTCTAATGTTATTTTAGTGTCAAGTTAACGGTGTATACCTTCACTTCCTACATTGAGTTTAACATTACCTAAGGCCTTGACTTAAATCTTTTTTTTTTACTTCATATACACTGACTTTGTAAATGTGCAGTTTGTAACAAAAAGCCTTTCAAAAAGCCCTTCATATGCATAATTCATAGGCTTTATTATGATCTGCAGGCACACTGTTTATCATTAGCATTGCATATTAAAAACTAATCAAATTTACTGAGAATTTTATATTTTAATTAATTACTTTTTTTAATCCAGTAAACATGACAACCCTCCTGTCTTTCTGTGATATTATATATGTCAGAGCAAAAGACTGTGGTGTGTCTGTACCTGGTTCTGCTACAGATATCTCCACAGGTTAGGCACTTCTCGCATTTGTCCCCCGAAGCTCCTGGAACGGAACACTCACACTTCCCACACACACACTTTCCACGTCCGCTGCAGACTGACCCATCTGCGGATTCACACGCGCGCATGCTAGTGCTGCAGTTGCAATACTCGCCAGTCCAACCACTGTGACACACACACTCACCACAGTCACACATGCCATTACCTGGCCACATACACATGCACAAAACACACAGGATCACATGCTATGCAACTTAAAATTTAGATCAAATGTAGAAACAACATATACTGATATCTGATTACATAGACTTCTATGCTATACAACAGTTTACTATTCCTATAGGCAGTTTTGAAATCCCTGCTTTCCTCGAACAAAGTCAGTCTTAAATGCCTCTACATGACATAGGCATCTCACTGACTCATTCACACCTGTCACCTGGAGCGCCAAGCACCTCCTCAAGGTCTGAGTCACTGATAACATTAGCCAGCAATTACTCATCAAACAATTTGTTGATTGAACCAGCTGTTATAGGCTTACTCTGTCCGTTTACATTCAGCTGAAGGTGGTAGCTTCACAGTGGTTGAAGTGCCAGGCTCCAAGAGACTGTAGGTTTAAAACTCAGGTGAGTACCTGGAGCTCCATGTCAGTGCATACAACAGTGGTAGGTGTGAACAAGCTGGAAAGAATGTTTCAAACTTCACAAACATATATTAGGCCTGAGCCTGTTTTACCTCTTTCATGCAAACCATGTCAAGACATTAAAGACACTTTTCCCCTACATAGTACCAGCTCGACTCGACTCAACTCTGCGCAACTCGACTAGCATTTGGTACCAGCTACTTTGCTTTCCCCTGTAGATTCCACTCTGACCAATCAGTAGTCTGTAGCATTTTTACATCACCTTTTAATATCGGCTCAGCTTTTTTGGAAACTTGATGGAGAACCCAAAAATAGAACCCGATACCAGGTACTAGATTTGCCTGGTGAAAACCAAAAAAGGTGAGTAGAGCTGAATCAAGGTGAGCCAGTATCATGCAGTGGAAAATTGGCTTATCATTCCCAAATGTGAACATGTTGGGTGATATTACATCCTACATTAATACATTTAATGTCTCTAGCACAGATGAGATGCTTCTAGAAATACAACTCATGATCTGTGATACTTACACTCGCTTGGCAGGCAGATCATACCTGAACAAAAAGCCACTTATGGTACCATATACACTGTAGGTCATCCTCAAACCACAGCGTCAAATTTCAGACACCAAACAAAACTTAGACGTTTGGCAAAAACACACCATTCTGTTCTTTATTGAAAGATTATTTACAGTTTTGTGACCAAACTAAATATTACATTATACTAGGGATACATTAATACTGAAACTTGCACTCGTACTCATAAAAATTCACTGATACCAAAATCCAATACCACCTGATATCTGATTTGTGATGTAAGCCTAGTGTCCACTGTCAAGCTAATGAAAAAATGGCTCAAGCTGGCAGTGAACGAGGGTCAGCTCATACAGTGAAGTGTTGCTGATGTTGTAATGTTCAGACACAACATCGTTGGTCACTTGAAACATGTCACCTTGGTAAATCTTTAAACAAACACAAACACAATCACAAGCACTTCCCTAGTATGGGTAGAGACATGTAGGCTAGCAAAACAGAAGTAAAAATGTAGACATTTGTAGTACTGAAGTCCATTACTTTGTTTTATGGAATAGACCTGCAAGGTATAAACATTAATATGTTTTTTTTGCTTAGCATAAGTTATCAAAGCTGCTGTAGCACAGTTTCTCAGCATGTTTGCTTGGTACTCTGGTGCACAGTGTGTTGTTTTCAATTAAACAGCTTTATCAGAAATTGTCCGCAGACAGAGCTGCCTATAGAGGCTGCGTTTCACATAGTCTGGACAGCGTTTTCACATATTCTGAGCATATATTGTAGGCTTTGTCTGCACATGATGATCTATTCAAATGTGCAGTGAGTTGCCTCCAAAGAACAAAATTTCTAAAATAACCCAGACAATCGAAAGACTCCCAACAAGATGTAAAACTCAAACATGAGCTCCTTGGATTAGCCTTGGACGTGCTTCATGCTGTGCTACAGAGACTGTTGTTAAAAGAGATCAAAGCTCTTAAACATACTTTATTTCCAGCACTTTTCTGAAGTGGAACAAAGCCCTCTCTTCTCTGCTGCAATGCTACTCACTCCAAGGTAAAAAACATAACATAGCTAACTTAAACTTCATTTAACATCAGCTAGATTTGAATAATTCAACTGTTACGATATATTGCACTTATTTGCAGATATATTGCACTCAAGTGCTAAAACATGTACTCATAGTCGTACTCGGTCTGAAAAAATGTTATTGATGCATCACTACAATATACTACCACCAAAACTTATACTGAGTTGTGCTACTGTTATGTTCTTTAATTTACCATAAGATCTGTCTCAAAATTACTGGAAAAATGTGCTGCAATTATTATCAATCTTAGTAGTAGTTGTAATAATATCTCTGTAAGTAGATATGCTGATGCTTCTGGAAACATCATCAGTGCTTATGTACTTACAGAGATAATAATAAAATTGACAGCAATAAAAGTAACACTTTTCCTTCAATAATTTTGATATGGATCCTAATTTTGAAGTGGTTTTGACAGCAAAAACAGTGATAATGTGTGAGCTTAATCAGATCAGATCAGTCCTTTTCGACTCAATGTTGTTTTTATTAACATTGTATAAACATTGTAATAGAAAGTGCTGTAAGGACACACACATGAACAATAAGTATTAAAATAAGTATTAATTGATAAATTTAATAAAGACTGAACTTCATAATTTTCTGTTTGAAACCAAAGCCACTACACTTATGTAACCTGTCATGTAAATTGACTTTGTGAGCAGAAACTAACACTTTGTGAGCAGAAACTAAGCATTTTAACAGCACCCTCACCACTGGAATTCTCTGAAATTCTCCATCGCTGCAGAGACCTCACCCTCTCTGCCAAATTCACATTGTCACTAGTGTAAACAAACCGATTCAGTATGCCTGTCCCCTGCACTGTAATTTACTTGCTATTAGACTCTATTTGCATTGCTTTGCAGGGCTACTGACACTGGTGTGACTCCCTTCTTTACACATTAGTGTAGGGGTTCTTCAGTCAGGGTGGCATATAATTAGCAGGATGTTATTGTTTCATTAACGCTCTCTGAAGAAAGAGATCAAATACCCTCCTCCCTGTAGTCAGCAATGTCTGTGTTTTCTGTGATATCAAGCTCTCCTTATGTTCATTCTTTAGCCTTGCTTTAGTCACTCACCTCCACACAGCTTCCCTCGGAATCTGAGGCAGGAGAAGTCGTCACACTCACAATATTTTCCATACACATGTCCAAAACTAGACTGGTGGCACAAGCACAGCCCACAAAAGCATTCGCCCTGCCCACTGCACATCTCTGCTCCCTCCTCCACCCTGTAAAAGGTCACACACACACACACACACACTGGATCAGACAAGCATTATGTGAATGCACAGTAGTATGCAAGAGTCAGAGACCACCTTTCATTTATTAAACTTCCAGTCAAAACAGCCATTAAGTAGAAGATATTCCTGTTCATTATTAGTGAAACTGTAGTAAACAAATATAACATAAAATTAAACTAAACTAAATATATTTCCTATTTTTAATTAATTAATGAGTCCATTCTTTGCTTTTATTACAGCTTCTATTATTTTCTGGAGACTCGCTTTAGTTTTTTCAAAGAAATCTGCAAAAGCTTTTCCACTTTCTCACCTGCAGTCAGAGATTTGGCCTTCCCTTTCTTCACACTCACACTTGGGTCCCATGAAGCCGGGGTCGCACATACACAAGCCACAGTCCAATGCCCCTTGTCCATCACTGCAATATATGCTGTTTGGTTCAGCGGTCCGGTGGCAGTCACACGCACACAATGACTCCAGCTCCACCTCTAGTGTGTCCTGGAAGCCCACTGGCCGCAGGGAAAAGTGCCTTGGGCCATCCAAACAGCTACCCAGCTCAACTGTCACGTTAAAGGCCACCTAAGAGAAGTATCATTTCCGTCACTTTCACGCAAACAATGTTCACTCTCTTATTTAAATACCTACAAAACACAACACCAACTTTTCCCCATTCATAGCAAAGTATTTCCAATAAACTGTTAAATCTTATAAAATCTTATAAATAATCTTATAAATAAATGCTTAAATCTGCCTTTTAACCTATCACATGTAACATATTAACATGTCATCAACAACTGGAACATGTGTGTGCGTGTTAATGTTGGTCATATGTATGTATCAGCATGAGGAATTTGAATCTTTCTGTGGCCCACCATGTTTTCTATCACTATATAAAATAAGCAAAAGGCTGATTTCATTGTTGGATGAGCTGTGATAGTATTTGAGTGAGTGTGTGCATACATTCAGACCAGATTTCACAGGCCATATTATTGATTCGTTTTATCAGAATAATGAAAAATTTGACAAATGTGAAGTATATTCCTATTTATAAGTCTTCTTGCTCACAAACAAAATACAATTCTACATATTTTCACCCATTCCATCCATTTTCCAAGCTGCTTCCCTGTCAGGGTCACACTGGAGCCTATCCCAGCGGTCATTGGGTGGAAGGCAGGATACACCCTGGACAGGTTGCCAGTCCATCGCAGGGCAGACAGACACTCACAGCCAGGGGCAATTTAGCATGTCCAATTGGCCTGACTGCATGTCTTTGGGCAGAAACCCACACAGACATGGGGAGAACATGCAAACTCTACACAGATTCACCTGGCCGGGGAATCAAACACAGGCCCTCCTCGCTGTGAGGCAACAGCGCTACCCACCACACCACAGTGCCACCTGTTTTCAGCTTTGTTAAATTATCTTTACATAATTAGCTTTACATATCAAAATACAACAGTTCCGGAATTCATGCAAGAAAAGGAAAAGAGCAGATTAAATATATGTTTTTGTTTGGCACTGAAGGATTAAATGCAACCCCGGAATCAATAACGCTCTTACTTTGTGCCACTGATGGCCAAAGATGTTACAAGGTTACAGAACTTTATTAAAACAAATTAACATTAAGAGAAAACAGGTTGCACTTCCGACAGGAAACCTCACCTCAGAGGTATGATATGAAAAGTGTTAGAAAACTTGCCGTGTCTCCAACTTTGACGTTGGTACAGCGTTTCATCCCTTGGTCCACCTTCCCATCCTGACAAAGAGCGGTGAAGGAAATCTGGAGATGTTCAGTGTCACCCAAGACTTCCATTTCAATCTCAGACCTCAGCTCCTACCAAATAAACATGTCAAACACATTAGAGGGCAGATTTACTAAATGAGGCTATAATTACTGTCAGTCTACCAACACATTGCACCTGTGGGGGTGGCTAATTTAGCAGCTTATCTACTAAGAACTTGAATGCAAATTCACACAGACACAACTTCTTAATTAGCATATGTTTAATCAGCATTACCATATGTTTAGCGTGTGATTTCATGCTTTTTGGATGGAAGCTCTCTTCCACCAGGTAGGAGGAAAAAGCTGTATCCCAAACCACAAACTACAGCACTAAATAGCTTTTCAAAACAAGTGCACCAGCATTAGAGGTGCCTTTATTAGTGTGGTATGTAAAGTATAGAAGTGTGTAGTATGGGACACAGCCAAAAGATGTTTTACCATTCTCTGAAATACAAGTCTAAGAAACCAAGCTCAAGTCAAGAATTTCTAAATTCTATATGTACATAAAACAACGTCACCTCTGAATCCAGTTCTCGTGCCTCTGACTGATGACAAATCTAATGCCAGAAAATGTCTAACTTAAAGGACTACATTCAAATATATGCATGCCCTTTTCAGGCAATGCGTGCCGTTACATGATTTATTAGAGGGAAATGACAGACATGTGCTCCTCTCTTCCCCTAAAGGGAAAGAGGAGTTGAGGTGATACTACTACCTGACTTCTCTCACACAGTTCCTCTGTTTAAAATGCCACAAACAGGAACAGCAGGAAAGACCTTTTCTGTGTTCTTTCCCAGGGCTTTCAATACCCAAACTGAGAATGAAGATAGCTCACAAAGGTAGTTCCAAATTTGCAAGCCTACAACCTAACATTAACCTAAATAGTTCCTCTTTTCCTCCTGACATTAATCAGCTGGGGAGTTATAGGTAAAAAGGAAAATACACAAAGAAAAGAAATTCTCTGTGGTTTGTCCATATGGTAGTCTTTGCACACGTTTCAATTTCTGACCAAACTTGAACCCCTTAAATGGCCAGGGCTCAAAGGCAGGCCCAAAGTTATATTACACACTTCTATAGTCTAAGAATATCACAGCCAGTTTGCACTGAAGTCCCTGTTTTGCTGTGCACATTCAAACAGATGCAAGAAATGCTAAATAACTGTAATAAAACTGCAGCATGTGAACAAACAAGCTGTAAGTTTAACTAAACAGCTAGCAAACCCCGCAAACTGCAAGGGCCCATATATTGGCTCACACTTCAAATGACAAGCTCCACCCATTCTTTGACAGAAAATGTTGCGAGATTAGAAATGCTTTACAGGCCACAGTCAAATGAATTAAATTGTAACGCACGGCTCAGTTTTTTGTCAAATATTTATTCTATTAATTTCATATTATTAAAATATTTATTGAATATTATTTGTGACAAGTCACATTATTAGTTTAGATTGGGCATAGTTTTAGCTAGTGCTAGCCATGTTAACTACACAGTCCAGTTCAGTTGCATTGCAATTTAAATTGAAAACTCAATATTATCTATACTATCTAGTGAATCTAAACCCAAATCTATATTTACTAGGCCGAATGTTGGCCTATATTTACTAGGCCAACACTCTATAAAGTTTGTCTTACATTGCAACAGTTGCTAAAGCTAGCAGTATATTTCAACCAAATTATTAAAAATTAGAACACAACATAGCTTACTATAAGCTATAAAAATAGCTAAAAGAAGGGGCAGCCATGTAGAATAGCAATTCTACAATTTGGTATCATTACGTGCAAGATGACCAAAGTGGGACTAATTCAAAACACAGGCATACTGTAGGGTAAGAGAGAGAAGCTAAGCTACTCAGAAAATTTGTACAGTGTCCAATTACAAACTTTAGGACTAGGTTTTCTACACAAATGAGCCTCAAGTATATGTTTAAACTATATGTTTGAATCTTTGTCATTATTTAATATGCAACTTCTAACTGTATTACTGTGCTAACACTACATGATTTACAACACACCAAGCTGGATGTTAAGTAGATGAGCATGTAGATCCAGTTTTAAATAAGGTATATTCATGCCAAATTTCTTAACAGTTATTTATAAAAACTTTAAGTAGATATAGTAAATATAATCTGAAGCAAATATATGAAGATTTTGGCATGTATTTGTGGAAACAGTTAGGGTGACTATTGACTTCCAGTGTTTCTTAGCACCACTGGTATCTGTTTTGGAATCTATTTTAAACTAAAGCAAAGTTGGGAAACCAAACATGTGTTGGCTGATTGACTGCATTCAGGATACGTGGAAAATCATGTAAGTCTCATTTTTCAGTGAACTCTTCTTTTAAGTATATTAACAACAATGTGTTTGGTGGTAGTTCTGTTTCATCTAGTTTTTTGTCATTTGAGTTATACTGCCAGGTTAAGAAAGAGCATATTTGTAGGCAGAGCATAGAAAGATCGAGTCCTTACCCTCATAACTACATAATTAGCCTGCAGCTGCACTTATTCACAGTGATTCACAGGAACAGATGCCATTCATTCAGTACTGAATATTCCTAAATTATGCTTAATAGGAAAGAGCTAAAACTTAGCTACAGTCTCACTTAGCTCTCATTTTTAAAATAATAACACACCTCAGTGAGGTGGGACCTGTGCACAGCAGCTATGTTCCGGAGGCTTCAGATGAAGCAAGTTATTAGAGAGTGCTGCCAGAGGGAAGAGGGAGTGGGGAGTGGAGGAACAGAGATGGAAAGATCAAACGATCCAATAGGACAAGTGCAGACACGTTAAACGAACATTGCGATGCAGAGTAAAGGCGCAGCAGAGGAGAGAGATGAAAGTCAAAAACAGTGTACAAAGTTCACACCCCTTAACAGAAATACACACTCACTTACTTCAGGTGAGCTTATTCAGCGGGTCAGGCCACATGCTGTCTGTAGAATTTCCTTTTTGCACAACCATTTTTTTATGTAACACAGTGACTCATTTGACTATTTTGAACAGTTTCATCCATACAAGTACATGGAAAAACACACAAACCTATTGTACCTTATAAGCAGTCATAATCAGTTCAAGGATGTTCCGGGAATCGTTTTCCAGCACCCCGACTGTAGCACCAGGAATTAGATTTGCATAATTCTGTTTGAAGTAGAAAAACAGGTAAATTTACAGGTGAAAAAACAGGCGAATGAGGACATAGGGTTTATTTCCGACCCCAATTTAAAGTTCCACTGATTATTTCAAACATTTTTGAGGAAAACGTATCTACCAAGTCATAATTGTTCACAGTGATGGTGATAGAAACTACATACCTGAAAAAGTTACCTCGCAGAAAGTTATTGCACGAAATGGTTACTGAGGTGTCGCATGTTGCCTAAGACACTGTTTTTAACGCTAATTTTTAGAAAAGATTTTGACCTTAAAGCTGCACTATGTAGCATATGAAGATTTTAAGACCTCTCTGATCGAAGTGTGTAATTGTATGCAATGTTCAGACCTGCTCAGTCTCTTCCCAAGCACATAATCTGATGTTTGTGAGTATGCTGAAAGAGTACTTATATAAAGAGCTCAAAACATAGTAAGTCAGTGACTCTGTAGAGCTACTTCTTTTAGTTTTGACAATAAACTCTTGTGTAGTGCTGTTTTAAACGTTTGTAAATTTTTTTCTATTTTCTTTCTAATGAAGAGGTACACACATTTTTTTTCAGATTTACCACTATTTTACTATTATCAACCTAACAAAAATCTAGGAAACATGTGTAAGTTCACTTATTGATTTGGATAGTCACTAAAATGGCTATATTTGTGATGTAGACAGCCTGACCTCTGGTTCCTATCACCTGGAAGGAAATCTGAGTTGACAGCTTTCTTTCCAATGCAACATTTCACACCGAACTACTCTGAATGAGTTTGTTTACATCTCAAAGACTGAATTAAGCAGGCCTAAGGCCTGACTAGGAAGCCAACTCCCTTTCATTATTACATACTTTATTATTTAAGAGTTTAGCAGTTATAAATCTTCAGAGGTATAACTGAATCATAAGCACAGGGTTTAAAGGCTCTAAAAATATGTTATACTGAGGTGAACATTGAAGACAGAGTTAGAAAAAGAGCACAAGGCTATAAAGTGAACTTGGCAAAGAAAACTGTTTCATTCCTGGTAAACATAGATGGTGTGATAGGAGTCGTGTTTGAGCATGTCTTAAGCAGAACTGAATAGGTCACACAATCGCACTATCCTGTCCTAACTGATACAAACGAACACTCTTTACTCTGAGGGGATTCTCAGGTTCCACACACATACCTTTTATTGTTTCTGTCACTGTGGTTTGAAATGAATAAACATGACTCTGAAAGTCCCCGTGTGGGCTTGAGCTCACCTCATAGTTCTGTCTCTGATTGGCTGTCACTGCAAATATGAGGAGGATGTTGTTTTCCACCAGCTTATCTACAAGTTGCCCCAAGGTTGGGTACTCCTAAAGAGAGAGGAGAGAACACAGACTGGAAAACTATATCATGATGTGTTTAAACAAAATGTTTGCAAATGCAATATGTTTAGAATGATTTTGATTTCAATGCTTTCAAAACACTTTTCAATAGGACAGTTCACTGCAGGCTTCACCTTACCAAGTGACCTGCCATGGAATACTCATTGTTGCTGTCCAAATGACACTGGCCATCATTAGGGATTACAATGCCAGCCATTTTGCTGTCCATTCCAAAGTGAGAGTCTGCATCACTTGCAAACACCAGCAAGCGCATGGAATCATTCCGCCACCCAATCTTGTCCTAGGAAATATAATCCACATGAGTTGAAATGCCTTTCATTCACAAAAGCAGGGGTCCAGTTTCATGCGAATGCAAGAGACAGAAAAGAGTTTCCTGAAAAGCGTCTCACCCCACACACTGCCGCCTGCATGATGGCATCAAAGCCGCACTCCGGAATGTCATTATTGGCTGAGACACGCTGCTTGGAAATAATCTTGTTGAACTCATCCATGCTGCTTGTCAAGGGAAGGATATGTCTGTATCCAAATGTGGGTAGACAAACATAATCTACACTCCTGGAGAACAGATTGAAACCAAGGTAAAGACAGAATATTCTTTAAAACAGATGTTTTGTGGAAGAAATTTTTTTTCTCCCCATAAACGGGATTATTATTCAGTTATATGCCTCAAAAAGGCCTTGTATTTTATTGTTATCTGAGGTTTGTTTGTCCTATTTGTGTAGTTTTATACATCAAAAACAGTCATAATTCATCTGTACATTTTCCCACATTTCTCTATCTCTTAGAATTAAACCAGCTAATTTTGATTTTATGTCTATGCTCTGCTTGGCTGTGCTGTGTTATCTCACTAAAAAGCAGTCCTGGCTAAAACATTCCTTATAGCATCAATATGAATGGGCAGGATTAAACTGATTTAAGATGTACAGGGGTATATATCATTGCTGTCCAGAGAAAACAAGTGTTGTCAAAATGGGAACTTTACAGGAGTAGGCAAAAACGTTCTTTACTTTTAAAAAAGTCAATGTGAAGAGTCATTTTAGAGCATTGCAATTGGTCCATTCATAATAAAATGTTCACACTCCTCTCTAAAAACTCAAACTAACTAGGAAAGTACTACGCAATCCTTAAAAAATGGTGTTGGAGTAAACTGAAAGAAATGCTATGGGCTTGTATAGCTACCTAAAAAAAAACATCTCCAAAATGTTAGGTTTACAGGAGAGAGAAACACTTTCTTAACTCTGCACATAAATGAACATAAAAAGATTTTATTCTTTTGGACCATTTTATTGGTACATTCTTCATGAAATTTTCTTGCAATGCATAGGGTGGCTAGTATTTTCAAATTATGGCAAAAAATTTAAAATCATAGAAAGTTTTGTGACAGTGACAATATACAAACTTCTACCATTAATTAAAAAGAGGACAATGTACATTGGTATCTCTTACAATCTCACAGACGACTGGCAACATCTCTTACTGTGCAGCAGCATTTCAAAAACTAGGTCGCAGTCTAGCTGGGCTGCATTTGTACATCTCTACATGACTATTTTAGAGGATGGCACATTGTTTAAATTGCCACTAAAACATGTAGTAAAATATAAAATATTCTTAGTTTCTTAGTTTAACACTTACAGCTTGAACTGAATTACAAACAAATTCATGTTTCACCTGCCATATTTACAGATTTTGCATGAAGTAATACAAACAAAAGAATTTAAAGTACTTCATAATACAGTCTACCAACAGTCTACCAAGGTTTCTCAGCTGCAGCCTAGCTTCTGGAAAACAGTTACTTTAATAGGCTAGAGCTGTGTCAAGACAGTTGTACCTGCAGGGATTGGCCAGCTCCTCTGGAGTAGTTTTGATGTAGGGCAAAATCGGCTTCTCCACAAAAGAACCAAATCCCAATCGGAATTTACTAGTGAGATTAGCCATTTCTTTGGAAAGAGTGGACCCCAGTTGTGTAATCCTTTCTAGATCATCAATCATGGAAGCTGACAGGTCCATAAGGTAATACATATCCACAGGATGGTCTTTAGGTTGGAGCACTTTCACTTGGAATGTCACCCGAGTTCCTGGTGAAGAAAAGAACTGGCGACTTCAGTCATCAACACACAGGTTTTCCAAGAACTACACACAAAAAAATTGATTTCAGATGATGATTAAATGAATGTTTTTAAACCAGCACACAGACAGTCCACATTTTTGCTCTATCCCTATGCATTTTAATTGTCTTGGACCAAAATTGGGGACCATCTGAGAGTCCCTGAGGACCAATTTGAGAGACCTGTCCTAAATAAGCAAATATTATAAATGCTTCAAGCACACTAATGATGGTCTGGACTTAAATTTCTGTTCTGTACATGTGACCTGAGTTGGATTATAAAGGAAATAAAAGGAAAGATTTTTGGATGATGACAGTGTCTTTACTCATCAAGCACACAATAAGCCTAAAATAGCCCACTTTACATAAAGCTCAAAGGCGTTTAATTCCTGTCTCTAAGGGGCAATAAGAGTAGTTCTGTTATCTTGGCTTCTTGAGTAAGCAAATATAAAAGTTTGTAGTGCAGACACACTGTACTTTACATGTGGCCTGAGATTGTCGGGTACACAAGGTGGAGGATTTTGAGATGAAGACGCTGACTTCTTTCGTGGTAAGTCTAAAATGGTGTGCAGAACTTGCATATAGCTCAAAGGGTTTGCCATGTGTGAGGACATGACTCATATAATAAGCTTACAACAGAATAAATCACTTGCTTATAACTCTTGAATACTCTAAGAGTTCTTCAGTATGTAAAGTGTAAGTTAGGTTTCTTCAGTGAGTATTATAAATGTCTCTGGTGCATTGGAATGTGTATTATATACCTGGAATAAGTTTTTTTTTTAATGATGGCAATTTACTCTAAGAGCAGGCTATATCTAAAGTACATCCACTGTGAGCACATTCTTGATTTCTTCCACAAATAAACACATGTGTTTGTAAGTTTGCAGACACCTGCTCATCCAAGATTTCTTCTGATATTTAAAGACTTTACTATTGATTTTTTGATCCTCTCATGCAGTAACAGCATCTACTCTTCTGGGAAATTAAGGAAATTGATTTGACAGCATTCAACCACAGGAGCACTAATGAGGTCAGTTGCTGATGTTGAATGATTAGTTCAGAAACAGAACTTATACATACATCTAACTTCCCCCAAAGGAGAGTGCAACAATGCAATATATTGTATCCATCAATATGATTAGTTCTGTGTTACTAATGGATTATAATTGTAATTTCATTAGCTGTGCAGCACCTTTGGTCAGTGTTGGCTTTCTTAAAATATGCTTCAGAAATAAACTTGATTTGACTCGACTCTTTGCCTTAAATGGAGAACACTTCTCATTTAAGCAGTTTTGCTAGCATATTACTAGAAAATATTGTTGAACTGAATTTTTTCTGTTTCATTTATGTTTAATTTCCCTATGGAAAGTGTCAGGTTTCACAGTTTTCTTACACAACTCCAGAACCCTTTCAGCAGTCTAACAGCACAGACAGCTTTCCGCAATCAACACCAGAGCTTCTCATAATGAAATGCATATGTTCATCTCTTCTTTTCTCCTAAGGGGAGTTTAGGAGAGAGAATTCAGAAATCAGCGAGCCTTCACTCACACAATACTGAGATCTGCTTTATTTCTTCAGTGCAATCTTACTTATATAATTGTTTAGTCTGTCTTTGTCTTTGCACTGTTTACTATGCGTCTTTTATTACTGCACTGGAAAAGTAGCCCGAAAGTGTTTCGTTATACTGTACTACCCTGTACTGTATAATGACAAAGTTTAATTGAATTGAATTGAACTGAATATAAGACATTTTTCCCTTAGGAATTTATGAATTTTGTGAATCATTACACCCCAATCCCAGATGAAGTGGTTGGAGCTCCATCACTCCTGAGAGCACAGTTCCCTTGCTCCACTGGCCAATGCTGGGGGGGTCGTCTTTATAGCCCTATAGCCCACACCTGCCACTGGGCAGGCTGTGGGTGCGCAGCGATGGCTGCACATTAAAGTAGCTCAACTCTGCTGCCTGCATATTTCTGATACTCCTGCACGTGTATGTGTGCTATAAAGATTTGTGCCGCAGGTGTAGGACGAAATCTGTGCTCTACACACCTGGCCTGAGTCTGAGCGCCATCCTCTGCGGCGCTATGTGAGACACGTTAGCGCGCCCCGCTCTCCTGCCCAGCGGTTCGTCCTCGAGCAGCTCTGCGCGGGTCACCGGGAACTCCACGGCCTCTCCCGCGCATCCTCGCGCTCTCAGCTCCTCCAGCGTGCCGCAGCGCTCTCCGTCCGCCAACGACACCGTGAAGTTCTGCAGGCGCGAGCAAACAAACAAACAAACAACCGCTTAAACAACGGTGTTGAACGCAACGGAGCGCGAGAGCAGGCCCGAGCTCCGGTGCGCGGCGCGGCGCGAGGACATGCTACAGCCTTAGCGCTCTGAAGAAAATGCAAATGTTCTGAGTAAAACTCTGGTTCATCTTTAAACTAGTCCGGTGCTGAGGTACCGCTTCTTTCATTATCACGGTACCACTGAGAGAAGGTCCTACCTGCAGAGTGCACCACGCGCACTGCGGCCCCAGCTGCACACAAGCGTCGCACGTGAGCGCCGAGCACGTCCCTGAACAAGGTTTTGGTTTTTTTATGGCAGACAGACAGGAACAGACAAGACAGAAGTGGTTCGTCAGTGCGGTTCACCTCAGTCACGAAACCAAGCGTTCACACGATACTTCATAAAGGAAAGAAAGAACGAAAAGAAAGAAAAAGAAAGCTCGCGTAAACTGAGAGAGGTGCCAGAACACCGCTCCAGTCAGGTTCGCCCACAAAACAGACCTGTTTCACAGCTAAACATGGCTTAAGGATGAAGGTCAAATGATAATGGCAACAAAGGTGAGACGAGATTCGAGGTAAGGGCTGAACTGAACTGAGTTTTCAAGTAGCTAAACAAAGAGGAGAGAGTCTTACCTTCGACGGTGCTAAGCCAGTATTGAAGGAACAGGCTTATTAAAACAATCCCCATTAGTCCTCAAGGTCGCTGCGTGAGGGAGAAAATAGGACCATGTTTATGTCGTTTTAGGCAGAAAACGGAGTCGTGTGGAGCAGAGGTCGGAGCTGGCTCCCTCACCTGAAGAGAACATTCTTACCTGCCCTGCCTTTTCCACACACTTCCGTACAGGTGAGAGGAAGGAGAGCGGGAAAACACAGCAAGGAGGGGGCATTTATTATAGTTTTACAGGGAGACGTCTACGTCAACGACAGGAGCTAAAATTCACCGAAAAGATTTGCGTTGATTTAAGTTCATTAGTCATTCCATTCGCCTGATAGGCTGCGTTGTTTGAGCTTTACCACAGAATTCACACCAGCTAAAACGTCATTTTTTGAACGAAAGTCAACATTGTGAGGAATAGAAGTCACACTGCTGCTCAGTGACAACGTTAACAGCATTAATAACAGTGAACAGAGATGGATAATAATAATAGCAAGAGTTCTGGCTAAGCCTGAATCTGTAAAGTTACCTGATAAGTTGTTATCCCTGCCTCTCTCCTCACAAACTGAATAGCCAAGATATAAACCAATGGCACATTCTCAGAAAAAAGGTAGTAAACTGTCAGTGGGGTGGTACCCTCAAGGCTACGTCTTCAGTACCTTTAGTTAGGGACTTTAATTGTGTCATATACTATAAACGTTTTGAAGCTGCTTTGACTCCATACAGATTTGCACCTTTTGCTCCTTGGGAAAGTGAATGTAGTGTTATCTCATTTACTACTCATTTGGACCTTAAGGACCATGTTGTATCCATTGAAGGTACATTTAACCTGATTAGACAAAACTGTACCTGATCAGCACCGATTTATATGTGTATTGTGTATCATTATGTGTAAAAAGGTCAGTTTTTACAACGCCAATGAGCTAATATGTTTGTGGAAGGCTAATATGCAGTTCAGAATGGCAGAACACCTACATTCGTAAGTGAAAGTTTGGGTACTCTAGTCAAATATCATGTTTTGTTGATTTTCTATGTGGAAATAAGGGCACATCCTCTTCAGATAACACATTTCATGCACAAGCACTGTTGTTTATTGTTTGCGATATGTTAAAATCGGCAGATAAGTAGAAATTGTGCACAAAAATTGGCACAACAGTGTCATGTTACATAAACGTGTTGTTTGTAGATGTCATGTTGACTTATTTTCACATAGAAAATAGAAAATTTGACTGGGGATGTTCAAACCTTTGCATACGACAGTATACGTGGGTATTCTCACTTCTTCAGTGAAGTTCGGTAACAGTCCCGTTTTTGTTCTGTGGCTTTTAAAGGAAACCCTCATTAGCCTATTCCACAAAAACAAGGAAATGTGAGAATTGAGCTTAAACGCTTGGTTAAATAGCTGCTTTCCCATGAAACTTCAACTCTTGAGTTTGCCCTCTTACACATTTTAGCATGTCTGTTCAGATTTGTCTTCTGGGGTTCACTGGAATTGATATATCAAAACTCTTTCGTTGGGATTGATGTGTAAAGACTGAAGCAGACGTTGTGGGTTTAATATACAGTGGTTAGCCTTGGGCACTGTCATTAGTTGCATTTAATTAAGGTGCTGGAGTTTAACTAAAACCCTAGGCAATGTCTGTACAACAAATCATACCTACTCAAATCAAAGCTGTTTGTTTTGGGTGTGTGAAACAAGCTGATTAAAATGTTTTCAAATTCATTGACTTTGCTAATATATTTGAGCCTTTATTGGTCCACTGTTATGTCTTAGGCCAGCTCAGTATTGTATGTATTTATGAAGTTTTATCTCTTTATAGTTTTTGTAAAACATAAACTTTCAGTCTGCGCTGCTTTGACCCTTCTCTGACTTAACGGTTGCATACTTTCAACACTATAAATGTTAGCTATCTTGATACATGTTGGGTTTTTTGAGGCTAGCGGGGCACATTCCATTCTGCATGGATGCAAACAGGTGTGTGTGTGTGAGTATGAGCCACGCCTGCTCAAGCAGCCGTGAGTCAGCCTACTTGTCTGAAAGTATGAACCTCGCAGACAAATAATGATAAAAGTGGGTTAATGTTTAAACAATGAACCCCCGGGAAATGAGCGTGGGTCATTGTTGTCATAATTCAAAATAATGACAGAAATTTTAATGATTAACATTACAGAGGAAAGAAACGCACCAAGGTGCAAACTAGATCGACCAAGCGATCCTGGGTCGATTGATTGGAGTGATATGAGTGCTGTAGACCACTGTTTACTTTTTCCTTTGTGTGAGTGTGAGAGCATGAGCGAAAGTGAGAGAGGAGGGTTGGTATAGAGTGTGAGGAGAGGTTCCTGACAGCTGTATGTAGTTGTCATGAAGCTATCAGTGAAGCAGCTACTCTCTCTTTATCCCCTACCTTCCTGTCCTGTTTTTTACAGATGAATTCCTTTGATTTTTGCCAAATTTGTGTGTAATTCAGTCATTGCAATGTGAACAAAGCTGTTTCTAGTGGTTTGATGTGAAGTGGTGAATTGTAGAGAAACTAACCAACTCTGACTTATTTAGTGTTATCAACCGGGGTCACGATCTCTACACCAGCAGGTTTTTATATTTAATGTTGATCCTGGTGAAATAGTGGTTAATAATAATAAAAAAGATTTCTTCCAGGACTATTTTGTACCTCAATGAATGGAATAAAAACATTTTAGCCTGCAGCTTCTCTCATAACTATTGGAAAACAAATTCTCAGGCATCAGGCTAACATTTCATGTGGTAGCTTTTAGAGGCATTAAACACGTTAGATGTCTGGTTCCTATCACCATCACCATGAAAAAGTATGACTTATGTTTCTCATGAATGGTTCATTTCATATTAAACAACTTTAAGTGAGTTTGTTTACGACCTAATTGCTATCTGCTGTATCTGTAGCATATGGTCAGTTATCACATACAATGTATTTGACATATTTTCCCTTCAGCAACTGCCCATTGCCTTCAATTATAACTGTATTTTGAGCCAGTGGGTTTCCTGTTCATTTCTAAGCACAGGGAATTTATTGTGCGTGGTAATCAACGTATGCTTCACATAGGGCAGATATAAATTAGGTTGAAACACTGCTGTTTTCCTTTAATGCATTAAAAGTTTACATATAGTACAGCAGTGGCATATTGGCTGTGCCACATGTGGCTAAAGACTGTCATTAGTTGTTAGCTTCCTACAGACTGTCAGTACCTATGAACAGTTGAGAAAATTGCAAAGTGTCTGGATCGTGACGTGGACCATTAGTACAACAATCAAACCTCAATTCATTACCTTTCTCTGTTCACTTGTACCAAATGAGAAACATGGTTCTCCACGCTTGTGTCTTGTATGTTTTTTGTTCACATACCTCCAGGAGCCTCTTCGGTTATCATAGTGTCCACACTGCCGACGGGATTTCTGATCATGCATCGAAAAATACTGAAAGTGACACTGAGAGAGAAGCGGTGAGCGTGGAAGTGTCCGTCCAGCAGACTGTACGTGTCAGAGTAACAGTAAACTCAAAGTATCAGAGCGGCTTTATGGAGCATGACGCCTGCTTTCTCCCCCCTACTCACAGGCCTGAGCACACACACTCATAATACACACACATACACAGACTGAATGATGGCAACAACTGTTAAGCTGCACACACGCGCACACTCAGTCAAGCACTCCTTTCTTTAGAGTGAGAGAGAAGTTTAGGTTAGAGGTTAGATTGACAAGCCATGTGTATCTTCATGTACGCATTTGCATGCGTTTTGGGTACCTACATGTAGGTTAGTGGTTTAAGCTGTCTGTCATACAGCGGAACTGATTCTAGTGGAACATAGCTGTCAGGTGCTTTTTCAGTCTAATGTCTGGTCTGTCCTGTCTAGATTGTGTTTGCGGGTGTGCGTGTGGGATTGGTTTCACTTGTGAACTGTCTGCTTTATGTTGAAGGCCTGAACCAAATCCTTTACCCTAAACAGCCGGGATCGCCACCCAGAACTGACTTACCAGGATAATGGAAAAGTAAATTGAGGAGAGAAAGAGGTGGAGAGAGATAAGAAAGAAGGAGTTAGAGAAAGAGGAAAAGTGGAAAGTTTAAACAGAAACTAAGGTGAGTGAAGATACTGTGATTGTGTGACATGAAACCCACACACATAACCACACACACACGCACAAAATCACCTGCACTATTTCAAAAAGCATGTAGGTGGTTTCTCTAACCACAACCAGGCTAAGAAACCTTTAGATGCTGAACACACAAAGCTGTATGTTCCAGACTGAACATGCAAATTTAATTGGCAAGCTTTTCAGATGCCACCAATACCCCCCCACCAACCCACACACACACAGAAACATATCCCTCATAACCTAACCTTCACACTCCCACGGGGAAATATACCATGTGTGCCTTCAGCTGTGGAGGTTTAGAGAAAGGAGGGAGTAAATGTAACATTAGAGTAGTAAAATCTAACCAATCTAGTTATGAAAAAATCTTTTTAGGATCACAAATCAGTGTGCATGGGATAGATATACAGACGGATAATTCCACTTTAGATGAGGTTTCCCAAAGTGATTTCGGGAAAACTGTTTTCTTAACACAGTTGAACATGTATCTTAACACGTGTAATTGGTTACAACCTATTGTGTCTTTTGCTAAATAATTTTAAATTTATTTTGCACATTTTTATGCAAGTACCATACACTTCTCTGCTACAAATGAAAGCTAGCACATATTGTTTATGAACAGCTGTCACTCTTCAGAGAAAAAACTACTCTCAGAAAAAAAGATACCAAACTGTCACTGGGGCAGTACCCCTCTTTTTACTGGGGTGGTACTCTCAAGGGTACATCTTAGTATCTTTATTTAGGGAACATAACTGTACCATGATCCATTGAAATTTCTAAATGTTTTTTGACTATACACACCCTGTGTCATCCCTGTGTCATCTCCAGGCTTTTATTTTATTGTTCTGTTTGAAAACATTAGTTTTATGAGAAGATACAAATCAGTTTTTTTGTTTTTTGTAAACATATTTATTAGGTACATTTACATTGTTTTTGCCTTGATGAATGAAAATGTCCCTGAACTGAACCTTTATTTCTAACAGTGTATATCTCCAAAATAGTAACTTTACAGGAGAAAGCAAAAACATTTTGAACTTTTAATGTAAAGAGGCAGTGTAAAGCACAGCTGTCTTGTTCAAAAGATATAGAATAATAAAAATCACAAAATTATACTTTCTTTTTTTGACAGTGATGAAATGTTACAATGTACACCATATGTTAGGTTCATTTTAACAGATTACGGGACTAATTGTTACAGTCGCTAAAAGCATGGTAAATTGTTGCAAACAAAATGTATTCAGCGCAGTTTTATGTTGTTTGAGCTAGAGCTTTTTAACCCAAATGAGTAAAAAGTATATAAATATCATTAGTAAAAGAGGCTGTGTCGAACATGTCAAAATCTATATTCGACTGCAAAGTGGAAAACATCAGCATGATAAAGTTGAAGTATATTTTATTTACATGATATCTGAGATCTGTGCATAAAAATGTCCAACTTAAATCTCAACTATGACGAGGTATGGACTTCTGTGATTGCTCATTTTGGGAGGCTTAGCTATAACACTGTTTCAACTGACATCACCATGTGGAAGCTGTACTTTCACCTGGATGGCTCTCACTGGGAGTTGCTCATATGATTTAGAATAGAGCTATATTACAGTGACCAAGTGAGTAATTAAAATAATATAGATGTATGCAGGTTACAAGGTTACTTTTATGATATAACATTTGTATAACTTAATGTATAACATTTTACCCACTTTAGGTGCCCCACTCTCCCCTATATCATGCATAAATTTTATAACTTTTTATAACTTTTCTCACTGATTTTCCTAAATTATTTACTTTTATAATGCATAATGTTGAGGTCTTTAGATGTTCATGTTAAAAGTTTCATGGTAATACCTTCGTGCTGAGTCTATGACAAATGAGTAATTGGGGTGCACATGAGCACAAGCCCAACATTTCTGAACTATAAATTAGTAAGACTCTTAAGAATACCCTCCAACACACACACACACACACACACACACACACACATACGTACATATGCGGTGCCTGTGAGTCTCTGGCATCAGCTCCACATAAGCTCTTGGCTTTGTAGATAAGCCCCAGCAGGCTGCTATTACAAAGGTGGCATGAGTAGGCTGAAGAGGTGAGAATTCACTCATTAAAGAGACTGCTTCATGTGCACGCCCTAAAAACAAACATGGCAGCTCAGGTCTCAATTACACGCTTATAGTTGGACTTTTGGGAGTCCATAATCGAATGACTATAAATTAAGGTTGGGAGTCATATTTCTTAAGAGAAACTAGAGCACCACCTACTGGTGAATGTCTGCCAAGTGAATTCATCAGGCTGTTGCTTATAATCATGATTTTTTTTCTTTAAAGAGTAATTATGATAATGACCATGATGAAACACTAAGAAATGTGCAGTAATAGGCCAGTATGCATCATGAGGGCAGACACTGGGGAGAGAGCTTAACAGCAGCTGTGATGGATTAACAAACCCACCCACCCACCCACCCAATGTATCTTCATATACTAGCAAGTTTTGGAATTGTCTTGGTGCAGCATTGCACATTCCTGCGTTACACACACACGTGGCACACACACTTCAGACTTTATTTCTAAAAACTAGTGAAACATTTTCTGATCAGAGTACAGTGCTCTGTAGTATAGATTGAGCTTTGAAATGGGTGGCTTTTCAAAGCCTTCAGTACTTAACAGTATCTCTTTGAAAAGTCCTACTTAGACCTACTTAGCAAACATACGGTAATTATGGGTTAAAAAAAAAGTAGTATTGAAAAATGGTTCTCTCTGTCTTACACTGAAAGCATGATAGAAGCCTGAAAACTTTGATTAGAGTCTGTGAACTCAAAAATTAATTTTTATACAAAACCACATCATAATTGTTGGCAGCCTTCCATTTAATACTTTGTGCAACCTCCCTTTAACATAACCGCAAAGGATCTTCTCCTGTAATACAGAACAAGGAATCGGAGACCACTCCTCAATACAGAATCTCTCTAGATCCTCCAGGGTCTTAGGTCCTTTATCCTCTCTTGTGGTCAGGGGACTAGGACGGCCATATCAAAAGCAGAGGCAGCCCGATGTTTATTTAAATTGTCCAGGTACGTCATGAAGTCAGTGATATTAGGTATTTTAACGAGGTTCCCAGGACCTTTGTAGATAAATCAGTCTACAAAAAACACATCCTCCACCATACTTAACAGTGGGGCTTGGGTTATATATTTTTTTTTCCTTTACACCCTTCTTTTAATACCAGATCCACCTTAGGTTCTTGCCAGAATGCTCTATTGTTGTCTCATCTGACAATAGAACCCAGTTCCAAACTTCCAGTGGCATCTCCGTGTTGATGAAGGACTAAGGGAATCTGGCCTCTGTCACTTCATATTTAAATTCCAGGGATGCAGGAAGTCTTGGCTGACTTAAAAAAAAAAAAAGGGTACATATTTTACCTGACTTTTAACCAATCTTGACCAAGAGTGCCCTAAATTACAAAGCTTATTGAATGTTAGCCAGTGAGTCCCACAAACACAGTATAACACAGGTAAAAGTGGAGGTAAGGGGCAGGTTTGAGTTGTGTCTTTAATTCAAAACTTTTTCACAGAGGAAAATCATAGAAATAAAACATAAAAAGCATTTAAATAAAAAAAATCATTTCAACAGGTTGAAGAAAAATAGAAACAAAACACAGGAGCAGGTTTTTTTGTTTGTAGCTGGAAGTACAAGTTGCCACTCTTAAAACTGTGGCGTGTGAACAATAGAGAAATAAAAAAGTATCACCATTTTTGTGAAACCTGTGTATGTATTTCCTTCTGTTTTCCATTTATTCTCGGTTACTCTCCAGCACAAGGGGTTGTGTTCTTGTCATATGAAATGCGACCCCCGTCGATGTCGGTCTTCATGATGAGGTGTTACTTTGGTTACTCAAATCAAGCCTCAGTGAATTAAAAGAGGCTGAAACAATCCTGTGTGGACTTAAAAAGCAGAGCATGTAGCCTGTGTGGATATAAAGTACAAAACGGTCCATAATTCTCCTTTCCATCATTTTCATTTTGTGTGGCAGTCGCGTAGGCTTCTCTCACTACTGCAGCTAATCTGAACAAAGAGGGCAACAATCATTTTTAGTGATCCTCCAGATGACTGAACCCAGAACACCATAATACAAAAAATAACAAACAAAAGACACACAGATAAAAACACAAATGTTTACTTGAAGTGGACGAACAAACAAGTTAAAGATGAAGTCCTGTATGATTCCAGCTCCAGAGCTGGCATTTTAACTCCTGACTGGACAGGATAGACCTGCAAACCTGACCAATCAGACAACAGATACAACTCTGAGGTAGATCGACGGCCGAGCTGACCTGGACATCAAAAGAAAACAGCCACACAACAGACACACATAAATCTGTTTAACTATCTGTATTAAAGATCAAAGCCTCCTTTGGATCTGCATTACGAGCCTTTGAATAGTTTATCGGTCCAATCTCTCTCTTTGCACGTTTTCCTTATTCTCAGACACGTCATGTCTGATTATACAATTGAATAAAAACTTGATTAAAACAGTGCCAGGGTTGGCAACAAAGGCACAATTTCCAAACTTACATATTAATAGCATGCACCTGCATCTCAGCAATAGCCCACACCAATTATAATAATAATTTGAAGATCTTTGGTGGAAAGTATCTTAATTGCCTTAACATTTTTATTGCCTTCACTTAATTCATTTTCTCTGCAGGACAATTCAATTTAATACAGAAGAGCTTATTTCTTATTGATTCGGAAAGTTTGTGTTTGCCCCCTTGTTCACAAACACTTCACTGTATGCTCTCCTTAACGGTCCTATCTGTATTCTCATGCTCCACTTTTCAGAGATTATAAATTTGATCTAAAGCCACTGCTCTTCATATTACTAATTGACAGCTGCAGCCCTTAATATTGGAATGAACTTGAGGGGTTACTGCTTTAATGGAATTGCAGAAAAAACCTGGGATTTATTTCTTAGTGATTGATTTGCTTATAAAAAGCTTTGCATTTTTTTACTCGTTTTGTACAGCTCTCACTTTCTATCTAAAGAAACATTGCACTTCTGCCTCTCGGTACGAGAAATCTCTACACACTGTGTAAAAACAAAAAAGAAAAACTGCCATAGAAAAAACATCATAATCTGCTCTCTGAAATTATCAATAACGGCATCTGTCTCCCCTAAAGTCAATCCCTTCCCATTCCTGCCTCCCCATAACAATATTCCACCCCCACCCATCATTTCGGCCCAGCACCAGCCCAGCCCACCCACCCCCTGACCCAAATATTCATGCCCCTCCCCCACCCATCCTCCCACCGGGATGCCACCCCCTCCCCTCCCCAAAAAACAACAGCTTCACCTACATCTACCACATCAAGTTTGATTGAAAAGGCAAGAAGACTTTAAACGGGTGCATTCAGAGGAGAGCAGAACTAGACCATTCTGCCATACACTTTACAGGATCTCCAACACGCTGTAAAGCTGCTTTGATTTGGGGAAAAAAACCCCAAAAGAAAGCATTTTACTTGCATGTGAAACATCTGCTTTGACAGACAGGAGGGAAGACTGATACCCATCAAGCATTTCATCGTTTGATTCTAAAGCCCGCTCTACTGTATTTACAAGGCAAATTTCTTTAACTACGGACCAAAAAGGCAAAGTGCGGAAGACAAAAGCAAAAAAAACCTCTCCATTGCTACTACCACAGCAATTGTTTTTCCTCATTTGTGTGTGTGTGTGCGTGTATGTGTGTATATATATGTGTGTGTGTCTGAGAAACAGTCAGTAAAAACACTCTAAAAACCATACTAAAAAGTCCTCTCATGCATCTAAAGATACTAGCACACTGCGTTTCTGTCTTGTATTCACAGACTTTGTCTGCGTCTTAGTCCTTGGTAAAAAATAAGCGTTTTGTCTTCGTCTCTTTTCCTTTCGTTAGCAAAATAAAACTCTGCTTCACTCCTGTGTCTGTTGTCTCGGATGAATTGCATTGTTTTGGTTGCTGAAGCCATGTTGCACCTGTTGAGGGCCTCTGAGGTGGTTTGTGTTTGGTTGATTACACCATAGACTTGTTTTCTGGAACCTGTGCAAAAGTGTTGTTTCCTCTGTGATGTCACTTCCCATCCAAAGAAGCCTGTAGTCACAGGAGCCCTCTTCCAAATCTGCTTCTAACTGCTCACCTGTATTTAAAAAAAAAAAAAAAAAATCACTTAATGTCACAATTAATGACACTAACCACAAACACTTCATGTTTATTTAGACTGTTTATTTAGTGGACTGGCAAGACACCGTGTCTTTATGGAGCCAGGGTTCTCTATCAGATTTTATTTCTAAAAACTAGCTCTCTCATTATCAGAGTACAGCGCACTGTAGTATAGATTGAGCTTGGAAACGGGTGACTTAAAAGCCTTTCAAGGACTTTTCAAAAGTATGTTTTTGAAAATTACCCTTTTATTGCTTGCTAGGTTGGAACGGGTAAGTGGAGGGATCACTAGAGGTCACATCCTGGGGCTGCACACTGGGATCCTATAAAGATAAATAAATTAGTTATAGCATTGATAAATGGCTTATAACAACAGATGATAAAGCTCGACAGTCTAAAAGCAAACAGGTTGAACCTGATGTGTTGTTAGGCGAATGTACCGTACATGACAGATTTTGAAAACGCTTTTGATTATTGCTCACTTAATATCAGTGTGTTACAAAGTTCCCTTGCTGTGAGGAAGTGTACCCACAATTAGAGGTTCTCACATAAATGTTGGCTATGAAAAAGTACTCAAAACCTCAAATCTCACTCGCTATCATGTGATACAAACAAAGCTAACAAAGCTACAAATCTGTCTGTGCAATTATGCACACACAAGAAGGTCAACAAAATCACAGACTGGGAATGGATATGTGGTTGAGAAATGCAGTTATGAGCTCGAGAAATATTTCATTGCAAACTGGCAGCTGACTTTTGTTTATTCATTCTATGCACCTATTAAAGTACAATTCAAAAGTGGTCGTAGTGGCTCATCAGAAATCTCAAATAATTGCAATTAGGCAATGATGTAATAATGGTAACAGGCCTAATGCATAAACATTACACAAGCTTTAATTTGTCTGTGTATAGAATGCAGGTCTTCTGTCTCTGCAGTCTACTGTACAAACTTACACTTCACCTTTTACTTTCTACTAGCTTAATCATTGGATATTGCCTAGTTAATTTGTTCAGTTGTTGACCACCTCACACTACAGGACTTGTAAATGTTTTGAGTTGTAAAAATCAAATATGTTCAAAAATATTGAGAGGCCTCTCATCACTTCAGAGCTAGATTGGACGTCTAAAGATTGTTTCCCCTCTCACACTACCAGGCAATCTGCACCATTCAATGTTTCCCTACTGGAGAATAGTTTCACATTATGGAAATTTCGAGAAGAGGGGAAAATTGGGTTTTAAAATCGGCCTAAAAGTCAGGCGGCATAGATTGAGCTTTACTGTAGATAGAGAAACCGTAGTATGTAAAAGTGGGACAAACCTCAGTGGCAATGGCGGCAGGTTGAATATGGGCATACTGAGGAATATATGCTCCTTGCATAGCTGTATTTGCCGGAATAAACTGAAAAGAAAGAAAAAAAAAAACAAACAAAAAAAACATACACATTACTACATGACTATAAAAGCCAAATCTTAATAGATTTAAATTAATGGTGGGAGCCATGTTGGCCCCTGATGTTCTTGTGGCTCTTACAGTTGCAGTCCCACCGAGAGAGAGATGGCCCATCTGCTGAGTCAGAGGAGCCAACATGGAGGATGGCTGTAGTGGCATAGGGTGCTCCATAGAGGGCGACAGTACAGCTCCCTGAAGAAGAGAAAGGGGGGAGGGCAAGAAAGCGAACAGAGTGAGGATCTTCTGGCTGAACCCAGCAGAAGCAGATAAAGTGAGAAGGTAAGAGGGGGAAAGGTCAGATGGCAGTGAAGTTTCGAGGGAAACCATCTGTTGAAGGAGAACAGACTGCATTTCCGTCTTCCTTTCGTGTGAAGTCGCTGCAGGAGAGGTCTAATTTACACCCATCTCATGACCCACACATGAACACGCATATTCACTCTCGCACAGAATCCCACATGCGTGAAGCGGAAGTGGTATGTCTTGTGCAACACCTCTGGTGATTTCAGAGGGGAGCAGAAATGAGAGAGAAGGGGCACAAGCAGGGACAAAATAAGGCAGAGAGAGAGAGAGAGAGAGAGAGAGAGAGAGAGAGAGAGAGAGAGAGAGAGAGAGAGAGAGAGAGAGAGAGAGAGAGAGAGAGAGAGAGAGAGAGAGAGAGAGAGAGAGAGAGAGAGAGAGAGAGAGAGAGAGAGAGAGAGAGAGAGAGAGAGAGACTTTTCTCTTACCGGGTGCTGCATGATGTAAGGCTGATGTGTCATCCAGGAGGGATTCTGGACCTGCAATGACACAAACATACAAATCACAGATGAGAACAGCTGCTGTATCCTCATCATCATGTTCTTGTATATACCTATTGCTACCAAGCCTATCCACATTCTACATATAATGCATAAACATAGTCATAACCTTAATTCTCACAGCCTAAAATATGTTCACATTACAAGGACAAAAGTGGCTTATGATGTCCCAAGTGTGTCTCTTGTACTCAAGGTCACTTTGTCTGTTACGTGTGGTCATTTATGCTGTCCAGCTCCTGACAAGAATATGAAAAAAAAAGTATCTACTTAAAGTATTGCTGTTTTGTCTAAAATACAAAGAGTTCACAAGTGTCTCTTCATTTTTTTGCATGATACTAAATGGAACAGGAACCAAATGCCACTAGGAAGAGCAGGGGGGTTGGGAACCTTAGGCCATGGTGTCTGCAGGTGGTCCAAAGAATTTGTTGGACCCAGTCATTTAGATTGTTGCTTCACCGATAATTAATTTCTATAAAGTCAAGAAAATGTCAACTTGATTTTTGCTTGCCGCCTTGTTGCTTAATTGCAGCTACAAATAACCTCCTCCCTTAGGAAATGACTGGTTGCCTCTCTTCTGCTAATGTGAATGTGAATTGCAAAAAACAGCACTGGAAATTAGGATGGTTGGAGGACAGAAGAGCATAGGAAAAAGATCATACCGGGTAGGTGGAGACAGGTGAGATGTAGGGAGTCACAGCTGTCTGGGCCATTATCCTATTCCCCATGCTGTAGGGAGGGGCGTAGTACCTGTCAGAGTAACAAATCAACATGTTATGTTCAAATAAGCTCGGGTGTAACAAGTAATGATAGCAATTACATCATTAATATTTCCTTCAAAACAGTTGTTTTATCCTTATAACATTTTTTATTAACTATACTCAAACCCTTAAGAAAGGGTTAGAAATCTTAGAGAATATTTAAAGGATGTGAAGTGTTCAGCATTCCCCAATAATAGGATATGACTTCACAACTTTTTCTCATACAGCTTTAATGCACTAAAATGTAGTCTAAAGTGGTGCCAAGGTAAAGAACAATGGTTTTAGGGACACAATTTGGTGATACTTACCCATTCTGGAGGGCAGTCGCATTAGGGTCATAGGTCAATGTTATCCCACTCTGAAGGGGAAAAAAACAAACAAAAAACCCTTTAAAATTCTATACCCAGATGATATTACCTAGATTTAAATTTCAAACTTAATGTAATGCTTTTAAATCTCACTGTATGTAGCTGTACCAATGAAAGCATCAAGTAACAACACAAAGGCAAACATTTGTATTATCTGGTGACCAAATGACAGAGGAGGTGTTTCACAAAGATGAAGATTCTCAGTTTAGCCAGATAGGTTAAGCCCAAAGTCAGGTTTGCCTAGTAGCTGAGTGTCAATTGTACTGGACGTCCTCAGCTTTGGACTTACCTGGCTAATCTAACTGTGGCATCCTGCTTTGTGAAATGGCCTCTGATAAAATGTCTAATACACTGCAAAACACACACACACACACACACACACACACACACACACCCCAACATGTACGCCTACACACTGAAGAGCATAGAAGATGGACTTACTAGTCTCACCTCGGCGTCCCGTGTCCAGGTTCGTCCATTGGGAACATATTTAGTCTGACTCAGTCGCTTCTTCTGACCGCCATCAGCAAACTTACAGAGCAGTGGCTCTGATGTGCCTACACAAAATATATATACACAGAGAGGTTGAGTCTTTTGTTTTTAATATCCGCTAAAATGAAAAAAAAAAAAAAAAAAAACACAACATTTAAATACCTAGCATTCCTGATGTGGACTTAATGAACTTCCCATTAAAATGAGAGATCACAGCATCACATTTCTCTGTAGACTCCATTCTGAGGGATGGACAGGCACAGGACAAAAGAATGATGAGGAAAAATAAGAGATAAGAATCAGCACTTACAATTACCAAAGAAAAAAGAAAAAAAATACAATCAAATAAATAATCAAATTAATAATAAAAAATTTGCATGGTCAAATTAATATTGACTTGGTCCACATGCATGCATGGTTGCTTTAAAAGCAAATATTTAAATAATCCAGTTTACGTCAGATAAAACACACATACTGACCGGGCAAACCCCACACCCCGACTGACACCATGTGCGTCTCTGAGAATGCGGGTGGAGATGACCTGTCCAAAGGGCTTTAGAAGGTTCTCCAGCTCCTGCTCATCCATGGACACTGGCAGATTGGACAGGTACAGGTTGGTTGGGTCCTGCTCCTGTTGCTGTAATATATAAGACAGATTCATGTAGACATTTGTGTAGACATGCAGGCTTTTATGTATGTTTTATGAAGCCTTTGCTCTACTGTGGTGGGCTTTTTGTAGCTTTAGTAACACAAAAGAGGGTTTAACTTTTTGGCAAGCAAGACTTATCCTTTACGAAAAGGCTTTGGTCAACATGGCAGAATGACCCACAGAGAATCACAGTCTTCATTTTTTTTGCCTCTTTAATCCATAATTGTTTCAGTGAAGGGAAAAATGGCAGCTTGTGCATTCCTAGAGCACAGCGTCAGGCTTAATTTGAGCTGCAGTGTGCCTGAGGCAAATCTGACTTTCTTCCTCCATGAAGCAATTTGGTTTATAAGGGCACCTTGGATTTATGATCCTCAATAACCCTCTAGTTAACAAGGGGTCATAGCCATGGCGATGAGCAGGATTAAAATACGACCTTTGGCTGACTGCGTTAGTCTCCTCATTTGCCTGCTCTAGAGGCATCCACAGAAATGAAGGGGGGCAAGCAAAGAAAAAAAAATTGCCATCATGTATGCGTCAGACTCCATCACACACGTACACATGCATGCACATGCAACCATTAGTGTGGAAGAAGGAAAGCAGCAGAGCAGTGTGCTATAATAGAGGGAGTGCTGGAAAAGGAGAGCTGATGAATAATTGAGGGTGAATTCAGAAGCGTTCTGAGAGAGCTGGGAGGAGGTCACTGCAGTAAAAGGAAGGCTTTTGCAGTTGGATTATCACCCACCCACTTTTACACACACACACACACACACACACACACACACACACACACACACTGTGAATGTGCTTTGTAAAGCAGTGAGTAAGATCAAGAGAGCTAGAGAGAGACAGATAAAAAGAGAAAGGGGTGAAAGAAAGGACACGCACACATTCACAGAGACCTGCTTTGAGATAAAACTCTTAGCCTTAACAAAAGACATCCATGTCATAAATGTAAGTCACCTTAAGCGAAGGGAGTGATGCCATAGGTTGTGGTCTCACCTTGGCCATCTGAGCCTGAACACCGCTGCTCTTTAGTGCTGCCACAGCTTTCTGTGCCGACACTGGACTGTCGAAGTCCACAAAGCCATAACCTGAAGACATGACACTCACTGTTATTGTGCATGAAGAGAATAATAATAAAAATTCACTAGGTCCTCTAAAAAAACTGTACCCTAGAGCATTCATCAATATGGTAAGGCAATCCATTAGATCATGCATGCATGTGCCTTTATCCATTAATAACTTCATACAACATGATAAGGCTGCACATTATATAACTCATTAATGGCAACACTGGTATTTGCAATACTAATACTGCAAAAGGTGGCAATATGCAAATGTGCTTTTAAACCAATCAAAAGGTTTCACTATATAGTATGATCCGCATCTTGACCAATCACAGTCTTAGGTGTTTCTGTGGGCCTTTTGATAATTCAAGATATTCATGTCAATCAAATAAAGCATTTCAGTCTTTATTCATGTTGCATTAACACACACACACACACACACACACACACACACACACAAATATATATATATATATATATATATATATAAAAAACACACACACAAACACAATATAAGTGTTTCGTTCATAACCTTTGCATTTGTTTGTGGTTTTGTCCAGGATGGCTTTTGTGGATACAATCTTTCCATACCTGCAGAGAGAGGGGGGGGGGGGGGGGGGGGGGTGAGAGAGAGACAGACAGAAAGAGGAAGAGAATGAGAGAGATGATAAATGGATCTTCTGCTGACAGTAGCAGACTGTCTATGCATGTCATCTGTTAAATGGCATGAAAGAAGAGGAATGTGTGAGCTAAAGGGCTGAAAGACACAGCACACAGAAATGGCATCAGTGCCTGAGCCAGGACACATACACACAAAAAAACCTCACTTAAAGTCTAGTTTAAAAGGTGTATAACACAGACACAAAGAAGTCTTTGTAAAAGAAATGTGGGAAGCCCTGTATAACTGCAATCCAGGTGCTTCAGAGGTCAATGAATGTGTCATAAGTAGGCTGAGACTGGGCTGATGGCATGCCAGAATGAAGCCTGTTATTACTACGCAGAGCTTTCTGAGTTCAAAGGAAGTCCTTCCACATTCACACTGCCTACCAAGAGGAAGAACAGCGCTTAAGCCTGTATGTGTGTTTGACCTACACCATGAGGCAGTGAGTGAGTGATGACGAATGAGAGTAGGCGTGAGAGAGTGTCTCTCGACAAACCAGAGACAAATGCCTACAGCTGGAATATGTACAGGAGATATGTTTGTTCTTCTGTTCATCGCTGGAGCTGTTTTAACATAGCACTGATTTACAGTGGCACTGCAAAAGCTAGCATGCTATAGTTCCCTTCCATTTTTTGATAATAATAATAATAATAATAATAATAATAATAATAATAATAATAATAATAATAATAAGCAAGAAAGCCTCTGACTTTCTCATTGGTTCTGACAGATATTTGCCTAAAAACATACATTAGCATTGGATAGATGTTTAGATTTGACCAATATTTTAATAATAATTATTGAACTCTTTTAGGCAATGCTGGGTTATATAAGCAATATATTTCTCTGTAACGCTAATCGAGGTAGATCTACATTCCGTAAAATGTCTATGTATCGGCCTCACCACACACATGGATGAAAATTATTAATAATTGGCATCAGCCCACAATTCCCCATATCAGAGCACCCTCATGTGACCGAATCAATTTCTTTTAAAAAAAAGCCCCTTTATGGATTGGATGAGTCATTTCAGTTCTACAACATTTTTTTCATCTGAGTGTTAATCCTATACCCCTAGCTGTTCAAAGTTAAGACTCTTTTCTCAAAGTCTTGGCCCTCAGTACCCCTCCGGTCTGCTGAACTTTAGAGTGGCTCAAATTTCTGCGCAAAAGTCTGATTGGATATGCAGCATAAAGTAATCGCATGAGTTCTCTCGCCGCTCTTCTACAAACATAAACAACATTCCTTCACAAGTCCCATGAAATAAGATGAGGGGAAAGTGGGGAGGGAGCCAATGGGGTTTGACACACAAATCACATGACCCACCACCATGGAGGCCCACACAACCTTGGCCTTGACCCCCTCACTCTGGGGGAGAGGCCCTGTTTCCTGGCCCTGCTGCAGAATTCCGTTCAGCTATTCCCATTGCAACGGCATGTGTCTGCCTTCAGCATATCAAGGCAAATCTGGCGCTTAAGAAAAATTCTCAGCATGTTACGCCTGCTGCTTTGTAATCAATAATGGCCTTAATTAACAGCTAAAGAGCTACATTCACAGCACATCTACATCAAAAAAATACAGAGCTAGTGAGACTACCATACACCATGTGTGTGTATATATATATATATATATATATATATATATATATATATATATATATATATATATATATATATATATATATATATATATATATATATATATATATATATACACACACACACACACACACACACACACATATACATACACACACATTAATAATTAGGTAATCTACTGATTATTTTGATGATTAATGGTGTAACTACACTGATGTAGCAAACCATGCATTGCCTGTCAAAAAATTCTATATATTTTAATGCATAAAAGAAAAAGAAGCAAGCCTTTAAAAATGTATTAAAACAATTAGTGATTCACAAAAGTCCTCTGTCAAAACTGAAATTCAGGACAGAAGACTGAAAACTTACAAAAGCTTACAATAAAAACAGTGCATGTAAAAAAAAAAGTACTAACATGATTACAGTATAAAGCCTACATTATATACCACCAATTAAAAGAGTTGGATATGAGAGGAAATTCATTGCATTATTTTCTTTTTTTGCTTTGGCAATGTCATTTGTGGATTTTTTCAGCTTCAAACATGACCTCAGTGTGCTGGCAGGGACTTCCTGTTTCTGTTATTTTGCTGTATTCTGAGTACTGAGTGGGCTGTTATATCTTAAAGTTGCATGTAATGAAGATCCTGTTTTGATACTAATCATGGACAGTGCTTATAAATTGCTTGTCTAATGTCCCTCATGGAAACCACAAAATAGTTCCGTACGACACATTTCTACTGTTGATCTTCTGCTGCTCAAACTTCTTGAACAAAACTGTGTCGATCATCCATAGAACGAAAGGAACAAAACATTTTACTCCCAATTTTTCATTTTCATAATCTTTAAAATTTGTTAAGCTGTTAAGGTTTTTTATGTCTGTCTTTTTGAATGTGCCTTTTTTATTTTTGCCATTTTCAGCTGAAAGTTTTCAGTGGCTGTGTTTTCCAGTGTTTTTTCTGATGTTTGATAAGTTGGAATGTAGAAAAAAAGTGCCACATTTTAAAAAGGACTCCTTATGCTCTCCTTCTAATGAAACATACAGAGGGTCAGTGTTCTTCAAGTGCTGATGATATCCATGATATGCTGAGCATCAGGCTGTGATCAGAATTGCTCACCATTGCAATGAATATAGTCAGATTACCCATCCCTAATAATTATGTAAACTACCAAACAAACATGGATGATTCATTGAAAATGTATTTAACTGTGCAATAGAACGGTCTGTTTAACTATGTAATAGAATAATGGAGTAATCATGATGGCCCTAGCACTGAGGCAAGCCAAGAGCAACGTGATGGAGCAGCATTTAAACTTTAAATGCACATTTGACCCCAGCAAACCCTTAAAACCAGTATACAGAGCAAACGGATTACAGCCCCTCCAAAGCTCACTTCTAGGAATCAATTTCAGGAATTACCATGGTGATGGCTGGACTCCCCAGAGCAGCCCAAGATAAATTAACTCACGACAGGAACGTCCGGACATCTCACACACACACGCACGCATGCACACACGCACACACGCGCACACACACACACATTCAAGCAAGAACATGTTGTAGCACGAAAGGATTTATGGGGTAAAAAGGTCAACGAGAACACATGAAATCCTGGATATCAATATTAAGCATCAATCTGGCCTAATTGCAGCCACCACCTTTCTCAGAGAGTCTCATCTATAAAGCTGCCATTGTGCATAAAATGGTGGAAACAGAGTGGATTGCACTGCCAGCCCAGACTTCAGATGTGGTTGCAGTTCCACTGTCTATATCTGTGCATTGTACAGAATGAATAAACACAGCTTTGTACAGAGAGGCTCCAAAGCAAGAGCATATCAAATCTCTTCAGAGACATATTGTGCTCAAGCAGACATTAAAGAGCTCCTCTGAGAAGTCACTTAGTAATTGGAGACAAGCAGCTAAAGAAATATTAGCTGAAATATAAGCTGAAGTATCCGTATATAAAGCTAAATTTAGGGGGGCAACATAGATATAAAATGATCTGCTTTGTACGTTCTGATTACACAACAAAAAGGAACTCTGACTGGAAACAATTAAAGGATAATATTATCTCAAATGAAAAAAAAAACATTTATTAGATGCCCAAAAATTTTCAGGGGAAACCTCAGCATGCTTTATGTTGTAGTAATGCTTTTTAACACACAGTAGTGCGTTTTAGCCCACAGTGAAAAGGGTCCTACAACATTACTTCTTTTTAACCAGGCTTTGTGAACACAGACCCCGATCTCCACAACCAAACCCTTTTCTTTCCTTTTTGTTGTTGAACATTTGCTGAATCATGCCGGCTATATTCGCATGGGCCTGTTTTCACCAGGGCCGCTGTTTTGAACCAGCTGAACACAAATAGATGCTGTTGCTGTGGGTTACATGCTTCAGTGGCTGCCCACGTGAGGCACTCGTGCAGAGCAGCCAAGGGCAGAGTGAGAGAGTGAGAGAGAGAGAGAGAGAGAGAGAGAGAGAGAGAGAGAGAGAGAGAGAGAGAGAGAGAGAAAAAAATGGACAGTAAGAGATTTGCTGTACTGAACCCACAACTCAACATAACAACACAAGCCTCTGTGATGCTCATCACTTCACAAATGATCACTAAAGCAGCTTCTTTAATTATGTGATGCTAAATTAAGAATAATTGTGTAAGACATAAGGGATTATAACATCTTAATTCCAGCAGTCTTACTGATTCAAAATGTTACCATCTTGCCAGATCTCTTTGTTGTACCAGCGTATTTCCTTCTGACAATCAGAACTTTCCGTACATTACCAGAAATATATTGATATGTGACAAATAAGCCATGATCAGTGACATTTCTTGGTGACAGATGCTTGTGTACACTTACGGCTGGCAGAGTTTCACAAGGTCGTGGTCGGTGGTGGAGGGGGGCAACCCGCGAATGTAGAGGTTGGTTTTGCTGAGCTGTTCCCATCCAGTCGTGCTGCTGTTGCTGCTGCTGTTATTCGTGCTGCTATTGGTGCTTGGGCTGGGCGGAGCCATTGGGAGAGTGGGCGGAGCAACCAGAGGCTGGAAGGGTAATGGAACACATAAATATAATGTTTTAATCATTTGTAATTTAACTCAAGTGATTGGTGAATGAAAAAAGAAAAAAAATGGTGCATGTGTTACTTATGACTAAATGGAAACTATTCACAAATTTAAAAACGGCAATAGAAAGAGTTTTCTGCACTCCTTGCACTTATTGCACCACAGTAAGCCAATGTGAATGGGGGGAGAGAACATTCTGGAACAGTGTGAATGAGAGGAGAGAGGAGAGAGGAGAAGCAGGGGGTGCCCAGTCTTTTTGTCTTGGGAGACAACGTGCAATATTTGTGGTGGACAAAAAAGGGATAAAAAAGACAAAGGAATATACTAATACAGACAGCTGGTGGGCTTTAAATTGAGTTTTTACACTTTAACATTACACTGTATTTTGTTACTAAAATACTTCAGAAATAGTAATTTACAAGGAAAATGTGTGTTCTCTCATTGGCTTAGGGCAAGCATGTCAAACTGGGGACATTTTGGCCAAAGTTCTGTGGAGACTAGTTCCTTACACAGATGGGTTATTAGGGCAGCTTTCTGGTGGGTCAAATCAAACATCCTCAGAGGTAAATTCTGGGCATCATAGAGTCTCCCAACAATTACTTACCGGTATGACAAACCAACCAAAACACTGAGTATGCTGGTGTTTGTTGGGCGGTGGCTTTTTTGCTGTTTTCTTTTTTATTACTTATATTACTAAAATGTTCCCTTGTGCCTTCAACCATGAAAGACAATTCTAATTTCAGATTGATCTTCCTTCTGCTGAGATCAAGTTTCTGTACAAAATGTACTTACAATGTCCTGTAATATGGGCTGATGGTGCTGTACATGAACACTGCTTTTACATGCTGAAACAGGCAAGTCAGTTAATCGTAATGGCCTTTCTTATTCTTCGGTGGTGGTTATCATGCTGGTGTTCTGAGCCCCAGGTACAGGTTCAGCTGGCAGCGCTGCATGAGTTAACCCGCATATATAGCTCCCTCCAGTCTAATCAGCTTGAACCACAGACCTTCCATTCAACTCCACACCAGCAGGACTGCAAGCCTGCCAGCCCATCAGCTCTCATATCTGTCCAATCTACCACTGTACCATGGCAGAGTGCTGGATGATTATTTCACTAAGCAAAGCTGCAGTCAGCTGTGAAAAATGAACTATATAAATTCCATACACCACAGAGAGGTTATTCTAGCTTTTCTTATATGATGCTTTTAAGAGAGAAAGCTTTACATTGCTCTTAAGGTAACACTACACTATACTTATTCCCAGAGCTAGGGAGTGTCAATACCTTCTCCAAAGCTTATAGGCAGCCTTGCGCTAACTTGCAGTGTTGCAGTGCACTAGACATCATTTTGCCAAGGCTGGCTTTGAATTTTACTGAATATACTGCAGTGTCTGAGACTCTACCAATAACTAAAATGCCCAACAGTCATTTCCTACTTAAGCAATAAAGCCTGTCTTTCTTCAAGAAGTGTTTGCCTGTTTCCTTTATGTAACTCACCTAACCACAAATACACACATATCCAGAAAACAACAAGCAGTAATCATTTCGGTAATAAATCACAGTTTCTTGAACAGAAACATTTGTACCATGTTAAAAAGACAGCGAACAAAAAAGCAGGGATTAGTGCAGCGCCAAAATTAACACCCCAGCCAAAACTGAAACCAAAAATCAAGACACAACCGTCTGAAAACCGTCTTTTTTTATTCCTACATTTGAATAAATGGTCTAAACATAAAAAAATACAACATGACATAGAAAATACACAGAAAATTAAAACAGTTTACATAAAACAACCTTCCTAAAGTTATTACAGCATGTATACTACAGAAGGTGCCAATAAAATCCAGCATCCTCAACAACAGAGAACATATGGTCATCCTGGCCAATAGTTAATACTTTGAACTTTGGTACTGTTGTTTGTCCATTTTCATCTTTTAAAAACTGTAGCTACAGATAGTGTCTGCACGCTAGCAATAACTTTCCTTTCTGCTTCATGTCAAGTGCTATCAAACATGTAGTGGAGAAGTTCTTGAGCACCACACCCTTTCTTGATACTTGGCGAGAACAGAGATTATAAACTGCTTGTTTCATGTCCCTCACAGACACTGCACCCTCACTCCAAACTGCTACCTTTTACCCCTACTGTTAATCTGCTATCGCACAAACATCTTTAAAGTGTCTGTGCTGAACAGCCCAGGAGCACAAAAGGAAAAACAGCATTTTTAATGACTGTTTCTCATTTTCATTATCATTCAAGTGATTTATTAAGTGTTAGATTTTAATAATTTGTTGTATTTTGTTTTTTCTCTTTCAGCTGAAATGAAAAAGTGTCAACAAATTTGGTGGCCAAAGTGCTGGTTTATTCACAGTTGGGATGCACAATGGAATCATACTGGCATCTGCAAATTTTTGCTTAAATAAATATCAGTATCAAGACAGTTGTTAAGAATTGACTATGTTTTCAACCTGATTTAATTATTGTACTCTGGAAGAGTAGAATATGTAGGTGACACTGGGTTACTGTGCCAAAATATCTGCTCTTTGATTATTTTGCTGAATTTGGAACCTTCGTCACAATCAAGAACATTTTTGTAATGCTAAACCAGATAAATTTAGTCATGAAAAATATATACATGAGCGTCGGCCCTCAACTCCCATTCAGAAGGTTTCAGGCTTCCATACATCTACCACTCACAGCTTTGCAGTGGAGCTGAACACTCCACTGCAGAGCTGTGAGACAACATCAGTATATTCCAGGTAAGTAAAAGGTGTGACAGAGTTTTGGGCCCAAATGCAGTATAATTTTGTTTTCATACAGTCTACATAAGCAAATGAACGGAAATGAATCACTTTTTCATCAGGATGTGTCTGCCTATTCTTACCCAAACCGCTGGGCCAAATATTTGGACTACAATGAGACTATTTCAGTCTGACTTCATGGCAGAGCCTAGTCATGCCTCTGTATCCGTCAAACAGCGAAAACATCTCCCCCTGACCACTAAACTCATTTACACCGGAGTCTAGCCGGAATGACTAATGCAGAATTGAGAGTCGGTGTGAACGAAGGCATTGGCTGGAAAAGAGGGAAAGGAATGTTTCTCTGGAAAGGTCACATGGCGCTGCAGTGCACTGGGATACAGGAAGAGCAGGCCTCCCGCCCACCGCAGACTGTAGCCGCCACGGCCCACATCACTGACTCACTTCCTGTTTCTGACTCATTCATTAAAACAGCTCCCATTCCACTCACCCCTCTCAGCACTTGCACAAAATGGCTGCCTATAAAACATCCAGTCAGACGTTTAAATAATAAAAACATAATAAAAAGACAAAAAAAAACATGTAAAAGCCCAATGCCATGAAATACAACACTGTGTAAGACCCTACGTCATTTGCTAAGAATAACCGCTGTTCCTAGAAAGCAATTAGAGTGAACTCCAGCTGTGGATGCTGGGCTGTACATTTGGTTTGTGCATGTATGCTTGTATGTAGTACAGTGCTATAAAACACCACCCCTCAACGGTTCTGCAGGGGTGAGTGTCCTCCTGCTCCCTGACATACTGACCCATTTTTGCTTGAACGATTTGTGCACTCACTGTCACACGCACTTGCGCAATCAGGTGAGTCTGGATGCGGTGCCCTAAGCTCATTAGCGCCTGTCAATTAATCAACCAAGGCGGGCTAATGTGAGCCATGTGTTTCAGCTCAGCATAGAAGGACCAGGAGAAAGGACCACGTTCTGGAGAACACATGGATCTTCAAAGGCCATTGCTGCTGTGGAGCACACTGAAAGGTATTGAGCTGAAGCCACTGATTTAATTCTGCAAGATGTCCACAGGGACTGCAATTACTTTAACAACAGAGCAGACAAGAAGACTGCTTTAACGGCAAGCCTGTTTCAGAGCGGTTCTGTCACTCTTGGTGTCTCTTTCTAACAACAGTTTCTGCATTAAGTGTACACGGGCCTGTTTCCCTGCATGTATTAAAAAGCACAATGGAAAATATTGGCAAGCTATGAATGATGGAAGTGAAAGGATGCAAGAAGAGAAAGAGGGAGAGAGAGAAAGATGGTAAGATTGGACGCAGGCACTAGGCAAGAGAGGGGGAGATCAGATTCAATTTCCGGGCCATCTTTCAAGCGTTGGCGTGTCCCCTGGGTCCCGTGCTATGTGCTGCAGTCATCCTGCGCCATATGGTTCCTATAAACTGTGAAATCCTGGGGTCCTGTTAACCTCTGCTACTTCTGTTACACCACATGAGCTACAAAATGTGCGAATAGATGCAAATGTGGATGTGCAGGTGTATAAAGACGCATCTTATTACATGTACAGCTTCACAGCTGTATGACTACACAATAGCAAACTTAGCACTCACAATCGGACTGAAATACCTTGATCTCCAGTTCCTCGCCAACATAAGCAGATCTTGGACAGAATCACAAACAAAAATCAGTCTTGACTTGATGCCCTCTTTTGACCTTCTCTTTATCAGGCCACACCCAGTAATTCCCTTCCCTACCAACTGCTGTAAGATACTGTAGAGGCTGATGAATATTCATAACCCAGAGGTTTACTGCACACACCCAGGACTCTCCTGACAGAAGTTGCCATGGGAAACTCAGCTCACATCCTTGCCTTTCACTTCTCATTAACAGGCTTGTGACAAAACTGTTGGCAAATCAAATCCTGAAATGGCCACCAGTCATGTTAATGAGGACCTTAAGAGAAATATCATTACAAATTGGCTCCAACAGGGCTTGGGGGCATCAATTTCGTTAAAAAGGCCCCTCACTTACAACTGCAGATACATTATGCATATAATAGGAGTGTAGTCACACGTAAACGACTAGCCCTAACAAAATAAAAAGGCAAATTTCAACTACAAAACAAAGGCTTTTATTCAAAATACATTAAACTGCAGTTTTACTCTATGAGAGAACGGTCTGCGGGATACCCGAACGAAAAGCAATGCACGGCAGAAAATAAGCCGAAAATGATTACTTTTCATGTTTGAACCCCTAAACAGTCTGTAGGCCTAACGTTTGTTGAGGGCATGACGAAAGGAAATAACTAAAATTGTTCAACTGAAACGATTCAACGGTTTGAGGACGATGTGTTCCTAAGCGCTGATAACTAAAAATAAATGTAACTTAATCATCGCCTCAGCCTGAAAGAGCCCAAGTACATTTAACGTAAGCGGTTTGTCATGTAACCCAGTAGCCTCCCGGACAATAGCATCGCACCTCCGTAGGGCTATATACTATACACCCTTCAGCTAACGTTCACGTTACTAACCTGTTTTCGGTAAGGGGGCCTCACGGGGTTGGCGGTGTTCGCAAAGATCATCCTTAATTCCCTTGTCCTCGACTCAACGCTCAACCAACGAATATCTCCGTCACAAAATACGACAGTGTACTAGGCTACAGTAGAAGTGTAAATTTTCCACATTGCACTCTTCTGGCGTCGACTTTCAGTCACCCACGAGTTCACTGAGGATTCGGAGAGAAACGACGTTTCCACCGCTAGTGCTCTTTGGATAAAATGACCGTGTCCTCGGCTTTATTCCCACCTCGGCTCGTCCGACCAGTTTCGGTAAAACCGCCCGCTTTCATTGATCTTCGCTTCGTCGCCCGCAGCAAAGACCCACCTACTGTGGAACAACCCGTGCTTCGCCCCATCTGTGGGGGAGCACGGCACGTCTCAGAACCATGCCGCCTTATTTTCTGCCTACTTACACGAGTTATCGATAAACAACTTTGTACAAAGACGTTATATTATTGTTAACAGGCAAAGCAGTTGTAAACGACGAGACTAAACTCTGTTTGTAAATCGAGGGTTTAATGCCCCCCCTACAACGCGCTTTTGGTTGCTTCCTACACGCATACCACACATTCCACAACCTAACCATCAGATTCCGTCTACAATACAGCCATAGAAATGTGGCAGAGGCCACCAGGACGGCTCCATCCCTGAGTGTAATATATAGCCTATTATACTTTAAAATAAGGTGAAATTAACATTTTACAGTTGTGTAACCATGTTACTCTGTAAAGAGGCTTAAATACACTCAGCTTGCTCACTGACGGTAACAAAAAGGGATGCACGGCAGCAGCAGCAGATGTCGTGAGCAGGCCTTATGACTGAAAACCTTAAAAAAAACGGACTGGGCTGAAAACCGATTCGTGCCAGAGTGGTGTGAACTGCTCCTGGGTCAGAGATAATTAGTCTGCAACCAAATGCTACCTCCCAGCGACTGCCCAGGGCCTGTCTTATCTGTCTATTCATATGATAATGTGCTGCTGTAATCATGTTTCACACCTTCCTTTCAGACTGAATGAAGATTTAACAGTCTGAATGTTTCAACTGTGTTTTGACAGAAATCATCTTGTAAGGCCCTGGATGCTCCCATGTTGTTAGAGGCTAGATTAGCATTTTAGCTTTAAAATAAGTCGCCACGAGTCGTTATTCATTATTTTTGGCTAGAGCTTTGGTTGAATTTACTTAGCGAGGTACCCTCGTGTAGTATCATGGCAGTGTCCACATGAACTGAAAAACGCATTTTTCATCCATATGCTGATATTTTTCTGAGAGATCACAGTATTAGGGAGAGTCTCTGGACTAGCTTGGTGTTTTGTTTGATGATTGTATGGGTCCTTGGAAGTGGAGGCAAAACATGATACTATTGGTTAATATTATTGATCCTGCCCACTGGTGCATGGTGATGTAATCAAAACTCAGGAGACATGTTTGAGGCAGGCAAAAGTCGTTTAATCTTGATAAAAAAATAATAATACTTTTGTTATTTTAAATGATCAGATCAAAAAATTATTTTTTCTTTTCAATTAGGTGAAACATTGAATCGTAGCTTAATATGACCAACGGCATGAACTGACAAGATAAAAAAGATCTATTTGATTTCAGCTTGCCTTTAACTGAAACAAACACTTGCAGACACATATATAAATAAATATATGCATGCATGCACACATACAAATACCCTGCTGTCAGGAAGATTACTTCATGCAGGCTGCCAGTGATGGTCCCAGTGGTAGGGCGTATATAGTTCTCCTTCTGTGAAGGGCAGAGAGCAGTAGGACACTTGCAGTTACAGGCTAGGAGTGAGATCAAGGTGTCAGAGCTATACTGACCTTGTTTGTGTAATTGGAGAACGGATGTTGAATATATTTTTGTGTATGTCTGTGTATGTGTGTAGGCACATTTTCCTGTATTATGCTATCGAAAGCAGCTCTCATCGCTGCAGAGATACTGTATGAGTGTGCACAGTCAAAGTTCTAACAATATAGCACAAGCAGATCAAAACCAGATATGTGTCAAAAGAACACAGGCTGCTAAGGACCACAGTCAAAAGAGGAAAAAGGAACAGCTCTTGCAGATTTTGTGGCAACCACAACTACAAGTACCTCAAACCACTTTCACCACAGCACTGATGTCAGAAAAGCTATAAAAACGTATTGGCTCTGGCATTTAATGCTAATTGTCTTACTGACAGTAAACAGGTTTAGCCATAGGCCTACAGAGTACAGCAAAACACATTTACAAACATTGATGTGGATAAACATTGATGTGCAAATGCAAATATCCATGCAAACTACAAATATTCAAATCATGTTACCCTTTACTTGTAACTAATTAACTGTGATACCTTTCCTAACATCTAATAAATTATTTGAGAGTCTTATGTTACTTTTAAGCACTCCATTGTGATTATGTTTCTACTTCACTTTTTCAAAACTGCACTCATTCAAGTAAAGGTGAAAACATTACTCATCACTCATCACACATTTTCCTTCCATACCGTAACATATTTCCAAGTAAAACATGCTGTCACGGAGGGTGTCTACACTAGCTCAGCGTTTTATATTAATGATGGTGTGGGTGGTTGGGGGGGTGGGAGGTGTTAGAACATGATATTAGTTCATATTGTTTTTCCCTCCTTCTGGTGCTCAGTGATGTAGCCAAAAATGAAAAGATGCATTGCATTTTAGTCATTACATTTTATGGAAGTCCATTTCTGCCTTTTAAAATAATGGCATGTTTTCTCAGCATTATGACATATTTCTGTATACAATATGTGACTTAAAATGACTTATTGTGTCAAAATATTGACTTACTATGTTGCAGTAATTAGTTTTTTGCATTAAGTTTAGATTGGCATACTCTGTTGAAGTAATGACTTACTATGTCAAAATGATCACATATGGGTGGATTGCAACAAAAAAGATTACACTTAAACTCAGATTAAATCAAGGTTTGTTTATTAATTCAGTTGCACCAAACTTTAAACCTAGTTTAGAAAATAATCAGGGTGTAACCCATCATTCTAATCCTGGATTGAGTGTTTTGGCAGTTCTAGTTCAAATGACTTCTTTTCTCAAACTTCCATCCATCCATCCATCCATCCATCCATCCATCCATCCATTTTCTAAGCCGCTTCTCCGTCAGGGTCGTGGGTCAAACTTCATCTCTTGTAATTTTGAAATGATTTAGCAGCTCATAATAGGATTATTATCCCAAAAAACTTGTTTACATTTAAATTTTCAAGAAAAAAGTCATTTGTTTGAGATAAAATATTAATATATTGAGAATGTTATTATTCTGAAATATTAAGTTAACGTTTCAAAAAATGATTCATCATTTTGAGATATAATCTCAATATTTCAAGAAGCAAAGTAATTAATTTGAAGAAATAAGTGAGGGAAATATTATTTTGAGATACCAAATCAAAAAACAAAACAAACCAGCAAGAATAGGTTTCCATGCATTCTGATGGAACAAGAATAATGTTGTGTTTAAAATGAGGCGATATGATACTTAATATGACCAGGAACAAGAACTAACAGGGTAAAAAGGTTAATTTTGCCTTAACACGGGCTCTGGATAGCATAATAAACGGCTCCAGACACTTAAAAAAAAGACTTGACCAAATAATGCTTACATGATATTAGTCATCTGCAATAATTTCTGATACAAAATCTCTTATGTAACCTTTTCAGTGCCACTGTGGAAGGTCCTTATTGAGTGAACTGGACGTGAGAGGTCAAATGAGAATATAGACACACAGTCTATCTAGCAGAAGGCACAAAAGTCAATAGGTCACCAGAAGGGAGTGAAGGACACAGAGGCAGATATAGTGAGGGAGGACAGGGGAAGGAGAGTTTCAGGATGAGAAGGTGAAATAGAGGAATGAGAAAGAGCGAAAGAGAGAGGTCTGGATCAGCAGAGTGGGAGGTCAACGGGTGAGAGGAGTGCCACATTGACACAGAATCATGGTCTTCTCTTTGTAAAGGTCTAAATGAGGTCATGTCAGAAAGGCTGCTGGCTTTGCACTTATGGCTCATGCTTACTTGCAGTATCTCTTCTGCTTGTCAGTGTGCAAAGATGTTGTGTATGCACTCACTGGCCACTCACTGGCCACTTTATTGGAAACACCTACTTTGTATAGACTGTTGTCTTGCACAGTTTGTGTTATCTCCTAGCACTTCAGTGGCTTCTGACTACAGAGCTGCTCCTGGCTGGATATTTTTGGGTAATGGTGGTCACTTTACATTTAGGAGTGACACTGATGTGCCTAAAAACTGCCTGATGTGCTCATATCAGCATCACACACTCCATCATGTCAGAGACTGCAGTGCTGAGACTAATCCACCACCACTGGTGCAATTGAGTGGGGGGCAGGTGGAAATTATTCAAGAAAACAAATTTAGGGCTCATGGGATGGTAGTTGAGCTGTCAGATATCAATTATTATTTAGCTGTCAGTTACATTTTAATGCCCTTTAATGTTTTTTTTGTTCAGTTATAGTCACACACACACACACACACACCTTCTAAGCCGCTTTTCCCTCTGGGTCGCAGGGGATGCTGGAGCCTAATGTCATTGGGCGAAAGGAAGGATACAGCCTGGACAGGCCGCCAATCCATCACAGGGCATAGTTATAGTCAGTTACAACAAAAAGAAATAAACTGCCTGGAATAATATTCAGCATTTCTTTATTGTACCATGATTGTTTGAGTTATGCTATAACAATTATTAAAGATGTTTGCATTTTCTACTTAATTATCATCACTTTTACTATTAATAATTTATTATTATTATTTACTAAAATATTTTCAGCAACATGCAAATATAAATCAATGCAATTGTAATAGGCAACAAAGCTAAATATAAGCTAGACAGGTTTGTTTATACAGCACTATACATCCACTGAGGTCCTTCAAAGTGCTTTACAAAATAAAAAATACAAGATAATTCAGAAAAAATGTAAAAAGACGTAGAAGAATATAAATTAAAAACATGATTAAAACAGAATTATGAACAATATATTCAAAAGGGAATAACAGAAATAATCAAAAATCTAATTAAAAGTGAACATGAGGTGCTAACAGTGTTTTAAACTGAGCTGAAAGCACCTCAAATAAGAACATTATACTGAATATGTACAATATTATTATTCCTGAATATAATATTATTTTTCTTGTTTTTGAATAATGACATATCAAGCATGAAATATTAATATGATAAGTGTAATTGTTGGCATATTTTGTTTACCCATTTTTACATTTTATTTGCTCTATGTAAGCTACAACCTGACGTTGCACCTCCCTACTTGTCAGAACAAATTTGCACCCCTGTCCACCACCCAAATAATATCGGGTCAAAAGCACCCACTCACCCTCCTGATGGTATCAGTACTTGCACAAACTCAAACTAGAACTATTCAGTCATTCAAACTATTCTGAGGTCTTTACATATCATCACTATCCAAAGAAAAATGTGCATCTTCAAATGGTTTACACAAGAAGGCAAAAATTTTCCTTTTTGTTCCTGATTTTGGGGCATTTCTATTGGTCCATTCATCATGAAATATTCACAGAATGTAAAGGACAGCTGCCATGTTCAGATGATGCAGGAAAATGAAGATAATAATAATAATAATAATAATGACAAAAACTAAGATACATTTTATTTGGACAGCAACAATATTCATACTAACATGTCATCACAAAATAAACAGTAGTAATTGGTTTTCATGGATTTTATTCTCAAATACTTATAACAGTAGTCATCAGCTGTCACTGTCTAATCTAAACACTGTCTAATGACAGGCTCATTATTCTTTTCTTCATATATTGTTCGTTCATGGTCAACTCTTTATTCTTTATTCACATTGCTGTTGTTGTGTTATTGTTTTGTTATCCGGTGTTAACTAGAGGAGGAGGGGTTCCACTTTTCAGCCTTGGTTTCTCTCAAGGTTTTCCCTTCTCTTGCTCTTAGGGAGTTTTCCTTGCCAGTGTTGCCCTCAGCTTCCTCGTTTTCGGTAAAGCTGCTTTGTGACATTGTAAAAATGGCCATTGCCATATAAATAAATCTTGACTTGAGCTGAATCGAGTACCCTGTGGTTAGACCAGCTGCTGAGGTTATGATAGCGGATGGCTGACAAACTACAGGATAATAGATGGTAATTGTACATTTACACTGTCTGTAAAAAGTTCAGGGACGCCTAGCCTTTCACAACTATTTTAATTGGGAAGCTGTTTAGATCCTGCCCTTTTCCTTTGCCAAAGCTGGAAAAATGACCTAAACCTCACCCTACAAAATCACCCCAACCCTTTGCCCTACACATTCTGTTTTCACTATTTAGATCCTACATAAATTTAATTTGAACTTTTTTCCATTTATGACTGTCATTGATTGAAAATGTGTCTGCTAGTATTTATTTATCCGTTTGCTCAGCTGATACAGATATGATCACTGAATAATCTGAAATGATCGGAAATCTGTGTGTGTATCTATTTGCCCTGGTTGCTGTGCTGTGTTGTATTAAAGCATTTGTAATTTAAAACACCTGTCATGCAGCACGCCAACAAAATGCACAAAATGTTCCCCTCGATTTGACTTCACTTGCACATGCACATATTTTTTATATATGTGCCTGCAAGTGGCAACCTGAAATCAACTACATCTTTTTTATCTTGTTAGCTCATGCTGTTGGTCATATTAAGCTACGATTCACTTTTCTATGTACATATGTACACCTTATGCAACTTTATTTTGAGAAGAAGAAAACGTGAATGTCATTTACATTCACTACCTTGAGCATGCAATGGCAAAAATGCATGAATCACACAGGTAAAACTTGAGACTTGACAGCTATGCAATCAGAGGCCCCAGTGGCTCAGTCAATAATCCATCCTTGGTATTCTATTCACAGTGTAGCAGCTATTTCCAAGTGCTTCTTGTGCTGTTTTCAGTGTATGAAGCATATGGCTACCACCATACCAACCTCTCTGCACTCTCCTGCAGCTAGAAATAGTCAGGTGAAAGAATTAATACAAATATGTATATATTTACATAGAAAATAAATCTATAAAATCTATAAACTATTTTAAAGCACTGGCTCCAACATCCTTGTTGTGATTGCAGCACTCATGTCAGTTTTTTTGTTTTGCTTTTTAACTGTGTGTACTGTAACTCAGTTTCCTATCCTTTGTCTGAAAGCAAACCCTTTCTCACATGCATAAGCCTAAATAAATCCATCCTCTCATACATCATTGACCATCACTGGCTACACTAACACGCCCATTTCCCCATTGGGTGTCCAGTCACTTCCTGTCCAAAGGTCAAGGCTTTTAGCGTTCACTCCGGCCTCCCCTCCTGCCCAGAATGCACACACACGCACATACTTTCTCCAGCAGCCACAGGCACGCAGAACAGAGACTCCAGAGCCTATGTGTCTGAGCCGATGCTGTTGCTGAGCAACGTTCCAAACTCTGCCACAAACAACGCCTCGGCTCAGTCTGGGCTGCCATGTTTGCGTAATCGCTCTGTACTTTCATGTCCTGTTCCACTCGCTTGAAGGGACTGCTTTACGCATACTTGTGTTTGTACAGTTCGCACACACATACCTATTGGAGAGTGGCTGTTTTCTAAGTTTGTCCTGAAAGAAAAGGAGCTAACAATAGGCCATTTTTGAAAGACCCTGGGTGACATTGTACATAGCCAGAGCATCTGGCCCTTTGCCCAGCACACAAATAGACCAGGTCACAAAGCACGTGCTTCCATTTCTCTCTCTCTGAGAGAGGACCACAAGTCCAACCTGCCATGACACAACTGAAATGATTGGCACACAGCTAAAGGTCAGGCCTTGAATACAAGCGCAGTGATTATTCATCCTTCCATCCCTCCATCCATTTTCTAAGCCGCTTCTCCGTCAGGGTCGCGGGGGGGTGCTGGAGCCTTGATACTTAACAAATGCATGTAAAAACTAAGTGAAACTGAGTCTGTTGTGTTGTTTAGATTAAATAATGTGAGTTATCAGGTTTACTTGATAAGTGCTTGTTTGGTCAATGCAACCTTGTTGAGTATCTTAACATCTTTCCCATTGGCTCCTGGCACCAGTTATTTGCATGTTGTTGTATTTGTCTCACTGACCCTCTGCATGGTGTTTTCTCCTGGCACACCTTTCATTATGTTTGCATCTTCCTAATGCTGCTTACATATTAATCTAGATTTCTTGCTGTTTGAAAGAATCAAGCTAAAAAACTTCTACCTATTACTTGTGTTGCTTCTTTTGCTTTCATAAGTTTGAATTTACCATGTTAAGTACTTGTATTTCCTGAGTACATAATTACAAAATCAAGTCTTAAGCTACATTATGCAGATGCATGGAACCACTTGGCTGACTATGCTGAAGCATATATCTATATCTATATGTATACATACAGCCAAAACATAGTCCTTCAAGGGTTCTTTAATAAAGAAAAAGGTTCTTCAACTATGAACACTGAAGGAATGCTTTCCATGGTTACAGGGTTCTTTGCATTATGAAAGATAAGATAAGATAAGATAAGATAAGATAAGATAAGATAAGATAAGATAATCCTTTATTAGTCCCACAGCGGGAAAATTCACAGTATTACAGCAGCAGCAGAGTAACAGGAGTAAGGCACTCAGTAATAGAAATGGGAAACAGTATAAACCTTATCAACATTATAAATAATAAAAATTAAAGCTAAATCTCTAGACTATTTACAGGAAAAATAAGGATAATAATAAAATAAAATAAGAGTTGCATAGAAATCTGTATTGCACTTAGCATATTGCACAATGAAAAATGTTCGCATTCTGAGTGTAAGTGTATGTTGTATGTATGTGTGGTCTACTGGGAGCAGTGCTGGTTGAACAGTCTCACAGCAGCAGGAAGGAAGGACCTGCGATAGCGCTCCATTACACACTTGGGGTGAAGGAGCCGGTCACTGAAGGAACTGCCCAGTGCTGCCAGAGTCTCATGCATGGGGTGGGAGTAGTTCTCCAGCATGGATGCTAGCTTGTTCAGCATCCTCCTTTCTCCCACCGCCTGCACTGGGTCTAGAGGAGTCCCTAGGACCGAGCCAGCCCTCCTGATCAGTTTGTCCAGTTTCTTCCTGTCTGCAGTGGAGATGCTGCCGCCCCAGCAGACCACTCCAAAGAGGATGGCTGATGCCACCACTGTGTCGAAAAAGGTCCTCAGGAGTGGCCCCTGCACTCCAAATGACCTCAGTCTCCTGAGCAGGTAGAGTCTGCTCTGTCCTTTCCTGTAACCCTTTTCCTGAAGTGTTCTTCAGACAAAAGACCTGTTTTGGGTGCTATATATAACCCTTTTCAAAAAGAAAAAAAAAACACATAAGTGTTTATGGTCCTTTAGAACCTTTTACTTTCCTAAAGAACTCTTAAAGAACTATCTTTATTAAGAGCAGAGGCCTATATTAATGTCTCTATTGCTGCACTGTAATTCCTTCTCTTACTTATGGGGCTTTTCTTTTACCTTCATTCCACACAAGCTTGTAGGCTATGCTTGTTTGGAGGAAGGTAAAAGTGGACATACTGTATCAGCCTAACTATGGCCATTTGTCCCTGCTTAAATATTCATTCCGGTTAAATTTGCCATATGGTCATTAATTAAAATCTCTTTCCTTTTCAGACCATCCTTCCATCCTTCCGTCTTTAAACCAGGAAAGGTTTCAGCTGTATCCTCCCAACAAAAAAAAGCTGTCCCTAAAGGAGTCACTGACATTATCTTCCCCTTTAAAGAGTCACTAACATTCACCCAAGCAACTACCCAAACACACCTTAGCTGCCTCACAAATTATTTTCTAACGTATATAAGTGTAAAATGGCTAAAGGAGATATTTCTGAAGAGATTAGATATAGGATTATCAACTTGAATAAAGGAGAATGTCAAAGGAAAATAATTGGATATGCAAAGAGTTTCCAAAACTGGAACTCAAAAAAATCATCAAAAGATATAGAAAAAATGAGAGTCCTAACAACTGTATCCTGGTAGACCAGGTCAAGGGAGAAAATCAAGCTCCTCTCTGGCTTTAGAACTGAAAAAATCCACAGATGCACGGTCCACGGTGAGAAGATCACAAAATAAAAACACAGAAACTGTACAGAAACTGAGATGTGGAATAAGGCTTTATGGACTGAGAAGTTGTCACGGTTGGCTCCTCCCAGTCCTGTCCATGTGCTCATGTTTTGGTTTTGTAACTCCGCCCCTGATTGTTATCACCTGTCCCTCATTGTTCCGTGTATTTAAGCCCTGTGTTTGCCCCTTCCGTTTGCCAGTCTTTGTATCTTTGTATCATTGTATCGTTGTACCTGGTCTTTGTTTGTGTTGGTTCTGGTTGTTTTCGTCATGTCTTACCCTCGATCTGTCCGTGTCGGCTCATTGACCCTGGACTGTTCTGACTACGACCCTGGATTTGCCCGTAATAAATCTCGCTTATCTCCGCGTATGCGTCCGCCTCCTCGCTCCCCCTTACAGAAGTCTACATGTGTAATTAGGATTTTTTGGATCATAGGAAGCAGAAAATTCAACATTCTAAGCCTGAACTTGGGAGGTCTGGAAAGATATTCTGGTAGATTTCTTTGAAAAACTGAAAACAAATCTTCTGAAACAAATTCAGGCCATAATAGTAGCAAAGTGGTGAGCCCAATAAATACTGAAAAAATATTTTTGAGGTTTCTGTCTTCTGTTCTGTTACGTATCTGTTTTTTCCTGATGCTGCAAAATGAATAACTTGACTAAATAACAGGAAATTAAATGATTTTTGTAACATATATATGTAGATGCAGCTACACACTGAAATACCTATACAATCAAGATTTATTCATTTCTGTGTGGTGTGGATGTATGTAGTTTTGTATGTAAATGTATGTAGTCATTTTTTCATTGTGGATTTTGAAGACTATTGATCTAAAAGTCTCCACTGCATTTTGCCCACAGCATTAAAGATGTATGACACTTAATGACTGATCATAGCCTGCAACCTCTGCCCTGAGGTCTAGTCCAATCTTAGCTTTCTAATGTGTTTACTATCAGCAGGTTAAACTCCATTTATTGGTCTTAGAGGCTGTACAATGCAATGTAAACAGATAATTACAGCTTGAACACAATAATTGAAATATATGTTGTCCACCTCAGTTTGAATTAGCTTTCGATAAGGCTGTCAACTGGCCTAGAAAAGTCATTGACTGACTGGTAATAGTTTTATGAAAAATTTCTGCAGAATATATAGAGAATCATCTGTGTAAAAAATACTTGTATCTTCATCATAGCAAAGAAAATCTGATTATGTTTTGCTGTAAATGTTGGACCCTCACTATAAAGACATCATCTGAGTGCTGAATTATAGATGAGATGTTCTGTAACAGTCCCAATAGGTGCCTCTTCTTGCCTTAGGCACAGGGGAGGAGGGGGACCACTCAAGGCCAGTGAATTTCAGTCATGTTCCCATTCACTTCTTCCTTTTAAAGACTGTTTGGATTAATTAAGGCATGTTAGATTAATCAAAGTAAGTAATATCTAAGTGAAAGTGCGATTCCATAGCCTTACTTTTAATCTCTTAAAAATAAAGATGCCAAAGGGTTCTTTGGGGTGATGGGCCGAAGAACCACTGTTGGTTGCCTGAAGAATCTTTCAATGAGTTGTTGTTGTTTAAAGGGCCCATATTCTACATTTTCTTGTATTTTATCTTTTTCTTTGATGTTCACTTATGGTGTTTATGTGGCTTAATGCTTCAAAATTCATTGTTACCATGTTCAAACCACTCTTTCTCCCATAGAATTAAACAGGCTGTTTTTGTTACTATGCCTTTAAGACTAATATATGTAAATAGACTCTGATCTGAGTGGTATGTATGCGGTACATTTTGACATTTTAGCGGTATTTCTATACTGCTTCAAACACTATTATTTTTAAAAAGTAAAAATAATTTGATTTTCTAAGACATGGACCCTTTAAAAACCATGTATGAGATGTCTGAGTGTGAAGAACCTTTTAAAGAATCTCCATGCAATGTAAAGCTTCTCTATTAATCAAAGGCTTTTCTTGTAACTGTACCTCCAAGCCTCCAAGTTAAACCATCACATCACGTGCATACTATAAACCATACAGAAACCAGGTGGGACTGGTTTGTTTTAAATGGAGGGAAGATATGTAGTCTGCATTGATTTGTACAGTAATGGCTTGCATTAGGAAAAGAACAGTGATTGGGGGGAGGGTTCCAGCCCTTGTTGGTTTATTTACTGTGGTTTCCTTCCTGCAATCCGATCTGTGCATTTTTGCTCACAGCATTCCTGGAATACTCCCACAGGCCTCCAACACACACAACAACAACGTCAAGACACACAGGTCGGGTCTTACATATGCACATATGTGTACGGTGTGAGTGCGTGTCTATTTACGCTCTATGGACAAAAGTACTGGAATACCAACACACAACACCTACAGGAGCTTTTATGACATCCCATTCTAAACTCATAGGCATCAATAGGGCGTTGCTCCCCAATTTTGCAGCTATAATAGCTTCTACTCTTCTCGGAAGCTTTCTATGAGATTTTGAAGAGTGAATTTTTGTCCATTCATCCAGAAGAGCATTTGTGAGGTCAGACTCTAATGCTGGGCATGAAGGCCTGACTTGCAGTCTCTGTTCTAGTTCATTCCGAAGATGTTTGATGGGATTGAGTTCAGGGCTCTGTGTCGGCCAGTCAAGTTCTTCCACACCAAACTCACCCAGCCATGCTTTTATGGACCTTGCTTCGTGCACTGGGGCTCGGTCATTCTGGAACAGAAAAGGTTCTTCCCCAAACTGTTCACATACAAATTGAAAGCGTACAATTGTCCAAACTGTCTTGGTCTGCTGAAGCATTAAGATTTCCTGTCAATAGAACTAAGGGGCCCTGACAAACAACCCCATAGTATTATCCCTCCCCACCAAACTTTACAGTTGGCACAATGCATTCAGGCAGGTAATGTTCTCCTGGCATTTGCAAAACCCAGATTCATCCATTAGTCTGCCAGATAGAGAAGTGTGATTTGTCACTCCACAAAATACATTTCCACTGCTCCAGAGTCCAGTGGCGGCATGCTTTACACAACTCCATTCGATGGCGTTGTACTTGCGAGCAGCTGGAAACCCATGCCATGAAGCTCCTGGCGCACAGTTTTTTGCTGATGTTAATGCTAAATTAGGTTAGGAACACTGTAGTTATTGAGTCAGCAGAGCGTTGGCAACTTTTATGCACTGTGCAGGTCTGCACTCGATGACCCCTAGTAACACTACACTTGATTGTGCAACATCTACAAGAGAAGAAAGTTCACAGCCTGACTTGTTGCAAGAGTGGTCTATTATAGCACTACACTCAATTTGGTGAGCTCTTTAGAACAACTCATTCTTTCATAAATGTTTGTGAAGGGAGAATGCATGGCTATGGGGTTGATTGTGGCAATGCGACTCAATGAAACACCTGAATTCAATGATTAAGAGGTGTGTCCTAAAACCTTTGTACATGCACAGTATATATGTATTAAGTAAATCAAATTAATTAAGAAAAAATAACAGTAGGAAAAAACAGAAATCGTATATGTAACAGAAAATAACACAGAAACTGATTTTTTTTGGATGATCTTCTGTCTTACAATTCAAGTAATCCCAAATACAAATTTAAGGTCATCAGTCTATAAAACCTTCCCCCATATCTCTCATTTTCTTCTTTTTCATCTATTTCCTTTTCTCAGTAGTGGGCTCCTTGACAGCTACATATCCTTTCAGACTATAGTATAGTGTTGAATTGTTTTTTTTCCATATAAGGATGGACAGAAACATTTTAGATTAGATTAGATTAGATTTTTTCAAATCTAAAGCAGCTTGAGCACGATCTCTGTCAAAGATGAAAGTGTTATATACTGTTTCAAGGGTGACCGTGCTGACGGTCTACCAGGTCCTGTAAAGTTGTTAGGAGTGCCATTTTGTCTATATCTTTTAAGAACATCAGTTTTGAAAACTCTGGCTTTTTCACTTATTTTCTTTTGGCTTTCCACCAAAAGTGGATTATCTTCTATCTCCTCAAAAACATATTCTTCAGCCGTTTTAGATGCATGTGAAAAAAAAATCTGTGGGTGTTTAGGTAGCTCCTTGGGTGAAGTTTAGCATCTCTTTCAACGGAATAATAATGTCAGTGACTCCTTTAGGAAGAGCTTGTGCTGGGAGGACAAAGCAGTAACCAGTTGGTTTAAAGATGTGAAGGATGGAAGAGATAAAGCTGTAGTAGTGTGCACAAAAGTAAAGGCTGGACAAATTTTAATGAACATTATACTTAGCATTGGAAGCTACTGTGTAATGTTTTGTAAAATAAAATATACCTCCTGATTTTTCCCTGATGCAGAAAAACAAGTTGTTATTGATGTTTTGAGTGGACATCGAATAAGCGAAAGGGATTTCACCTTGACAAACACTTCTCTTCCACAACATTGCAGCTTTTGTCCTACCAATCATTACTGTATTACTGATTCTGTCACTAATTGACTAGCATCATTATCGAAGGCCTTAGGCCTCTATACTGTGGTACAGTGCACTTCAGCTGCACTCTGGCCATTTGTTCTATGAGAAAGCCCCTCTTGGTAATAGTGTAATCTGATAGCCAGGCAGCCTAATGCATAGCTGTGGAGAGCTGGTCTCAATCCCAGGCTAGATTAAATGTTCTGAGAGTGTTTGGAGCCGCTCCACAGTCGTTAGGCTTATCTGGAGGATAGGAGGGTAGGAAGAGGAGCTGAAACAAGATCCTGTCCTGCTGGAGTGGACTGGGTGGGCAGTGGTTTGAAGGGCTTCTTGGGGGGAGTTTGGAATTCAGTGTACCCCCCTTCTGTGTATTGGAGTAGGGAGGTCACGCATGAGTGAAAGGGAGTGAGGAAGAAGAAGGGAGGGGGGAAGCATTACACATTACTCACATACCACTGATGGAGTCTGTTTTTTGGAGAGTATAAATGCTCTCTATTTCACCCCATACACACCTCCTCTGCCAAAACACACTGGCAGGACACGAAGGGACAGCGGCAGTCTTTTTGTCCCAAGTGACAGCTGTGTGACTGTTACATCTGGGTAAAGCGGCTGAACGCCGTCCCAGATCAAAGACCCAGGCTATTTACAAAGCTATGCCCAACTCACTACACAGTGTACAAAGAGACACTATAGATAAGCAAATTAGCTTATTTACAAGTACGAGTATGGTTGTTAGCATATTTCTCTGGGTACACAACATGCAGGAGCCTGAACACATTTAGACGTTTCGAGACGCATCAAGCCTATTCAAGCCAATGGAAAGTCATGATGCTGTAGCAGGGTCCACCCAGTCTCCATTACTTTTATTATTGATTGTGGAGTTTCTTGACTGCTTTTATGTTCCAAACAAGCAGTCAAAAAACTCCACAATCGATCATAAAAGTGATGTTTCACTTATTTTCTTCATTCACCTTCCTCATTTATCAGGTTCCGTCAGCTGCCCATCTAATCCCACTGAGTTAGATATTATGACCAAATTCCTAGAGTATACTTTTCGATCTACCCTAGATAGTGTGGCTCCATTAAAAAGTAAAATAGTACAGCAGAAAAAACTGGCCCCTGTTTTTTTTCTGCCGTAAAAGCTTGGACCCAGATTTTCTTTTTTCTTTTCTTTTCTTTCTGTAATTCTGATTGTTCTGTAAAGCTGCTTTGTGACAACATCTGTTGTAAAAAGCGCTCTATAAATAAATTTTGCTTGCTTGCTTGCTTCAGACTTTGGTAGCATTCATTTGGATTTGTAGTCTCTCTAATGTAGTCAATTTGGCAATGTAATGTTATTCGATGATTTGTGTGTTTATTGCTGAAAATTTCAGTTAGTGGGCTCAGTTTAAAATGTCTACCCTACTTTGGCATCTCGAATTTAAGGTAGCAGAATGACTGCTACTAATGTCCTTCCAAGTCATACAAAACCATGCTCCTGTCTTTTGGAAGGGGGAGGGACCTCAAAACTTGAAATTGATAGGCACATTAGCATTTGAAAAACATTTGAAATCATTGGTATAATCTAACAAAAACCTCATAAATTTGGTTAAAAAAACACAGAATGTTTTTTACATGGGGCCCCATGTTTTTTCAGGTTATATTGACTATAGCACTTGTGCAGATCTCCAAAACTGAGGGGGAGGTTTTCCCGCTCATGGTTTTAACAGCAAACTGGTAGGCTCTTTTTAACGTGGGCGAGACTTTCCCTGTAAACAGATGCCATGTTGTGTTTTACAATCTTTCCCATTTATTTTCCAACAAGAGGCCTGTTTCCTTGCTTATAATGTCTTTGATGAAAGTCAGCTAGTGAGCCTGCTATTGTCAGCCATTCATTGCGTGCTAGATATTTAAACATAAATGTACTTAGTGTAAAAATACACTGACAGTCTGGTTCACATAATGACAGAAGTCATTTAGTATTTCTCCTGCAATAGTGGTTGTTTTGGCAAGCATCTGATTTTCTTTGTAGTCTCTGCCTTGTTGGAAAATTTGTTTGGAGTCCTTACTTTCAACAAAAGTACCATTTTCTGTGATGTTGCTGTTTTTAGTTTAACTTTTATAAAATGTCTATACTTCTTACCGCTTAGCTGATGGGCAATCACAGTAATGTTTGTAAATGGCCAGAAAGCCAAACTTTGCCTCTTTCATTCCATACTGTTCCCAATAAATGTTCTTGCTCTCCATAGAAATCTTATCATCTATGTTTTAAAAATAATGTTAAAAATGTTTAAGGTGGATTATGTTGCAAATAAACAGTTTTGAATGGGGGATGTGAAGAAGAAAACAGTCAAACTTTAAGCTTGAAATGTACTATTATTTTTAAGGCAGCACATGCAATTGATTTAAAGATTTACTGCTTGAAGGCCATTTTAATGTTTATTTCAATGTGAAAATGCATCAAAAGCAGGCATTTTAAGATTCATTTTAATGAGAAAACTCCATAAGGGTTCTCCCAGTAAAACTTGACCATTCCCACCCCTAAATATATGCATAGCTTCTAATTTGTATGACAAATCCAGGCTTTTGATTATTTTGAGGTTTTGGCAGGTCTTTTGTACTCTAACAGACTTAAAATATGCATAATGCACTGCTTCAAACTAGTGTCTCAACGTAATGGGCAAGCACATATAACAGTAGTGTTTACAGTAAGTTACTTAAAGTTCAGATTCTGTTCTCTGTAATAGTGTTTATATGGTGCTCATTACTGTACAATGTAGGGAACATAGATTAGGCCAATCTTTTGAACACAGCACCACTCACATATTGAACAGCTATTCACTCACTATTGATTGTTCCTATAATTGATCATGTACATAAATTCTGTAATTATTTGCTTTGTCTGTTTATAAGCTTTGCTTTACTGCCTTTTCTTTTGTTGTTGCTAGCTGTGTAGTCTTTAGGTTGCTAACCAAGCTAACTAAATATTAAGTAACGTATTAAAGTTTTTAATGCTTGTAAAGCTTCTACAGGTTAAGCAGCTTTGCCTACCATAATTTTTGAGGTTGAAACATGTCAGGTTGCACTTGCCATTGTGTTTATTTTTATCTCAGCCTTCTGATGGCACATTTAACAAACTTCACTTGAGTTAATAATGTCATGTAAAGCAGTGCTTTAGATAGTACTGGAAATTCCCTCATGGAAAAAAAAAAGAAATGATAAGGGCATGTTAAAAAGGATTAATCTCAACTTCATTCACAACCAACATCATTAAATACTAATAGCCTTTATCAACTGATCCTTGCCGCAACCACAAATGTGCTTAATGTGGTAAGAAATATTTTCAATAATTTTTTCCATATGCTCTGTCCCACTTCAACCAACCACTCAGATGTGCTCCACGCCTATGTTACCCAAGTGACCGCACATGGCAGAAAGGGAGAAGGGAACAGTGAGGGGGGAATTATTCAAACAAACACATTCACCTTCCTAAATCCTATTAAATAGAATGTTATGATTTGGAAATATTACGTTTTTTATTGCTTTTGCTCATAAACAGCTTAAGTTAACATTATTTTCAAGGGAAAATGTACCAGGTCGCAATGATTTCTGGGCTCGTTCTGCTGTTGAAGTTGACTTGATCCTTCATCCCACCAAGGGCTCATCTAACACCTTCACTTGAGCTAATAAAGTCATGGAACAGCGCTTATGATGGTACCAGGGATTCCGCTAAGAGGAAGTGATGAGGCTGAGTGAGTGAGGGATTCTTAAAACCAGTACTGAAATAGGCTGCAAGTTAAATAAGTTGCTTGATTTAAAAAAGCAAAATAAAAATAAAGTTTTAAACAATGTTTTTTTTTCCATCAGTCCAATGTAGTCTCACTTTAAATCACCTCTGCTCTTTTCCATATTTGGCAGCATACAGAAATCTGAAGCAAGAGCGTGGGGCGATTCTCAGTTCCAGCAGATCTGAGGCATCACTTTGACGTCCAGCCCGTCTGGGAGTGGAGGACTCATGCAGATGGAGCAGCAGCTCTTACAGCATCACGTTTCTCCAGCTTGGGCCCCTGTCTGTACATATCACTGTTTCACAGATGGATCAAGTCTCTGCAGGAACGCTGACAGACGAAGGAGTTAAGAGGGGGAACAGTAAAGCCATTTCCAAAAAACCTTTTCTGCAGCTAGTGTGATGTGAAATGTGCAGAAATAATTAACATTACACACACAGTACCATAACAAAGTTTGGATTCACTGTTTTCAATAAAATCAAACAGTCTTTTGCAGATATAAACAGCTGTAACATTATAACGATCTCCTCGTTTCTACAATCACTGTCTACTTTCTCAGCTGTACTCCATATAGGTACACTGTGTAGTTCTACAATTACAGACTGTGGTCCATCTGTTCCTCTGCATACCTTGTTATCTCACTTTTACCCTGTTCTTCAGTGGTCAGGACCCCCACAGGACCCCCACAGAGCAGGTAATATTTGGGTGGTAGATCATTCTCAGCGCTGCAGGGACACTGACATGGTGGTGGCATGTTAATGTGTGTTGCGCTTTTTAAACACTGTGTCCACTCACTGTCCACTCTATTAGACATACTTACATTGTTGGGCCCCATTGTAGATGTAAAGTCAGAGACAATAGCTCATCTTTCGCTGCACAGGTTGTGGTCATCCTCTAGTCCTTCATCAGTGGTCACAGGATGCTTTTGGCTGGATATTTTTGGTTGGTGGACTTTTCTCAGTCCAGCAGTGACACTCCAGTAGCACTGTTGTGTCTGCTCAGATCATACCGGCACAATGCACACTATCATGCCACAACCACTGCTCTGACATGGTCCTGACCGCAGAAGAACAGGGTAAAAGGGGACTAACAAACTCTGTAGAGAAACAGATGGACTACAGTGTGTGACTGTAGAACTATAGAAGGCATGTATATGGTAAGTGGAGCTGATAAAATGGACAGTGAGTGAAACAGGGAGGTGGATTTTAATCTTCTGGCTGATCAGTGTATATATAAAGATAAGTCTTGTATGATGTTAATACTCTACAACGTCATAGGTTTCAAATCATTTGCAGGAAGCTGTAAAACTAAGACATTTCAGATGTGCGCAGAATGACGAACAGATCCTAAAATGACAAGGAAAGCTGTGTAACATCAAAAAATATGTTATAATTAAATGAATATCCGGTATTCCTTGTATTTGAAAGGTTCAGATCAAATATGGAGGCAGACAACTTAGACAGAGTTTTGGCCATCACTGGTCAAACTGCATATTTGGTTGATTTTCTAAGTCAAAATAAGTAACGTGAATATGATAATGTTGTATTTATTAGCTGAATTTAACATACAAGATAAAAATAGAGCATAACATATATTAATGTGTCAACTTTTGCACAGGCCACATTTTGTTTCATGCGTTAAATTCAGCAAATAAACAGTAATTGTACATTAACATTTGCAGAGGTGTGTTCTCTGTAGAAGATGTGTATTTATTTTCACTTATAAAATCAAGGTGTCTAATTGTTTGGATACCAACCTAATACAAAATGTAAAACTATAAACAGAAAATGACATTACGTTGTTACAACTTATCGTTGTTTTTGAAATACTAAATATAACATCTGAACACAGACCCTGGTGTCTAATGTATAGTACATGTATGCCCACTGACAGTAGAATCTTGTGGAACTGTGTACACTCACTGCCTCTATCTTCAGAAAGGCAGTGGCCCCAAAATGTTACCTATCAACATGCACCTTCTACCTTGCATAATGTCATAATGTACTTTTTTAATGGTCTGAAATGCCATTGCTCTTTATCCTAAAGGCCTGCAAGGCCTCTGTAACTGATTCAATTTGCTGAGAGATCCATTTCCACAGGAAGTCATCCTACACCTCCCACGCTAACACTTCCTGCAGTGGAGGAAGGAGATCAGGTTTCACATGAGAGGCAGATTTTTCGTCTCTTTAAGAAGCACTCTTTCCTTGCCTGAGCTTTTCTTTTCGCCGTTTAGCAGTAACCTAAAAAATACATGCAATAGGCTAACACAAGGCAAGCTCTTCTTTTATTATGCAGGATTTCATCTTGCAAATCCATCCATCCATCCATCCATTTTCTAAGCCACTTCTCCGTCAGGGTTGCGGGGGGGTGCTGGAGCCTATCCCAGCAGTCTTCGGGCAGAAGGCAGGATACACCCTGGACAGGTCGCCAGTCCATCGCAGGGCTTCATCTTGCAAATGCACCATTGATTTCTAGAAGGATTTGTTCAGATCCTTGACCTCATATGTACATCAATGCAGCGAGTATTGATCAGTTCTAATGATGTCTCTGGGGACTAGCCCAGTTCACCTCAGCAGGTCACTTTATTGGGTCTCTATTCTCTCTGAAGTCTCATCACATGGTGACATTCACTCACCCCTCAAATTGCTTGTTTTCCAGGCTCCCTGCAGCGCATATTCTACGTATTACAATTGCCCAGTACCCTTTAAATCATCCTCTCTATGTCAGTGGATGCAAAATAGTTTAATTCATAATAAAGCATTTCCAAGTAAGGATAAGGACCTTTTTAACATTTAGGGCCCCTATTAACAAACATCATCTGTCCAAAAGTATCCAGACACAACTTCAAACTAGTGCATTAAGCTATTCTGAGGTGCACCCATTGCTGATACAGGCATTCAGCTGAGCACACATAGATTGTATGTTCTCTGTAGTAAAGCAAGAATGGGTTGCTCAAGAGCAACTATTGTGCTGTGGAGCAGTCATTGGGCTGTGGAGCAGTGGAACTGCATTCTCCCTGGAGTAATGGAGCTCCATCCAGTACCTTTGGGATGCGTTGTAGTGATCTAGAACTAATCATCCAATATCAGTACCTAACCTCACTAATGCTCTTGTGGCTGAATGCAATTAAAACCTCATAGCAACATTTGGTGTAAAACCTTCCCTGTAGCTAAGGGAGACAAACTCCCAATGAGTACACTTGATTTCACAAACATTAGATGTGTAGGTGTCTAGAACCTTTTGGACTCATAAGGGCATTTTCTTGGACAAGGATGAAGCCTATTCTTGGGCAATACAGGATACAGGAATTTAGACTGAAAGGAAAACAAAGTCCATGGCTGTGCCTAATCTCTGTCCAGACACCAGCCTGTGCTGTGACTTACATTATAGGGCAGTTTTATACGATTTGTATAAGATATCTAGTGTTATATTTGTATTCTTTTTGTGTTACTCCAGAAAAAATAACAATAAAAATCTAGTAAAATGCTTGACTTAGAATGAAAGCGATTTGTTTCTCATTTATACAACAGTGTGTGAAGAGGAAACATGCTCTAAGACCTTGGTGGGCTTAGAAACCATATTTCCTTTTTATTGGGGCAGGAGGTCACCTTGGCCCAGGGTCATGGCTGACCATTCAGAGTCTCCGGAATCCTACAGGGGATAATGACCAGAATAAGGGACTTAGCAACCATAAACCCCACCTCTGAACTATTCTGAAAGGCTGTGTGTCATTACCTCACATCCTCTCACATCCTCTCAAGATAAAATTGGATCCAATGGTTGTCCCATATAATTGATACCTCTCTTTTTTCCTTTGACATAGTCCATAAAGTCATTGAAACAGTAAGCAAGGCCATGTGTTGCTTATGAGCAGACTAACAAGCTTAAAATAGTCATAACGAAAGCATCCAGATTTTCCAGCTCGGATCATGGAGGATTTTCTGGAATTGCCTTGCTCAATTGTGTTTGGTGTATGTGTGCCATCTAGTGGTTAACTGTTCACTGTGCGTTATACAGTCTCAGAAAAAACGGTCACTGGGGCAGTACCCCTCTTATCACTAGGGTGGTACCCTCAAGGGTACATATCAGTACCTTTAGTCGGGGGACATAGTTGTACTAAGATCTATTGAAATGATGTTTTCTAAGTTGTACGGACTCCACACACCCCTTCTCATCTCCTGTTTATTTTACTGTTTTATTTTTAAACGTTGGGTTATGAAAAGACGTACTTTTCACCTAAAAGAATACCTATTTAAAGTTCACAATTGGACCTTAAAACCACTGTTGTATCTTTGTGGGAACACTTACATTGTGTGTACTTTGATGAACCAAAAAATGCACCTGCACAGAACCTTACTGAGAAAAATCCTGCAAAAATCAATAAATCTATAAAAATAAAGGCCTGATCTCTAAGAGAGATTTAAAAATAGAGGACCTTCCTCTGTATCCTCTAACCTACCTTGAGACTATCTATTTCTAATGAAAGCAATCTTTACATTTCTGTGCAAAACTCAGAGACCACCCTATATTTCATTGATTATGCATAGAGAAATAAGTGAAAAAACAGGGGGTTCCAAAAACTGAGTTAAATAATTGTTGAAAGTTATCCAGAAATAGGACTCCTAATATCTGTACAAGACCTGGTAGAGGTTTCTTTGGGAAAAAAAATCAAGCTCCATTTTTGCTTTAGATCTGAAAAAATCCAAAGGTATTTCTGTCCAACCTTCCACTATGAGAACACAACTCAACACCATGAGTCTGAAAGGATGTGTAGCTGTCAAGAAGCCAATACTGAGTGAAAGAAATTGAGCAAAGAAGCTGCTGGTGCTCTCAGAACAAGAGCCTGACCACGCCAGAAACCAGATCTCAATATCACTGAATGTGTTTGGGATTATTTGGATGGTAAGAAGAAAAAAATGCAACCAAGTTCTATGACTGAACTTTGTAGGTGTGGAAAAAAAATATCCCTGCAAAGTGTTTTTTTTTTTAATGTCAGTTGTTGTTGAGGCTTCTGTGTTTTTTCTGTTACATATATGTTCATTTGCTATTCAGTTATGAAAAATAAATACAACTGTTCTGCCAGATTTGTTTTCCCGACATTATTTTTCTGTTAATAATTATGGACCATTTCTTTTGTTTTTATTGGTTCAGTGATCATAAAATGTAAACAGTAGCTGGCATTTTCGAATGATATAATTATAATGGTAATAACCATACAATATTGTAAAAAAGAAACAGAGCATCCTTCATTTGTTTAATTTCCAGGCAAAATGGCCATCAAGTACAAGTTATGTTTCAACACCAGGAAAAAAATCACGTGTATTTAACAAAAAATTACACAGGCTTTAAACAAGCAAGATTAGTTTTAAACAAGCAATTAGTTTTTTGACCAAGCGAGTTAAACAACAGCTGTTATTTTTTTTAATTGATATACTGCATTTTGGCATGAAATTCTTCACTTCTTAACAGGACACCTAACCTAACTTAGACACCTAACCCCCAGTCGCTCCCCGTGCACTGTGCATAGGGCTGCCCATCGCTCCGTGCTCACTGCCCCCTAGTGTGTGTGTGTGTGTGTGTGTGTGTGTGTGTATGTATATATATTTACGTGTATGTGGTGTTTCACTTCACGGATGGGTTAAATGCAGATGTGGAATTTCCCCGTTTGTGGGATTAAAAAAAATACTTAAATTACAGTGAGCACCTGCATAGAATAAGGGTGCATCCTTTAGTCAGTAGGCATTTTAAAATGTATTACTTGTGTCCGAAATCTGCACATTCAAATCTGCAAAGTGTAATTTCACATACAGACGAATTCTCTTTGGCTGTCTGCATTAGCATTTTTTATCTGTTTATGCCGCCTCAGTTTACATTGGCTCTGCTTAAGACTTTTATTTTGAAAATGAATACTAATATTTTGAAATAGGTCTGAAGCTTGAGCGACATCACCGTCGTCCGCTTCTCTGTGGTAATTCGGGCTGATTCATTGTAGAGCCACAGAGGCTAAGCAGAAACTCTGAGGAGGCTTTATCCACAGTGTACAGGTACATTTCCAGCTAATATCATGTGTAATGTAGTGTTCTATATGTCACGAATTAACTTCAATATAGACTGAAAAAGATCGAGTCTTATGCCGTTTTTTAAACTTTCGCCAGTACAGCCGCCGCTGAATTAGCCCGCTAGCGAGCATAACATTTGCTGTGTGGGGCGAGCTAGCTACGTTAACTAGCTGGGCTAGTTGGGGAAGTAAATGATTTCAACTAGTCGGAGAGTTACAGACTCACACAAAGGAGCAGCTGAGGCTTTGTGGTTTAAAACAAAATCAAGAGGCAGCTTGTTGTTCCGCTGTGTTTGAACATTTTACTGGTGAGTTTAGCATATTGCTACCTGAGGCACTGACAGCGTTCGCCAGCTTGCTGTCCTTTTCTGCTTATGGACCGAAGCGTGATAATGCAGTTTCTGCCGATATCAGACTAGTTAGCTATGGCGTGCTTTCTACTTTGGTCACTGAAACCTTGTTGTATTCGTGTGATATAACTTGGCTTGCTGGCGAACAATTTAAACTGAGTCACGTAGTCATTAACGTTAGCTACATCATTAGCTGTATGTTGTAGGTAGCTAAAACGTCAGTTAACGGCAGTGCTCTTGTCAAGAGTGTGGCTGCGTCCAAAGCCGAGTACTACCACACTCAGTAGTGTGTCATAAATAGTACACCGCCAATAGAAGTCCATTCTATAGTGTAATGTGTAATATGTGGTTTTGGACGCAGCCCATGTCTCAGACCGTCTGGGACGAGGTAACTATACTGTAATATACCCGGGTAAATTTAAATTAACTTTCATATACTGTTGGACAATGTAAACAAAATTCAGATTTGTAAATATAGCAGATATATCACGTTACATGATATTTAGTGTTGCGTCAGTAAAATTCAGGAGCTTACTTTTCATGAGTACTGGTGTGTGGAAAGATTGTCTTTCAAACCTGTTATAACTGCTGGGCTATTTATTTATTTATTTTCCCCTTAACTTATGCCAAAGGTGACATTGCACAACATTATTGACAAATTTCCAGAAAGGACCCTTTCTGTTTGTTAAGTTTTTATATTTTTATGTTGGCTTTATTTATTTCTCTCAAAACTGCCTGCAAATATGTTGCAGTTGATTAACTTTGTTTCCATAAATGCAGCAAAAAAATTGCAGTGATATATAAGATTTATTGCCTTGATCTGATATTATTCCACTGTCTGTTCTTTTGTTCATAGGGGTGTTTTTGTTTAGAGAGACAAAATGGACCGGCTGCTGAGGCTTGGAGGTGGGATGCCTGGACTCGGGCAGGTAATAATATTGCATTAATGCTGGAGCTTATGTCACATGTCATGTGATGACATGTTTGCTAGTTTGTTTCTGTGCAGCATACCACAGAGCTGATTTTCACACGCTTAATACGTTGGCTGTTTCTCAGATTGACTGATTCTCATGTTTCAGCTTCATGTTGGTCTAGTTTACTGGCTTTGGATTATGTTTAAAGGACTGTTACCTCAAGGAGCTGCACAGTAACAGTAATGAGGCTTATAGTTGACATGCTCCATTTGATTTTAGACTGTGATATTTTATATTTGGTAATATATATTTTGCAGTGGTGGCCTGTCGCTGCTGTTTCAGAATTTTATGAAATGTCATGAAGTTGCAGTTACAAAACTATGCAGAGGGTATATTTTCATCTGATTCATTCATTGTGAAAAAATATTGGCTGCACCTTCTGTGTTTTATGTTTAAATGTCCCCACTATACCTTCACAACATACTGAAAACGTTGCCCCCACCCATCTCTGTGAATCTTTATGGCATGTTCACCATAGAGAGTGGAGAGTAGCGTCCCTGAACCCCACAGCCTGGGTCACATTCTTTTTAGATGGGTGAAGGATAGCATGTGCTGACGTGGCGTCATTGAACAGCCCTATTTGCTAGGAGGACAATGCTAATTGGCAATTCTGTTACGTTAGCTAATAGGCGCCTGCGTTGTCTAGCAATGCACAGAGTTGTGGTGGGTCATCTTACTCACTCAGAGAGCATGAGGCTGAGGCATTGCCGGCCGTAGATGCCTGTGGCATCGCCTGTTTACATGAAGGGGTCAAACTTGTCAATGCCTAGATCGCACAATTCAGGAGCCCCACTTTAGTCTTTAGGCAAATTAGCTGGTTAGCCTAGTACTGTTTTTATTTGATTTGAGTTGTAGCTTGATTCACTTTTATAGTGCTTCCTTAGTATTTTGTTCTACCTGAGATATTTGTTTAGCCCTACTTTACCCCATGCCCCTGTCTTTGCTGGCATGTACGTGTTTGTGAGGCAGAAGTCCAGAAGTTTTTTATTATTTATTTAAGGGACTGATTGTCTTAATCTGTCTCCTTGGGTGTTGTGTGTTTGTTGCAGGGTCCCCCCACAGATGCCCCTGCTGTGGACACAGCCGAACAGGTGTACATCTCATCACTAGCCCTGCTTAAGGTGATTATATGCACGTGTACACATACTTTTTTATTTATCTATCCTTTCCCATGCAGAAGAATGCATTTTTTTTAATCTGTTGAAACAACTTCTTACACAGTAAAATTCTCATATATGAAACAACAGTATTTTTAGATATGAAATCAGATATGTGCAGTTCTTCCTTTTGCCTTGTATCTTAAATGGCTGTTTCTGTGCAGATGTTGAAGCATGGGCGTGCAGGTGTGCCTATGGAGGTTATGGGTCTGATGTTGGGCGAGTTTGTGGATGATTACACTGTGCGTGTGATTGATGTGTTTGCCATGCCACAGTCTGGCACGGTGAGTTCCTACAAGCCGTTTATACCCCCCCTGCAAACACACACTTGTTGTTGAGAAACTCCATTTATACAGCAGTTAGTTATAATGGCACAATATGATTGGTTGAGAAGCATTTTAGCCACTTTGTTATTTGTAATGACAGCACATTTTTTCACACAACAACTGTATTATTTTTCTGAGCACCAACTGATTCTAAATCAGATTCTAAAGAAGAATAAGTTTTTTGATTGACAACTGTCACAGCCAAACAACTAAACAAACTTGAATAAGCCAGATACTGACTCAGTTCTTATTATTATTGAATACAGTTAAGTAAATTCAAATGGGCTATCAAAAGCTTTACACATGGGTTGGAACAAATCATGATTCAGTTTAATCTGGAAATTGCTGAAGTTAATTTAATTTAATGTTGTTCCAGTGATCCATGATGGCACCATAAGTTTGGTTTTATATTGGACATTCAATAGATATTTGACTTACTCTCCTTCGGCTTGTGTCTCTGACCATCATGTTGGTTATCCATGATTACACATCCTCTTGTTCTATTGCTTAGGAAGACTATAAAGTTCTGTCACACTTTTGGAAATGTTCCATTTGTCACTGTCTACATAGTGAGTTTAAGGTGGTTGTGATTTAATGAGAAATATTGCTGTATAAAGTTTCTTGCCTGGTAACATGTTGTTTTGACAGGGTGTGAGTGTAGAGGCTGTGGATCCCGTTTTTCAAGCAAAAATGTTGGACATGTTGAAGCAGACTGGAAGGTAAGAGTGCGGTGACCAAAAGAAACATTTTATGTAAATAGTAAATAGTAAACTCATGTTAATTTACGTACTACTAATGGCAGTTTCTCAGTAGCGCTGTACAGTGTTTTAGAGTTATAAATTCTGTTTATTTGTGGCAGGCCAGAGATGGTCGTAGGCTGGTATCACAGTCATCCTGGTTTTGGCTGTTGGTTGTCTGGTGTGGACATCAACACACAGCAGAGCTTTGAGGCTTTGTCTGAAAGAGCTGTTGCAGTGGTGGTCGACCCCATTCAGAGCGTCAAGGGAAAGGTAACACCAACCATGCATGGATTTAACTATTAATACATAAGTCACTACATCTCCTGCAGCAGTACCACAATGGTTTCTACAGTGAGAGTGTCTAGTTTAAACTAAAAGTAATTCTTTATAACCGGGAGGGTGAGGTGGTGTTTAATTTACAATTTTATATGCTTTTTTGTTTTGATCCATCAGTGTTGTCTCACTAACGCCCGCACATTTACATTGGCTGTTTTAAGTAACGTCTACTTCTTGTAATCATGTGTCCTGTCCTGCTCTCTGCCTGTTTCATTGTTTTCCTCTGCTCTCTTCTGTCCTGCAGCTCTGTCTTACTGCCTTACTTTTAAAGTTTTTTCTTCATTTGCTGCTTCACGTTGTTGTTTGTGTAAGTGCATGAGAGAGATTTTCTGGTTGCAGGATGTTTTTACTTTTTGCATTAATTCCATCTCATTTTCTATTCTGTGTGTGTGAAGCGAGAAGAGGCTACAGTATATTTACAGATGTGCATGTTATTTTTAATTACAGAAAAAATAGGCAGACCAAGATGGAGATCTTTTGCCTGTTGAGAAACAATTTATTCATTGTAAACACAAATTGGTATTTGGTAAACTGCTTAGGTAAAACGTAAGCTGTGCTTTGTCAGATTTCCTCTTAAAATTGAAACAAGTCGCATTAATGAGTCAAGAGGATTTTAGATCCAGCATGTGTCTAACAAGCTGCCCCCTTCAAAACCTGCACTAATGCATTTGATTCACCAAATCATAGACCTCTGAAAAGGTTTATGAGCTGCAGGTTAAAACTACAGTCCACTGGACAGTAGATCTACAGGACCAGGTGACCGCTGCAGTGAAGCCAAAAAGAGTGGGTTGGGTTAGATTTGGCAGGAATATTTTGGACCACGTCATACATGATCTGATATTAACATCATATGCACAGATTCAAGTAAAAGGTCCGGCTCTAGGGCTGGTTGAAATTCTCAAATACAAAGACAATATTATACTGATTTTAAGATATTCTGACTAAAGATAAGTATATAATTCACTTACATCCTTGAACACACTTGCAATCAAAACATTTGTCCACTTGGTGAGGATCCACAGCACAACTGATTTAACAAATGTTTCTCCACACATTTTGCGCAGTTATTTCCACCAGAGGGGGTCTCCAAATTCCCAGACTTAAATAAGCCAGCTTTAAATTGTCTCTCTAACAGATGTTTTCTGCTCTCCTGGCATCACAATAATGTTTATATATCATGGATGTTGCCTGGCTGTAGTCACTCACTATTTTTTTTCTCCTCTGCTTTTTTTTGGTTCTTCAAAATGTGTCTGTTTCTCTCCCTATCGTTTTTTCCTATCTATCACTACACTTCAGTCCTTCCTTCGGTTGCTTTTTTAGCTCTTCTCTCAGAGCTTTGTGTGTTGCACTCAGCTGTCAGTTTTTTTTCTCTCTAAATGAAGACACTCCATTTATGATTAGATATCTCTGTGTCGCTGTACTTTTATTTGATAGTGTCAAGTTTGACCCAAGTGTGTATGTGTGTGTGAGAGAGAAAGTGTGTACATGCTCAGTTGAGCTGTTCTCGCATACCTGATGTGACAGCGCAGACCTTTAGCAATGGTCCCTAAGCTTACCCTCTCAGTTTCAGTCCTCCAAGTCCTCTGCTTTGTTCCCAGAGACTGACAGACTGCTATGCTATTCTATTTGATGTTCTGGATTAGATCAGGCCACATTTAAGTACTGCAGTTGAAATTTTTCCTCTCAACAGCTAGAAAGAGACCATTACCTGGTGGAGAAGTCATGGTGATCCTAATAACCATTTAACAATATGCGTTTATTTAAATCCTGGACAAATATTGAAATGGAAAATTGTTGAATAGGGTTACTTTATAGGGTATATTTTATAAAACGATGTATTGAATATTCCTGATTGTGCCTTTTTTGTTTTAGGTTGTGATTGATGCCTTCAGACTGATCAATGCTAACATGATGGTCTTGGGACATGAACCACGGCAGACCACTTCTAACTTGGGTCACCTCAACAAGCCTTCAATTCAGGTAAGAGCTCACACATTTGGACAAAGCCTGATATTCCATCTACTTTGAATACACTCAAGCACTGTTTGCAGGATGTTAAATCATAAATGCATAGTAGTTTCTTTAGACTCTGATGAAGCGGGAGTAATCCTATTTGGACCCAGGTCTTTTATAGCTCGCTGTTTTACCCTGCCTGTTGATACTGTTAGGGTTACTCTGTCTTTGCAGGTTAAAAGGTTGATTCACGTCTAACAGAATTAATAGTCTCTGTGTTCATCAATTTCGTGAAATTGTTGATGAAAATACATGTTTAATTAGGATTTTAATTTCATTGTCAGCAACAATGAGATGAAAACCTGCTCATGATAAAATGATGTAATTTTTATTTTAATGTTTTGATGATGACATGGCAGAATGAAAATATTCTGAAATGTCATCATTCATTCATGCTAGACAAAAAAGCTCCATTTGGCAGTGGCACAATGCAGATTTAATTTTAAAGTTTATTTAAAGTTTTATTTCATAATAGCTGGTACAGCAGACAGAAAAATGGGGTGAACACATTAACATTTATGGCATTTGGCTGACGCTCTTATCCAGAGCGACTTACAATTTAGATAAGGTGTTACCCACTACACTACACCAACCACACAACCAGTATGGAAAGTCAACTTCAGCAAGAACATGCAGATATTTATAAAACATTATATTTCATAGATAAGCCAATAATGTAGATAAGATTAGCTTACTTGGGATCACCTCTAATATTTCCAGACTTCAACAGATTCAAAAAGACAAAATCTTTACACACAACTACACAATTTTAACAAAAATAGTTTTTTTGTTGACATTTTAGTCAAAGTAAAATTAGGCTAAAGCTAATCAAGATGACATAACTAAAATAGGCTAAGATTTTCATCAAAAGACGAAAAATGTGTCCAAATTAAAAAGAGCAATAGGGCCATATCTCATTCAATCTCACATTTTTAGATGCAGAGCCTTATATATGCAATTATCTCTTTGCATCTGAATTACTGAGTGCTCTATGTATAGAGCCTCCATTCCACACTTTAAATAAATTGCAACTACGGCAAAATGTAGTTTTGTGGCTATTTACATCTACCTGTGTACTTAAGGCACCATATCACACCCATACTTCAAGATGTGCACTTGTTACTGTGGCTCACATGAGAACTTTCAACGTACTTGTTCTTGCTTATAGGGCAATGCATGGCCTTCTTGCTTGTGGTATCAGCTCCCTGAAGGATGAGACAATTTGAAGGCTTTAGTCTTTTAAGTCTTTTGTTATTTCATTAAGTTTTATTTTTAGGGACACATTTGTTAATTTATTTGTGTACATTTTTGAATGAATCTCTTCCATTTGTTATTATAGTGTTTATAATGTCTTCTTCAATTGTTATTATAATGAATGCTCACATTTGTCTTTATTTTGTGTGTATTATTTAGATGAACTCTGAGAATGCACTATATATAAAAATATTAATATTAATGTTGATGTTGATGATTGTGCTTTGTATGTAAACAAAAGTGTCTTGCAGCTTTTCAGATGTAAGCATATTTTGTAATGGCTTTTGTTTTCCTACGTTTTCTTTTAGGCCCTGATTCACGGACTGAACAGACATTACTACTCCATTACCATCAACTACAGGAAGAATGAACTCGAACAAAAGGTTGTGACTTTAGACATATACGCCAAATAAAATATAGACTCATAAAGGCATTTGAATATTTTTTTGTAGTCTTGATGAAATTTAAGACACTTCAGTGGCATCTTGTTTCATGAGTTATATGTCTTTAGATGCTGTTGAACCTTCATAAGAAGAGTTGGATGGAGGGTCTGACTCTGCAGGACTACAGCGATCATTGTAAGCTTAATGAGACCATCGTAAAGGAGATGCTGGAGCTGGCCAAGAACTACAACAAGGTAAGCAATATGAGAGGAAACAGAGTCTTGGCAATGATCTGTCCTGATGGATTTTAAAGTGTTCTAGAAGGCGAACCCTCTAGAATTAAGCTGGAGTAGAGCTAATACATCTACAACCTGTGACACCTTTGTTCTTACCTGGTCGGACAAAATTGGCCAAAATCTTATTGTGTGCACATTGATCTATTATCCAAAACTCCAGTGTTTCATGTCTCTAGTTTTACTTCTTTTATACACAGCATTGAATTGCCTTGTGAGCTGTTTCCATCTGTGTTGTTCACAATTGAAAATGACTGCCATAGGTCCAATTTGCCTTACGTCAGCTTTAATATTGTGTGTGTGTGTGTGTGTGTGTGTGTGTGTGTGTGAGTGAGTGAGTGATGTATATAAATAAAGGGAACACTTGAACAACACAATATAACTCAAAGTAAATCAAACTTCTGTGAAATCAAACTGTCCACTTAAAAAGCAACACTGATTGACAATCAATTTCACTGCTGTTGTGCAAATGGAATAGACAACAGGTGGAAATTATTGGCAATTAGAAAGACACACTCAATAAAGGAGTGGTTCTGCAGGTGGGGAATATAGACCACTTCTCAGTGCCTTTCTGCTTTCTGGCTGATGTTTTGGTCACTTTTGAATGTTGGTGGTACTTTCACACTTGTGGTAGCATGAGACGGACTCTACAACCCACACAAGTGGCTCAGGTAGTGCAGCTCATCCAGGATGACACATCAATGCGAGCTGTGGCAAGAAGGTTTGCTGTGTCTGTCAGCGTAGTGTCCAGAGGCTTGAGGCGCTACCAGGAGACAGGCCAGTACACCAGGAGACGTGGAGGAGGCCGTAAGAGGGCAACAACCCAGCAGCAGGACCGCTACCTCCGCCTTTGTGCAAGGAGGAACAGGAGGAGCACTGCCAGAGCCCTGCAAAATGACCTCCAGCAGGCCACAAATGTGCATGTGTCTGCACAAACGGTTAGAAACCGACTCCATGAGGATGGTATGAGGGCCTAACGTCCACAGATGGGGGTTGTGCTCACAGCCCAACACCGTGCAGGACGCTTGGCATTTGCCAGAGAACACCAGGATTGGCAAATTCGCCACTGGCGCCCTGTGATCTTCACAGATGAAAGCAGGTTCACACCGAGCACATGCGACAGACGTGACAGAGTCTGGAGATGCCGTGGAGAGAGATCTGCTGCCTGCAACATACTTCAGCATGACCGGTTTGGGAGTGGGTCAGTAATGGTGTGGGGTGGCATTTCTTTGGAGGGCCGCACAGCCCTCCATGTGCTCGCCAGAGGTAGCCTGCCTGCCATTAGGTACCGAGATGAGATCCTCAGACCCCTTGTGAGACCATATGATGGTGCGGTTGGCCCTGGGTTCCTCCTAATGCAGGACAATGCTAGACCTCATGTGGCTGGAGTGTGTCAGCAGTTCCTTCAAGATGAAGGCATTGGAGCTATGGACTGGCCCGCCCGTTCCCCAGACCTGAATCCGATTGAGCACATCTGGGACACCATGTCTCGCTCCATCCACCAACGCCATGTTGCACAGACTGTCCAGGAGTTGGCGGATGCTTTAGTCCAGGTCTGGGAGGAGATCCCTCAGGAGACCATCCGCCACCTCATCAGGAGCATGCCCAGGCGTTGTAGGGAAGTCATACAGGCACGTGGAGGCCACACACAATACTGAGCCTCATTTTGATTTGTTTTAAGGATATTACATCAAAGTTGGATCAGCCTGTAGTGTTTTTCCACTTTAATTTTGTGTGCGACTCCAAATCCAGGCCTCCATTGGTTAATAAATTTGATTTCCATTGATTTTTGTGTGATTTTGTTGTCAGCACATTCAACTTTGTACAGAACAAAGTATTCAATGAGAATATTTCATTCATTCAGATCTAGGATGTGTTATTTGAGTGTTCCCTTTGTATATGTCACATTGTATAAAAATTTGATGATAAATTGACCCATAGAAATGGTCCAAATGGCTTGGATAAAATCTGTTCCATTAACTTTCATGACAAGTTAAAGTACAAAGGTTTTATTCTGACAGCAATGATATGCTTATTATTAAGTGATTAACATTTTACAGGCCATTCATTCATTATAAATTTGACTTAATTTGGGATTTCTCTACAAGTTTTGGCAGTCCTTCTCCCACCCTACACTGAACATTAGTCCTGTGGGACCACAATAGTTTGGCACAAATTCAGAACTCTATTATATACAGCACATTAAAACTCACACCAAATACAGGATCTGTTTTTTGTATTTGGGTATTTCTTTTGATAACTTATAAACAATATTTATTGCTACAATTTAGGTGAGAATTCTGTTTTGTTGGAGAGCATCGACGTGGACTTATGTAGTACCCATGATGTGATCATTAATGTCTCTTTGGCCTACTGTAGGTATTAGTTGTCCTTTTTATACATTTCTTTGTTGTTTTTCCATCCTGTCTTAGGCTGTAGAAGAAGAAGACAAAATGACTCCTGAACAGCTGGCTATTAAGAATGTTGGAAAACAGGTCAGGAGCACTTCTCAGGATACCACTTTGATTACAGCATTTTTATCTGTAAAGATTGCTCATTTTCTGTTTCTCTCTCCATCTGCAGGATCCCAAAAGGCATTTGGAAGAGCACGTTGATGTCTTGATGACATCCAATATTGTGCAGTGCCTCGCTGCTATGTTAGATACTGTTGTCTTCCAGTAATATCTTTTGCTGTGCATCATTGTTCATATTCAACGTCTGTTTTGTCTTTTTAACAAATAAACCTATATAAAACCAAATTTTTATATCTGTGTTCATGTACAGGAATACAGGGAGGCTGCATCGTTTAATGTAACCTTTTCCAATCCAATCATGAATATGAAGTCATGTTTCATAACGTAATAGCCTCGCTCTGCATTTACGCTACAGGAGAGCAAAGTGATTTATGTTTTGTACATTGATTTCTGTGGTGACAGGCCACAGAAGTTCACAGATTGTGGAAGCAGAAGCAGCAGCACAAAGCAATGGGAGAGAGCGATTTAACAAATTGAGCGTTTCTCAACTTTGTTGATGCGTCACATTTGTATTAAAACCATAAACATAACTTTTTGTTTGATTTTAAAAAGGTCCATGTGAAAAACTAAAACAATAGTAAGCCTCTTTCTCCCCAGCATCACAAGAAGCCCATAATTCTGCATTGATTTTTCTTTGGACAAGTAAATTTTCAGGCCCTATTTTTCAACATGGCAAGCTCTCTGCTCTGCTGTAATGTGAATGCTAACGGTGCCTTGTCTCTAAACACTGATTTCATAGCATTATTAAAGACAGAAGACATTTGTAACTTGTTCCCTTTCCTTTATCCTTGTGTATCTTTTCATGAAGAGCATGGGCAAAGACTCTCCATGAGAGAGACTTCTCTTCAATTTCCAACAAAAACATACATTTGCAGTTGACAGTGATAAATAGTCGCATGCAAACATTTTAGTGCTCTTGTTTAAATGACTGTTAATTTTTAAGTGGTAAGTTAACGTTAAACATTTAAACCCAAATGAACAGAAAATGCCGTTTTTGAATGATGAGTATTAATTGAAGGAGCAATGCTGTTCAACCCTACCTGGCCTTGTGTGAAAAAGAAATTCCCTCATAGCTCCTAAATCAAGTTAACCAAATTCAATTGACTTTTGGGCTCAATTTCACTAGCAGTACCCAGACGTAATCACTGTCAGACCTGTTGAATTAAAACATCTCTTAAATAGAACCAGTCTGGCAATGTGAAGGAGGCTAGGAGTTCAAATACAGATATGAAACACAAGTATTTTCTAAGCCACTTCTCCCTCAGGGGTGGGGGTGCTGGAGCTTATCCCAGCGGTCATCGGGCGGAAGGCAGGAAACACCCTGAATAGGTCAGATACGAAAGAAAGTAAGTTAAATCTACCGGTCTGGAATTGGTTACAAAGCCATTGCTAGGGCGCTGGGACTCCTGTGAACTATAGTGAAAGACATCCACAAATGGAGAAAACTTGGAGAGGGCGTGGCTGAGTCATCCAGGGGGTTGCAAGAGAACCCAGGCAAACATCTATATAACTGCAGGCCTCCCTCAGTTAAGGTTAATGTACAGGATTCCACAGTAAGAAAGACACTGGACAAAAATGGCATCCATGGGAGATTTGCAAAGCGCTAACCACGGCTGACCAAAAACAACACAAAGGCTTGTCTTGCAATCGCCAAAAACATCTAGGTGCCCCCAAGACTTTTGGGATAATATTCTGTGGACTGATGAGTCAAAGGAGGAACTTTTTGGAGGACATAGGTCCCGTAACATCTGGTATAAAGTTAACACTGCATTCCACCATAAGAACGTCATATCAACAGTCAAACAAGTTACTGGAAATGTGATGGTCTTGGGCATCTATGCTTCTGCAGGACCTGGATGACCTGTCATAATTGATGGATCCACAAATTCTGTTCTCTATCAGAAAATCTGGAAGGTGAATACTCGCCTATCAGTTTGTGACCTAAAGCTTGCTGTGGTTGATTATGCAGCAGGACAATGATCTGAGTTAAGGTTTTGAAGTGGCCAAATCAAAGTCCTGACTTGAATCCCTTTGAGATATTGTGGCAAGACCTTAAATGGGATGTTTGCTTAAAACCCTCCAATGTAGCCAAATTACAACAATACTGCAATGAAGAGTTGGACAAAATTCCTGTACAGTGATGTAAAAGACTCAACCTAAGTTATTGGATTGGAGTTGTTACCGCCAAGGATGGCACAACCAGTTGTTAGGTTTAGAGGGGTAATTACTCAACATGGATCATATAGGTTTTGAATAAATGGAAAAAATACAATGTGCAATATCCTTGTGTAAAATGTAAATCTTACAAAATAATGCAACTGAGTCATAAACAAAAAGGAAAGAAAAACCTCTAGTTTGGTTTTAGGCACAGTGTGTGGGTGCCTTTTAACAACTCTTTTAATAGAACATGCTGTGCAAAATAAATGACACCTCAGCCTGAGAGGAGTTTCATAGTCATTTCTGAGAACAGAGGATATGACCTCAACCCTTTCGGAGATTTGTTTCTTTTTTCCAAGTTTTGAATTGTGTAAAGTTCAATGTGTTTTCTCTCTTCAGCATTAAACTCTGCTCTGTAGGAGCCAGTCTCTCATCACACATGAACTGTCATTTTCTAAATTATGAATACGTGCCAGACTCTTTATGATTTCACTTACAAGAATAAAGAAAATAAATATAGGCCTAGACACCTTATAAAGTTCACTGAATTGTTTTTTACTGATCGCTAATTTCATTTGAATGACACACTGAAAATGTTATATTGTTTTTGGCCATCACGCGCTGTGCTGAATTACACAAATAATGTATTAGGTTTGATAGATAAAAAAAGCAAATTGTCCTGCTCTAGCTACATTTACACTCCTAGTTAGGCTATATTTCAGAAGCTCATGTGACAAGAACAAACAGCCATATTCAGCGGAATGAGCCGGAGCCACAGCACAGGTGAGTAGGAGTTACACAGATTTAAATAACATTTAGATGGATTTTAGCTTATATGCTTGTTTTCAAAACATAGCTTTTTACTTATGCACTTTCCATAAGCTCTGTCTTTCTTTGAGATTGGTGCTCCCGCTTATGCTGTCTCGTTTTACCAAAACCAGGCTGGATGGATGTCCCACAGCAGAACTGCCTGAACACAGGGTGTTCTTACCCATCGAGCGGTGTTTCGAGCATGCGAGCATGATTACTGTAACATACTAGCTTAGTTCAGACTTAACTGAAGCCAACTGTACAGTTTAATCTTACTGCTTACCCCTCATAAGGTGATTTAGGCTATCAGAATTTCTAACTTGTTCTTTTAATGTTGGTAACATTTTCTGGTAGGGTAATTTAGGCTCTCAACATATTGTGATGTCCATCACTGGCTCCACTTGGCCATTAGGAGCCTAGGGGGTGTGGCCATGCAAAGTGGCTTTTAGAGTTTACCATACTCCCGGGTAAAAGGGTCAGTTTGTTGTGACTGCTGTTGTTGCTGGGTAGTTTAGTTTGCAGGTAATTAGATGTAATTGTAACAAAGGAGGGTGTGTTACAGTGTGTTAACCCTCTGTCTACCCTCCTTGGATGTTGTGTCCTTCTGTGTTATTCCATCCCTGTGTTGCATGTTGCGGTAGCACTGGGCTGAGCATTTCTTTTTGTATGTTGAAGTGCATGTTAAACGAATATTTGTCTGCCTATATGCAACATTAACTGTATCTTCTTCTATCACTAGATTGGTGTCAGAAGTGGGATATGCTTACCAAGCTGGAAAAAGTTGGTATATAATAGCTGTGTCAGTGGGCGCCCTGTGGCGCTTGTCTAAGCCAGGATTCCACATCCCCCAGTGACTTTGTTTGGACTGTGTGGCTCACCAGGCAGGCTGATCCTTAAGAAGACGGGGTGGTGTGGTGTTCGCCACAGGCTCTGCATGGCCATGAGGAGCTTAGGTGGTGTGGCAATGCAAAGTGGCTCTCAGAGCCAAAACACTCCTGGTTGAAAAGGTCAGTTTGTTGTGACTGATGTGTTAGAAGTGACTACTCTTTCAGAGGTTGTTTGCTCCCACATTACCCCCTCACTGTGTTGTGTGTTGGGGTAGCGCTGGGCTGAGCTTTATGCTGTTGAAGTGCCTAGTCAAAATCTATTGCGGCTGTCTATTCCTACAATCATCGGTTTTCACTAAGTGGTTCAAAGCAGAGTGCACTCTTTTTTTTTATTCTGCATAAATCAATTGTTTAGATGTAAACAAGGTCATTTGGTGTGAGCTGATGTGAAGTGCTAAATCTGATGCGTTTAATGGCACTAAAAGCTCCCTCACAGAAAGTTATACATGAAATGCAGCCAACATACTGTATGATGTCTGATACACTGTTTTATGACAGTTTGGAGAAGGTTTTGTGCCTAAGCATATTTTATCTGTATAAAAATACATTTATAGCAGAACGGTTCATGCAGGGTTTGTACAGAAAAACCGAACCAATATTTTGTCAGACCATTTTACTATTATCTACATTAAATATAAAATGTAAGAGATGTCTATGCTCACCTGTCATTTGGACAGTAAGTAAAATGGCTAAATTTTGCTTTGCAGATATGGCTTCCATCACCACTGTCAAGAAAATCTGAAACAGTAAGTTTCTCTACAGTGAACAATTTAAACAATCAAGACACACTGACTGATCTTCATCAACCAGCGAATTATGCAGAGCTTTTTTGGTCCCAAAGTTTTGGAATTCTCCTTTAAAGGGAGAATATATAATTCAGCGGTTGAGGTATAAACAAACACGGTGGTTAGGTGAAATGATTCTTCTGCAGAGAAACTTATAAACTCAAATTTCTTTTCTGTGGTAATGACGGAAAGCAGGAGTCCTGATGTCCACAATACAAATATAGCCATTTCATTTACTATCCAAAATGACACGTCTTCTGAGATTTTACGTGCCACTGATGACGGTAAAATGAAATACAGCCTGAAAAAAAATCTTTTTCTTTGGGGACTTTTTTACGTCCATCATGAACAGATTAAAATGAATGGATTAAAATGCCTTTTAGACCAAAACTTTATCACAAAACTACTGAGAATCAATGACTGAGATGTCCGGCGGTGTATTCATAACCACTTCAGGTAATATCTTTTAGAGGTAGACATCTGGTTCCTATCACCACCACTGTGAATAATTCTCGGTAAGTCTCTCTAGAACAAAGCATTTTTTGACATGTTAACCATTTAATTATGCAGAAAATTTGGAAATGGGATGGAGTTCCCCTTTAAGTCTTTTTTGGTGGTCTGTTTAAGTCTGTTTTATGGTCAGGGACAGAGATGGGCGCAAGTCCTTACAGTCACCACAGGATGGCGCCAGCAGCTCTGATGTGAGCTGCGGCTTCAAAGCGGCTGTGTCCTCCAACCCGTAGTATAATAAATATAGACGTGTGTGCGCGGTCGGCATAGGAGAGAATACTTTAGCATTTGCTCTGCTCGGCATCTGTTCTGACCTAGTCGATGTCTTAAAATATTTAAACCCGACGCCCCCTCCGCTTTTTTTTCTTTCTTTCGTTTTTTCCTTTTCTTTAAGGCTTCTTATTACTTTTTTCATCTGTTGAGCCAAAACGTACCCAGTTTACATCTTTCCATGCGCAAAGTCTAATTTATCTTTCTTTTTTTCACCTTTATTTTATTCACCGTTCTGTTATCTCACGTGCTGCGCGCTGCGTCACGCGAACACGAATTCCACGCGAAAGGGGCTCGGGGGTGCGCGAGGCACGGAAAACGCGCGAGGGTGCGACGACTCTTCAACGGTCGACGATGTAAATGTCCAGATTTCCCAGCTCCCAGTTATCACACGCATCCCTCCGTTCACCGAGTACAGCGAAACGCGCCGAGTGCAGAGTGGACTGAGCTTGTGAGGCGACAAGAATGGACATTAAAGACCAAGGAGCGCAAATGGAGCCTCTTCTTCCGCCGGTAAGAGCATGTTCGTGTCTTAGTAGCGTCGCCTCAGTGTAGCGTGTGCGTTTCTTCAGCTGTGTTATACAATATACCACACAGCAAACTCATAACGACTCGCTTTCCTGGGATGAAAAGAAAAGGAATTGTGCTGGGAGTGAGACGTTGGCTCCCTCAGTAATGGTGCGGCGTGCGGAAGCCATCACTTGCCCCACCTCGAACAAAAGAATGTGTTTCAATTATTTATGCTCCTTTTACTATTGGCTGTAAGAAGCGTGGGAACGGCGTCTCTTTCCTTCGTGTTTCGCCATTACAGCAGCGTTTCACTCGAGCCTTTCATCCCCCATCTCCCTCCGTTTATTGGCCCTCTACATAGTAGAATTTATTAGACTACAGTCACGTAATGTAGTCGCCTACATGAAACAAGTGGCTTGATATATGAGAGCCCAAGACAGCCTCTCACGATTTGGAATACCCATTCGAGCAGAAAGAGACTCTGTCCACCTTCCTCTCTAGAGGAGAGAGACAGAACTGTTTCTTTTGATGATGCTCCATCACGCCATCCATGCGGTGGTGTTTTACATGAGTCCCAAGTCTCTTGGACCGCAAATGAGCGTAGGGCTGGGCGATGTTGATAAAATACACTATCGTGATATTTTCTAATTACACCACGGTATTGCAGTAGTAGATCATAGTCACGTTTGCATTAATAAAGATAAAATTAATTCTCTCGCAATGCTGATGCTCAATGTTAACATATTGTCTTATGAACCTGGCAGAGCTTGTTTTAATTTGACTGTTTTCATCCATTTACTTTGTTCCATGACAAAAATCATATTGCCAGAAAGCAAACTTACCATTTATTAGATTTCTATGGTGACCTGAAGCAACCAGCTGTTAATGGTGTGAAGCATACAACGTAGACTTAAAATGCTAAATACAAAAGTGCATGTTATCAAATATATTACTACAATATTGCTGAAACTGAATAACAACACCACAGTAAACCACCACAGATACAGCCTAGCTTCATGTTAAATCTCCAAATAATGCCCAGAATGTATTTTGGATTGTAAAGACCTTGGATTACCTGAAACAGGCCAGCGGTGACACGAGTTCTGCAATCTGCATCTTATGTGAAGGCCATCGCCTCTTGTAGGAACTGCCTCTGTATCCCTGATGAGAAGCTTAGATGACAGGAAAGAGCAGCCATTTTATTCCAGGCAGCGTGTGTGTTGTGAAGGAGAGACATGGTTGGTAGGCCGCGTCCAATGCCAGCTTGAGATCCGTTGGAGCCATTTGGATTTCTCCCCTATCACCGCAGCCAAGAGCAGGTGCACCCTTGTTCAGGAGTTTCGGTCCAATAATGAAGGAGCCAACAGGCCTTTAGCGGCCAATTGCATGAAGAGTTCATGGTAAATGTCACTTATTTGTCTTGTCCAGCCACCAGGGCTATGAGCAGATGATTAGCTTAGACCTCTGTGTAACATGTCAGACCCAAGTCTTTATTTACTGTGCATGGGAAGTATAGACTAGGGACAAGTGATTGCATTTGATGGGGAATTCCACCTTTTTTCAAAATTCTGCACAGTTCAATCATTAGGGTGTAGACAAAGTCATTCAGAGTGGTTTAATGTGAATTGGTCCTTTTTAGAGAAACCTGCCAAATCAGGATTGTGGTGATAGGAACTAGACATTTGATGAATTTACTGCCTCTAAAAGCTGTCTCACAGAAAATTATCATATTAATGCTGAATAATACGCTGCCTGATGTTTGAGACATTGCTTTACAATAGTCTGGAGATACAGTTTTGGTGTAAAACAGGTTTTTAATCCATTCATAGTGCACAGGTGCATACAGGGGGTTTTAAGACAGAACAAAAATTATTTAAAAACATCACATCAAATCCCTCTGAATAAATTTGTTTACAGTTCAATGACTGAACTATGCAGAACTTTTGAAAAATCAGTGGAATTCCCCTTTAATTACCTCTGTTTGTCTGAAGATGACAGCTATTTTAAATGAAAATATTCTGTGCTTAGTGTCACTCAAACAAGGGTGGGCAGTATGACTATATTTATTATTATCATTGTACTGTTACTTAAAGAACACTGAAACACTGCATGTTTGATTATAAATGTGGAACTAATAGTCTTGTTCAGTTGGATTTAGTGCAAGACAGTATGTGAAATTTTGATTGCAATTGGGAAGTATTTGAAGTATGATATTATATTTTTTGCCATATTGCCCATCTCTACTCTCATATATTCGCATATTCAAGTATAGGTAGATTGACTCAGTAACGATTACAGGGTGGAGATATTTGTTTTATGATTTTTACAGCTTTTTAAATATTGGGAGCTGGTGCAAAGACACTGAGTGACAAGATGTTACAGTTTAGTGAGGGAAGGGGGGGATTTTATTGCATGGCCTGGAGGGGGCAGTATATCAGATTGTACAGAATACAGCTCTCTGGTTCACAGTTGTCTGCCTGGACTACAGTTTTAATGTTTTGTTTGATGCAATGAATAACATTGTCATGCTTATTCAGTCATCTTGGGGGTTAAAAGAGGAGAAAATTCTTATGCACATATTGTAAAATTGTGCATTTTTTAATCTTGTGTGTGAATCTCTGCAAATAAATAAAAAATGTGCACTAAAATTGGCAGATAACTGACAAATTGAATTTTATACTGTAGAACGTTGACTGTTTTATGTAGGAAATCAACTATACATGCAGTTTAATGCAAGGTTGTTAAAATTCTTGCACTGTATGTCTTCATAAGAGTGGAAGACAAAAAAAACAACAATGTTGATGGACATATTTATTATTTTCCTTTAACATATCTTATATGTGTGTTCAGTCCATCCTAGTGAGCAGTAAGGAGAGTTTTTTCTGTTGAAAGGTGAGTTATATGGCTATTTGCCTTTGTTAAGGCATGCTGCTGAATGGTTGCTGCCTATTGCATCCCCTGTGATTGGCTGTAGCAGTCAGTGTAGGCTGAGTGCTCCCTGTGCTCTAAATGCCAGAGGGCTGTTCCTGACCATCCGAGTCCAGTGTCTGTTCAGCGGCAGATCGTGTCCTGAATCCTGAATGATTGTGTCCCAAATGTGTATGTGTGTGTGTATGGTAAAACAGGGTCACGCAGAGTGAGTAATCTCTCCTTTTTCTCATCATTAGTGGAGAGAGAGTGAGAGAGAGAAAGACATTTTATGGTCATGGTATGAATCATTGTGTTCCTGTTTCTACATGATAGCCCACAGTTTTGCTCTGACCTCAGTTGGTTTGCTGACTCAGAATATTGACTGTTTGCATGGTTTAGGCTGTTGTCAATTGAGCCTGGCTTGGATTCATGATAGTGATCAAAATGTTACAAAATCGAAGGGTTAAAGGTCAAATATTGATGCTTGCGCTATATTTATTCATTGTGCTGAGATGCCTAGCCATAATCGGTGTTTATGCTTATCTCACAAATAAACATTTTAGGACAGTCTGTGTAATATGCTCTTTGTGACTGCAGTGTGTATTTTGGGGATTCACAGGTTCATTGTGTTCCCTCTGTGTTCTCCTGCAGGTTCAGAGCCCTGTAAGCAGTGAAGAGGTGAGTCTTAATACTGACCACATCCATGTCTTGCATGGTGCATGCCTACTGTGCAAGGGGGAATGAGCTCATTTGGCTGACTGGGTCCAGTGTATCACATTCATGCTCTGGGGCTGGGATTCAGTTGAAGTGAAGTGTCATTGCTAAGAGGTCAGTGGTTTTTGCACGGATACTGGTGGAGACAGATAATATAAACTTGTCTCCTGCTGTAAATGTAAATCTGTGTCTAAGTGCTTCTAAGAACAAGGTGTACCAGACAGACAGACAGAGAGAGCTAAAGAAAGAAAGAGGAGAACATTATGTGAATGTAATGGACATTTAACAAATAGGAAGAAACAACTTATGTGAAGTACACCCTAGTTAAGCATTTAAAGGGGAATTCTGCTCATTTTTGAATGTTTCTAATACGGTCACTGAGATGTAAAAAGTCATTCAGTGGTATGATGTGAAATTTTAAATTTGTTGAGAGACTCAGATTTAGGTGGTGATAGGAACCAGGGCTCCCAATGTCTACAACACAGATATATACATTTTATTTGCTATCCAGAATAAACAGTGAACCTTCATGGTTTTTAAGTTTTAAAATGTGTAGTAAAATAATGTTAAATTTGAAAAGAGCTTTTAGAGATATGAAACTCTTCTGACATGTGGTTCCTATCACCACCATAGTGAGCAAGACTCTGACTCTGTAAGTCTTTTTTGAACAGATCATTTCACATCAAAGCACTCTGAAGCACTTTAGTTCTTTACAATGGAATTATGCATTCCATTGTAAAGATTACATTTTTAGAAAATTATGGAACTTTGAAAAATTAGTGGAATTTAAGGAGGTTAGAAGTGAGTGTAGAGCAAATCAGCTGATAATTGTAATGAACTACATGAATTGTAAGGAGTCTTCATTGAACTTACATGGTCAAAAGAGTAGGGGATGCTATAAAAATGCAGGTTTGTAAATGAATTGGGCAGATATGGTGTTTGCATGTACGCTGGTAATGCGTCATGTATGTGTGGCAGAACGTGCCACCATAAGGCCTGGCTGATATATCAACCAGCTGTTATTAAGGTTCCACTTACTTACTGTTATTGCCAGAATACCTACAATAAAGCACTGATTTGAATTGAATTTTTTTGTGCTTCTTTTTTTGAAGTTGCTTATATTGAACACATAATTCTAGCATGGAGATAATTGCTCATATCTCTTGGACTGTAATTGTCTCATGGTCTTATATCACTTTTGTTTACTCTTTATGTTGAAGTTTGAAGTTTAATTTTTTCAATATATAGCATTTTGTCAGCTGACATTACCTGAATTTTTAGGTTGACATTGATATTGGGGACAGAATGTAGAAAGCGGTCAGGCCCTAGTTGTGAATGTGGTGTGATGAAGTGATTGTGATGTTGGTCAATGGTAGAGCTGGACTAGGGCCAGTATGAACAGATGGGCACACAGGGGAGGGGGGTGCTGCTTTTGTGGCTGTACTGATCTGAGATCTGTAGGAAAGCTTTGGCCTTTTCTTTATCACTCTGTGGCAAGGTTCTCACTCAATTAGACTTAGACATTACTCTTTAAATCAGATCAGCCTGGCCTTAAATGTTAATGTGAATGGGGTTTGCAGACTTTTTCCTGCTAAATTGTCTGTAGCCAATATTTTGTAGGTTCTCAAAGATCAAAGTGTCAAATGCATTTTAAAGTGATAACTGATGGTATTGTGAAGAGGCACAGCATGCTGAAGAAGCATAGTTATTGTTGAGGAGCATTAGTACTACATCTCCTAGAATGCATCATTCTCAGTAATGAGGATGCCGAGACATCAGTAGGCTTTAGCTAGGACACAGAGAGGAGGGAGCTCAGAAATGCATATACCACACACACACAGTTCAGACACTGCTGGCACCAGATTCTCACACACACAGACAGAGCTCGCATCACGGTGTGTGCTCACAGAGCACATGAGCTTAGACAGCAGTCCACGCAGTCAGTGATGTCGATGTTCTAATCTCTCCTCCGATTGGCGGACGGAAGAGTGTCAAAAACACACAGGCTTCGTGGCTGGGTCTCACAGTCGGACTGGCTTGTCATACGGAAAGCTTTGCCGTGGTTTAAAGCTCGGGTCTACTGAGGAGTGCAGAAGACCCTCAGCCGAGCCCCAGCTCTGCCTGGAGCTCAGAAGCCCCCTCCTTTACCTCTTCTCCCCGGAAACAGCATGCAGTGCCGCGTGTCTGAACACAGCAGCTTTAACACCCAGGTAGGACCGAGACCTCTAAAGCTCCACTGAACTTTTTACAGCCACCGAGACACCCTGACCATTAGATCTAGCTGCTGTGTCCTTCAACCGGAGAAAAATAGTGTCTTGTGTTTTGTTTTTATTGAGTGTAAGTTTGTATGCTAAGCTGATGGAAGGGCATTGAAAACATTAGACTGCTCTGTTAGTCTAGCATTGTGTTGTAATTATGTATTAAAACACTCACTAATGCACTGGATAGCAGTTCAGGCATCAGCACAGGTCATACAAATAATGTAGCTGAGCAAAAGGAACAAAGAGCTTTACTCCATATCCTATCCTTCCCTCCCTTTCCTACTGTTTTCCTACTGCCTCTCGCTCTTTCACCTTCTCTCCTCCCTCACACATCACTCTCTGTTCTCTCATGTGCCTCTCTCCTCTTCCTCCCTTCCAACCCCTTTTTCTTCCTTGTCTTCCTGTCTCTCTCTCACTGGGGTGGGGTGAGAGAAGCCGGAGATATGACTGACAGATGGGGTGCTCAGTTCGAGCCCTCAGAGGCTGAGGAGGATGGAACATTTCCAGCTGATTCCACCTTATTGATCTTCAGAGAGAATAAAAGAGAACAAATCACGCCCAGGAGGTTGTGTGTGGGGGAGGCTCGGAGTGAGTGAGTGTTGAGAGAATAGGCTGGATATTATAATGAGCTACATGTATTGTAAGGAGCCATCACTGATCTTACAAGGTCAAAGGAATAGGAGATGCTTTTATTGTTATTTCTATTTGGACATTTTTGTAACAAGATCATATAAATGCAGGCTTGTAAATGACTTGTGCTGATATGGCACTGGCATGTACGCTGCCTAAGGCAGCGCGTCATGATTGAGTGGCAGAATGCGCCGCCGTCGACTCTCTGGAAGGATACTGATGCTGATCCTGCCATTGCCATGGTAACCATGACCATCTGTAGGGATCAGACCCACAGCTCTTCACCAATCACGTGGCTTTGATCCCTCCTACCTCCATCCCTGATAATCCACCCCTTCTCTTGGTTAAGGCTACTGCACGCTCACGGGGTCCAGAAGCACAAAACACTGACACTTTCACACAAACACACACACACATACACACATTCTCTCTCACTGGCACATTTGGGAAGCTCCTGGACAGATGTATGTTGGTGGAAAAGAACGTGACATTATGCACTTTGACCTGAGCTGTGTTTTGTCACATGCTGTGTAAATGTGGTCTCCCTAATGGGTTCCTGTGTTCTAGTATTGTAATTTTGTCCCACATTAAAGGTATCTTTCATATATGGAAATTAGCTACATGTACATGTTACTGTTCCACATGAGATAAATCTACTGAGAATTCTGCTGTACAAAAAATAGGTCACAAAGCATGTGTGTCCTGGAAAGCTGCGGAACAATCTATGTTGCCTCCTAGAGAAGATTCATAGGAACTGGTAGTGTGGTTGTTAGACAGATAAATGTAGGTATTGTTACAGAAATGATGGCTTGTTCAGAGTGACACATAAAATGTACTTGTATCATGCAGGCATCAGTAAAAAAGATATTCACAACCGTATCATATTGTCACTGTCATGACAAAACCTTGTACCAAAAAGGTAGTGTTATAGGAGAACTTTTTTATTTTAATGCGTGTTCATTTAATGAGATTTTATTCCAGATAATTGGACCATTTCTACTGGGCCAGCCATTACCACACAGACCCCTGTGATCTATTCAGAATTATTTGTTTTGCAGCAGTTTGTCCTCCACTACTGTCCCAGATCTTGGTTGAGGTTTGTTGTGATGATATCATAGCGTTGTGTAAATCTCTGTGCAGACGTTGGCTGGCTGACTATATTTTACCGATTACTGCTTGCACTAAGCCTCTGTAATCAGTGCTGACTTAGCTCTGAATGTGAGCTCATTCAGCAGCTATCTCTGCAAGTGGTCAACATCAAACTGTATGCCAAATAAAAATGACAGGGCTGACAGTAACAGGGTTAGTATGCATGCACAGTATTGTAATATTGTAATAAGAATGAATATAAGGTGAAGCAAATTACATTTAAGCCATTTAGCTGCTGTGATTTAAGACTGGCTCTCATTAACGGTCTTGGATGGTGACGACATGCATTTTCAACCATGTACAGACAAAATCAAACTCACAGTATTATAGCAGATGCCTGTGCTTGTCTTATTGTTATATATTATATACTATATTAACAGTTTATAAGTGCATCCATCACTTTGCTCTACTCTTCTTTTCTAAGGGTGATGAATTGACGAAGGTCTCCTTAGATACACACAGAAATGTGTAAGAATTTGTGGTTCAGTGTAGACTTTCTCAGAGACACCTACACTACAATGAATGCTAGGCTGTAAGTCTTACTGTGGAATGTGGAACGGCTCTGAGATGCCTCATTCTTCAGGCTAATGTCTCGTGAGATCCATTCACATTCAGGAGGAGGTGTAAATATTCACATACGGACACACTGAGAGCTACATGTGTTTAAATATGCACTTGGATTTTGTTTTGTTTTATGATTTAAAGGTAATAAAAACATTTGTGAATATTCTCAGAAAATCTGCATTTTAGTCTTGTATTTTTATTTTTCCAACCTGGCTCTCTCATGCATTTGATGAATAGGTGGAGAACACAGGCATGGCTTATATTAATGTTCATTTCTTAGTGGCAAAATTTACATCTGCTCATTTCCCTTTAAGCACTTTCTTGTTTGGATGAGTATCTTTGTGTTAATGTAGATGTACTTTATAGGTAATGTATTTTATTTTTTCATCAGGGAGAGCAATGATAGAAGTCAATGAGTCAAATTGGTAGGGTAAAGATGGAGGGAAGAAAGCAGGAGAGGTCCTTGCAGTGTGCGTCCATTTGTACTTTTTCTTGCTGTGTTCCACTTGCGGCTGGTGGGCGTTTCCATGTTCTTTTTGCCTTGGAAATGAAGGAACTATATTGCCAGAAGGTAGCAATTAGAATAAAATTCTGATTTTTGGTTTTTATGCTTTATAATTTTCACAATGCATTAGTCGTCCTCATAGGTTAGAAAGTTAACTTGCTCAGTCTCGCTGTCACGGTGGCTCCTCCCACTCCTCCATGTGCTTTTCTGTTTACTTTTTATCGTCCATATGCTTCTTTGTTTGGTTTCCTCCCGGTTCTGCTCCTTGTTTCTTGTCTCCACCCTTGATTGTTTCTACCTGTTTTCCACCTGTGTCTTGTGAACCTTCGCCAGCCCTCTTGTATTTAAGTCCTGTGTTTTCCTTAGTCCTAGTGCTGGTCTTTGTTTGATCATGTTTGGTGTGTTGGATTTGTTTGGTGTGTTTCTCTGTTGTATTTATCCTGTGTTTCTCATTATGTCTTTTCCCCAATCTCTTCGTCTTGGCTATTTGAACCTGGACCGTTCTGACCATGACCCTGGATTTGCCCTTAATAAAAGTCGCTTATCTCCGCATATGCGTCCGCCTCCTTGCATCCCGGTTACACTCGCTAGCTTGCTGACTATTTTTAGGCAATCTTAGAGCTCCATATCATTGTATAAAACTAAATATTTTTATTATTAGGCTAGAAATGTACTTCACAGAAGTATGCACATGCAAAAGCTTTAAGCTACGCGAACATGATTTTGCGCGTTGTTTGAGCATTGCAGCAGGGGGCTCTGTAGCAAAGAGCCAAACCTAGTTAAGCTGTATGTATACATGTATGATACACAATTATATTTTCATTTTTATATAAGCTGCACACACTCCTGTGCTGTCAGCATGTTTAGTTCTTGTGGCCTTTAAAAGATTCTTGTCACAGTTGCTATTATTTGTCTTCTGTCGCCCACTTGAAATACCACATTTGTGCATAAGGACTGTGCGGTTGCAGTGTGTTGGCTGGGTGTTGTCATTTGCATTTGCATACTTTTTGGCCTTGTGCTAAATACTGCAAAAAGTCATAGATACAGAAAACAAAAAAAAGTTTCCCCTATTTTTCCTTGGAAAAACTTTTGCTTTATATGCTGTTTGTAGCAAAAGCAGGTCTTATTTGCATAAATGTGAAATTTGCTGAACTTTTTTGTAGCTTGCCATGGCACATTTTGCCACACCACAAAATATCATGCACCACACAATGTGGCAGCGCTGTCCATTGGAATGAATAGGATGCGGTGCGGTGAAAGTTGACGAGTAGTGTGCTGGACAACTTATTAGGCCTGTTAGGTTTTGCCTTTAACAACTATATAGAAGTCCCAATCATTTTCCGTTAACCCATCTCTTATTCAGTTCGTATGTCCATTTTGTCCTATTTATATTGCCTCGTCAGATGCATTAAGGAAGATTCATACTAGTTTATTCTTAAGATCTTGCCGTGTTTACACAGTATGTCTGACAAAAAAACTGTCTAACACATGCCATCTATAAAAGTGTTACCTTTCCTTTCATCCATATTTTCGTCGCTTGAACTCTTGATGCTATTAAAGTGGATAACAATTCTGAGAACTGTCCCAGTACTGCAGATCAGTTTAACCTGTCATGGTTTCCCTATAGGGATTGCTTTGATCAGACTACTTAAATCATAAAGAGTTGGATTATATAGCATTTCACTTCTTCATACCAGTGGGCAGCTAAAATGGATTAAAACAATGACAGATTAAAGACTGATTTTACTGTTTAATCCCCTTTTAATGCAATGTATGTATGCACTGTATGTGTGACAGGAGAGAGAGTAAGAAATTTCTGTAAAATGTGCTATGACATGTAAAAAGAAGGGCAGGAATAGGTCACGCTGTGCTGTGTGCATGCATGTTTATTGTTAGAAATGGGCAATGAAATGCATAGCTATTTCAGCATGAATACACGCACTGGTACTGTGTATTTAGTCTCCGGAACAGTACTTGCTTTACTGAAACATGCATGTGCCACAGCATTTAGCTTGTACACAGTCAGTAGAATGACCCACGGTTAGTCGTTGCATTTTAATTGTTTGTTGCATAAGCAAAACTGACATTTAATGCAATTAAAAAATCTGCATCCATGATAGGAAAAAGTCTATAGCAAGGAAACTGGTACCATATACAGCAATGACCCTGAATGTTTGACCTCTCGGTTTTCTTCAAGGGTAATGAGTGTGAGTGTGTGCGTGCAGGCTGATGAATGTGCGTTCGCTTGTGTGAGTCTGCCTCCATCATAATGCAGCCCTACGGGGTCCTGGTCACATGACACTGAGCAGTGCAGTCTGGGTAGGACAAGTGGGTGCGGGGAGGAAAGGGCAGAAGAAACGGAGGAAGAACAGGAGAGAGAGGGTGATGGGAAAGAAATACCTATAAATCTGGTTAAGGCCAGAGAGACAGAGGGCATACAGCACATAGAGGACCATGACAGAGAGAGAAGGCATATCCTGCATGTTTATTGTGTTTTACTTTTTTCTTTGAAGTGGATTTATATATACTGCTGCTGTCAGAGCAAAACCCCTGTGTATAAAGAAATGGTCTAGAATAACTTGGAAAGAACGGCTGGTTCCATTGACTTGCATTAAAAGTAAAGTGTGTTTTTTTCTTCTCCTGTTAAGTTACCATTTTGGAGAAACAAGGTTTTGTTCCAACAACAGTGATATATAAAGTCATAGTTAATTATACATATCCATTTCAGATCTTTATTTATCTCTTAGAATTAAACAGGTTGTTTTTGTTTATGTGCCTTGTTTAAGTGTAAATGACCTCTGTTGTGATTGGTTACCCTGTAATGTACCTCACTGAGAAACCAGACTGAAACACTCTTTATAACTTCAATGTGTGGGTGGACTAAACTGCTTTTGGCAAAAAGGGGTGGGAATCACTAGCACCTCACAATTCAGGGTATACTATAGGCTGTAGACATTTTTTTTAACATTGACAGATGTGAAAATCTGATGATGAAAATGACATGAAATAAAATAATATTGTTTAACAGCATTTTTGAAAGCTGTTTCACTCAGTTTGAATTCATGGTATTTCTTCACTTTAAATGAATATTACTGTAATAGCCTGTTAGCTGATTAAGGGCTTGAAGGTCAGGTTTCGGGCTTTTGACTTCACATGCACAAAATCTGTGACCAGTTTGCGACAGCAGACATTAGCTGTGTAGTGGAGAGATCCTGCATTTTCTGTCCTGCTTCCTGCCAAAATATATAACATTAAACATGCCTGGCTGTGTGTGAGCCTATTTTCCAATAATGAAAATCCAGAGCCTGTATTATAATGTGATTATGTTTTATGAATTAATTCCGAATGCTGTTTCTTTAGGACAGAAGTGAAGATATATGGACAAAAGGTCAGAAAAGAGAAGGAAAGATAGGAGCAATGTGTGTGTCTGTACATGAGAGAAAGGAGGGAGGCTACAAGGCTTGTCCTTTCGTATATAATGTCACATGTCAAGGTGCAGGTGGGACGCTTCTCATTAATAAAATATTTAAACCTACAGGATGTTCTGAACTTAAGTCAAGAGTTAAGGCTGTATTTGAGTGCAAGTGTAGGTGAATGTGCTCTTGAGTGTTAATTTTAGTGTATTTACTCATCGGCTGTGAACAGCTGTCACCGTTCTTAATAGTAGCATTAGATCAGTGTTTTCAGTGGTCTGTATGTGTGCAGCAGGTGTGCAGCAGACAGTGGCAAAAGGCTCACAGCATATCCATACAGCATTACCTGTGTCCTTCATCTCTCCTCTGCCAGCTATAGATGGAATTAAAGATAAGGTCTCAGTTTGATGATGTCACTCACAGACTGGAAAGAATTTCCCAGGGGTCTTGGGGGACTGTGTTTCCATAGCAATCCAGGATTCTCATTTATGACTGTGTGACAGCCCAAGCACATGCCGCCTCAGCTGATGCACAGACACACATGTGAGATGGCATGCAAAATCGCACTCTTGACACGGTGCCTGAGAATGCCTCACATTTCATGTCTGAGTCCTGCGTTTTAATCCATTTGCCAGTGAATCTAATTCCCTGCTGGTCTTGCAGGGGGGATGTTCCTGAAACGGAGCACAGGTTTTATTTTAGTGGCAATCTGGTTGTGTGTTTGGTCTATATTCGTAGCGTTTATACAAATCAGATGACCCACAGACAAGAGGAGGGACTTTTGAAAAGCTGCTTTTAAAACAACTGGACCCACTGTGAGAAATGTCGGTCAGGGTCACATAAAATGATTTTACATTTAGCGCTTTTTGAACATGGAACTCCTTCACTCTATACCTTTTAGATAAGGATAAATGCAGTGTGAAAATGGTACGGTGTATGTCATGTACTTACCATAAATGCAATATATGTAGGCGAGTTTAGATCTGATACAGTATAAAGAAGAAGTTTGATGCTATTTATGGTAGAATTAACAAGGTTAGTGACCCAGTGTTTCATGTTTACTCTTAGAATCTAGTCTAATTCCATTTCTTTACTTAAAATGGCAATAAAAGAGGACTTACACAGTATTGTAAACCATAAACAGACAGAAAGCATATTTCCATAAAGGAAAAGAAATTAGATATATTGTAGTTAATAGTCAGGATACCATGTGTAAAGCACTCAAAATACACTGCTCAAAAAAATAAAGGGAACACTTAAACAACACAATATAACTCCATGTAAATCAAACTTCTGTGAAATCAAACTGTCCACTTAGGAAGCAACACTGACAATCAATTTCACATGCTGTTGTGCAAATGGAATAGACAACAGGTGGAAATTATTGGCAATTAGAAAGACACACTCAATAAAGCAGTGGTTCTGCAGGTGGGGACCACAGACCACTTCTCAGTACCTTTCTGCTTTCTGGCTGATGTTTTGGTCACTTTTGAATGTTGGTGGTGCTTTCACACTCGTGGTAGCATGAGACGGACTCTACAACCCACACAAATGGCTCAGGTAGTGCAGCACATCCAGGATGGCACATCAATGCGAGCTGTGGCAAGAAGGTTTGCTGTGTCTGTCAGCGTAGTGTCCAGAGGCTGGAGGCGCTACCAGGAGATAGGCCAGTACACCAGGAGACGTGGAGGAGGCCGTAGGAGGGCAACAACCCAGCAGCAGGACCGCTACCTCCGCCTTTGTGACAGACGTGACAGAGTCTGGAGACGCCGTGGAGAGCGATCTGCTGCTTGCAACATTCTTCAGCATGACCGGTTTGGCAGTGGGTCAGTAATGGTGTGGGGTGGCATTTCTTTGGAGGGCTGCACAGCCGTCCATGTGCTCGCCAGAGGTAGCCTGACTGCCAGTAGGTGAGATCCTCAGACCCCTTGTGAGACCATATGCCTGTGCGGTTGGCCCTGGGTTCCTCCTAATGCAGGACAATGCTTGACCTCATGTGGCTGGAGTGTGTCATCAGTTCCTGCAAGATGAAGGCATTGGAGCTATGGACTGGCCCGCCCGTTCCCCAGACCTGAATCAGATTGAGCACATCTGGGACTTCATGTCTCGCTCCATCCACCAACGCCATGTTGCACCACAGACTGTCCAGGAGTTGGCGGATGCTTTAGTCCAGGTCTGGGAGGAGATCCCTCAGGAGACCATCCGCCACCTCATCAGGAGCATGCTCAGGCGTTGTAGGGAGGTCATACAGGCACGTGGAGGCCACACACAATACTGAGCCTCATTTTGACTTGTTTTAAGGACATTACATCAAAGTTGGATCAGCCTGTCGTGTGTTTTTCCACTTTAATTTTGTGTGTGACTCCAAATCCAGGCCTCCATTGGTTAATAAATTTGATTTCCATTGATGATTTTTGTGTGATTTTGTTGTCAGCACATTCAACTTTGTACAGAACAAAGTATTCAATGAGAATATTTCATTCATTCAGATCTAGGATGTGTTATTTGAGTGTTCCCATTATTTATTTGAGCAGTGTATAATAAACAACTGCATTGTATTATTATTGTATTAATATCAAAGGAGGCCATCCTTCAGTTTTCTCATATCCAGTCAAAACATTAAGTTCAAGTTATTTATTTTTTTAGGAGATGTTTCTGCAAGTGTTTCTGGAATCCAGTTGCATAAGGAGGTGTCAGTCAAAGGTAAATTAACCAAAAACAAGAGTTTCTGAGACTCAGTTAAAGGGAAAACTATAGAGAGAATTGGACTTTAACAGTGCAAGACCTGGTAGAACATTAAAATGGTTCCCTTCAGATAAACAGCTCAAGTCCTATTCTTGCTTCTGATTTGAAAATATCCACAAGAATTTCTGTCCATCCTTCCACTGGGAGAAGACAGGGTCTGAAAGGGTTTTTACCTGCCACATAGCCATTACTGATAAAAATGACAGGCTAAAAACAAGAACATTTGCAAATTAAACACTTTGCACTTTCACTCTGGACTCCAGACCTCAACATTATTTAATGTGTATGGGATTACTTGGATTATGAGAAGCAGAAAATTCAACCAACCAAGACTGAGCTACAAAAATATCCCTGCTAGTCTGGTCACAGTAATTAAATTTTCCTTAACCATAATTAATTGTCATATAAATTTATAAATTTATAAATATAAATAACTATGATTAAAAGTTTGCTCTTTTTTGTTTATTGGATGCAACTTTTAAAGTACAAGCTTAAGGTCACCAAATTTGCTGATTAGATGTCTTGCGTCTTGCTGTCAATATGTAATAACTCCCAAGTGATTATACAGCTAGAGCTCAAACGTTGTCCCCTACTGTCCCCTAAAGGTGTTATTACCAAACGTCAAATAAACAAACATTACTCACTGCCACCCTCTAAAAGTGTGATAGCACCAGTTTGATGACATGTCTCCACATGTCTGATTGTTAAATCTAACAACTGTGGACAATAATTGGAATCAGCTCAAATAATTGCAATCAGGCAGTTATTTAATAACTGTGACAGGAGTAATCCCTGCAGATTGCTTTGTAAAACTGAATGCAAGTCTCCAAAAAATAATGGAAGCTGTAATGAAGGTAAAGAGGGGACACAGTAAATACTAGAAAAAAATATGTTTAGTTATTGAGGCCTTTGTGTAATTTCATGCTAAAATATTTGTTGATAAATCTGAATAATTCGACTTTGAAATTAAATTAAATAAATGAAGTGTGGTCTTTGACTTTTACACAGTACTGTATATCACGCTAAAATTAAAAAAAACTTAAACTGAATATGAGTATCAGCATGTGTCAGTAGCAACATATTGCATGCTGTTCCCAATAGCCAAGCAACTTTTCTGTTCTCAGTTCTGTCTGATCTTCTATGGTATTCCACCTGTGATAGCAGCTTTGCTCCCTCACATGGACATGAGTGGTTGTGATGTTCCACCATATTGTGATCCACAATATGTACCTCTGTACATCCTCACTTAAAACATACTTGTCATCCCACTTACAAGACTACCATGAAAAGATTCAACCTTTTTATATGTGCACAGCCTTTTATCATCCACATACACTCTCTTCTTCATAAAGAGAGGAGAGAGAGGCCTGAAAACAATGCATGAATGACATGTTTCATGCCACTGGGCCTTAATCCCTCTTTGGATTATGGGATTCAGATTATAGCATGTAAACATTTCATCTAACAAGAATATTCAAAGCCAGTTTAGGGCAAATGCACCACAGGCCAGTGAATTAGTGCTTACTAGAAAAGAAGCAGTGACTCATGTTCTTGGAAGAACTTTTAATTAACTTTTGTTGTAGGGCAGATTTAATTTACCAGTTGGGTTGTTGAATTTGCAAGTGAAGTTTGCAGATAGGTAGGTAGAAACTTGGGTCAAGACATTTTGTGCTGGTCCCTAAAAGATAACATTACTGGCTATATTGCTAGAGGTGGAAAGTAACATATTACATTTACTCTTGTTATAGTACTTGAGTACATTAAAGATAGTACTTTTATACTTTATAGTACTTTTACCAATAGCTTTCTCTCTAACCTATTGGTAACTAGCAAAGATACTTTGTCTAGATAGACAAAGTACTTCTTGTAAGTTGCTCTGGATGAGAGAATCTGCCAAATGCTGTAAATGTAAATTTCTAGTAAAGTATTTTTACTTCACCACTTTAATTTTTTATAATGTTGCAGAGTAAAATTAAGAGTACAATTCAGTAGATAAACCAGTTAGAGGAAAGCATGGTTAAATTTAAAAGACTCCATTCTGAAAGGCAATCAAAACAGAGCAGTTCACAAAAACACTTAACGATGAGTTCAGAAACGTGAAGTTAGTAGAGGGAAAAAGAGGAGAACGTTACTGGCACATGCCAGGAACATACTTTACCATCATCTTCTCCTTGAGCAAAGAGTGCTGTTTACTATTTCTTCTTTTATAATCTTCTTTTTTTTTGAGTTACCCATATAAAACACAGTCTTGTCACAGTTTTGGAGGTATATGGCTGTATAAAAATGTTACATGTTAAGTTTCCCATAAATAATTCTGGTGAGCTCATGTTTGTTTTCACTTTCTGTTTTTTTTTCTTAAGATTTACTGGCCTAAACAGTAATCTCATTAGAATTAATGTGATGGAAAATGAGCAGGTTTACTGATATATGGAAATTCTTTTGAGCCAAGACATCAAAGGGCCAATCATCAGAATTAAAAAACTATTGAGCAGTAATAATCATTCAGTCTTGTTGTCAAAAATACTTTTCAATTTGCCACAGCTGGAATGTAACTTAAAAATTGATCAGCAAAGATACCTTTACCCCTCAAACTCACTTTACAAGTGATAATTACATCGTCAGAAACTATGTATTCCGGCTCATCACAGAGTGCAGCCTGACTCTACAATCTCTCTTTCTCGCTGTCTCTCTGGACTCTCTCTGACTGCATTTGTGTTTGTTTGAGTCTTTATCTGTGTGAGAGGCTATTGAGCTACTTAACTGTCAAATAAAATAAAAAAATCTTTACCAGAGAAATATAAATCAGTTAAAAAAAAAACGTTTTGAATGTAATGTTTACATTTCATGTTCATCTAACCATGAAGTGCAGGTAGTTAAGTCAAACCTTGTGCGAAACATACTGTGATCAGTCTCTGTGAGGGTCTCAAAACATTTTTTCTCATGTAATATCATTGACTGTAGTTTTGTTTGTACAGATTTTTTTCCAGTGATGTAGCCAAGTCAGCTATAGTATAGTATTATGCAAAAAAGTCATTTCTCCAGTAGTTCCCAATTAAGAACTTAATTACTCTTACTTGTGTATCTTTTATTAGTACATTTACTTGTACTTATGTAAATTATCACTGTAGAAACAGTAGTTAGGTAGTTAGGGTGTAATCAGATAGTGACATGTTCATGTCATATTACACACTAAAACTGAAAGCTGAAGTACAAGTATGTGTGTTATTATGGTCTGTTTTCCTTGCAAGAAACTAAAACAACGTCATCTGTGTTCTGGGGACAACTTGCGATAGACCACACTCGTTGCTGTGGTGACTGTCTGGAAATGTTAGTTTCATGGAGGCTGGCGCTTATTTTGGGATGTCTCCTCTCTGCTTCTGGAGAGGAAAGGCAGGGTTCACATTGCAGATGCCTTTTCTGATTATCCAGCCAGAAAAAACACAGCAGCACATCAAGTGAGATTAAGTCAGAGTGTCAGATGTACAGAGTGCAGCCGTGCGTGTTTAATATGTGATGGTTTGTGTTTAGAATAGTGGGTAGTTTGTATGGATTATACGTTAGGCTGAAGGGCAATGAAGTGTGTATATTGTCACTTTCCACATTTGAAGGCCTTACATGTTATGTTAACTACCAACATAATCAGGAGCTGTCAGTGAAAGTACATTTTGATTTCCAATGAGTAGGACAAAATCTCATGTGAAAAAACTTAATTGTAGCCCTTTGAAAGTCCTATATGAAAAAGATTGGCTTCAGTCAGCTGTTAGAAAACAGTGGTAGCAGCTCTTTATCAGAACTTACTGAAAAAGTGACTACAAAACTGCAACAATAAGATAAGTATATGTGAATCACAGTTAGCTTAGTGCTAACCAGGGATAGATTAGTGACCAGGCTAGTGTCCAGTGAAGGGGCCTCAGGGAATTTCAGATGCTTGCAACATTTACATCTCCTGCAGATGTAAAAATCAGGTGAATCAGTAGCCACTGAATGCAAACAAATGTTATATTATTGACAAATGAAATGTTGTGGTTACTACTGATACGAGATGTTTTAGACTGTGTATTAGTAGTTTTAGTGTTTAGAAAGTCTTGAAACAATGTCATGTTGACATAATAGAATATTGACAAATGTGCCAAATGTTTGTTGCTGAAAGTGCATATAAACTCAAATGTTTATGTTGTTGTATCATCTCATATTGAAAAAATTTAGTCATTGAACACCCCCAGTTAAATTACGTTATGTTGATTTTCTAAGTGAAAATAAGTTAACATACCCACTACAGAGAACACATTGAATGGCTTTTTTGCACTTTCCTGCACATTTTACTGCAGTCCTATTTATTTGCTGAGTTTATACTGAAAAAAAAGAACATAAAATGTTCCATACATTTTGCACAGATGTCACGATTTGCCCCTCCCAGTCCTGTACGTGTTTGTGTTTTGGTATAGTTCACGTGCTTCTTTGTTTTGGTATCCGTAGTCCTACCCCTCGTTTCGTGGCTCTGTCCCTGATTGTCTCCACCTGTTTTCCACCTCGTTTTCCATGTGTATTTAAGCCCTGTGTTTGCCCCTTGTGTTTGCTGGTCTTTGTTGCTGTTTGAATTGTTCTCTGAACTGTTTGCATTGTTGGTTGTTGGTTATTCTGGTTACTGTGTGTTTGAATCTGCTTATTGTTTATTGTTGGTCTGTCATGTCTGCCCCCCATTCTATCCGTGTTGGCTTCATGACCATGGACTGTCTCGACCCTGATTTTGGATTTGCCCCTAATAAATCTCCCTTATCTCCACATATGCATTCACCTCTTTGCTCCCTGTCACAACAGACCATGTTTTACTTTTACCTTACATGTTAAATTCAGCATATTAACAGTAATTGTGTATTGAAGTGCTCTCTGTAGAAGATTTGTTGATTTATCTGTTTACATGGACAAAACATGGGGTGCCAAGTCTTTTGCAGACTTTGTTTTAACATCTATAGCCCAAATATTAAGGTGTAGCTTAACAGCGCTGTTGCGTCAGTAGAGGTCTATAAAGATGTGTAATAGAGTTTGAAATACTGCAAGTCAGGGGCAGTCATGGGCTGGAGGTTAGGGAACCAGCTCTGTGACCGGAAAGTCACTGGTTCGATCCCCAGAGCCGACAGCACGTGATTGAGGTGCCCTTGAGCAAGACACCCAACCCCAATTGCTCCCTGGGCGCTGCAGATAGGGCTGCCCACCACTCTGGGCAAGTGTGCTTATTGCTCCCTAGTGCGTGGGTTCACTAGTCTGTATGTGAAGTTTCACTTCACGGAAGGGTTAAATGGGGAGGTGAAATTTCCCTATTGTGGGACTAATAAGGGTAATTTAATTTAAAGTTCTCACTGCATAGATTATACTTTGAGTTTGAGGTCACGGTCTCGGCACCATCTGTCTTAATGTATTATAAGCATGGGAGTTAATAAAGTGACCTTGAGTCTTTGACCCTGACAAAACCTTTTGACCTCTGTGGTTTTGTGTTTCACTTGGAAAACAAAACTGGCATACTTACTATAGCTTGCATAATGTGATGTTCCTGCCATAGAACTTTGAATGACACTAGAATGCCTTGATAATGCAACCTTCATTATCAAGTTAGTTTAGTGTTTTATAAAGTTGTTTTTATGCTAAATAATATAATTAAAACTAATAATTAAATTACAGCAAATTTGATCCAATTTAGAGAGGGCTACAAAGTGATTATAAAACAATTATCGATGCGTCTTTTTCTATACAGGATTTTTTTTCACTGTGACAATTTTGTACTTTTAAAGCAAAGTTTTTGTAATGATCCGTAATGAATTTACTTCCAATATCTTGTATTAGTAAAACAAATGGAAGTGATGTGGCAAGTGAACTGGAAGACCTCTGGGGAGTCACATGACTTCTGACTCTCTCATGGTCCTATCACTGCTCACATTCACCTGAATTCTAATGTGTACCACCTGCGTGTGTAGTTCATAAGCACGGGCTTCAGTTAAGTTTAATTACGAGGTATTGTTTCTCTGTAAACTACTTCGCATTCATTCCTGTGGTTTTTATCCTGTTTTTTGACCATTTGCTTCATTTTTTGACTCTGCCTTTGGCCCAGTCCCTTTGTACTTTTGAATAACTGCTTTGATTTGTATTTTGATGACTTTTGCCTGCGTTTACGACTACGTCTTTTGCCTTGCCCTTTGGTGGTTGTTTACCAAGTGTTGTGCTCACCAGAACACTTCTGTTGTGTTTTCTGGATTTGACCCACGACTGTTATTTGACTATATTTTTGGACTGTGATTCTAAAAGTAAAGCTGCTATTGTCTTTTTTATCCGCGAGTGTCTGGTTTCTGTTGATTTGCCACAGATATGTTAAATCTGCAGTGAGAAACTGTCAAACACTAAAAAGTTGTGACGATGTCAGTTTCTCTTTTGAATTCTTTCTTTCCACCTTAAATGGTGCCATATTTACATTCTGTCATTTAAAATGGAAGGGGAAAATTGAACAAGAAGCTGCATGATGAATAAAAATCAACTTCAGCCTCATAAAGCAGTCTAATGTTGAGAGACATTTTACAAGAAACTATTCAACTTCTGAGGAGAATTTTTCTGTCAGAAAGCGACTATAGCTGAAGCTTAAAGCAGAACAAAGTAAGTCCGTGTTTTTGTTCAACATTTGATTATTTTTAACCTATACTAGGACATCAGGACATACTGAGACATCCATCCATTTTCTAAGCCGCTTCTCGTCAGGGTCGCAGGGGGGTGCTAGAGCCTCTCCCAGCAGTCTTCGGGCAGAAGGCAGGACACACCCTGGACAGGTCGCCAGTCCATCGCAGGGCAGACAGACAGACACTCACACCTAGGGGCAATGTAGCATGTCCAATTGGCCTGACTGCATGTCTTTGGACTGTGGGAGGAAACCGGAGAACCCGGAGGAAACCCACGCAGACACAGGGAGAACATGCAAACTCCACACAGAGAGGACCCCGGTCACCTGGCCAGGGAATCGAACCCAGGCCCTCCTTGCTGTGAGGCGACAGTGCTACCCACCACGCCACCATGCCGCCCATACTGAGACATATTGGACAGTAAATGTTGTGGCTCCCAAGGTGGTTTGATTTTTTGAGCATGTTCTACGGAGTGATGAATGACATGTCACTATCCGACAGTTTGATGGACAAATCTTGTTGGATTCCATGAGAATGCTATCTACTGGAATGCATATTGCCAGTAAAATTTGGTGGAAGAGGAATAACAGTCTGTGGACGTTTTTCAAGGGTAGTGTTAATGCTATTGTATACAAAGACATTTTAGGCAATTTTATGTTTCTGGTGTTTATGTTTACAGTCTGGGGAATGCCCCTTTCCTTTGTGCACAAAGCAAAGTCCATGAAAACATGGTTTTCCAGGTTTGGTGTGGAGGAACTCCAGTGGCCTATACAGAGCCTTGACCTGAGCCAGTCCTTCTTATCCAATATGAGTGCCTGACCTCACATGTGCTCTTTTGACTGAATGGGCACAAATTACCAAGGACGTACTATAAAATCTTGGAAAACCTTCCCAGTAGGCCTGTCACGATAACAAAATTTTCAGAACGATATATTGTCCCAGAAATTATTGCGATAAACGATAATATTGTCATTTTAAAGTGTCATTATAGACTTTTTTCTTGCTTCTGGGCTCCTCAAAGGAGCTTTAAGACAATGTGCCACAATAATAATATAGTAGCATAATAATACAATTACACCATTTTAACGTGAAATGAACTTTTTTATTATTAAGAACAGACATTTGGCTTTCAATATGAAAATATTTTAATATCCCAAATAAATAAAACAAATAAAATACAACCACACTTGGGCTCTGTGGATTCTGAGAAAACTGCACAAAATATTAAACAGACATTTATAACAAAATAAACTCAAACTTTAACAAAAAGTGCAAAAGAATGGCATTGCAACATTAAGTAACAACATTAAAGTAACATTTACATTAATTCAACTTTTTAAAACTCTGAACATAACACAAAGGTACTTGGAGTCTCTCTTATCTGATCATATATGTATATGCTATAAATCACAGTGATACGAATCACAAATTCACATAAAGTTTATAAATGTTTGCTTTTCGACCTTATTTAACGGCAGCATCTCTTTGGCGATATAGCGAGTTACACTATCTGTGAGTGTGCGCCATTTTGCGCTATCGCGTTTGTATTTACACTGCCGAGCAAAGGCATCCGTAATAGCCACCTGACGGGAAGACCCCTCTCCAGCTGAACTTTTTGTTTTCAGCTCGGAAAACTGGGCTGGATGGTTGTGCTTTAAATGTGACCTCAGGTTAGTTGTATTGGCAGCTTTCGTTGACACCGTTTTGAAACAAAGTCGTCATACCGGCTCATTGACATTGATGGGTTCTCCACGCTCATTTGGCTTAAAGTCAAAATACTCCCACACCGGAGCTGTGGAATGTGGCTTTGAAAAGTCCATCTGGACTGGACGACTCTAAACGTTCTTGCTGGAGCTGTTTAGTTTTAAGAAAGTCCTATTAGCCTCGAATACGTTCGCGAGCTAACACATCACCTGTGTGTGTGGAGGCACTGTTATTGACGCATGCGCTCTCCGTGTACTGCACTCATTTCCTAACCGGTACATGTCGCGCTCTCATCGCAGATTCGTCTTCCCTTCCCAAATTAGTGTTAAGGGGGGGGGGGGGCGAGAGAGCAGCACTGCGTGACTTTCTGAAATCTAACGTAGTTGCGGTTTATTCTCATGTAAACAAATTTGCGCGAAAACCCAATGGCCAATTATCGACATCGGCAAATATGATCGCGGTTAAAAAAATTATCGTACGATAAGTCGATAATGTAATTATCGCGACAGGCCTACTTCCCAGAAGAGGGGAGCCCTTTGTTAATGCAAAAGGTCAGGAGGAGGACACCTTATAATTGCCCATGGTTTTAGAAAGAGATGTCCAACAAGCTCATAAGGTGTTACGGTCAGCTGTCCACATACTTATGGCGATATAGTGTGTACACATAATAATGTATGATTTGTGTGAAAATTGAGTTTAAAGTTGTAAAAGTATACACTCTACATTTTGCATTTGCATGACTGTCATGTGACACCATCTGTGCAAGTTTTGTGTTTGTAAGTATATGAGCTGTGGCTCTGGTATTTGTGTTTCTGTGTTTGTGTGTTTGTGTGTTTACCTGTAATCATTTTATCTCTCATCATTGTGTACATTCTTGTGCAGAGAAACGATGAGGAGGCGGTGTTGGACAGAGGTGGCACCCGCTCCATGCTCAACACCAACTTTGAGAAAGAGGAGTTGGAAGGTACAGAAAATGTGTCTTTCTGATGTTCATTCTTAAACATTGAAATTGTTTCATTAATACTGCTTTAATTGTGCACGTGTACACCTGAAACAACAAATTCACCTTCTCCCAAAACTATCATAAAGGCCTCATTAACAGCTAGCTACTTATTTTAATATGTTTCATCCCAAGTTCATCCAGTACATTGCTATACTCTTAAGTTCTGTCTGACAGAGGTTGAAATAAATGTGAGTAGATCCTGATGTCAGTTATGCTGCGTCCTAAGGAAATATTCCATTTTGAGAACAGTCTAATCTTGGCTCACACACAGCCAGAGGTCTTCACATAATTTCTCTGATTCCAAAACCTTATCCTTAGTTGTCCTCATCAGAGTGAGGAGTATCTGGATTGCATACAGTTTATGATGCCTCTGATGATTTTCTGTGTCTTCTTGAAGTATCAGTCCAGTTCTCATGTGCATAATGAACAGTCTGCTATTGAGGCTGCCTTGTTGTAATTACAGGCGACTCATGTCCAACAGTACCATAGGGGCACATTGGCACCCAAACACACATACACACGTGGACAAAATTGTTGGTACCCCTCGATTAATGAAAGAAAAACCCACAATACTAACAAAAATAACTTTAATTTGACAAAAGTAATAATAAATAAAAATTCTATGAAAATGAACAAATGAAAGTCAGATATTGCTTTTCAAACATGCTTCAACAGAATTATTTTAAAAAATAAACTCATGAAACAGGCCTGGACAGAAATGATGGTACCCCTGAAAAATGTGACCAAACGGACACGTTAAATCAAGGTGTGTTCACTAATTAGCATCACAGGTGTCTACAATCTTGTAATCAGTCAGTGGGCCTATATATAGGTAGAGCTACAGGTAGTCACTGTACTGTTTGGTGACAAGGTGTGTACCACACTCAATATGGACCAGAGGAAGCAAAGGAATGAGTTGTCTCAGGACATTAGAAAGAAAATTATAGACAAGCATGTTAAAGGTAAAGGTTATAAGACCATCTCCAAGCAGCTTGATGTTCCTGTGACTACAGTTGCATATATTATTCAGAAATTTAAGATCCATGGGACTGTAGCCAACCTCCCTGGACGTGGAGGAAAATTGATGACAAATCAAAAAGACGGATAATACGAATGGTAACAAAAGAGCCAAGAACAACTTCTAAAGAGATTAAAGGTGAACTTCAAGCTCAAGGAACATCAGTGTCAGATCGTACCATCCATCGATGTTTGAGCCAAAGTGGACTTAATGGGAGACGACCAAGTAGGACACCATTGTTGAAAACAAAACATAAAAAAGCCAGACTGGAATTTGCCAAACTACATGTTGACAAGCCACAAAGCTTCTGGGAGAATGTCCTATGGACAGATGAGACAAAAATGGAACTTTTTGGCAAGGCACATCAGCTCTATGTTCATAGACGGGAAAATGAAGCATATCAAGAAAAGAACACTGTCCCTACTGTGAAACATGGAGGAGGCTCTGTTATGTTCTGGGGCTGCTTTGCTGCATCTGGCACAGGGTGTCATGAATCTGTACAGGGTACAATGAAATCTCAAGACTATCAAGGAATTCTAGAGAGAAATGTGCTGCCTAGTGTCAGAAAGCTTGGTCTCAGTCGCAGGTCATGGGTCTTGCAACAGGATAATGACCCAAAACACACATCTAAAAACACCCAAGAATGGCTAAGAGGAAAAAACTGGACTATTCTGAAGTGGCCTTCTATGAGCCCTGACCTAAATCCTATTGAGCATCTTTGGAAGGAGCTGAAACATGCCGTCTGGAAAAGGCACCCTTCAAACCTGAGACAACTGGAGCAGTTTGCTCATGAGGAGTGGGCCAAAATACCTGCTGAGAGGTGCAGAAGTCTCACTGACAGATACAGGAATCGTTTGATTGCAGTGATTGCCTCAAAAGGTTGTGCAACAAAATATTAAATTAAGGGTACCATCATTTCTGTCCAGGCCTATTTCATGAGTTTATTTTTTTAAATAATTCTGTTGAAGCATGGTTGAAAAGCAATATCTGACTTTCATTTGTTTATTTTCATAGAATTTTTATTTATTATTACTTTTGTCAAATTAAAGTTATTCTTGTTACTATTGTGGGTTTTTCTTTCATTAATTGAGGGGTACCAACAATTTTGTCCACGTGTGTAAACATTCAGAAACAAACACGCACACAGCCTGTACTGTGGTCAAAGAGAGGTGATGTAGGTAATTGCAAGTGTGTGTGTGTGCAAGCATGTGTGTTGCAGAGCCCCTAAAGGCCTTAAAACTTCTATTGTAATGTCAAATTTCAATCTGTGGAAGCGCTGTAGAAAGAACATATTCATAAACACAAAAATCACAAAAATGGCTGCAACAAGGTGTGTCTGTGGGGGGGGGGTGGCCGTATGGATATAATTCGTATTGATTATGGCCTTGCTGAGAACCAGTGGCCAGTGTTTTGCTGACATTTTGTATCCATTCGGAGTGTTAATATGTAGTAGATACAGCATTCAAAGAGGCTGTCATATATTTCCAGGGGCATCTGACAGTCTCACTTTAAATAATCTCAGGACTGTTGAAAGCTTCCATATCAGCCGTGTCTGTTCTGCCATGACTTCCAACTCTATATGTATATATAGGTGTGGGACTAATTTATATCACTGCAGAATATATTACAGCAGTATTTAGACAAGAGGCAAAAGTAGTGGGCAATATCCACATAGTCACAGATAACGCACTGCAAGACATGCTTATATTAGCTTAGTCAATCATCTCTTACTACTTCCTCATCTCCTGCTGTGTGATCATCCATCCATCCATCCATTTTCTAAGCTACTTCTCCCTCAGGGTCGCGGGGGGTTCTGGAGCCTATCCCAGCGGTCATCGGGTGGAAGGCAGGATACACCCTGGACAGGTCACCAGTCCATGCATAAGGAATAGCTGTTCTCTTGGTGTACTGATAGCCTTTACCTTAGGATTAAGCTTTAGCATTGAGCGTTTGTCTCCTGTAGCATCACATACAGACAAAGCTGTGCTCTAGGGCCTGGTCCTACCACAAAACCAAGAATCTGCAGCTTAGCAACTGCCACCAATCCTATAAATGACTAATATTTACTATTAATTCCTGCACATTGAACCGTTTAACTGTTAAGTACAAGTGTAAGCACCCCCATGGACCACCACAGAGTAGGTACTATTTGGGTGGTGGATCATTCTCAGCACTGCAGTAATACTGATGTGGTGGTGATGTGTTAGTGTGTGTTGTGCTGGTCTGAGTGGACCAGACACAGCAGTGCTGCTGGAGTTTTTAAACACCTCAGTGTCACTGCTGGACTGAGAATAATCCACCAACCAAAAATACCCAGCCAACAGTGTCCTGTGGGCAGCGTCCTGTGACCACTGAAGAAAGACTAGAGGATGACCAGCACAGGTGTGCAGCAGCAGATGAGCTATAGTCTCTGACTTTACATCTACAAGGTGAACTGGCAAGGTAGGAGTGTCTAATAGAGTGGACATTGAGTGGACACAGTGTTTAAACACTCCAGCAGCACTGCTGTGTCTGATCCACTCAAACCAGCACAACACACACTAATACCCCAGCACCACATCAGTGTTACTGCAGTGCTGGGAATGATCCACCACCCAAATTGTACCTGCTCTGTGAGGGTCCATGGGGGTCCTGAAAACTGAAGAATGGGATAAAAGTGGGCAAAGAAACAGATGGACTACAGTCTGTAATTGTAGAACTATAAAGTGCACCTATATAGTAAGTGGAGCTGATAAAATGGGCAATGAGTGTAAAAACAAGGAGGTGGTCATAATGTTATGTCTGATCGGTGTATGGGGCATACGAGACATTTAACTTCAGACGTTTTGACCTGAAACAACATTTAGCACCATTTTTTGCTGACCTAAAAAAGCTGCTGCTTGCATATGTGTACCACAGGTTTATCTATATCTTGGCATTCTGTTTTTCACTATTTTGCACAATAAAATTTTCAGCTGACCTCAGTTGTTAAATATGGTTCTTCACAAAAGGATAGGGGCATTCCTGAATGATAAGCTGCTGTTAGCTTACAAAAATAGTTTTTTATGTAGGTAAATGCCATTCATTCAGTTTTAGTATGTTTTACAGAACACCACATTTACCAATAAAATATTTAAAAAGTGGTATTGTATAAATATCAATATCATTAATAAAATGAAAAACATTTATAGGGGCTAATTGAGTAGTAAGATTAGATAGCGCTAGCTTGAGTATTGGTACTCGATACCTCTACAGGATATGGCATCGGTATCAGAATGGAAAAAGTGGTTTGGTGTGCTGCAATTAAACTTCACTAATTGGGCTAATTATGTTGCAATGACAGTTGGTCTGTATTCTTTAAGTACTGATCAAATCCACAATACGCTAAGAAAAGCATTTGCCTTACAATGCAGGTGCAACACCACAACTTCCAGCTAGTACATGTGGCTTCAACCTTGATTCTAACCTAGGTCTAGTACTTCCTACATTAAAGTGAGTGCCGATCAAAGATGGAGGATTGTTTTTTTCATGCGTCCACAAAAACGCCCACACCACAGTAGCATTAGAGCCACTATGTATGGCCACTGGTTCTCAGTGTGAGTGCCTGAGGCCATCGTCAGTACGGATTACATCCATACACTCTCCCCACAGACACACCTTGTCAACCTGCATCTTTCAGACAGACTCAATAGTGTTAGAGTCAGGCATGAGTGCTACAGGGCTCAAAGAGAGAAGCTGAATAGGATTGAAACGGAAGCTGACAGTGATTAATTAATTTATTTTTATTGACAAGAATAGATGTCCATCATATTTCTTGGTTTAGTTGGTAATATGTACTAGCACAAAACTTGTCATGTCATTTTTGATAAAAATCCAAAGTTTCTTGATGACTGTATTTTGGTCTTGTAGGCCACCGCACTCTATACATCGGAGTGCATGTTCCTCTAGGTCGGAGATCACACAGACGACACCGTCACCATGGACACCGTCACAGGAAGAGGTCACGAGAGAGAGATTCAGGAACTGAGGATGGCAGGGAATCTCCCTCATATAGTATGAGTGTTTGTGTGTTCTGTAAAAATAAAGTTTATTACTTCCTTCAGTATAGCTGAATACCGCAAACCTTTCTCCACTCTCACATGTGCTCGATACTCTCTCTCTCTCTTTCTTTCTCTCACTCTCACTTTTTCTCCAACAGCAGACACTCCGTCTCAGAGGGTGCAGTTTCTGTTGGGGATGGAAGATGAGGATGAGGAGCACATTCCTCACGCACTCTTTACTGAGCTGGATGAGATCTGTTTGAGGGAGGGAGAAGATGCTGAGTGGAAAGAGACTGCTAGGTACACAAAACACAAATACCTACACAGACCACACACACACATTAATTGCTTCCCATAAGGTTAGGGTTTTTTTTAACATAATTTAAAAACATCACCTGTCCTTTTACTTTATGTGGACATTATATGATGAGAAACTGAAAATGGAAACAGAGCATGGTCCAGAAATAATCTAAAGTTTTGTTATTGGAGTTGGAGTCATGCTAAGGATTTCAAATATGTGCTGTCCTCAAGTCATGTTGGAAATATTGTGCCTGGGAGATGAGTGCAAATATCATGATCTATAGTTGGAAACTCAGCAAGGATTTTTCCATGAGCCCTTGTTTTTCGAGTATTAAAAAGCAGTAGAAGCTGCTGATAGTTGTATTATAAACTAGTATGTATTTCTCACATGAGCATGAACATGAGCACATAAACATGAATCGCCAGAACTGAATGGTTCTAGGGGGATAAAAACATTGCTCATCTCATAGGTGTGCTCATTTTGTTTGAATAACACTAAATCAATTTAATAAATTAATGACAGGAAAACAGTAAAAGAGTAAAATTAAACAACAAAAAAAAATTTAATCTCTTGTTTATAGCTAAAACCACTTGAACACAAATCGTGTTGTGTTTATGATCTCTGTTGGAACTTCTGAGGATGACCTAAATGCAGCAATATAGCATTGTGGTTTCTTCATACAGGCTAGCATAGAGGCCTCAATACAATTCAAAAGCACAATTCATGAAATGCTGCTTAGGAACATATGTACAATTAAACCCAGGTTTATGCCGCTGTTCTAAAATTACAAAAAATGATACTGGCTGTTCAGTCTGGTGCTGAAATTTGAATACATTTTATAAGCATTTCACAGCTACATCACATTTTGCTCTGCAGGGAGATACCATATATATACAAACACAGGCAGACACACTTAAAGGTTTACCCTTGTTTTGCTGGTATCTTTATGAAATGTTTGGGGGCAGTCGTGGGCTGGAGGTTAGGGATCCAGCCTCATGACCGGAAGGTCACCGGTTTGATCCCCACATCACATGACTGAGGTGTCCTTGAGCAAGACACCTAACCCCCGGGCGCTGCAGATTGGGCTGCCCACCGCTCCGGGCAAGTGTGCTCACTGCCCCCTAGTGTGTGTGTGCTCACTAGTGTGTATGTGGTGTTTCACTTCACGGATGGGTTAAATGCAGAGTTGAAATTTCCCCATTGTGGGACTAATAAGGGTCTCTTAATTTTTATGTGTTGCCTTTGTTGTACAGTTGATATATTTTTGCAATATTAATGTTTGTGATATGTAGCACTACCTATATAGTGATAAACAAAACAAAATGCTTACAGTCATTTCCTTCTCTAGTAATTGTACAAGCATTCCCTAATATATAGTTATATGATTAAAAGTGGCTTAAAAGTAGTATATGACTTTAAAAGTGAGACAGTGCTTCCTATCTGCTCTCTATTATTCTATGGAAAGTAAACACTGTTGTCATTGACCCGGTCTGAAAGATTGACTGGTGCGATGTGCCAGCTTCTGTTTATCCTGGGTTAACCCATCTGAATGTAGACCTCCTGGATTAGAGTATACAGACCCCTGCTCTACCAGATGCACCTAATGAAGTGAATGCCAATAAAGGCTTTTCTACAGAAAGACCTGCATCTGCATCTGCAAGTTGTGGCCATGGGTTTAAGGGAGTTTGGTCATTAAGTGGACATGCATGTAGATTATGCAGGTTATGAGCAGAGGCTGATTTCACATAATAAGTATGCTTCACATTGTATCAGTTGAAATGGCGTAGTACTGAAATGACATGACAAATGAAGAATAAGGGGAAAGTTTTTGTCCGGATGATGGTGCTGAAATGTACAGTGCTCCCATTTCATTGTGTTAGGTACATGACCTAAATACTGCATGCTTTGTCTCTCTCTCTCTCTCTCTCTCTCTCTCTCTCTCTCTCTGTCCCTCTGTCTATCTGATGATCAATATATCACTTTCTTTTTCCTCTCTGTCTCTTACTCACTGTGTATTTTGTGTCTGCAGATGGCTGAAGTTTGAGGAGGATGTAGAGGATGGAGGGGAGAGGTGGAGTAAGCCCTATGTAGCCACACTCTCTCTGCACAGCCTATTTGAACTGCGTAGCTGTATCCTAAATGGCATCGTCATGCTGGACATGAGAGCTAACTCACTAGAGGAGATTGCAGGTCTTGTATATTAGCACTTAAACTGCATTACAACAGACTTACATACAAGCTAGAGTAATAAAAACATATATGTTTTCTGAATATACAGACATGGTTCTAGACCAGCACGAGACGTCGGTTGCTGTGGGGGAGGAGGTGCGCAGGAAGATCCGTAATGCTCTTCTTAAACAGCACCACCATCAGAACCAGAAAAAACTAGCAAATCGCATTCCCATTGTGCGGTCTTTTGCCGACATCGGAAAGAAGCAGTCTGAACCTCACTCAATGGATAAGAATGGTAATACCATTCAACACTCAAACTTGGCTATAGTTCCTTTTTTTTTTTTAAATTAATGTTCTATTCATTCGGTATCCATCTTCATGTGGCATGCTGGAGTTCACATAAAAAATGATGTTTTGAATTTACTTAAAGCTGCACTGTATGTTTTCTGTTAAAATTGAAAGGAGTAGCATTGCTGAGTCGGGAGAAAAAAAAAACAAGGTATAGTGTAGTGTCTATGAGCTGACATAATCATTTAACAGTCAGAGGTGTTGGGTCAGATTTTGCGGGAGTATTGCGGACCACATCATATGTCGTTATGTATTAACGTCACATGCACAGTTTCAAAAAGAAGGTCTGGCTTGATATTTAGGTCTTAAATTCAAAATCAACATTATACTGATGAATATATGATGACAATAATAGAAAATCACATTCTCAGAAGACGTCATTTACCAAGTTTTGACTGAGTACTCTTTGAATACTCTGTCAACACGCTTGCAATTGTCATGCACTCACGGAAGTCCGAAGGACAGCACAACTCTTTCAAATATATACATCCTTTTCAGATAAATAAGCATCAACACAATTCTGTATTTCTGTTTACTTACTTTCAGAAGTAATTGTGTTGATTTTTTCTATGTGGAAATGATGTATGTGTTTGGTTTAAGTAAATTCAGAGCATCACTTTTTTGAGTGTGTTTGTATTTTTATTTACTTTATAAATTCATGATCTTGCTGTTTCTGTGTCTATGTTCACATTCTCCTTGTTGGCTTGTGTTTGTCGTGTGATTGTGTGCATGTTTCCTATTCAGTTGTGACCCCCACACACCACCATCCCAGTTCAAAGGCCTCATTCTGGTCCTCTTTGAAGGCAGGCTGTATGAGAAACACACAGTCATCCTCATGCAAAACATGGCCCCTCTGCTACCCTAAGTGTGTTTCCTCTCCCTCTAAATGCTCTCATCCAAGCAGAGCCTCAACGCCCCCCGAGCCTTCTCTCTTCTGCCCCAGCAGGCCCCGATTCCCTCTCAGCAGGAGGCTCAGCCCCTCCTATGGCAAGGGCTACCATCCCATCCCCTTCCTGGACCCAGTGGAAAAGCTACTATCAGGCAACTCTGATGGAGACTAACATTTAACTAAAACACAGTGTTAAAGCTGTTACACACTGAAAACAATTTATTTGTGCAATTTATCAAAAACATTTTTTTTTTTTTTCAGATATCATAAATTATTTGTGACACTTGTACAGTTGTTTGCAGAAGCTTAGGTGCTCAACGCACCTGTCAACACACTTCTGGACAGTTTAATGATGCACAGCTACTGTTTATTTTTTTAATTAAATATATTGGAAAAAGTAAAACATGAAATAACATTTTTGAATATGTTAATCCAGTAAATAAATAGAAACTGTGCACTAAAGGATGACCAGGGATGAAATCTTGCATACCAACTACAATTTTAAACCGGTGACAATTACTTTTCGCCTCCACTGTTTAATTTTTTGTAATTTTGCTGACCACATGAACTTGAAGAAGACATTTTGTCTTTTCTTTTTTTTGCAGTGCATCTTTTTTAGTTTTGGTGCAGAAAAGCAGAAAAAAGGATTCATGAATATTTAGCATTTTTGTGTTGTTTATTCACATTGTGTTCAGTGTGTAATGGCCTTTAGACTGCTAGAATTTCAGAGTCTACATAGCTTTGAATCCTAAAAGGTGCTGTCCAGGATCTGGTGCCGAAACCAGAATGTTTAGTGTTGATAGAATTGTAGTGAAACAGAGTCATTTAGTGTCAGGAGTTGTAGTTTGTTCAGCCTGAACCACATCTGTGTAGTTCCTTCAGCATAATTATATTCTGCTTTTATATTATAATTGCTGCTAACTTATATTATTATAAGTTATAATGCTGCTAACTCTAACATTGTTCAATACTGATACCATTCATGTTACTACCTCAGGAAAGTCCTCATTCATTGCAATGCTAACATGAATAGCCTCATCCTAAAGCATTACAATTATTGTTTAACTTCTAGGTAGCCTGCTTTCATCACATTATTTATCCAGGCTCTATTGTCTTAGGGATAAACATGGGTACCAGGGATTTTATGTGATTTAGAATGTAGCATTAAGACCTGGTCTTGTAAGCCTTAGAGGAATGTACTCTGCTTTTCACAGGTCAAATGGTGTCTCCTCAGTCACAGCCCTCCTGCACAGAGGCTCGAAGTGATGGCAGTCGAGAGAACAGTGCAGTGGACTTTAGTAAGGTAAAACCAATTCTGATATACACTTAAAACTGTGGAACTTTGGTCAAAAACTGGTGGGGAGCTAAATGTAACTCCTGTTTTGACAGCTGTACCACATGTCAGTAAAAAAGCTGTGAAGGCAATGTTTTGCAAAAAAAAAAAATCCACAAATTTCTCTTTACCTCAGAAAAACTGACCAGCCAAGACACTTTCTGCAGTGTAACTACAAGTAATGGAATGGAATTATCAATTGCCATTTTGTAAACCGCATACCTAAATCATCACACACTTGCCTTAAACCAGATTGAGTTGTCAAATACTCTTGTTTATGTGGTTTCAGGTGCTGTATGACATACTATGCAAGCAAAAAATATGGCATAATCAGTACTATTATTATAGATATGAAAACAATAATTATCAGCAGAAACAAAACTAACAGTTATTATTATCAGCCTATTGTTATTATTTTATTTATATAGCATTTTACAAAAGGAAATTCAAGCTCAAAGTGCTTTACAACCCTAAAAATAACATGAAAATAACTGTAAGCAAATCCAGTAGGAAAACATTCTACTTCTAATACTAGTAGTTAAATTTACTAAAGCAAAAAGAGACCAAATACTAAATAAGAAATAAATAAAATCAAACAGGGTTACCGGGGCCCCACCCTGGAGCCAGGCCTGGGGGAGGGGCTCGCCAGCGAGTGTCTGGTGGCCGGGCATTCACTCATGGTGCCCGGCCGGGCCCAGCCCGAAGGAGTTACATGAGTCCCCCCTCCCATCGACCCACCACCAATGGGAGGGGCAGTAGTAGGGGTTCGGTGCATTGTGGATCGGGCAGTGTCCGAAGGCGTGGGCCTTGGCGTTCTGATCCTCGGTTGCTGAAACTGGCTTTTGGAACTTGGAACGTTACCTCACTGGCGGGGAAGGAGCCTGAGTTGGTGCGCGAGGTTGAGAGATACCGTCTAGATATAGTCGGGCTCACCTCAACACACAGCTTGGGCTCTGGGTCCAATCTCCTTGAGAGGGGCTGGACTTTATTCTTTTCTGGAGTTGCCCATGGTGAGAGGCGGCGGGCAGGTGTGGGCTTTCTCATAGCCCCTCGACTCGGTGCCTGTATGTTGGGGTTTTCTCCGGTGGACGAGAGGGTAGCTTCCCTACGCCTTCGGGTTGGGGAATGGGTCCTGACTGTTGTCTGTGCTTATGCACCGAACAGCAGTTCAGAGTACCCAGCCTTCTTAGAGTCCTTGGGAAGGGTGCTTGAAAGTGCTCCTCCTGGAGACTCTATTGTCCTACTGGGGGACTTCAACGCTCACGTGGGCAATGACAGTGAGACCTGGAGGGGTGTGATTCGGAGGAATGGCCTCTCTGATCTGAACCCGAGTGGTGTTCAGTTTTTGGACAGTTTGTCCATCACGAACACCATGTTTGAACACAAGGATGTCCATAAGTGCACATGGCACCAGGACACCCTAGGCCGCAGTTCAATGATTGAATTTGTAGTCGTGTCATCGGACTTGCGGCCATGTGTTTTGGACACTCGGGTAAAGAGAGGAGCTGAGCTGTCAACTGATCACCACCTGGTGGTGAGTTGGATCAGGTGGTGGGGGAAGATGCCGGTCAGAACAGGCAAGCCCAAACGTATAGTGAGGGTTTGCTGGGAACGTCTAGCAGAAGACCCTGTCAGATTGATCTTCAACTCACACCTCCGTCAGAACTTTGACCAGATATCGGGGGAGGTGGGGGACATTGACTCAGAATGGGCCATGTTCCGTTCCTCCATTGCTGAAGCGGCTGACTGTAGCTGTGGCCGTAAGGTAGTTGGTGCCTGTCGGGGCGGTAATCCTCGAACCCGGTGGTGGACACCCCAGGTGAGAGATGCCGTCAAGCTGAAGAAGGAGTCCTACCGGGCATGGTTGGCCTGTGGGACACCAGAGGCAGCTGGCAGGTATCGACAGGCCAAGCGATCTGCGGCTTCAGTTGTCGCCAAGGCAAAAACCCGTGTATGGGAGGAGTTTGGTGAGGCCTTGGAAAGTGACTTTAAGTCGGCTCCGAAAAGATTCTGGCAAACCGTCAGGCGACTCAGAAGGGGAAAGCAGTGTGCCACTAGCACTGTATATAGTGGAGATGGTGTGCTGCTGACTTCGACTGAAGACGTCATTGGGCGGTGGAAGGAATACTTTGAGGACCTTCTCAATCCCACCGACACGTTCTCCAGTGAGGAGGCTGAGTCTGGGGACATGGGAATAGGCTTGTCCATTACTGAGGCCGAAGTCGCTAAGGTAGTTAAGAAGCTCCTTGGTGGCAAGGCTCCAGGGGTGGATGAGATCCGCCCTGAGTTCCTCAAGGCTCTGGATGTTGTGGGGCTGTCTTGGCTGACACGCCTTTTCAACATTGCGTGGACATTGGGGGCGGTGCCACTGGATTGGCAGACTGGGGTGGTGGTGCCTCTTTTTAAAAAAGGGGACCGGAGGGTGTGTTCCAACTACAGGGGAATCACACTCCTCAGCCTCCCTGGCAAGGTCTATGCAGGGGTACTGGAGAAGAGAGTCCGGCTTATAGTCGAACCTCGGATCCAGGAGGAACAGTGCGGGTTCCGCCCTGGTCGTGGAACACTGGACCAACTCTTCACCCTCTCCAGGATTCTGGAGGGTTCATGGGAGTTTGCCCAACCAGTCCACATGTGCTTTGTGGATCTGGAGAAGGCATTCGACTGTGTTCCCCGGGGTATTCTGTGGGAGGTGCTTCGGGAGTACGGGGTACATGGCTCTTTGCTACGAGCCATTCAGGCTGTACAAACAAAGCTGGAGTTTGTTTCGCATAGCCGGCAGTAAGTCAGACTCGTTCCCAGTGAGAGTTGGACTTCGTCAGGGCTGCCCTTTGTCACCGATTCTATTCATAATTTTTATGGATAGAATTTCTAGGCGCAATCAAGGGATGGAGGGTGTCCGGTTTGGTGACCTCAGGGTCACATCGCTGCTGTTTGCAGATGATGTGGTCCTATTGGGGACATCAGGCCGCGAACTTCAGCTTTCGCTGGATCGGTTTGCAGCCGAGTGTGAAGCGGCTGGGATGAGAATCAGTACCTCTAAATCCGAGACCATGGTTCTCAGGCGGAAAAGGGTGGAGAGCCCTCTCTGGGTCGGAGATAGGCTCTTGCCTCAAGTGGAGGAGTTCAAGTATATGAGTGATGGTACAAGGGAGCGGGAGATTGACAGGCGGATTGGTGCTGGGTCAGCAGTGATGCGGGCTCTTTACCGGTCTGTTGTGGTAAAGAAAGAGCTGAGCCATAAGGCAAGGCTCTCGATTTACCGGTCGATCTACGTTCCCACCCTCACCTATGGTCATGAGCTTTGGGTAATGACCGAAAGAATAAGATCGCGAATACAAGCGGCCGAAATGAGTTTCCTCCGCAGGGTGTCTGGACTCTCCCTTAGAGATAGGGTGAGAAGTTCAGTCATCCAGGAGGGACTCGGAGTAGAGCCGCTGCTTCTTCACGTCGAGAGGAGCCAGCTGAGGTGGTTCGGGCATCTGGTTAGGATGCCTCCTGGACGCCTCCCTAGGGAGGTGTCACAGGCGAGTCCACCTGGGAGGAGACCCCGGGGAAGACCCAGGACACGCTGGCGCGACTATATCGCCCAGCTGGCCTGGGAGCGCCTCGGAATCCCCCTTGGAGAGCTGGTGGAAGTGGCTGGGGAAAGGGAGGTCTGGGCTTCATTGCTTAGGATGCTGCCCCCGCGACCCGAACCCCGGAGAAGCGGAAGATAATGGATGGATGGATGGATAAAATCAAATAAATAAAAATTTTGTCAAGCTCATAGTTTTAAGTAGACTGTAAATTTCGAGAAACATATAGACATTTCCAAAGATTCCATAAACCACACAGTGAGTTTTAATGATTTGGTGAATTTATACAGAATTCAGTTGATCTGTGCTGTCATTTGTGTGCTTTCCTGGCATCGAGGAGTCATTTCACCAGCCAATCATCATGCCCAACTAAACCCACTTTTGTATGTTCTTCTGTAATGACAAGAGGTAAAAAAGTCATAATTAAGCTGCACTTCACATGCACTGTTGCCATACTTAACAATTCTTTGTACTTGTATTTGGATACACTGTATGTTGCAGGAACATACATTTTCAGGATTATTCTCTCTTGAATGTATGAAGAAAATACAAACCCAATTCCAAAATAGTTGGCACATTAGGTTAAATGTAAATAAAAACAGAAAACTGTGTTTCAGAAATCCATTTTGACCTTATTTGGTCTACTACTATGCCTAAATAGACTGTACACGGTTTTATCTTTTCAACTTAATGAATTTTGTAAATATACACTCATTCTAAAACTGATGTCTGCAGTGTTCCAAAAAACTTGGGACATCAGCAATTTAGAACTAAGAACTCTGTTAAATGTTCAGAAAACATTTAAGAGGTGATGTGATCATTCTTGGGTATAAATGGAATATCCAGGAAAGGCTTTCCTTCATGAGAAAGGGTCGAGGCTCATCACTATGACAAAAATGCATCAGCAAATAATCCAGCTGTTTAAAGGCAGCATTCCTTAACAGGCCATGAAGGATTTCACCCAACATAGTGCATAATATTTTTATCAAAAGATTCAAAATCCAGAAAAAGCCAGAAAAACCACAACTAAATGCCTATGATCTTTGACCCCTCAGAAAGCACTGCATTAAAAACCGACATGCTACTGTGATGGAAATCACCACATGGACTTGAGAATACTTTGTTGCTGCACCCACAAATGCAATGTACAAAAAAATGGACTAAAAACAGTAGTAAGCATGTGTCATATGTTTGGCCATTTTTATGTTCAAAAATGTCATACATGTGTTTTTTCTGAACAGTAACATTGACATTCATAGTGATATAACTCCACATTGTTTGAAATGTGCAGATAGATCTTCATTTCATGAAGAAGATCCCTCCAGGGGCAGAGGCCTCAAACATCCTTGTTGGTGAACTGGAGTTCCTAGAGAAGCCAGTGGTTGCCTTTGTGCGTCTCTCCCCTGCTGTGCTCCTCAATGGCCTGGCTGAGGTTCCCATCACGACAAGGTAAGAGGCAGGTGGATCTGTACACCAATTCAAACAAAGCTCTTGAAAGAGTAAAGAAAGGGGAATTAGCTGCAGAGAATTGCAGGGGACAAAGTCTAGGCATGAGAAATATCTATCTCACACCTTCCTACACATTTTTTAACAGCTTCCTTAATTTCAATTTTCTTCAGGAAAACTTATAAAATTGAACTGAATAAAATTTGAATAAAAGTACTTGGGAGATACATGATGTATGAGAAACAAGCATTTTTCAGTTATTTTACAGTATAATATCTGTTTTCTCCAGGTTTCTGTTTATACTGCTAGGGCCTCTGGGGAAAGGGCCACAGTATCATGAGATTGGGCGCTCCATTGCTACGCTCATGACAGACGAGGTCAGCACCATCCCACACTCTGTCCCCTGAGGAACCCAGGTTTGCCTCATCTATATCTCCATCTGTTTATTTTTTCTAATGGTATGTCTGCTTATCTGTTCTTCTTAGGTGTTCCATGATGTGGCATATAAGGCAAAAGACCGCAGTGACCTGGTTGCTGGCATTGATGAGTTTTTGGATCAAGTGACAGTGCTCCCACCAGGAGAATGGGACCCCACCATCAGAATAGAACCACCTAAGAATGTGCCCTCTCAGGTACAGCACTTTTCAAGCAAAAAGTTGGTTTTCCATTATATAGGCCCTTTAAGTTAACTGTTGTTATCCATGCAAGTCTCTCCTGATATAGACAGATGTGGTTAGCAGGTAGTAGAGTGATGAATTATAAGGCTGTATTAGTTTGAGTGTTGAAATGGTGATTGAGGTTAATGAAATTGCTGTATGATATAATTTTTTAGGAGAAGAGGAAAATTCCTCCATTGCCTAATGGAGTGACTGATCTAGGAGAGGCAGAGGCACATGGAGGCCATGGAGGACCTGAATTACAGCGCACAGGAAAGTGAGTGTGTATATTTGAGTATGGGAAAGTGAGGCCCTGCCTGAGAGATTTCTCGGTTTTTCTTATTTTCCTTCTTCATCTCTTTTGTTTTCTCTTCTCTGCTGCACTAAATCTAGTCGGTCTTACTGAGCGTAGACAGCCCCTTTACACAGTGGATCTCACGCACACCTGAATTTGTAGTCATCGGAACATATGCAGACATTTCTATAAATCTTTTTTCTTTCAGTTGACCTGTTTACAATGAAAAGCCCTCATCAGTTCAGTCCTTGACAAGTAGTAAATGGTTCTTATAAAATTGTCAGTTTTCCAGGTTAAACTTGCATTATTTTACAGATTCTAGAATAGCAATGGATTTGGCAGGTTTTATTTCCCAGTAATGTTACACCTTAAAACTAATGTATGTGTTAACAAGGCTGTTAAACACTAAACCTTCTTTTGGTAAACACCTTCTTATGCATGAGTAGTTAACAGATGTGATGTCAGATGCAGTGGTTATGGTATGATTGGACATTATAAATAAGCAAAAACAACAAATTTGATATTGTTTTTGATATTGACCAATCGAAATTACATTAGAACAATGAAACATTTCCTAAGCTTTTCGACCTTGAGACAAAAGCCTGTCAAAGAAAACAAAATGTTCTTCTAGGACCATCACCACCACAAATGGACTGGATTATTCAAAGCATGAAACTATGCACATCATAAAACAGAAATACAGTAACCACAAACAGTTACTAAGAAATTATCTGAACACATAAATGCCTGAATAACTGAGCGCAGTCACAAGCATGTTATGCAGGACATTATTGATTTTTTTGTTCTGTTAGGAGGTTTGTGAAACTCCATTTCCGAGTTTAAAAACACCCAGTCAGCTCATAATTATAGTTAAGTTGCCACTTTGTTGTAGTAAGCATCTTTGGCCAGAATAACTGGACTAATGTCTTGTGTAAGGTTGTAAAGCAGTTCCTCACAACGTGAAGCTGTGATATTCATCTAGTTCTTCTTTATTAATACAAAGTCAGGCTTATCTGTGATTCTTCTGCTTCGTCATTGAGAGTTCTTGACCCTCCTTTCTTCATTGCAGCATTGCCTTCAGTCTTTGATTCTTCAAGTCGTTTTTAGATATTTAGTAATGTTAGCCCAAACTGAAATTCGTCATAAGTAGCACTTGGCAATCATTGTCTCCCTTTTTTTTATTATTTTAGGCTTCAATTTTAACTTTAAAAGTGAAACAATAAAACAAAATCATCTTGCTGAGAGTTGAAGTACTGATGTTTTGGTGTGGTTGCCAGGTTTTTTGGAGGCTTTTTTTTGGATATAAAGCGCAAGGCTCCACACTACCTGTCTGACTACACTGATGCCATCAGCCTGCAGTGTCTGGCATCCTTCCTCTTCTTGTACTGCGCCTGCATGTCTCCAGTCATCACTTTCGGAGGCCTCTTAGGAGAAGCCACAGAGGGTCGCATAGTGAGAACATGATTTATATGCTTTAATCTAAGCACACAAACATATACACATAAACAGACACAAACTGTAATGCACTTTCTGTATACTCTGCTGTAATGTCACCCATCACCTCTTTCTCTGTGATTTTCTCAGAGTGCAATAGAGTCTTTGTTCGGTGCCTCTATGACTGGGATAGCGTACTCTCTGTTTGCTGGACAGCCTCTCACTATATTGGGCAGCACCGGGCCTGTCCTGGTTTTTGAGAAGATCCTCTTCAAATTCTGCAAGTGAGTTTTGTCATTGTTTAACCTTGTTCTTAACTAATGTCTCTTTGTGGATGCACCAGCATGTGGAACTGGAATTCAGAGATGAATATTTCTAAGTGTTTCTTTGTTTCTATGTGTTTCTTCAGGGAATATGGTCTGTCCTACCTCTCCTTGCGTGTGTGTATTGGGCTGTGGACGGCTTTCTTCTGTCTGCTGCTAGTTGCCACAGATGCTAGCTCACTAGTGTGTTACATCACACGGTTCACAGAGGAAGCCTTTGCCGCACTCATCTGCATCATCTTTATTTATGAGGCTTTGGAGAAATTGGTGCATCTGGGGGAGCTATACCCTTTCAACATGCACAGTGACCTAAACAAGCTCACACAGTACTCGTAAGTACACAGAAAAGACATATTTTTGCTCCGTCACCTTCATCAATGGCATTATCACATCTGGTTTCGCAGTATTCAGAAGACTGTGGTATGATTTTCTTTACTGTGATCTAAACTGATGGTGTGTGTTTTCCCTTCAGCTGTGTGTGCACAGAGCCAAAAGAACCCAGTAACGCCACGTTGCGTTACTGGCAGGAGAAGAACATTACCAGCTCTGAAGTCGACTGGTTAGGCCTGGATGTCAAGGTGAGAAGATGGCAAAAACATGGTAGTGGGTGGAAGCTTGGTCAGCTTACTGATGACTCACATGTATTCTGCCTTAATGCTTTTTGATGTACACTGCTGAGTGCAATGTCCAGGGCATATTGAAAATAGACAAATTTGAAGGGTTGGCAGACTGACCAATAAGACCAAACTGTAAAGAGGGTCGATTGTTTGAAACGACCGTATAAGTCACTTCAGCAACTTTCTTTTGACCAATATTAAACTGTCAATAATCAGCGATTAACCATCAACCGACAAGCCTAAAATTAAATACTGAAGTCTGATTGAGCTGCATTTGAATTGTAAAATACTTGATATACACATACTTATGAGTGCACACTGAGCACTGAACTAAAAAAGTTGACAAAATTATTGAATATATGATGATGGGCTACTGAAAGTTCTGTATTCTAAAGTTCTGATGTTCTATTTACAAGTCATTAATAACCCAAGTTAAAAAGAATGTATGTGCAATGACTGGTGATAGTCCTCAATGTCCACCACATCCTTTTCTGCAATTTTGCACATCAATGTATGCATCACACCTTAGGTAAACATGAATGAAAATGTGTCTGTCTTATTTTATGTAGATGTTTGCTTTCAATGTGTACTTTATTGTTGTGCTGTCATCCTCTTGAAAAGTGGTCCTAAACACCATTTTTTGTTGCACACGTAATTTTTTAATAGGCCTATGCAGTAAGACCATTTCCTATGTGTACAGTCCAAAAACTATCATCAACTTGAATGATGAACCCAAGTGGCAATACAAGCTTTGATCCATTTACATCCATGTTTATGTATGTGGTCATATGAGAGCAGATCACAGTTAGACTAGATTATTTCAGGTATGTATGCTTCTGTATCTCTAATTGATCATCAGTCTTACAGTTAAGTCCAGTCCAGAGAGAGAATACTCAGCTGCTGGCACCTTCCAGAGGAAGAGGTGCTAAAGCTTTCACTAGATTTAGCAATCACTGAATTAGAGAGAGAGAGAGAGAGAGAGAGAGAGAGTGTGAGAGAGGGAGAGAGAGAGAGAGAGAGAGAGAGAGAGTGTGTGTGTAAATAGAGAGTGGGATGGAAGAACAGCAAGTGTTACACTGCATCCCCCCTCATTACTCTGCTACAGACATGTGTTTGCTGCTGGCTCAGAGCAGAAACTCAGAGCTTAAAAATGTAAATCCTCTCCTGGTTCACTCTGGTTCATTCTCACTCCTGCTGCCTCATATTTTAGCTGCACACACATATTGCAGCAACACAGGAACTAATCCAACAAATCCCTCTCCCTCCCCCTTTATTTTGGCACACTATTGTCATGATTTCATGTCCCTGTAGACAGGCACTTTTGCTAAAATTAGTAAAGGATGTTTTTAACAGCAGTATGATGTGGATCCTTTTTGCTGCTGTGGTTTGCAGGGCTGTGTGCAGCACAGGGGAGAATTCAAGGGCAGTGCTTGTGGCCATCATGGCCCTTACATCCCTGATGTGCTCTTTTGGTCTGTCATCCTCTTCTTCTCCACTGTTGCCATGTCCTCCTTCCTTAAGGAGTTCAAGACCAGCCGCTACTTCCCCACAAAGGCAAGTGTTTATGAGCATTTTTTTGCTAAATGCAGTGGGTGTTTGAGGATGTTTGTGCTTCCTCAATTGCACATGTCTGTCTGAGTCAGGCTGTGTCCTTCCACAGGTACGGCAAATCATCAGTGATTTTGCGGTCTTCATCACCATTGTCTCTATGGTGGGAATCGACTATGCTCTGGGAGTTCCTTCTCCCAAACTGCAGGTCCCCAATGAGTTTAAAGTGAGTTTATATGACATATCAATTGAACATGGCTGCTGTGTTTTCTGTAACTGTGTTTTTACATAACATGGTTCAGTGAACCAGGGCCCATTCACATTTGTCACTGACCCACCCAAAATGACAGCTCAGATGTACTTTAAATGTTAAAGTTATATAAATAAATAAAGCAAAATCACAAATAAAAATGAACTTGTTAAATATTCAGCTACAATTCCGTGTTTGAACCTGATTAATCAAACCAGTTTTGACCAAAAGCCACAGCTATGAATGTGCTTGCTAAGCTTTTCAACCTCCAACTAGAACTAAAGTATGCCATAGGACAAAAACCTCTTCTAAGACCATATGGATTCAAAGCATATAAACATGACTTATTCAAAGCAGAAGGTGACCAAGTGGACCATATAATGTTATGTAAATACAATAACTAGAAACAAGAGTTATCCAACTGTGAACTTGGCTCCTTCAATCCAAAAGCACCTGACAGCCTTATACTCTGCAGCCAACCAGAGACGATCGTGGCTGGCTCATCAGCCCTCTGGGACCAAACCCGTGGTGGACAATAATCATCACCTTCATCCCAGCACTCCTCTGCACTATCCTCATCTTTATGGATCAGCAGATCACTGCTGTAATCATCAACAGGAAGGAACACAAATTGAAGGTAAATTAAAGGTTAGTCTCATTCCTAGGATCCTAACTGCCTAATACGTCCTTAGTGTGTTTACCCTTTGTGCATTTGTATATCCATAGAAAGGCTGTGGGTACCATCTGGACCTGTTTGTGGTGGGCGTGATGCTGGGGTTGTGCTCAGTGATGGGCCTGCCTTGGTTTGTAGCTGCCACAGTTTTGTCCATCTCGCATGTGAACAGCCTAAAGCTGGAGTCAGAGTGCTCAGCCCCAGGAGAGCAGCCCAAGTTCCTGGGCATCAGGGAGCAGCGCTTTACTGGTCTTATGATCTTTGTCCTCATGGGCTGCTCTGTCTTCATGACCTCAGTCCTAAAGGTCAGTGATCTATAATGTGAGCCAGACATCTTTTTTTCCACAAAAGGAATTTAGTGTGGTTCACTGAATTTGTTTTGTCTCTAGTTTATTCCAATGCCTGTGTTGTATGGAGTTTTCTTGTACATGGGAGCGTCCTCTCTCAGGGGGATACAAGTAAGTATTACTAGTACACGCACACAACACGTCTTTGCTTTAGTGTTCAATACAGCCTTAAACATCAACAACCATAACTTCATAACCCCAGAACATATGCCAACAAAATAGCTAGAATTAAATGTAGTCAGAGTTTTATGACATGATGTAACATGTTTTGTGTTTTGTGTAGTTCTTTGACCGTCTCAGATTGTATGGGATGCCAGCAAAACACCAGCCTGATTTCATCTACCTGAGGCATGTTCCTCTAAGGAAGGTCCATCTTTTTACCATCATTCAGCTCAGCTGCCTGGTCCTTCTTTGGGTCATCAAAACCTCCAGAGCTGCCATTGTTTTCCCCATGATGGTAAAGCAAGCAACTATTTTTGTGTTGAGAGAGAAGAATAGTAGAGAAGTGCACCGGATGTTTATATAGTAATTCTGCATGCACAACTGTGATGTTTATGTAGGTGTTAGCTCTGGTGTTCATCCGTAAGCTCCTGGACTTCATCTTCACTAAGAGGGAGCTCAGCTGGCTGGATGACCTCATGCCTGAGAGCAAGAAGAAGAAACTAGAAGATGCACAACAAGAGGTACTGTGTCACTTTTTCCATCCACACTAAGATTGGCTGCACCCTTACAGCCTTCTCCAGTCACAATAGAAAATGTTTACACAGACCCAGTTTAAAGTGGGCATGAAAGTAGGGATTGGGAGGAGGCATCTATGATGAAGCTGGCATCAGTTACTCAAATGTGTTGTTTATATTAAGCATGTTCATTTTAACGATTTCACCAAATCAACTCTTAAATAAATTTTTACTTGAGGACAAAGAGGGCTGTGAATGATACTGTATGAGTGCACCAAATCCAGCTTGGTGCTTACATAATTATGCAATCAATCATCACATAATTTACTGTTACAATAGGCCTGTTGCAAACATGGCATTTTAAATAAAATCAAAATATCCGATACTGTGACTAGAAATAAGCAAAAAGCTGTCTAAAGAATTAACCAGTTCCGACTTCACATCCAAGGTTGAAACTAAAGTGATCATCTCTGTTCCTTCTTAGGAGAATCAGAGTGTGATGGTGGAAGATGAGGGGATTGTGCAGGTGCCACTTGAAGGACATTACAAGTAAGCAAAAGGATCACTTTCTGGCAAAGTCTGGGCAATGGCCTTTCTGCCTTAAAACTATTTTTATGTTATGTTTCCTTGGACTAGACTTTACACACCAGCTCTAGACAGTGTCTTCTGGAATACATCTTTAGATGTTTTGAGACTTGAAACTGGCTCTGGATGTATGTTTCCTTGTTCTTAAAAAAGGTGGAGCAGTCCTCTAATTAATATGCACTGCATTTTTCCATGCTGTTTTAGAGATGACCCCTCAACAGTCAACATTTCAGATGAAATGACCAAGACCTCTTTTGGAAACGTCTGGAAAAGCCTCAACACAGACAATGGCAAAAAAGATCAAAGCGCAAAAAGGTTTGAATTGAGAATTCATTTTACTGTGTAATAGCAGGTCATCAGTAAACAATTGGATTTCTTCAGTGCTGTAACCTAGTTCACAAAAACACTCTGGCACATGGTAGTGCTATGTTACATATGTTCATATCCATATCCAGAAAATGGTTATTTACAGCTAAGATATCTTTGCCTTGACCTATTGGAATGTATTAATAAGATTATGAAATAGTAGTTTTGGTTTTTGTACATTATTTTCTGCTAATTTGAACCACATTTCCCATTCAAATGAACACAAGTCTTGCATTTTCAGTCTCTGTGCTGCTTATGTGTGAGTGTGAGAGCTAATCTGGAGCTTTATTCCCCATAAAGTCCTCTGAGCTTCCTTATTCACTCCTTGCTCAAACTTTATAAGCAGAGTTTCCCTACGTATCTGGCATATCTTGACTGAACTTCTCATCCCATGTTACCCATTAGCTCCCTTTCCTAACCTCTCAGCAGCCGACTCTCCTAAGGTAAGGCTTGCCCCAAACTTTGTTTTTGCCCATGCATTCCTGGTCACTTTGATCAGCATCTTTTTTTAATCACAATTTAGAATTTTTGTTATTTTTCTGTTAATAAACTACTCCATACAGCTGTCCAACCCATCCAGACATGTGACACTGTGCTGCATTTATTCCTTTCCACCCTGCTGAGGCTGGCTGTGATATACAATATCTCATAAAAGTGAGTACACCCCTCACGTTTCTGCAAATATTTCATTGTATCTTTTCATGGGACGACACTATAGAAATGAAACTTGGATATAACTTAAAGCAGTCAGTGTACAGCTTGTATAGCAGTATAGATTTACTGTCCTCTGAAAATAACTCAACACACAGCCATTAATGTCTAAATAGCTGGCAACAGAAGTGAGTACACCTCACAGTAAACATGTCCAAATGGTGCCCAATTATGTCGTTGTCCCTCCCTAGTATCATGTGACTTGTTAGAGTTACAAGGTTCCAGGTGTAAATGGGGAGCAGGGCTGTTAAATGTGGTGTTTTGGGTACAATTCGCTCATACTGGCCACTGGATATTCAACATGGCATCTCATGGCAAAGAACTCTCTGAGGATGTGAGAAACAGAATGGTCGCTTTCCATAAAGATGGCCTAGGCTATAAGAAGATTGCTAACACCCTAAAACTGAGCTATAGCACGGTGGCCAAGGTCATACAGCGGTTTTCCAGAACCGCTTTGTTCAGAGGACAGTAAATCTATACTGCTATACAAGCTGTACACTGACTACTTTGTTATATCCAAGTTTCATTTCTATAGTGTCGTCCCATGAAAAGATATAATAAAATATTTGCAGAAATGTGAGGGGTGTACTCACTTTTGTGAGATACTATAAGTGTGTATGTGTACATGTCAAAAGTGTGTTGAGAATGTTACATGCAAAGCATGAAGAGGAAGCTGCATGAGTTTAGAGTCTGAGGTGAAACATGAACTGTCACTCACTGCATTCACTTACTCTTAAAGGTTAACTTACCCTCCAGTCTTAGTTTATATCTCTATTATATAAAAAATACACAATGTTTTGGATATTGCTACTCCAGGAGCAACAGAGACAAACACCAGTGTTAATTTCAGTGTTGATGCTTAATGACAATTTGGTTCAGGGTCCTTGTCTACAGCTCTGGGGTAGAACCTGATCAACACTGTTCTGGTCACCAAATACAAGAAAATCACAGGGCTAAAACACAAGAGGCCAAAAAACAGGCAACCTAGATGTTCGGCCAGTAGATCAAATGTTCTTCTAGACTATTCATATTCCAGAGTTTGAATCCAGCTTCCAGTCCAGTAGGCAGCTGCCCCAGCACGAACTAATCTAGTCTGATCTAAAGTTAGGTGTAAATTTTATCTTAAACCATACTGTGAGAGTAGATACTTTAAAACTAGCGAGGTAAGGATTGGTACTGCTGGCTACTTTTATAATCATAAGTAGTCAACTAAACTGTTGATGTAACTCTTTGATACATGATACCTGACCAGAACATCAAATGTTTTAATTTTTGCAACTTATTGTTAAGAAAAAAACACCTTCAATTAAAGCCCAAAATGTTTATACTTTTCATATAAAAAAAGAATGAAAATTCAGGGTAAGTTAATCATTAAGTTCATAAAGGGTAACAGAGAGCATATTTGCATGACAATTTTGTTTGTTTATTTGTTGCTTGTGTATCTGAAAAGGATTTTGCCTTTTTGTTTCCAACTCTCTGACACATTCCAGTTCTCCAACGGAAGATATCAGAAGATCTGAGAAACCTGAGGAGTTCAAGGACAGGGACCTGGATAGGGAAACGAGTTTGTGACGTTTCAATAGCGTCAACTGCTTTTTAAACACAACATAAAAGTATTGTGCCACAGTATCGCACCACTCTGTGTTTCACTGTATGTCACTTATGTTTGTGTGTGCCAGTCTGTGCTCAGGCACTTGCATAACATCACATCTTTTATATGTATGTGCGTTCAGAGTGTTTGGAAATGTGTGTATGCCAAGGAGAGGAGTGCAAGTTATCTTTATCCATTTTGATGATCCAATCCTGTTTCACCTTTAGGAATTTTACATTTTTGAAGTTACTTTTGTTTTAAAATAGTTGTATTTTGTATGTTTTGTATTTTTGGACAGTAGATTACTATCCTTTTCAAAATCCTTGTCTTACAGCATGAAAGATACAAATTGATCTATAACAGTATTTTAAGAATTTTCATTAAAACCTCATTAACACTTAGGATAAGCATTGTAACTAAATGTATTATTATTATTACAGTTGAAATCAAAGTTTTAAAAAAGGCTAAATCTAATATTCATTAAAAAATTATTTTCTGAGACAAAATATATTGATATCAATTGATTACAGTTCATGTTAGTAATTGTGTAATGTCTGTCTGTGTGAATATGTTGAAAAATGAAACCAAGAATTTCGTTTACCACATTTTTTAAAGGTATGTCAACCGATTTCTTTGTAATACCTTAACCACAATAATGGTGACCAATATTTTTAAAAGTACTTTTATGAAATACTACTGTATGTTGTATTTTGTGATTTTTCTTTTTAGATTAAGGGTCTAAAATACTAAACATAATACTTCACATGTTTTGAACACCACATACTAGCTGATGCAGCATTAACATGCAAATACTGAGTAAACCTATATTTTGTTTAAACACTGCTAACTAGCACAGTATTTAGTTATATATCTACATTTTGCTCTTTTTACACTCGTTTAGTTTTCTGTAAAGCCATCATGTTGACGCTAAAAGGAGCTTTCATGTTCTGACCAAACTGATTACATAACTACGCAGGCAAGAGTCATACAAACGAGATGCAATAATCCTTTTCATAAGACGGGCATTATATCATGTGTTAACTAGAGACAAATGACTATCATCTGTACATGCACTTATGTATTTTGTTCACATGTAATATGTAATATATAAGAAAGTGTCTATTTAGTGTATAGCTAGAACTAAAGTAGGGTGGGGTGTGAGAGAGCGTGAATGTGTTGATGTCAATATTACTGTAATGTCACTTGCCATTTCCCTTTATTTTGCCATTTTTTAAAGTTTTGTTTAAATATTGTCACACACTTATGAAAAGAATCTGTGCAAATTGGAGTTAACTGTAATTAGTTAAATTACTACAAATTCAGCCTCATGGATTTATTCATTAAAGATGTATATGTATCGTTACAACTGGGCAATCTTCAGTTTTTCCTGAAACTACTTTGAGGTGAAGCAGGGGGGATGAGGATGTGCATGTCTTCTTTCTCAAACAGCAGGAGTGCGAAGGGTGTCATGGCACACTTCTAAGCTGAGGTCTGTGAGGGTGAAGCGATACTGAAGAAGGTCTTTCGGATGAAGTTTCACTGCTTCTTCCCAGCTAGGCATGCTTAGAGTGGCTGTAAGCCAGTCCACTGACCTCTGTGTGCACGCTCCAGACCAAGTGTCCTGAGAGAGAAACAATATACAGAGACTTCTTGTAAATCCACTACATCTATTTTATAGTGTTGACCTTTCCAGGGTGTACCCTGCCTTCCATCCAATAACTGCTGGGATAGGCTCCATCTCCCCCAGCGACCCAGAAGGAGAAGCGGCTTAGAAGATGTGTGTGTGTGTATTTTATAGTATTTTTTTAGAGTCTTAGAACCTTGTGTCACTAAAGATAGCACCAGTCTGCTGCCAGGTTTTGGTATCAGGCAGACATCAGCAGAAAATGCTGGATTAGATATCAGAGGAAAAAAAATGAATCAAATCTAGTCCTACAACAAGGCCTGAAACAGCACATATTCACATTGTGTGATGTCAGGTTCTTGGCTGTGTATTTTGTCCTGTGTGGAAGTTGAGTATTTGAGTAGTTAAAGCACAACTCCGGTCCTGGAGGGCCGATGTCCAGCAGTTTGGTTTCCCTGCTCAAACACACATACTTAACCTGGCAATTAACAGACAAGTGTGATCAGGTAACTCAACAAATTGTGCAGGACCTCCAGGACCGGAGTTGTGCATCGCTGAGTTAAAGCATGAAGGCTTATTTTGAGATGCTCACCTTAAATAAAACTCTTCCATTAAAAATGGCTCATTTTAAAGCTTAGTGGTTTTAAAGAACAAATACTGGATCTATTGAACTTGTGTATGTCTGCACACCTATCTAACCTGGCTCTGCTTGATCCAGCTTTGGTCCAGTAGATTTCCCTGTTTCTCACCCAGCAGCAGAGCTTGCTTGAGGATGTCCTCTGCAAGCATCTCATTGCCAACCAGCAGGAATATGAAGGCCTTCAAATGCAGCACACGTGGCAGGAAGATGTGAATGGTGGCATAGCGCTGACTGAAATCTGAAAGATACTAAATGAGAAAATATATACACATGCATCTTTTGAAATGTCACTATGACTGTCAATATCATAAAATTTTAGTAGTTTAATGTGTCCACATTATATGTCTCAATGTGCATTTACTGCTTTATTTGTATTTGCATCACCCCAACACACCCAATTCACATTTTGCTTGTGAGATAAACTGATTGAGAAATCCAACAACTCTGGAAAATTACTGCAGTCAGCTTACATAACTGTGATTATCTCAATTAGGTGCTTAATAATCTTGACAGGCCTAAAATTGATATTTAATGAAGATTTAAAGATTGTTATTAAAGAATCTGTGTCATCTATAAATACAATATTCATGGTTTAGGACCATATAGTGGCAAATATAAAAGTGACATAATACACAAAAAAGTGACCCTTTATCCGTAAGAAATGGTTCTCCAAGGTTTTCTTAGTAAAGGTAACAGTCATTCATGAAGCCTTGAACACAAAAAAATGTATAATATATACATTCTTTGCATTAAATAATTCTCTGTGATGGAGGACCTGCTGTATATGGTTTAAATGGTTCTATATAGCTACTGTTACAAGTTAAAGAACATTTTTGGTCTTGTATAGACCCCTTTTTGCTAAGAGTGTACTCTTTGTTTAGGTTTAGGTTCAGGTCACCTGCAAAGGTTTGAACACTCCAGGTGAAATTACATGTTTAATTGAGTTTCTAAGGGAAAACCATTTTTTGGGACTATTACTGTTTATTTTCGTAATTTAACATTGGGAGAAAAAACATTTAAGGCTTGTGCAAAAGTAATGGGCACACGTTATTTCACTTAGAAAATCAACGAAACATGTTATTAACAGTCTGCCTCAGGTGAGCTTTCACTCTATGAAATTTAAATGACAGTGTGAGAAACCTTCACTGTTTTGTTGTAGATGGCCTTTGTGTGTTTGTTTTGTTCACTCAAGGCTTTCTTCAAAAGCAGGACACTGCACTCCAGGAACTTGACCACTCCACTGATGGAATGAATGGAAGCTGGCATCCCAAAATAGATGCCATACGCTTTCCTATAGAAGTGCGCAACCTTCTCCCAGTCAGCCAGCCGTGCATACCTAAACACCCACAAGCACACCGCACTCCATCAATAATGTTATCTCATCCAGCACTTCTATATTATATCTATAAGATATTACATCCATCAGAATTTAATTAATTTTATATTTAAGGCTAATTCTGAATGCTATCTGCTCATAGCACATGTGAGTGTGTGTGAGGTATGAGTTCTAACCACAGAGCAAGTGCAGAGTACAGATTTATCATCAGACTCCTGTCAGCCACCAGGGTAGGATCTGACTGACACTCCTTCACGAAGGCCAAACACTCTTCAAATGGCATGACAGCAAACCCTGAAACACACACCCACATATCTAATTACAACAGAGCAAAGAAAACATACTTAATATAACACAAAAAATACATATACACTATATTTCTAAAAAGTATTTGCTCGTCTGCCTTCACACACATATACACAAGAATAACTTGTATTTAATGGTCATTTTGACTGAAAATTAAGGTTGAAGGGTGTTCTCTGACTTTTGCACAGTATAGTCATTTCCCTTTTCAACTGTAATAATTACTAAAGACACACACTGGGAAGTATATGTAGTAGTGAGCATGTGTTGGTGATTCACAGCGCATACCAGCATAGAGCAAAAAATCAAAGCAGGCAGCATAGAACCAGCCCTTAGCTACGCTGATGGTTCCTGGTCGCTCCAGATTCTGGATCAGCTCCACACACTCTTTGTACCTATTCTCACACACACACACACACACACACACACACACACACACACACACACACACACACACACACACACACACACACACACACACACACACACAAATACTGAGTGGACATTTCTGCATTAATGTTTTTTGATGTAAACAAAGCGCACACACACCTGTATGTGAGGAGCAGAGGCATGTACAACACTGCAATAGTCCACATGTCCAAATCAGGTCTGTTCAGCACCTTGATGACCTGCTGAGCTTGCACAGCTATCAAACACAAACAAGATATTATATTCAAAGGTGTTGCTTTTATTGCCTCTTAGCTACAGTAGCCTGTGTCTCCAACACAAAACTAAACTCATGTCAACTCATTTAAAGCCTGTCTTGTGTTGTAATCATTTTTAATGACAGAATTCAAGGAGTTAACTGATTTCATTGTAATAATTGTCCCAAAAAACAAAAACAAGTGTAGAAAGTTAATTTACTGTCAGGTGTGTTTTTGTCAGATTGTGCAATATTTTTTAAATGTAATACTTAATTGTAATTATAACGTATTTTTTTATTATATATAACGAATTTCTGAATATCAATTTCAACCTGGAGTTATAACTTTTTCCTTTCAAAATTTTTTCCTACTTCCTTCAAGCTTTTTTTCCTGAATAAAAGCAGTTATGTCATTTGTACATACCCACAAATGTAGATGTGCTACAACTCCTTCACAGTTTAATAATTTTCAAACATGACTTATTTGATTAAAAAAGACGTCACTATAAAACAGTAAAATCTTAAACACTAAATAACCAAAATAAGTTTTATAACACTCCAGAAGTTCTGTATACTTTTTTGATATATAACATATTCCTTGTTGTTGGGGACCTATTATATACAGAATCTTTTGCAGCAGCAAGACTTTGAAATTAATAAGAGCACTTGTCATCACTCAGATGACACCAGCAGCACTGAGCTAAAGTTTTTGTTTCAGTTTTTTCATGCCTTTCCATGACATGACCAGACAAACTTGGCAAGGAAGTTTTGGCTAAGTGATGTTTGTGATAAGAAAAAAACTTTGTCAATGTGATATTGCACTGAACTATAACCTTAAGAAAAGCTCTGTGGTGGAAGGAGGGAAAAGTTTGTGCTCACTATACTGGACAGATTGCTCCAGGTTCCCTGCGCACAGTTTGACGATGGCAACACTGCGAGTGAAGCAGAAGATCAGCTCAAATTCCCTGTCGCAGTATGGCTGTTGAGCCAACCTCCTATACAGCAAGCGTTCATAGCAGCTGCACTTGACCTCATCACCAACCATCTGACTGTATTGGAAACAGTCTATGATTGAGAAGAGCACCTGGTCAACACCATGGAAGAGACATCACTTTTGGTGAGTTTAACATAATAGAAAAAAATAAAACATAAAATGTGGCATAACTTTTGCACAGGCCATATTTAGTTTGATTCTTTCTGAGTATGACACAAATAAACAGTAATTGTGTGTTAAATGTGTTAAAAGGAGGGGTGTATTAACTTTTCAACAAAAGGTGTAATTTGACAAGGAGTGTTCAAACTTTTGCACTGTACTATTTCATCATTTATCTCCTCTGTATTTACCCCTCTCTTTTTCTGCGTATTGAGCATTTTTACACTCAATCTGACCTTGAACTTCTCGGCACTACAGGTGGCTGAATTGGTCTCCATGGTCAAGGCCAAGGAGGCTCTCTTGGGCAGACGGCGCATGCAGCTGATCTGCCACAGGTATGACAGGCAGCAGACATGCTCCTGCAGAAAGGCTTGCTCTCTCTTTCTTAACATGCACACACACACACACACGCACACACACATGCACACACACACATAAACGTTTTTCTTCAGATTTAAAATCTAACAAAATAGGGTAACTCAGGGGAGGACATCCCCCAGTGTATTATGTCCTGCCCCTTATTTTCTCTCCTGATCAACTGATAGGGCCATTTTTTACTTATAACATACAAGCATACATACAGGGAATATTCCAGCTTGAATAGCTTTTTTCTTGTGACAGAAGACAGACACTGTTTTTTGTTTGTTGTTCTACACTAGCAGCAATGGCAGATTACATTCTGGATGTAAGAAAGCTAAGCATTCTGGAACATTGCTGTAGCTTAGCATGCTACAGATTCACAGCACAGGTTCATTCCAGCTCGCTGAAGTTTCACTGAGGCAAGTTTAGAGAATCAAAACTAAAATTTTAGATTTTTTCTGGTTTTATGTGTGGAGTTGTTAGCTTAAACTACTTTAAATTACATTTAGCACCAGAGGCTAACCTTAGCTTAGCGAGAAGGCCAAACCACCAGCAATTCTGGCTGCCTTGAGGCAAGTTTAGAAGACGACTTAAATCTCAGTGAATGAAATCAATTGGCCAGTGCTGGCAACAGAATCTTTCTGATTATTAAAAGTTACAATGGTAACTTTGTTCCTGTCCTGCGTTATCTTTTCAAACAGGGGATGGAATGAGCTTAGAAACAAGGCAGCAAGGAGGCATTTATAATTTGCATAATCGTGCACATTCAAAGATTTATGATCTTAATGAGCGTTAAGGTTTAGGGATGGTCCTATGTCACTTACTGTTGTGGAATACTTCAAATATGTTTTCGGTTTTTCATTACGTGTTGTCCAGTAACTTTAAATCTCCCAAAAATGTTTTGCCATATTTTATATATTATTATGATATTACTGTGCTTAGGCTAGAGATTAATTCAGTAATCGTGGCCTGTAAGTGGACAACAGCTCTGAATTTGGACTTATTTTGATCAAAAACTATAAATAATTACTAGTAAATAATTAGAAGTTCCTTCACAGCTATATATTGGAGCTCTTTACTGATTCATAGACAGTAAAATTCCACAGCCTGGGTATGAATGTGAAAATGTTCTTATCAATTCAAACAATGGCTGGGTCTAACAGCTTTCCAATTCCACTGCTCCTTTAAATTATGCCTGCAAACAGCCTAAGATTCTGTCTCTGAAAGATGTTTTTGTTTCTGAGCCCTGATTTTTTTTGTATATAATTTATGTAACTGCTGTTTGTTCCTTTATGATATTAACCCAGTTTAAATGTTTACACTTATTAATACTTAATACTTGCCGTTAATTAGTACTTCATCAAAAAATAAAGCATGCTGTCATTCCATATTTCTGAATCAGAGGGAATGTGTGCTTATGTGGGACTAGAATATGGATTCTTACTGCAGGATCTTGATGTCTGTAGTGTCTCGATGTCTGTAGTGCAGAGTCTTCATTTTCTCATAAATGTACTTCATAGTTAAGGCAGCAAGGTTCCTTGGGAATCTTTTTTTGAGGAGTCTCAGAGCTTTTACAAAATTCTTCTCTGCCTCCAGAATCTGTCCGGTGTTAAACTGTATCTGGGAGAACAGGAGACAAAGATACCTGATAGCAAAGGTTCAGCAAAACAGTTTGTTTATACAAAGATCAGTTATTATTTTTGCACAACTCAGCATAAATTCTGTCTTTATGTCACAACCCCTTAATTGTATATCAGAATCTTACTAACTTCAGTATCTTTAACATAAATATATAGAAATCAGTATGGTATGAAACAGTATATGTGTATCAAATACCTCTCCTGTGAGGCGAAACACACAGGCTTTCTCGAATTCACAGATTTTAACCTTCACTATAGGATCTGCAGTCTCAAATGCAGGCTTCCCTGCCTTCAGATTCTTCAGAATGATTTTGGCCTCATTTAGAAATGACAATGCCTGCAACAGATTCTCTCGCAGTTATGTCAAGGAGTGTAAAAATGCATAGATCTGAATGTAGTGATTTACCTGCACAGGTACTGGAATGTTAGTACTGACTACAAACTGACTAAGGGTTAAAAAGTCACCGCTTGTAATCTTCTGGAAAGGCTTTACATTACATGTTGGAACATTGCTGACTGCACTGCATTCAGCCAAAGAACATTAGTGAGGTCAGGTTCTGATGTTAAACAGAATGAAGTTTCATTGCTCCACAAGTGCTGGGGTACTTCATATCCCTCTGGCTGATACTTGGCATTGAGCATGGTGACTTAGGCTTAAATGTGGCTGCTCCAGAGCATCTCATTCTACTTACAAAGCTTTTCTTTAGAGATTATACAAGCTACATACAACTGGCATTACACAATATTCTGAAGCATACTGTATGCAGTTACATATTTCTACAAGAGAGGGGGACAGAGTTGTCAGTTCATGACACCCTCTAAACACCCCACACAACAATTTATAGACATACCCCAAAGGGAACTTCAAAAACATATGGTCCAAAATTAGCCTTTCAGAGTTTTTAGCTAGACACACAACTTGCTCCAAGAGCACTAAACTATGGTTATGCTACCAAAGAAGAAATAAGAAGCTGACCCATGACTAAGCAGTGGTGGGGAAGTTTTCCAAAAAATATTCCATTACAAATTACTACTTCTCTCAAACTGTAATGGGATCACTTACAACTTCCAAGGAAAATTAATCTCACTATTCTCATTACTTTGCATCTACTATGTGGCTTTCTAAACCCCAAACAAACATTTAACAATCTTAAATAGCCAATTTCACATTATTTAAATGGAATCTCATCATCTCATAAACTAAATCCGGTATGAGAAGGTGAAAGTAAAACACTGCTAGCAGGTTGATGGCTGGGAAAATAGGCTACATACGTGAGCATTTAAACAGGGAGTGCAGTACTAATTATGCAATGCAGAATTAACTACCATTTGTTGAAAGTTCACTTAAATAGCAAATAATGGGCCTACTCTCACCATTTACTTATGCGTCACTTAGTTTAATTAACTATTTGCATGATGTTTTAGATAAGAAGTTAAAGAAATTGTTTTCTTTTTGTAGAATAACAAATGCCGGTCCCTAGTGCTAACACTGAAAATGACAATTATGCAAAAATCTGGTGTCTGTACAATACTGTATAATACTGAGTCACCCTGTAAAGCATAAAATCATTTGTCGGGACATGTTTTGAGTTTTTCAGACCACGTATTCTGAATTTAACCAAAGCATTAGACTCCAACTGATTCAAAGTGAAATTCAACTTGATATTATTGTTCATTTGTAGTAAACAGGATCACAGGAGTATCTTGAAGGTAGGAAATCACAGTACAATACAAACATAAACACAGGCACACGTACCCTCAGGTAGTTAGAAAGGTATACACAGGCAACTGCAGCCTCCAGCAGGCAGTAGAATGCCTTGGACACATCTCCTACACCCATCCACTGTCTGATTAAGGGGATGAGCACACACTCCACCAGCTCAGCGCATCTGCAACTGCCCCTGCAGTCTATGCTGGCATACCACTCCGCTACCATCAAGTCTATCCTGGCCAGAAAGTCTTGCTCATCATTCCTGCGCACAGACACACACAAAGCCAGATTAATGATCCAGCTAGGACAATGCTTTTCTATCAGCTTATGGTCCTCAGTCATTCTTTACAGTTATCCATGTCTATTCATTAATATGTGGGATGCGTAACTTTACCCATTTTCTTCCATTGGGCACATCTGGTTTGAATGGACATTGTCTATAATGCAAAGGGAAACAAGACACAGTTATGTAATTATGTAATAGCAGATACGTGCAGTTAGCATGGTATTATCTAGAGGTTAGCTAGTTATAAACTCTAAGTGGCTGAGTTGTGTGACCTCTGCATTGTCTCAGGGAGCCTGAAATAAAATAGCATTCTCTCACAGGATTCTTGAGTAAGATCATTGTTGCTGTCAGTGATGATGCCTCCTACGGCTGCCTTATGTCCACATATGAACTCGTCTCTGGCGCACTGATGGCAGCGGTAGGCCTGTTGCTGCAGGTATTTGGCACACTTTGAGTGGATCTCTTTCTTCTGTTCCTTCAGCCATAGTTCATATGCTGTTTCCTTCACTAATGATGTGCAGAAACACACCACTTGACACTTCCACACACCTGCAACTGAGGCCGGTTTGACTACATCTGCAAGAAAAAGAGAGAGACGTATTTAGAAGAGACGAGGGCAAGACTAAATGAATGATGATGACAGGGGGATGGGAAGACATGAAAAATAAGGATGGGAGCAACATTTTAAGACCTGTCTTGGTAGGGATGTCCTGATTCAATCTAATTAGGACTGACAGTAGAACTAGGAATATTTAATTAATTATTATTGACATATATATATATATATATATATATATATATATATATTTATATATATATATATATATATATATATATATATATATATATATATATATATATATATATATATATATATTTATATATATAAAATATCCAAGCTATTTTACCCCATTGTACTCTTTCTATGTCATTATCGTAGAGAAGTGACCACTCATAACCTGCAGAAGTGAGGAGTATTTTATAAGATAAAAAATATTGTAAACATATGCAGCGTAAAATTTGCTCTATGTGAAATTTAAGTTAGCACACTTAGCGGTAAAAGTGACATCTTGTTTAAAGACAAGAAAAAGAAGTGGCCTATACTCATGTATGAATTTTCACACACTAATCTTCAGCTCAAGACCTCTGACCTGTGCTGCTGGTGTGCTCGTTGCCTGCACAGTAGCAGCTGAGAATGCTGCAGCACTCTGCCCCTTTGCTCATGGGCAGTGAGAGATTCTTGTGCCTGGAGGCGCACTCAAACGTGCCAGATTTGAACAGTGATACCAGGGACAGGTTGAGCTTCTGCTGAGTCATTTCAGGCACAATGTCCAGCAGCATCTGGGTGGTGAAGGTGTGGCCAATGATTGCAGCACACTTAACCAACAACTGCTCAGGTGGCTGTAATTGGTCCAGGTGGGCTAGGGCCATACCTGCATGTACAAAAATGCCACAGATGAAAGATAATAGACACACAACCCACCTTTTGCCCTTTGCACCTTTTCAAAATAAAGGCATGCTGACAATAGGGCTGCAACTATTGAATATTTTCCTTTTCAAAGATTCTATTGAATATAATATTGAATATTTAAATAGCCTATTACAACAAGAAAAACTCAGGGCATGTTTCACCTTCAAATGAAAAAGAAACTTTTAGTATTATTGTTGTTCTACTTGTTACTAATGAATTATTTTTCAAATACTGTAAAAACTTTAGTTGTAGTAGTAATATGATTAGTACAACTAGTAGTAAGATTACTGCATATTATTGCAATTTTTGCACATTCTGTGTATTTTTTTCATTTGCAATTAAAATGAATAGAAAAACTACAAAGTAATGACAAAATAGTACTGATAAATAAATATTTTCACAGTTGCATTAAAGTGCAAAACTCCTGAAAAATCTGAACAGGTTGCTGTCTCTGTCTGAACAGCAGTCAGCGGCACAGGAGAACACAAGAAACAGCGTCCCTTAGAACGTAAACAACTTTTTTGGTTTACTCTTGTCAGTGAACAGAGGAGGTGAAGGTTTTTACGTTAAATGCTCAGCCAAGTCAGCTTTAAAACCTAATGCAGTCTGTACAATTTTCCTACAACTCTGGACAGCTAGCTAGCTAGCTACCTTTTATTCTCTGTAATACATTCAACTGAGTACATGCTAGCTAGCAATCTGGAGATGTAGGAAACTTTTCTGGACTGCACCTTGCATTAAAATCAGGTGTCTCTAAACTATGAGAGTCTCAAAAGAGTCAGTGTACATTGCTTGTAACAGACAACAAACCATTTTCTTGGCAGGTGTGCATTTCTTTTCCCACAAAAAAGAGTTCATAAAAGTGGTAAATATATTAGTTGTTAAAATATTTAAAGTATTGAATTTACTGAATATTATCAAAGATCTGTTGTAGCCATAAAGGACATAACAGTAGGATGTACATTGGATAAAGTAAAGCATTGAATTTACTTCATGTGGATGCATACATTTAAACATCAATAAAATATACTACATAATGCAATTATTGCCAAATTGTGAAGGACACAACTTATTCATGTTAAAATTACATTATACATAGTTTTTTCAGTACAAAAAAGAACGTTTGGATTGTGTCACCAAAGATGTGTCTTTGTCAGTTCTGGTGTACATACTAAAGAGATCTGAACACAGCCCTGCATTACTCGATCTGTATGAGATACCAAGACTTAATCTGAGATTTAGTTAGCATGGTTTATCTAAGACAGTTTCTCTGAGTATGATGAGCCATACCTTTCAAAGGGAGAGGGATTGGAACCTCCGCAAGTTTTGCAGACTTTCTCACTAAGCACACAAACAACTTTTTAGAGGGTGATCTGTCCAGTGCCAGGATTTTCCTCGCTTTCACAACAGAACATCTTGGCTGACCTACAGTGAACACATTTTGTGAAAACACATTAATTATTCAACTACAAAAGAGTGCATTAGGAGAGGCTTCCACATCCTGCTCTTTTTCCTGTACTGCTCTGAATGGCTATGAAGTTGCAATGACAGAACGGTGTCGTACTTGACCCTAAGAGAATGTCATCCTCCTGGAACTCCTTGTCCTGCCACACTTGGCTGGATCTGGAGTGATCCTCTGGGAACAGGATCTTCATATCTTCACACTCCTCCTTCTCCTCAATGGCCTCAATCACTATCATCCTGCGCAGGTATAAGCTCTTGAGTAACTCCTCACAGTAGTATGGTACTCCATGACTCCTCTCCACTAGGAACCTGCACACACACAAATATACAGAAATAGGTGCAAACTGTAAGATTTAGAATTTCATACTGTAGGTCAGAATCTTAATGCATTGCCTTATGTTTTTGATGTAAATTGCAAGGACTATGTTCTTTTTGGTGAGAATGTGATTTGATTTAATGCAACATTTTCCTAGGTTTGTAACTCAATTCTCAATCTTCCCTTTTTCCCCAAATACGTTTGACTCTAATTACAATTTTAATGTAATTTTAATTTCTTCTCAATACCTACAGTTTTACTTCGTCTGGGATGTGGACCACACAGAGCATCTGACAGGCGAGCTGGGCGATGACAGGCGGCTCCAAGACTGGCAGTTTAAGGTAGATGGTGTGAGGCAAGCGAATGATACGCTCCATGTCAGGGAAAAGACCGTCGGGGCTGGCTTGAGGCAGCAGAGCCATAAACATTAGCAGAGAGGCCTGCTGACACACTTCAAGCAGAAAGCTCCATGATGCCTGGTCCACAAAGTGAGCCTGGTCTATCACATACACACACGGCTCCTTCTCTGCCAGCTGACAATAAGGCAAAACAACACATATTGTATATGGACTCTCACTGTAGTGGAGAAAAAGATGATTTTATGTGCTTCTTTTAACCATTCGATTACTCCTCACAGCAAATTACAGATGTATTAAGGATATCTCTTTGTTGATGTTTCTTTTCCACAGGCCGCTTTCATAAATGTACATAAATTACATATGGGTCATTCCCTGAAAACTGTGGCATTTGGGTCCAAAATATGCCTTCTTTCAGGGACATAAATCTGCTAATAAGTGTTTTTTTTTTTTAGCTCTGTGGGCCATTTTGAGTTGCAAAGGGTTCAGAACCCCTGGTTTATTTCATCTCCAATATTACTAAACAAACTTTTCCTTTTGACATCAAACCTTTGAGTTTTAATTTCCAATTTATCACACCAACTTATAATCAGCCAAGAAAATAACTGTTAGATTAAGTGACATGATCAGTAAATGACATCTTTTAAGTCTTCAGGTGGGCAAAATGCTTTTTGTCAACAGTAATACTTAGTTGTTATTTCCAGGCTTGACAAGGTCTGACAAGCATGACAAGTCTGCCTCATCATGCAAAATAGACAGAGAATATTAGTTTTCTTACATAATATATGCCAATGTAATTGAACAACTATTCAAAAACTGATGTGTAAAGGTCTACATGTGGAAGCCAATGTAATATTGGAAAATGGAACTGACCAAATTATTTCAATCCCTAGTATCAAAAAATTCAATACCAAATCTTAAATAACTAAGTAAGTAATTTTATTTATGTCACAGACACAATAAACAACTTGTTGCAAAATCTAGACTAGTGATTGGCTTTCTAAATTACATTCTGTAGGTATGGCATTAACAGCAGCACAAAGCACAAATACAAATAGCAATTACCCCACTACACAATGGTCCAACACTTCTAATTACAACACATCTGGTTATGATGCTATGACTGAAACTTTTTGGAATAGATTTTTTTTTACCTATTTGAGTTACAAAGGTCTGTGTTACAAAGAATTAATGTTAAAAAAGGAATTAAAATTAAGATAAGTCAAAAAAAAGTGTACCAGTCACATAAAGCCTTTTTCAAACACTGAGCTGACCTTGCAAAAAAGCTGCAGAAAGTACTTCCTCATCTCCTTGCTCTTAGTTTGACTATCCATGGTTGACACTGTGAGTGAGAGTGGAAACTACAAACAAAAAATGTAAAGAATATGCCATAAGTAAATGGACATGTAATGCTATGAGTGATTATTTCCATCCAAACACAGCACAAGCTTCAAAATGCAGCCCATTACAGCATTTAAATTAGAGGCTCCATAGTCAAGAGACCTCAAACATCTGTTACTGAATTGCACCCACCTTGACTTTAAGGATGTCGTTGAGAAAGCAGACATTTTCTCTGAGTTCTGGATCATGGATCTTTGAAAGGATGACCCTTTCTCGCTCTGCATAGCCCTGGCAGGTCTGAATAGCAAGCAGCAGAGCCAGTACTGTCTGAAGAGTGTAGTTTGATTGCTTGATGTCTGGCTTTGTCAGTTCAAGGGACATTACCCTGAGGTGAAAATTATTTGCATGAGGCATCTAAAGTGTTTGCTTAATCATGCTGTCTTAAGAGTTAAAGATTAAACTCCGAATTGTTTACAAACAATAATCTTCAAATTACAGTAGGGTTAAAATGTTAACAGACAGACTGAAATACAAACCTAACTTTCTCCTTGGAGGCTCTGTGAACTATTTCTGCCAGCAGGTGGCTCTTTCCATAGCCAGTAGCTCCTTCAAAAATTATTACCTTATTGTATGTCTTAGCAACAGAGCTCCTTGCTTCCAGGAAATCCTTCAAACCTTGGAAATAAACTTCCAACTCCTTTTGACGTCCTGATGACCCAAAGGATGCCATGTCATGTTTAAAGTGGAATAACGGTATTCCTGAAATCAAAACTGTTTGCAAAAGCAACATGCCAAAAGAGCATGTTTCACTCACCCAGGAGTGGACAGTCCTCTCTTCTCTGGAATGACATGGGTGCTTTACCAACAAGCCTGTAAAACAGTTAAGGTTTCTAGGTCCTGCTGTTAAATAATCCACTTGAATTAATACTCATTAAAAAAAGCTTCTTTTTAATTAAATACTTATATCAGAGTCACATCAGCAAAAAAAAAAACATATCCATGTCACGACTCTTTAGTTCTCCATTTGGAAAAATACACATAAGGCTAAGTTTTGTGTATAAAATCTTCAGTAAAGTTAGCTTCAATGCATTACAGAACACTGGGTGTCTGGAATCAAGATCACTAGTGGACATATTTTGTTTAAATCATACTGAAAATGGAATAAAAAAAGGAATTTTGTAGCTGCCATTGAATGAGTTTTCCCACTAATGTGTGGCATGTGCCCACCCCACAGTGACCAAGTATATGTGTTTGCAGCCCAGAGAGCCAGTGGGTGTAATGAATACACAATCATTTCTTGCATTGGCCAATCATATAACAGATGGACTGTCAATCAAAACTTGCATTGGCCAATCACAAGTGTGAGTTACCTGTCTCTCATTTTATGCATCAACCAATGGTTTGAAGGAAAAGTGCAAAAGGCATTACATACTGGTCAGGCATGTGGAAGTCAAAAGAAGGTAGCCTTAAATATGATCTAATTCCTTATTTAAGATCACCACCCATCTTCAAAAGTTTTCCCCCTCCCATATACTAATGTGCCATAAACAGGAAGTTAATATCACCAACCATTCCCATTTTATTTGGGTGTATCCATATAAATGGCCCACCCTGTACACACAGACACACACACACCATGTAATTTGTTACTGTACTTAATCTAATATGCTTACATCTGCTGTCTGTTGCCCATGAACTGATATATGGGCCCTGGGTGGCATACACCCTTCAGCACTTTCCTGGGCAACTCAGTGAAGTAAAACGAAGGCAGGCTGGAGAAGACGTGTGTCTCATGGTCACATGACACCAACCCTGGGTAATACATCATCAAACGGGCTGCCAGATTTACTTTCCGTCCAATTACTATGAGGAACAAGTAGGACACAAGAACAGAGATCAGATTCAAAGGCCTTACAGAATTAGGATGTAAGGGAAATGAGGTACGTTACCTGTGTATTCATGCCTCAATGGATGGCCCATCACACCACAGAAGACAGGTCCTGCAGTCACACCTACTGAGATGGTCCTATAGAATTGCACACAACCAGCTCTTTACTATGATAGAAAAACTACATCCATAATTAAGTGCTTAGAAAAGGACAAATAGAATCTTGAAATACATGCTTCATATTGGCATACTGTCATAACAAAACCTCATATTTCCACAATGGTAACTTTATAGGACAAACCAAATGTATTTTAATTTTAATGTATATTAGTAATGATAACATCCGATCACAGTTCCATCATGCTGGTCCCTGCCTACCATCTCTCGCTGGGGCGGCTCCAGACCCACACAGAAGACCATTACTGTGTGACTGCTTCGAGTGCACAGACTGGCAGGTGTTCAGGGATGCTGCTGTGCATGATGGGGAGCTGGATCTAGAGAATTATACATCTGCTCTCCTTGGATATATATCAGCAAGTGTGCTGAGGATGTCACCACCACCAGGTCTGTGACATGCTACCTGAACCAGGTCCGATCTCTGCTGAAAGTCAGGGATGCTGCCTTCAGGTCTGGCAATTCACAGAAACTCAGGAGAGCTAGAGCTGACGGCAGGCGTAAAGAGGGCCAAAGCTGCATACGCTCAGAAGATCCAGGGTCATTTTTCTTCCCAGGATCCACGGAGCATGTGGAAGGGCATCAAGTGCATCACAGACTACAACACCAGAGATGCACAATGCACTAGGGACCCCTCACTGCCTGATGCTCTCAATAAGTTCTATGCCCGCTTTGAGAACCCAAACACACCCCCCAGCACCAGACTCACTCCAGCACCTGGAGAACAGCCCCTCAGTGTTACCCAAACTGAGGTGAGGAGGATCCTGAAGAAGATTAATCCCCGCAAAGCTGCTGGCCCGGATAACATTCCGGGGCATGTGCTGAAGTGCTGTGCAGCCAACTCTCCGGGGTGCTGACAGACATCTTCAACTCCTCTTTAATCCAGGCAGTTGTCCCCACCTGCCTGAATGACTATTGGCCAGTGGGCCTCACCCCGATAGTCACAAAGTGCTTTGAAAGACTGGTTATGACCCACATCAAAGCCAACATTGACGTCACTGGGTATCCACATCAGTACGTGTACCGGAAAAACCAATCCACAGACGATGCCATCTCCTCTGTGGTCCACACTGCCCTCACCCACCTGGAGAGTAAGGATTCTTACGTCCGTATGCTCTTTGTGGATTTCACATCTGCCTTTAACACCATGATTCTCCATACACTCCATACACTTGGACTGAGCACCTCTCTCTGCAATTGGGTCCTGGACTTCCTGACTAACAGGCCGCAGTCTGTGAGGATCCACAACATCTCCTCCTCCACCATCAACCTCAGCACCGGCTCCCCTCAGGGATGTGTGCTGAGCCCCCTCCTATTTACACTGCTCACATATGACTGCTCAGCCATCCTATCCAGGCTGTCATATTGTAAAGTTTGCGGACGACACGGCAGTGGTTGGATGCATCACAAATAGTGATGAGTCTGGCTACAGGCAGGAGGTGGAACACCTGGAGAGTTGGTGCAGTGAGAACAATCTCTGCATCAACGTGAAGAAGACAAAGGAGATGATTGTGGATTTCAGAAGGGGCAACACCATCCCTCCCCTCCCCTTACACATCAGAGGATCTGCAGTGGAAGTGGTCTCCAGTTACAGGCACTTGGGTACACCTAAGTAACAATCTTACCTGGAGTAATAACACTTCCAGCCTGATCAGGAAGGCATATCAGCGCCTCTACATCCTCAGAAGGTTGAGGCGTGCTGCCTCGGGAGCTCAGTCCTCACCTCATTCTACAGATGTGTGGTGGAGAGCGTTCTGAGCTCCAGCATCACCGTGTGGCACGGAAGCTGCTCTGCGGCAGAAAGGAAAGCTCTGCAGAGGGTGGTGAAGGCTGCACCGAGGACTGTCGGAGTCAGCCTTCCCACCACCATGGACATTTACACCTCCAGATACAGGAAAAGGGCCACTGGGATCATGAAGGACCCCACTCACCCAGCACAAACACTTTTTGTCCCGCTCCCTTCAGGTAGGAGGTTGCGGAGCATTAAGAGTAAAACAACCAGACTGAGGAACAGCTTCTTCCCTGAAGCAGGAAGACTCTTAAATTCCAATTAGACAATCACTGCAATGGCACTTCGTGTCCACTTATTTATCTCTGCTGCTGTACTGAATCAGTGCCCCCACTATATCACCCCTACACATGTCACTTTATACATTACCAGTATTAAGATGTACACCTTCTACATTGTACTCATGCTGCTCTGGTTCATGCTGCTGTTATTTTCACCCCTTTATTTGCACCTTCTATTTATTGTTTATGTTACTTTGGGAGTTAACTGGACTGTGAGTACAATGTTTCGTTCCACCTCATGTACGACATGTGATACAAATGACAATAAAGGCTTATCTTATCTTATAAAGTAATTTTAGGATACATCATGAAATGGTTGCTCAATTTAAAGGGCAGCTGTCATTTTGAAATGGCATAAATAAAATGAAAAGGTGGAGTTAGGTTTATATATGACAGCAACTACATTCAAGTGTATGAAATGAATCATGCAGTTTGCAATTTGGTTCGAACCTGCTTGCCATGCCTTACTTGAGGCTCTTGATTTCTTGGAGGCAGGCCTGGTGTATACTATAGGCAGCCTGCAGTGCATGAGCACACTCATCTACTCTCTTATCTCCAGGCAGGCCAAACAGACACAGGAATGTACAGCCCTAAAAGCACACAACAGAAAGCTGATGAATCAGCACTTGCAGAATTCAGATTCTCTTTAGAGAATCTTTAGAGATTCTTTAGAGAGTGACAAAAATGGCCTGTATCTGTGAGGAAAAGGGAACTCAAATGTTATGTACACTTTACAGTAAAATTAATTATGCTCAACTTCAACTCCAAGGAACCTGCATTTCTTACTTCTATAACTTAAAAATACGTAAGCTAGATTTAATTATTTTCCATGTAATTACTAAACAATAATTACAATAACACTATAAATAATCATTTTATGGTATTATACAAGTCTGTGTTTAATGAGTTAAATAAATAGTTTAACAGTTTACCTCTTAAATTTTAAAAATTTGATTTTGGTATTTTTTTGTGAAATTACTTCCTGTAGCTGGCACAGATTATAGAACTGCATAAAATTTCAGAATCAAAAGAATAAAATAACAGCACAGCTATTTGAGAACACTCAGTCACTGTATTAGTAGTATATTAGAGTTTCTAAAGGCAATTATATCTTAATCTATGGCATGTGGAAACCTATGAATTTTAGCTGTATTTTACTTTAATACTCAAATACTCAGTACTGGAAATAATACGTTTTGTGTCACAATTGGCCCCTCCCAGCCCTGTCCATGTGTTTGTGTTGAGTTTTGGTTTAGACCACATGTTTTTGTTTTGGTTTTTTAGTCCAGCCCCCTCGTTTCATGACTCCACCCCTGATTGTTTCCACCTGTGTTCCCGCCTGTTCCTCATTTATCGTTATGCCTTTGAGCCCTGTGTTTTCCCCTGTCTGGTTGCTGTGCTGGTCTTTGTTCCGGTTGTACTGTTTATATGTTTGATTCTGGTTTGTCTGTCATGTCTGCCCCCCAATCAATCCATGTTGGCTCTATGACCCTGGATTTGCCCATAATAAACGTCGCTTATCTACACATATGTGTCCGCCTCCTCGCTCCCAACCATTACATTTTGAGGAAATACACTTAACTATTTTTTTAATAGTAGAGGAAATGGATTCTCTAAGCTTAGCAAGAGTTTAAGCAATTCTTACAAAAATAAAGTTGAGTAAATCGAATGAATCATGTATAAAGAACTCAAACAAGTGGGTGTAACTAAGGAAAAGTAATTCACCACAATTTTCTATGGCAGTGAGAACAGTGTTTATCAGTACTGTAAAGGCATGAGTTGATTAAATCTGGAAAACTTGCCTTATCAAACATGAAGACCTTGTTGATTCTTCCGTGGTGGAATTGCATCTGTTGGTCGATGCTGATGGCTGCTTTGTGAATGGCGACACACTGCGATATGAGCTTCATGTCACATATAGCATCTTCAAACTGCAGATTCACAAATACAATAGTGGCAGGCCGCATCTCTGACAGGTATTCCAGTGGGTGGTTGTCATCTATCTAATGAAGAAGGCAGAAAAACCATATCCATGTCACATGAATATTACAGTAACATAATCCATAAGCTTCTAATGTATAAATCATGAGATATTTTTGAACTGCACTCACCTTTTGTAAGACAGTTTTTATTACATATTTTCGCATGAAATTCTCCCTCTCATCATGAGGTTTTAATGTGGATGCTTTTCTTAAACAACCTAAGAAGATATAACAGTTAGACTCATGGATGCAGCACAAATGGAAACCCACATATGTCGCAATTGATATGAGCAAGTAAAATCTTTTACGCCTTTGAAGGTTTTCATGTTCCACATTTTTGCCCAGTTCTTGAAGATAATTTTCCACTGAGAACTGAGGTTCTTGCTTGATGTATCGCACCTGTATCAACATTGTAAGCACTAGTAGTGAGTACGTAGTGTCTTGAATCCAGAAATTGTTACCTTATTTGTCAAATGAGGGTGAAGGCCAACCTTGACAGCTCCTTCATTCTCAATGTGGTCAATTGCAAGGTTTTGTCGGGCACAGAGCTCCCATGCATTCGGAGAGAGAATAATTGTACCAGCCACTGCCAAACTCTCAGCCAATCGAACCTCATCCACAGCTCGGCCAATGACGATGTAGTACTGACTGGTCTTGTCTCCTACAATGACTTTGGAAAGTTTCCCTGCTGAAATGCCTATAAAAGATAAAGGGGGTAGATGCTAGATTAGCATTTCATCACATCAAATAGAAAAAAAGATGTGTAACAGTACACAAATTTCACATACGCATCATAGTTCTTGTGCGATTATACACTACATTTTGTTACAGAAGTAAAAAAGAAGCACCAACAAGTTAATAGTGCTGTCTCTGTGTTGGAACTAAACCAGCACCTATCTTGACACGTAGCTGGCAGCCAACTTCTGTCTCCCGGATCCCACACTTGTCCTGTATGTTGAGACCACATCTGATGACCAAAGTTATGACCTCACTCAGCTGTGACCTCTCAACTGCCCACAGAGCCAAAATAGCATCACCTGCAGATAATATGATGCAACATCCATGCACTGTCCTATGTACAAATACAGTACTATGCAAAGCTCAGAGACCACCCATCATTTAATTCCCAGTTAAAATGTCCATAAAGCATACATAGTGTTATAGTAATTATTCATTTATTGCGAGATATTAGTGAGGAGATGAGATAAAGACAACCCACAAGCACATGGGGAAAGCCAAAAGGAAAAAAGGAATTTCCAAAACTGAACTCAAAACTATTATTAAAAGATACAGAGAAAACGATTCTTAACAACCGTACAAGACGTTGTAGTCCAGCAAACTGTCACCATCAGATAAACAGCACGTAAGGCTTTCATTTTTCAGAAATAAGAGGAAATCAAGCGCTCTTGCATCAGATTTGAAAAAATCTACACTCAAGGCTATGGATCTGAAAGGATGTGAAGTTGTCCAGAAGCCTTTAATGAGAAAAGGAAATACAAAAATAAGCCCAGACCTCAGCATCAATGAATGTGTTTGGGATCATTTGGATTGTGAGAAGCAGAAAATGCAACTGAAGCAAAGCCTAGACACCCTAAATACTGAAGAACACATATTTAGTAGCTGAGTTAAAATACTATTGAAATTATTTGAACAATACAAAAACATTGTATATTTATATAATTTAAATTAATTTTCTACTATAATTATGAACATTTTCTGTATTTCCTTAATGCTGAAAAGTGAATAACTTGTTCCTAATGCTTGCTTTGATGGAACACTAAATAAATGGGTGGTCTTTGACCTTTGTGTAGTACTGCATGTTTTCAGAAGGTTTCTTTGTTAAAATACAGATCAGTACCTGCATAATTTAGAATGTCACCCCCGTCCTCAAGGATCTCTGTAACAGAATGGGGTATGGCAGAAATACAACTGTGTCAAAGCATATTATGAAATTATTAATAGAAGCAACTACAGCTGGGAACTGTAAAAAACTGTAAAAACTGGGAAATCAGTTTTTGCAAGTGTTTTTCGCAAATTACTTGATAGATAATGAACAGTATATCCATTAGTTTTCCAGTGTCTGAGCGGTTTGTACATTAATATAACATTTTGCATATCGTTGCTGTCGGAAGAAAACCTTGTATCTTTTTCAATTTTTGACATAATTTGAAAGTATCTGTTACTCTTTACATTGTTTGTAAATTTTATGATGAATGGCCTAAAAGATATTTACCAAAATGACATGGGAAAAATTCTGGTTCCATTTACTTACATTGAAAGTGGAATATGTTTTTTCCTTCTCCTGTAAAGTTACTATTTTGGAGATACAAGGTTCTCTTCCGACAGCAGTGATGTGTATATTTACATTTTTTATGCCTTACACAAGGTATCCAGGACCTGGCAGTTACCTGCAAGGTAAATCATTAGCTGGGTGCTCCAGATTGGTTTGGAAGAACAGTTCAAAATACATAAGAGCTAAATATATAGTGGGCTTCTTAATCGGATCACAGGTTTGTAGTAGAAATATCCAGGAGTCCCTTAACTTTATTATTGCAAACTGAGATATCATCTGATAGTGACTTTTTTGGAAATTAGTGCGATGTTAAATATTATCAGTACTACATGCTGCCCAGCAACGGAAGAGAGCACCAAGTCACGACTTACGGCTAACAATGTCTCCAATGTAGCTGTTGAGTGTATGAGTCAATTCATCTGCCCCGTAATCTTTCTTACTGCTGAGACTGAACTTTTCAGTTAAGGCCGTGAATCCTAAAAAGGAAGAAAAAGAAAAAAGCATGGCAGTTTTTTTTTATGTCATGCAGGAAAGTACATAAACAAAATCTTGCAAATAAACAATCCCTACAACCATATTCAGATGATTCGAATGAGTAGTACATTATCACTGTCCAAAGAAAGACAGGTATCTCCAAAATGACAACTTAACAGAAAATATTTCTAATGTAAGTTAATGTATAGAGATTTTATCCCAAGCCATTCTAGATCACCATCTAATGTTCGCCCGATCATCACTGGGGGGCAGTCGTGGGCTGAAGGTTAGGGGAACCAGGACTGTGACTGGAAGGTTGCCAGTTTCATCAGGACAGTTTCTGAACTCAAATGAAAAAACTGGAGACAGCTGATATCTATATTACTGCAATTTTTTTCATTTCTGTTTTCCACATATTGAAAATACCACATATTCCACATTGAAAATACCAGCTGTTACATTATTTGAACATTTCATGGTGAACTGACAAACAGAAATGCTTTACTTTTTACCATGATTTTAAGAATGACCAAACTGCAGTGCCTGCTGCACATTGCTTCCTGCAGCACACACAGTACCTCAAGCGTTCTTCAGCAAAGAAAATGGTTCTATATCAAACCATGAGCACTCAAAGAACCTTCTGCATGATTAAAGGATTCTTTGCTTTGAGAGTGTTCTTCAGATTGAAGAAAAAAAAACAGATGAAAAATATACATAAATGTGCTGCAGATGATTCTATATAGAACCCTTTTCAAAAAGGTTCTATTTAGAAGCATCTGCAGTACACTCTCAGACTATCTGAAGAACATTTGATGATGCAAAGAATCCCCTACTCATGCAAAAGGTTCTCTGAGTGCTCATGGTTCAATATAGAACTATTTTCTCTGCTAAAGAACCCTTGAAGAACCGCCTTTTTTAAGAGTGTACCTCTGACAGTGCCATTCTGGGGTACAGTTTGTCACTTGTGAAAGTTAAAAGTTTAGTCTGTACCTTAGACTAAAAAATCTGGACATTTCTTCCACACTTAGCTAGACGTGTATTGAACTGGTTTTATCAGCAAACAAGATATCAAACCAGGCAGTATCATTGATCATTATACACGGACTATTCCAAGACTGTCATTTCCTTTTGGCAAAGTATTCTCTCAAAAAAGCTGGAATATTTCACATTATTATCGTGTGAGCAGTTTCTTTGCAGATTTTCTGCACGGTTACATCCAAAATGCCTTTGAATGCCTTCCTGATGCCACCAATGAACACAAGGGTACCAACACCACTGTAAGAAAAACAGCCCCAGACATTTCTACCTCTGCTTTCGCGACTTATGTGCTACAAGCGTTTCACACGGACAGCTGCAAAAATCTTTTTAAACATTTCATGAGGTAAATGGTAAAATGGTTAGCTAGCTAACGTATCCAAATACTTTTGAGGCCACTGTATGTTTGAGTTTAAATTTATCTAAAACTGACTATCACCCGTCTGTGAGCATCCAGTCATTTTAGCCGAACAGTCGTTCACATGACTTTATATAACATATAACCTAACTTATATATAAAATGTATAACATTACCTAAAATTACAACCACATATCATGGTACAGTTTATAACACTATATTAATAAACTGACCTTCACCAAGAAATACAGGTGTTTTGTTTCGTTTAGCATCAAGTAATCAGACGGCTAAGCTCACAAGCTAGCTATTCTCATTAAAACTAACCAGATATATCTGCAAATAGCAGAACGCCATTGAACCGTTCAGCATAGGGGGTCTCCCTGTCCAGAGAGCTGTACACGACCATATCGGGGACGTGTGCGGCTATCCTGCCTATTTTATGCGAACGTTGTACCCTTTCTATTACTTTTAGCATGTTAGCGATTTCAGTCAAGCTGATAAAATCCCAACGGTCGTTTTTTAGTAGCTGTTCAAAACGTTCAGGCGTTCTCGCGCGCCTTCCAGGACCTTTATGCTATCGCGCAGTAACATGTTTAGCGTTAACTACAGTAAGCTTATTTAATAATGCCTGTCCGATCATAAAATATGCATTTATTATGAAATGAATGATTAACGCTTATATTTCCGCAGCGCTGAGTTCTTTTTAGACTCCACCTAACAGGCCGCTTTGGTTATTCTCCTCCAGCCGGTGGCGCTCTCTGCACTGCGACTGGTTGCATACTTTGTGCTATGAAGAAGTCTGACACCAGAGATGTTTTAAAGAGGTAGACAGATGCTGCGTCCAAAATCACAAACTACCCTACTAGATATATAGCATGTCTAAAGCAGAAATCCGCAGTTAGTAGTCCGTTCCTTTGTTTAAATTGTACAGTACGAGTACAGTAGTGTGCTGTTTTGGACGCAGCTATAGTTTGTTGATGATTACACAGAACAAAACATTTTAACATCGCCGTTATATTCTGAGTGCTTTTGAACTCCTTCTAACAGTGCCTGTCGCTACCTGACCTGCATCCCTTGCTGGATTTGCAACGCACATGTGCTCGACTGTCACGCATGTCTACACTGCTTTACATTTTACAACGATAGAAAACATTTGAACTTTTCGCTTTAAGCCGTTTCGCTTCACGCACCCGCATGTTCATTGAAGACTCATTCGCGGGCGCCCTCTGGCGTTTTGCCGTCACGCTTTTGCGGCAGAAATAGGAAGTGGCCTGGCTCGCCTTAAACCAGCTCTGGTAGACATAGCAACCGTTTCCCACTGGGTTAGCCTAAATATACTAAAAACATAGGAAATCGTGTTAAATACTACGTATTCTGTCAGCCCTCTCTTATATTTGTAATTTAATTCCGTCAGATGAAAGATTTTACTGAGGTCTGCAACTTACAGTCGATAAGACTGGAACGATTCTGATTAGTACCATCTCGGTGACGTGTTTATCTTTGCGCAAACTCCAGTTTTCGCGGGGTGTGATAAGAGTGCTTTCCGTTCTGAGTTCTCCAACAAAGTGAAAAAGCGATACCATACAAGTGCGAATATTCGTATTCGAGGGATATAAATGCCTTGATAAGTCAACAAGTGCTGGCGATGGACTAGATGGAACCAATCGACTATAAACGTTGTGAGATGAAGTAAGAGATCTGCTCAGACCAAGACCACCCAGACTATCTGCCTAGCATTGACTAGCAGCCTTAACTGGATATGAAGGCTGCGAGTCAGACTAGCTTAATTCATTTCACTTGGGCTTAATTAAGTGGTATTTGAGGAGTATTTGAGGTTCTGTTGGTGACAGAATCTGGACTGCTTTACTTTCGACCTTTAGCATTTAACTTCAGACCAAACTTTAGCCAGCACCTGTACTGAGAGATTCTAACCTAGCTAGCTAGGTGAACCAAGATGTCTGAGAAACTAACGCTAATGTTGTTTTTAAAGGGGGATTGCGCCAATTAAAAAAAAAATCTGGATAACTCGGTCCTTGAGGCGTAAACAGGAGTCAGTCAGAGTGGTTGGTGTGAAGTAGTTAATTGTCGAGAAACCTACTGACCCTTGAGTTCTTCACAGTGGTGGTGAAAGGAACCAGGGCTCGCCTTATATTTATTATTCGAAACAGCCAGTGAACCTGCCAGTGAGTTTTTATTGCTATGTAATGCTGATTATTGTAAAATAGAGGTAAATTTGGAAAAATAAAAACTTCTTTGGGGATTGTTTTGCCCTAAATGTACCCAAATCCAAAACTTTATCACAAAACTTATGAAACATCGGGCAGCACATCTATCTAACCATTTCATGTAATAACTTTCTGTAAGGGAATAGAGGCATTAAACTCTTCAGACAGCTGATTCCTATCGCCACAATTGTGCACTATTCTGACTTTGTAGGTTAAGTATCTCTAGAACGGGGCATTAAACGCCAAAATCTTCTGAACGACGTTGCTTACGTCTCAATCATTTAATTATGTAGAATTTTTGAAATGCCGGTGGAGTTCCCCTTTAAGCCGATTATACTGGAGCTTGCATGTAAAGTTTTACAGGAGGATGGCTTTAAGCCACTCTACCCACCTGTTAGTCTGCCATGTTTTAAGATGGTCATTATATATTTATGTATAATTCATCAAGTTATTCAAATTCTAACTGATGTGTAATTCCTGGAGTAATGTAGCTTTGTTAACGAAGAGATTTTAAAATCTGGCCTAAACCAAATCAAAAATAAACAACTAATTGGGTTTGCAGTTTTCAAGCTTTATTTTACAGAGCCCCTATGTGTGTGTGTGGTTAAAAAATGGAGACTTTGCATTAACTTGCAATAGTTTTGCTTTGTTTTGTGTTCCTTTACAGTTATTTTGCATTCCGTTGCAGATGCAATGGATTTTACAAGATAAGGCAAAGCTATTGCTGACGAACGCAAAAAACCTTTGCAAGGGGAAGTAAAAATATTTTTTACTTTCAATGCAACACAATGTTGTTGCAATTTTTTTTCTCACTGTGACACTTTAGTGGCTTAGTCGTATTCTGTTTAGGTTTTGGTTGAAAAACTCGATTACAGTTTTGAAAAATTATTGTATGAATATGTTTCAAATCTTTGTTGCCTAAAATCTGCACTACTTTAACAGTGTACTTAAACTGCATGGCAGTTTTGTTTTTGAATGCTGGAGCTGTGACAAAGTTTTTGGGGGAAGAAGTACATTTGGGAATCTTTGACTGAAAAACTTTTGGTATCCGAAGTTTGCTATAATTTAGACCTGCAGTGAAGCGTCTCTCGGCTTATTGACTACATTTGGGTAAGGAGAGGAAATGATGCAAATTAGATTTTTGGATGAACTGTTCATCTACATTTTAAGTGATCTTGTGGTGTAATGCTCCATGTTTTGTGTGTGTGTGTGCATATATATAAAATTGGACATTCCCATGCCTTTATACTTTATGAGGACTTAAAATGTATAGTTTTTAGACAATGTATGTCACCTTGCAGGGATACATACCTTGTAAAACACATTGAAAGGCAGGAATCAAGACATACTGTGAAGGTAAAGTCAAGGTAATGAATCTGAAACCTAGAACTAAAATCACTGTGTTTATTATTATGTTTTGTAGAGAAGTTAACCTCTTAAACACCTAAAACTCCTAAAATGCACTTTGTCATATTCATAACTTTCATATTTCACAAGCTACCTTCAAAGATTTGGGTGTCTTCTTACCAGTCAAATAGATGGGTAATGTAATTTTAAACCTTTATATTAAAAGAAGCTGAAATCACAGTTTTTCTTTTCTACTGAAAGTTGACCCATTTTCCTACAAATCTGGGCTAAACTATAAACAGACTACAAACAAACTCTTCAGTGATCTGCTCTGTAAAAATTATTTTTATAAATAATGCAACAAGTATCTAAGATTTTTGCCTGTCTGCAGTAAATAGTAAGCATATAGTAATATGTGTGGTCATAAAACACATTATCTGTTAATTTGAGGTGAACTTATATACTAACAATTTACATTCATTTCATGCAATTTCTGAATGATTTGGCTTACGATTTGGTCATGTAAAGTCAAATGGACAAACCAAAATATACCCCAGAGAATAAGAGGTTAATTATTCAGCTAAATGTTTACAGCTGTGTTTGGTAATATTGACTTTTGACATTTGATTTCTGCAACCTTCTCTATGTAAAGACGGCAGGCTTCTGTTGTGGCTCGCCACAGGCAAGAGCAGCACCTGAAGAAGAACTTGAAAGTATCACCCAAGAAAGATGTGATGACTAAGACCAACAGCCGATCAAGGCAGCGTAATGTTGGTCATGGGCCAAGAACCTTCAGCTGGGATCCTGACAATTTCTGCTCAGATAGTGACAGTTCTATAGTGAACAATGTTGACAAGCCAGTGACCACACTGGCATCTGTTGTTGACCTCACTGGCAACGTCAGCCCAGCTCAGAGTAGTGAGCGTGTTGTGTTACTGTCGTCTGGTGAGGAGGACGAGGTCCATCGTTTGGAGTTGGAGAAGTTAAGACAGAGCTCACTTGCTCCTGGTCCAGTTAGAAAAATATCCTTACCCCTGAAGTCAATGGCTGAAGACACTTTGCAAATGCTCAAAGACTCACCAGGACAACAGCTGATTTCTTGCAATCCTTCTAAATCCCTCACTGAGAGCCATGAGTGTTTTGACAGTCAGCTGGACACCACCACTTCTGAAGACTCTGTGAGGTCAGGTCCCAGTTCCCCTTACACTCCTCTTACTTCACCCAGATGCACTGAATGTGACAAGCTTTTTACCAAAATGAGGAGACTAGGATCTCCAAGAACCAAAAAAAGGGACAAAGGTAAGCATTTAAAAAAAAAAAAAAAGAACCCTTTTTGAAATTTTTATAATGTAAAGCTGAGAGAATACATGTCAGGAAATACTTTTTCTAGTGATCTTTTGTTATAAATGTGTTACCATAACTCACTGAACCCAGAAATGATCAAAAGTGTATTTTGAAAAAGTATTTAAAGAGGATTTTCTTTCATAGTTTCTGCATTATTAAATGGTTAAAATGTTATTTTATGTAATTTAGAAAGGTTTGAAGTGTTCGATGCTAGAGAAACACTCGCAGGTGATGGGAACCAGATGTTACAACATTCAGTGCCACTAAAAGCTACCTCACAGAAAGCTACTACATAAAATAGTTATTAATACATAACTGAGGCCCAAGACGATTTACGATAGTTGTTTTACGATAGTGGCATGATAAGTTTTTGACCTAAAACATTGCAGTGTTTTATGTGCAGGATAGTCCCCAAAGAAAATAT